>NC_140939.1:5103841-5703841 GCF_014529385.1 Adiantum capillus-veneris | reverse complement strand
CATTGACGAGCCGATTTTTGACAGTGCATAGTTACATGGTATAGCTTGGAGGACTCCGTGAAGCCCTTGTCTCCAAAGGCCGCATCAAATTTGTGGATGAAGGCCAACATTTTGTCGGTAGCACCAAAGGTGCCATCATAGGTGAGAAAATATTTACTCTTTCCTCCCTCTTTGAACTTCTTGAGATTTTGTGACCTTTGCCATGCAAGGTATGATTTGCAATGACCTCCCCTCTTGTATTCTCTAGGAGAATGGCCATAGCTTTCGTCGAAACAGGAGGAAGGTGAAGAAGAATGAGAAGAGGGTGACCTCTTTCTTGCCCTTTTTTTTCCTTTGTTTCCTCTGCCAGTGATTCACTAGAGGTTCCCCAAGCCAACAGTCCCCAGCTAATAATACCAAAGAAATAGCAACACGCTATAAACTAGCCATATGTGTGTGTGTGTGCGTGTGTGTGTGCGTGTGTGTGCGATTGAGCATTGCAACGACATTGACAATAGAAAGGTAGTTGAGCATGGCAATGACGGCTCCCTCTTCTTTGTGGTAAGGAATCCTTCACAGTGGTGGGCGTAGAGCGGTGAGTGACACACCCTTGCTCTCTTTGAGTTTGCTAGGTTATCTTGGTTGTGTGCTTGCAACCTCCGTTGCTTACATACGGTGCTTGGCAAGTCCCTAGCTCCGCAGCAAACACACACACATGCGGTAGACATGCACACTTGCTCATTCTCAGCCCTTTCCTCATCAAGTACATCATGTACATTTGCATTAGTAATAGGCTAATCAATAACATTTTCAAAAACCCCATAGGCTGTACATTTGCCTCATTGGAATTTACATTCAAATATCCACTGAAAAGAGGCAAACAAAGTTCTTAAATGTCCTGTGAGGCTTACATTACTATCTCTAGTACATGACAACAAGGGCTGAACAGAATCTTCCACAAACACAACATCTTGTGAGAACAAGATACACTTTGTTTGTGGATGATACAACCTTCTGCACATCTACCGCACGTGTAGGAGCTAGGGACTTGCCAAGAACCGTATGCAAGCCACGGGTGGCTGCAAGCACACAACCAAGCTAACCTAGCAAGCTTAAAGAGAGCAAGGGTGTGTCACTCACCGCTCTATGCCCGTTGTCGTGAAGGATTCCTCGTCATGAAGAAGAGGGAGCCACCACCATCGCACTCAACCAACTCGGTGCCACAATGCTCAATCGCGTGCACACACACACACACACACACACACACACACACTCTCTCTCTCTCTCTCTCGATCTCTCTCTCTCTCTCTCTCTCACTCACTCTCTCTCACACACACACACACACACACTCTCTCTCTCTCTCACTCACACACACACACACACACACACACACACACACACACACACACACACACACACACACACACACACACACTCGTGAGCACACAATGGAGAAGGAGATGTAGATAGGGCAAGAGAACTCTTCTTTAGCATGCACCCTTCAAAATGATGGAATTAGGTCGCAATGGCCCTTTCATATGGGTTTGGCCCATTTGCACATAGGCGTCCACAGTGGCCGATCAAAGTAAAAATACTATCAAATGAGATATATGGTGCGCTTCTCATTGGTGATGCAAAGAATTACAAAAGCTACACTACCATTAAGGATGAATAAATTTCACTTTGATGAAATCAATCATTCAAGAGTTTTGGGCTTATGGATGAGTCTATCGATTAGTTAGTTATGGCTAAGGTTAAAACAACTACTCTACTAGTAGTAGCAAAGTTAGGAAGATTATCTCAATGCAAGATTCCCTAATTGTGCCTTTCAGTTGTCATTAGCCAACTAACTCTCACAACTCAAAACAAGAGCTTGAATTTTTCACTTTAAGATTAATGGAAGTCTTTTTCATGTCATTTTTCTTTTTTTCTTTTTGATCAAAATTATTTGCCGTGTGTGCTTATTTTGTATGCCCGGGCTTTTTGATTTTCAAAGAAAAGCGTCCGCATTGGGAACCTCGAGGGCTCTAGTACCATAGATAATACATTTGAGTGAAGTACCAAGTCAAAGCCGGGATTCTCTTCCAGCTTAAGATTTTACCTTTGTGGCACTTTTGCTTTTTGCTTCCATTTCCTTTGTATTCTCACTAATGTCTTTTGTTGTTTAGGTGAGCAAGCTTCTCTATGCCTAAAACACTCCTAAGGTCTCAACAAACACTCAGATAATTTTACCAACTAGGACTAGTGGTCAAGTGAATGAGTCATGGCCTCATAACCTCAAGGCTCATCTATAAGACTAAACTCTAGTTCATCAACCTAAGCAAAGACAAATTTATACATCTATAATGGCAGATAACAAAACATGACTAAATACACTAAATGAAACCATGAAAAACCACAATCAGCAAATATAAATATCCACAAGCATGAATCATGGAAACTAGTACACCTAGAGCTAATTTTGTTGAAGAAGATGTCCTCAGTCATGTGGATGGAGATCCATATAAGTTCTCTTAGTGCGTCTATACAACAATATCAAGCAAGAAGGAACTATATCTCTAGGAGGCATGTCAGCGTGAAAAGACCAAAAATTCATGGAAAACAAGCTGAAACAAAATCTAGACCCCTAAACTACCTATCTGTTACCAATTAGGGAATCAATGGAAGAGGATATTATATAGACCGGGTGGCATCCCTAAGGGTAGGCCTCTATCCTCATCATCTAGATAAACAAAAGCATTTTCAGTGAGGCCATAGTCTTCCGCACTCTCTATTATGGATTCTTCATCATCTTCTTGTGCACATATGTTAATCAAGAACCTCACTATGCATGGATACTCATCTTAAGCAAAAGAATAGGCATGTGCCACTGGAGAAACATACATTATTGGGTAGGGATCACTAGTAGTCCATAGTCATATCAGCCATTCTAAATCCTCAAATTTTTTCTCACACGCAAGTCCCTCTACCAAATCCCATTCATAAGAAAGTATAGGGTAGCATATGTGAAACACTTGAGAAAAATAAAAAGGGTACCTTTCATAAAAAATAGAAGCCCATGTCTCTGGTGAACTAGCCATCTCCGAGAACACATATAGATTTGGTTATGTCTTTAAAACATAAGGGTTGTTTTCTTGTGCTGCTTGATGTAATATGGTGAATTTGGGCTATGTGTTGGATTTGATAGGGTGCACTCTCGTTGTTAGTATAAGTATAAGGCTATGTATATGCAATCCCTCAATTGGAGAGTTGAGATGTCAGTGAAGGAAAATCAAGAGGATAGGGATCTGAAATACTGACGCGAGTGAGGACTCCCCCCTTCCTCGAATAGATCATACTCTTTGAAAAGTTGTCGTCACCCTTTGAAACCAATTGTTCCAAGCTTTAATGGATGAGTAATTTGACCAATAATTTTTTGCCATCCTAGGTGCTTCATCAATTTGCAAGGGTGGTAAGGTACTCTCCCATGATCTTACTTTCAATGTTGCTTTCGGTGGTGAACTTACAATGGGAGGTGCAAATTCTTTCTTGTTTTTGTGGATATTTACAATGGTAGGTGGAGGTTGTGTAGGAGTTTGTATTTCTATGGATGAACTACATGAAGCTTCATTTGACTTATTTATTCCTGAGCTAAGTAATACAAATCATTATCGCTTTGGTACCCAAACTAGCTCTAAAACAGGTGTGTAGTATTCCATGACCTTTTTCTTCCCGCGATCTTTAATCGGATTCATAGTTACAAGATTCAACTCACATTGGTCTATAGGTGACAGAGAAGGACACAATTTACGTTTAGGCACCCAGATTTGATCATTTCCTTCATAATAGCCTTGGGTTTCTAATAGTCACTTAGGAATCCAACGTATTATTTCCTTACATTTCTTGGGGCAAGTGGGGCGTCACTTACAAGGCTTCTATTTTGAACTAGATTGAGCATCGAAAGTGGTCACTAAACAAAGTTAAAGGGACCCATTTGTATGTTCCCCTTGAAAAATCACACCGAGTCTTGGGTGCCTCATTCTTTGTTTGAGCCACGGAAGTTGAAGATCTAGAGGGTTGTGTAATAGGGACACATGTTATAACCTCTTGGATATACAATGCTTTATTCTGTGTTCCCTCAAGAGGCGATAAATCAGGGATTGTCACTTGAGTGGCAGGGCTGAGAATTTGTTTATGTGTCACGTTACTCCCAGTTCCCCAATCGATAGTACACTTGGTTGCAGACATACACCTACATCCCACGTTTATGTTGCCCTCCATAGCACCTGCAAGATTCATGTGCAAGATTCCAAAGATAGTAGTTTTCTTCTTGTTCATAACCTGGACTTGGATGGTACTTTTGGATAAAGGCGGATTTCCTAACTGACACCACACTCTGTAGGATAACAGATTATGTTTAGCTCATGTGTCCAATAAAGCATTATATCACACTTTCCCAAAGGTGTTATTTAACTCGATGGGGTATCGTAGAGGTGGGTCAGAACCTACCAAATCATCCTTTGATTCAACTTGGAATGCATGTGTAACTCCAAGTTTGGCCTCTCGTTGGCACCTAATACGTTTTTTTGATCTTGAGCGTCAGCTTGAGCTTGTATCTTTTTCAATTTTGCTTGTGCCTTGGTTGCCTTCTTTTGATGAATATCACATAGCTCCCCTTGGCTTAAAGGATCATAGTATCTTTTAAATACTCCCATTGAGGAATCCAATGGTTTCCACTCCATCAAGAGTTTCCACACGAATGGTACCTTGTGGGGTGATTTCACATACTCTATTGTAGACATGTAGTAGTGTTAGTGTGTATACGCGCTTCACCAGGGGCACTTTTCTCCCACTGGGTTTTTTCCCCGGACATCCGGTGTGAAAGGACACCTTATCTCTTAGGGTTTCATATAAGCTTTGTAGCTCTGAGTTTGAACATACTCTATTATTCCAATACAGAGAGTGAGACTACAGAGATCTCGTACACAAGCTCTGTGTCTTCTCCTTCTCCATCTTCTTCCTACTCTGAGCTGCTGTCTTCCTTCTGTTTCCTGTTTCATCATCTTCAACAATTGGTATCAGAGCAAGGTGATTCCAGAGCCTCTACTTGCATTTTCGCGTTCGCGCGCGCAATCGTAGTTTTCAGGCAGTTTTCAGAAAATTTGTTCGTGGGAGCATCCTCGACGTTCCGGGAGTATTCTGAGCAGGTGAGCTGGGGTTTTACCCCCCTTTCGAAGCCGTTCAAGCCCTCAGAATTTTGTTCTGAGCAACGTAGCAGAAGTTACTTTCGGAGGCGTTTAGATCAAGAGGGTGTGCTTTTTGACAGATTTTCTTCAGGTAAACAGTTCTTTTGGGAAGCAGCTTGTCTTAGCTTTGTGCTGAGATTTTGTGTAGAGTTTTTCTTGGATTGGAGAGGAGATTTGTGAATCTCTTGGAGGTTCTTTTGCTCTCTTGTGTGCATCTACAGTATGGTTCAATCTACGGAGAAAGAGATTTTTGGTGCGTTTACATCCGAAGACAAATTGGATGGTACCAACTATTCTCTTTGGTCTTTTATGGCCAAAAATGTTTTGGTTGGTAAAAGATTGTGGGATTATGTATCTGGAGATGAAGTTCGTCCAGGTAGCATTGCACCTGCCACGCCTGGTCGTGGTGCAGCTGTTGGTGCAGGACCCTCACAAGTCACTCCAGAGCAAAAGAGATGGGATACTAAAGATGCACAGGCTATGGCTGTGATTGCCTTAACCATAAAGAGGACAATCACACCACATATCAGATCTTGCAGAACTTCTGAGGATGCTTGGAACACTCTGCAAGCTATGTTTGGAGGAAGAAACGCTGCCAGAATAGAGTTTTTGAAGAAACAACTTGACAAAATACAGATGGACGAAGGTGACGATATTGTCGAGCATCTTACAAAAATCAGGGATCTTAAAGAGCAATTGCTTAGCATTGATGAAGTGATTCCAGAGAAGGACTTGGTTTCCAAAACACTCAATTCACTACCACCATCTTATTTGACTTTTCAGACTTCTTTGACTCTGTCTTTGCGAGCTAATCCTGAGCCTCTTCATTTTGAAGAGTTAGTGGATTTGCTATTGCAGGAGGATCATTCACGTAAGAACAAGTCTTTACAGGTGGATGGTATGGATCATGCTCTTGTTGTACAGAAAAAAAACAAGGGTAAAGAGAGTGCTCATCACTCCAAGTCTGGTGCAGGACAGTCTTCAGAGAAGTCTAAAGGTGATTCCGACAAGTCCAAGAAGAAAGGTAAATGTCACTACTACAAGAAACCTGGTCACTACATTAGTGATTGTAAAAAGCGAATTGCTAAAGAAAAGAAGAAAGAGTCAAGTTTGGTTGTTTCAGCTTCTGGTGATTCTTCTACAGCTAAAGAAGAGTCTGCAAACTTTGTGCAGGATTCTTATGCTTTTGTAGTTTGTTTAGATTTTTCTGCTTACAGTGTTGACAAGACACAAATGATTTGGTACTTTGATAGTGGTGCATCCAGGCATATTACTTCAAGGAAGGATTTGTTTTGTTCATTGGATGCAACTCCAGCAGGAAAGAAGGTGACATGTGCAAATAATGCTTCTTATCCAATCAAAGGCGTTGGTAAGATTTTGATTACCATTTCAGATGGTTCAGATTTATGCTTGCCACATGTCTTATATGTTCCAGGGATCAAGAAGAATTTGTTGTCTGTATCCTCTCTTGCAAAAAATGGTCTTCGGGTCATTTTTGAGGATGACAGATGTGTTGTACGAGATCGAGAGAATGGTTATTCTCTTATCACTACAGGTACGCTGGAAAATGGACTATTTGTGCTAGATCGTTATGAAAAGCAGATTCAGGTATTGATAGCCGTTTTTCGGCTCTTTGTAATTGCCACAATGAGTTACCTCACCCTACCAAAATCACCCAAACACTGTGGCTATCCCTACCATTTCACTGTACATAGGCGTGCGTGAGTCACGGGACTTTTCCCATATCTTCTTCAAAAACCCTCAATTAGCTAGTCATTGGGCTAGTTGAGCCAAAAAAAATAAAAAATAATAATAAAAATAAAAAATATAAGTATATTATGGCCCATGCATATGTAAATATTTCTTTGTATATAGGGCCTAAATAAAAGATTTTTTCATAATTATTTTGGTATTTATTTAAATATTTCTACCTAGGTGTGTGTTATTTATGCTCTGTACATTGCCTCACCATTACCACAATTTTTTCTTACCATTTTTCATACTCTTTATTCCATATAGAAATATTTTCATGTAAGCTTCTCTTATATTTTGTGTAACTCCATCCCAACAAAAATCCAAAAAAACTAGTTCTATTTATGTGTATATTTTTTTCACTATTGTGATTTTTTCCTTCCTACATATATTCTCTATTACTCTCATAAATTAGACCACCAAAAATATTCATCTTTTTATGGTAGACTTATAATGAGAGAGATTTATTTTGACCCCTTTATATTTTTCCACCTATATTATTTATATTTGACATGTACATATTTTTAAGACCCCTCAATATTTGATTTTCTTAGTTGTACTATTCACTTATATCCTAATCTCAACAA
Source organism: Adiantum capillus-veneris (assembly GCF_014529385.1). Taxonomy (NCBI): domain Eukaryota; kingdom Viridiplantae; phylum Streptophyta; class Polypodiopsida; order Polypodiales; family Pteridaceae; genus Adiantum; species Adiantum capillus-veneris. The sequence goes on along the minus strand of NC_140939.1, from coordinate 5,696,298 downwards.
TATCTTCAATTATAGACCTACCAAATAAGGTCAAGGGTAGGTGGCATGCATACATGCACTATGGAGGGCTCACTCTTGGAGGTATTCAAAAGAATCATCCAAAGAAGGACCCCACAAGGACCTTGCAGTGGAAAAAACCGGTCGGTTTTGCTGAATTTTTAAAGTTCACTTGATCTCCGAATTTGAAAAGGTGATACAAACAAAAGTTGTAGCTCGTGGGCTGAACTTTTGTCTCAAATTTTTTCATATTTTTTTGAGCTACGAGCTGTGAGCTATGATTTTTTTAGTGGACCCCAGTTTTCCCATGCTATGCAGCCACACTCTCTCTTCCACTTTATCATTTTCCTCTTTCACACACACTTCTCCACTCATCATCCCCACCTCTCTCACCCCTCCTCTCTGCACCCTACTCACCTTCTCTTCAACCTTGAAGAATAAGAGAAACCATGGTAAACTCACACCTCCCACACCCAATTCCATTCAAAAATTGACCACCTAGTCTCATTTTTCCTCCTCCAAATTACCCATATCTATCAAAAAAACCACAAAATTCATCCTCTTCTCTTAAAAGACAGCATCATGGTGGTTGATTACTCAGCTTCAATTACCTTGTCTCTCAAGGAAGGTCAAGAGTGGAGAAGAAATGTACCGTCAAAGCTAGTGGACCGTCAACAAGCGTCAAAATCGGCCCTACTCAAGACACTTGGAGCATCAACCTTGTAAGAAAGCCACCTTTTCTTACCTCTTAAGAGTTTTTTTCTTCCTTATTTGTATCCTACAAGGATACTCCCATTGTAAATATCCAATTCCATTTGTAAATTAATACTAACTCTACTAACACTAACCCACTATGAAAAGTCCTATCACCTCCATTTCTCTCCTCTCTCTTTCCTCACCAACTTCTTGATAATTCCAAGCAAAAGAAATTAGATAAATTGCTGAAAATCTAACCCAACCATGGTTAGAGGAGTAACCCTAGCCTTCAAAATTTCTATAAAAGGAGGGTGTAGCTAGCACAAAGGGGGAGCCATAAGCAAGAGCACTATGCTATAGCTTGAGAAGCCAATCTCAACCTCTCTAGAAGGAGCTCTTGAGTGGAAGCTCATTGTCTTATGCATGTGCATGTGTTGTAATAGGGGATTAGCAAGGGAACTCTATGCCATTGTAAGAGAGAGAGTGATCATTCAATTGAGAGTAGGAAATCTATCATTTCTCCTACTAGTGTAAGCCCAACATTTGCTGAATCAAGGAGGGTGGATTTGGACTAAGCTTGGATATTTTGTCTCCCTTCCAACGTGAAGTAATGGACAACAATGATGCGTAAGTGTCTTGGTGTTTTTTGTTAAGTTCTTGATAGCTTGTTCTCTGGTGTTGTCATCAACCTAGCCATAAATCCCACATACTGTAAGAGGGCGACAGGGTGGAGAGGACTCCCCTGGCTTTAAGACAGTGATTGGGGTGGCTTTTCTTGTGATGTGTTGTGGTGAAATTTACGCAAGCTATGTTGAACAGATACTAATTTCACTTTGATTTGTCATGACAGATTTGTAAGAAGGTATTAATGCAACAAGCACCCCCTCCCCCTTTCTCTCTCTTTCTTAAATATATAGTTGTGTTTGCTTGATCATTGCCGATACGTTTCAAAGCAGCCCGAGCACTATCTCTCTCTCTCTCTCTCTCTCTCGTGTTTTAGGGTGTGAGAGTATTCCATTGGTGTTAGGGTTAGTGTAAATTCCTTGCTTGTTTGTGGGTTGCTCTAACGATTCTCCTCTTTTGCGTCCTAGTTCGCTCTTAAACTAGGTGGTGCCCCTTGTGTAGTTGGGATTTGACTGTGGGTTTGTTGTTTTGGTTTGTGTTGTGTTGTGCCCCAGCCCCATTGAGCAGCACGGGAGCCTTGAAGGGTGTCTAGAGGCCACTCTTCTTGTTGCCCGCCCCGGACCGCGTCAGTATGTATTGCAGAAACAAAGACTCAGGCCATGCAGGATGCTGAGTTGTGGCATGCTAGATTTGGGCATGTTGGTTATGGCAGTTTGATGACTTTACAACGTCATAATATGGTGCATGATTTGTCTTTATTGGAGATGCCACCAAGACATGTATGTGAAGGTTGTGTTCTTGGAAAGATGCATAGATTTGCATTTTCGCAGGATGGTTCAGTTAGAGGGACACGAAAGTTGCAGCTTGTACACAGTGATGTATGTGGTCCTATGAGGACGCCATCTATAGGAAACAGCCTTTATTTTGTGACCTTCATTGATGAATTTTCCAGGTTTTGTTGGGTGTATCCACTCAAAGAAAAGTCAGACGTGTTTGCAGTTTTTCAACATTATGTCGCCATGGTTGAAAATGAAACAGGTTGCAAAGTACAGACTCTTCGTACCGATCGAGGAGGTGAATACATGTCAGGTGCATTTAAGGATTTTTTGGGAAAGAAAGGCATTAAACACCAATGCACTATGCCATACACACCACAACAGAATGGTGTTGCAGAAAGGAAGAACAGGTCTTTAATGGAGACCGCTAGATGTATGCTCAAGGCTAAGAGTTTGCCTCATAAGCTATGGATGGAGGCAGTTGCTTGTGCAGCACATGTTTTGAACAGGTGTCCTACTCGTGCCTTGAAGACCATTACTCCATATGAAGCTTGGTATGACAGAAAACCTTCAGTCAGTTATCTTCGTGTTTTTGGTTGTCTTGCTTATGCTCACATCCCTCAGCAGTTACGTGGGAAGCTTGATGATAAGGCAATCAAATGTATATTTGTGGGGTACAGTAGTGGAAGTAAAGGTTATAGACTTTACAATCCTTCTACATACAAGATTTTTGAAAGTCGTGATGTAATTTTTGCAGAAACTACTGCTCAACCTATGGTTGCTTTTGATGTACCTCATATGCAGACACATGATGTATTTGAAGGTTTGCTTCCTTCTTTTGTGGAGAATCAAGAATCACAACAGGTTGATAATCTTGATCAATCTTTTGATCAGCATGTGACACCTCATGATGTAGAGGAAATTGTGCGTGAAGAGCAAGAAGTTCTCAGGGAAGAAAGAACCTTGCCTAAATGGGTTCAGAAAACTTTGCAGGATAGCAAGTTGGATGCACCGTTGCCACGAAAAACACGTGCTGGTACTACTTTTGGCAGAGAGCAAGTAGATTTGGCTTGCTTTAGCACTCTTTGTGATGCAGATGAGCCTAATTCATTTGATCAAGCTTTAGAGTGTGTTCAGTGGAAAGATGCTATGCAGCAAGAAATTGATTCTATTCATAAGAATCATACATGGGATCTAGTGGACTTGCCTACAGGTAAAAAGCCTATTGGTACAAAGTGGGTTTTTAAGGTAAAAAGGAAACAAGATGGTACTGTTGACAGGTACAAAGCGAGGCTTGTGGCAAAAGGCTATGTGCAACAGAAAGGCATAGATTATGATGAAACCTTTGCTCCTACTTCTCGTGCGTCCACAGTTAGAACACTAGTTGCAATTGCTGCTCATCATGGTTGGAAAGTGCATCAGTTGGATATCAAAACTGCTTTTTTGAATGGTGATTTGCAGGAAGAAGTTTATGTAAGTCAACCAAGTGGTTTTGTTGTAAAAGGTCAAGAGCAAAAGGTATGTAGATTGCGTAAAGCTTTGTATGGTCTCAAACAGGCTCCAAGAGCATGGTATGAGAAGATACATACTTATTTGATTGGCCAGGGATTTCAGAATAGTCCAACAGAAAGTACTTTGTATGTCAAAAAGAGAGATGGAGTTCCCATTATGCTAACACTTTATGTGGATGATATGCTTCTTACAGGTAATACTGCAGATGAAATTGAAGCGTTTAAAGATGCTTTGAGAAAAACCTTTGAGATGTCTGATCTTGGTTTGCTACATTATTACTTGGGTATTCAGTTTGTGCAATCAGAGGATGGCATATACATGTTGCAGGCAAAGTATTTTCATAAAATTTTGGACAAGTTTGGTATGCAAAATTGTAAGCCAATCTCTACACCGATAGAAACTGGATCAAAGTTGAGCATGCATGATGCTGGAGAAACTTTTGATCTACATACTTATGCAGCAACGGTTGGTTGCTTGATATATTTGGCAGGCAACACTCGTCCAGACATTCAATTTGGGGTTTCACAAGCAAGCAGATTTATGCACAGCCCTGGTATGCATCATTGGCAGGCTGTGAAGCGCATACTTCGTTACCTTTCAGGTACCCCTAATCTTGCCATGTTCTTTCCAAGGGGGGATATGTATGGAAAGCACAGTTCTATGCAGCTTCTTGGTTACAGCGATTCAGATTGGGCTGGTGATTTTGACACACGACATTCCACAAGTGGCAATTGTTTTTTCTTGGGAAATGCATGTATATCTTGGCTAAGCAAGAAGCAACCCACAGTGGCTACATCAACTTGTGAAGCTGAGTACAGGGCAGCTTTCACGGCAACAGTTGATTGTGTATGGATACGCAGGTTATTGGCAGATCTTTGTGAGTGTCAACAGGCACCCACTACCATTTTCACTGACAGTCAGAGTGCTATGGCAGTTGCAAGGAATCCAGTATTTCATGCAAGAACAAAGCACATAGAGGTTCACTACCACTATGTCAGGGAAAGGCTACATGTAGGGGAGATCACACTAACTTATTGTCCTACACAGGATAACATTGCAGATCTATTTAGGAAGGCGTTGTCACGAGAAAAGTTTGAAGCTTTCCGAAAAGCTTTGGGCTTACTCTCATACACATGATGATCTGCTACCTTGTACGGATTCACACCATCACTACAGGGGGGATTTGTAGACATGTAGTAGTGTTAGTGTGTATACACGCTTCACCAGGGGCACTTTTCTCCCACTGGGTTTCTCCCTCTGGACATCCGGTGTGAAAGGACACCTTATCTCTTAGGGTTTCATATAAGCTTTGTAGCTCTGAGTTTGAACATACTTTATTATTCCAATACAGAGAGTGAGACTGCAGAGATCTCGTACACAAGCTCTGTGTCTTCTCCTTCTCCATCTTCTTCCTACTCTGAGTTGCTGTCTTCCTTCTATTTCCTGTTTCATCATCTTCAACATCTATATGGTCCTTTTCTTGCATATTTCAAGTTTTTCTTCTTGTTATGCACTCCTTACATGAGAAATTTATCCCCAACCTTGATATCCTTGTTCTTTAAATGGCAATCAAACTATTTCTTTCGCCTATCTTTTTCCACAAGTGCATTTTGCACAGCCAATTGCCACTCTTCATCTAACCGCTCAAGGATACATAAATGCTGAACTAAAGGGTTACCATCCCAATTTTCTTGTGAAGCTACTCGAAGATTAGGAATGACAAACTCCCATGGCATAACTGCTTCTTGGCCATATACCATCTCGAATGGTGTACAATTAGTAGCCACTTTGTAAGCAGGATGATAAGCCCATAGAGTTGATGTCACCTTCAAATCCCAATCTGTGCAATAAACCTATACCTTCTTGGTCAAGATAGAAATTAAAGTCTTGTTAGTACTCTCAACTTGGCCATTTTCTTGTGGATAATAAGGTGTCGACTCATGGTGGGATATCATGAAGCTTGTCGTGAGTTCCTTTATCACTTTAATTACTAAACGAGCACCATTGTCACTCACAACATCAAAGGGACAACCAAATTGTGTAATAATGTTCTCAAAGAGAAACTTAGCAATTGACCTTGCATCAGCCTTGCGTGTCACCTTAGCTTCTGCCACTTTGTCACATAGTCAGCCGCAACAATAAAATATCAGGATTGAGTGTTATAGATTGCTGGACTAATTGGGCCTACAAAGTCTAAACCCCATTTTTCAAATGGTTGGGTCACTTTAATAGGATGTAAGGGCATCCGATCCCTCGGTTGTGTGGTCTTGTAACACTAGCATTCATCACATCCTTTTGCAAAAAGTGATGCATCCTTGAATAAGGTGGGCAACCCTGATTGCAACACCTTTCTAGCAATTAGTCCTCTTGAAAAATTTCCTTTGGCTATGCCCATGTGTGTTTCTTGCAGTATGTACAAATACTCATCCTCACGAGCACAATGTCTAAGAATATCGTCCTTTCTTAGCTTGTAGAAAGTACCTACAATTAGAGAATAAGGTTGGCATTCCTTTAGTAGCTTTTGAGCTTTATCCTTACGAAGCTCCTTGGGTGGAAAAACGTTAACTAAAAAGTTTACAATCTTCTCACTCCATTCAGGCATGGTCTCAACTACTAGGAATAGGGAAAATATCAGGCAATTCATCATCAATTCTAGTAGGGGCTTCAACGTTGGGTATGCAAGACAAATGATCAGCCATGGAATGCCTTTTACAAGGTCTCACCACAATGGTAAAATCAAACTCAAGAAGAGTTAATAACCATCGTGTAATTCTTCCCGTGGAACATGGTTTGTTTACTAGATACAACAACACTTAATGATCCACATAAAAAACAAACTTGTTTGCAAGAAGGTAATAGCGAAATTCCTTTACTTCATAAATCATAGCTAAACCTTCTCGCTCTGTAGTGGTGTAGTTCCTTTCAGCATCATTTAGTTGGTGACTTGCAAAGCTAATAGGGTAGTCCAATTTATGTTCTCCTGGTTGAGCTAAAACACACCCAATAGAAAAGTTCGATGCATCAATGCATCAATATGCACATGAAAAATACATTCCAATCGGGAACTCATAGGATTGGGGCACTTGTCAAGGCCCTTTTTACTAACTCATGAGCATGGTCACACTCCGCGGTCTAGTGAAACTCAATAAGAAGCTTGTACAATGGGCAGGCTATCTCGACAAAGTTTAAAATAAATCGTCGATAATAACCAACATGGCCATGAACCTTTGAACTCCTTTATAGTTTGTAAGTGGTGGAAAATTGAAAATGGTTTGAATTTCGCTCTCATCTGTGGAGATCCCATTCTTGGACACTGTATGTCCTAAAATGACTCCATGTCTAACCCAAAATTGGCACTTAAAAGGGTTTAATGAGATGCAATACAATCTGCACCTTTCAAACACTTTTCATAAACATGATAGATATTCTTTCCACAAAGAATAAACACAAAGGTCATCTAAAAAGTCTTTGCAAAACTCCCTTAAATATTCCCTAAAAGAGTGTTTATTAATCTTTGGAATGTAGCAAGGGCATTGGTTAAGCCAAAAGCCATAACACAAAATGCGAACACTCCAAATTCAGTTATAAAAGCGATTTTAGCTTGGTCCTCAAGTGCAATCGTGATTTGATTGTAATCAAAGTACCCATATAAAAAGCTATAAGCTTCCTTTCCTGCAACTCTCTCAAACACATGTTTTAAATATGGCAAGGGATAATGGTCTATCCTAGTGGCAACATTAACCTTCTTGAGATCCATGCACACTCTGAGTTTCCCATTCTTTTTTGGCACAATAACTATTGGAGACACCCATTCTAAGTGGTCAATAGGGAATATGAATCCACATTTGATAAGATTTTTGAGTTCTTCCTGAATAATCTTTGCATACTTAGGATTCGTTGGGTAGGGTCTTTGTTGGACTGATTTAGCAGTGCTAATCAAATTGTATGTTGCACTATGGAAGGTGGAACGCCCTTCATGTCGTGATATGTCCAAGAAAATATGCCCTTAAATTCCTTGAGGAGCTCCTTAAGTACATATTCCTCAGTTTGTGATAGGTCTTGGGCAATGAAAATAGGTTTGTACTCCTCACTTGGGTCTGCTAATTCTATCTCTTTAACTATTGTCGGACCATCATAGACTCCATTACTTCCATTAGTAGGTGTTCTTTGGGCCTTTGTATACACAACCTTACGCTCCTCCGTCGTGTAGGATTTGGAATGATCAACTGCAGGGTGTAAGACCGTGATCTTGTTGTGTTATGGACTGTAATTTTGCTTCCATTTGCCTTAGTCAAGATAACTCTCGATTTTGGCATCTCCTTATAGTACGGCTCAACTTTGGCTTCTCTGCAGTCTCTAACTGTGCAATGTCAATGGGTTGTGGGCTACACCACATGTCGCTTTGAAGGTATTTACCCCAATTATCTACCAGCTTTCAATGAGCATCACATGACCCCATATAATTGAGCCATTCTACTGTAGATTTCTTTTCATTTATCATAGCACGTACATTCGCTCGATATTATCGCCTCTTATATTGCTTACTCCTCTTATCTAATTTTATGTTATTGCTGGCCTCTAGTGTAGAGTCACTAGATGAATTGCTACTCATGTCTTGTCCTCTCCATGATAGATTGTCATCTAGGGTATCATTGGGCCTTGAATGGTTTGTCCCCATATTTACACCAATATTCAACTCAGATTGTTTGTCCTCAAAGTCAACTTTAATTGATGATTCCGGCTCCAAATGGTATGGGCTATAGTCTTCTGAGATGCTACTGGTTCCATTGTCAGTCAAGCCTTCATCTTGTAGGTCATCAACAGCTATATGCATTGCTCCTATCATATTTAAAAGTACGAGTTGTGGCACTTCGTCCCCCACAGGTGTTACCCAAGTCATCACTCTATTTTCCCAAGTGTCTATCGTTGCCACTAGGTGGACCCAGTCCACGTTGTTAGACTCAGCCATTCTAGGTAGAACATCCATATAAGCCTAGAATCTTCCCAATATCAATGTCCTTTTTACACGTGTAACAATACTACACTGGGGCTGAGTGAATTGTGGTGTTAGATCGATGGTCAATTATAAATCTATTTCCTAGAGGATGTGCTTGACCAGTCACAAGATCAACTCGAATGAGAGAGTCTTGGAACTATAAGTAGACATGGTTTTTAGACTAGTCATGCACCGTTTTTGCTTCCCTCATGAAAGAAAGTCCTAAGATCATCTTAGATGACATAGTGTGCTTGGAAAAATCCATAATAATGAAGGCGTGCCTTACCTTGTGTCCAAGAACATTGATCTTGAGATCTTCTAGCATCCCAATAGGTTTAACGATGGTTCCATTGGCCATCTTTACCACTGTGTTTGTAGTCCCAAGGTGAAGTCTCCCCATAGATTCCCAACAATTTTTAGTTACAATGCTAACCCTAGTGCCCCCATCAAGGATTCCCTTCACAATTAATCCTTTGGTAGTGATTGGTAGGGTCGCATTGGATTCATCACCTTCAAAGTACTATCCTAACTTGTTTACAGGTATTTCAACAGCGTAGTTCTCATCCAGGTTGGATTGTGGATCTAAGGGTTCCTCCTCTATTGGCACTTCATTAGACCTATCTATCGGTACAAACTGTGGTAACCCGACTTTCAATCCTCCATTGAGGAAATCTCAAAGAGCTAGGAATAGCTCGGGGTCTCCATATAGTTTAGACATGATGGTGGTGGTTCTAACTTCTAAAGCCATGAAATCCATCAATTTGGCAATATTGAACGGAACTTTTTGGGCTTCAGTTCCTTGACATGGGGAAGATGGAATCTCCATTTCTTCAATAGGTTCAGGTAATCCCTCTGTAAACATTCCCTCCAAGAATAAGGGAGTACGCCCACTTCCCAATGACTTAAAGTCACTTTCTTCTTGGATGACACTAGGTATGGCTACTGGTCTATGGTCCTTGTGAGATTGGGAAACATTGTGTCTATAATTTGGATCTTCTTAGGTGTTGGCTCTAGCTCTTTTTGGGTCTCGTCTAACAAAATCCTTAATTGCTTGACTCACTCGATCTCCTCTATAGGGTTTGGGTACGTTCTGATCTCCTTCCTATGTTCCTTGGGTTGTGTCCATTGTTTCTCATCATGATCCTCCTTTTTTTTTCTTTTCTAATTGCCATTTTAGTCTCCATGGGCTCATCAAAATCAGAATCATATACACGGGGTTGTCACCAATCCCTATGCTAGTTCTTGAATTGGGGTTTGACTTCACTGCCTTTTATGATCTCTTCCTTTGCGTTTTCTTCTTCTTCCTGGATTGGATGATTGATGCCACGTCTCTTTCAAGAATATGATTTTGGTTTTGAAGCATCGATTGTGTGAGTACATTTACTGGTACCACCGGTGTACTTTGTGATGGCACCTCAATAATCTCAGTTAAGTTCAATGGCGTGATCTTTGGTGCATTCGGATTATTAGGACATTGGGCAATCAAATGATCTATGCCACATTGATTACACATGAGTATCGGCATTGTAGATGTGTTCCCTTGATTGGAATGCACTAGTGTGGCATTATTTTGTAGTCTACACTCGTAGCATTGAAGAGGCATTCTCTTGGTAGTGAGATTGATATTTTGTCCTCTTGGTGCAAGAGTAGCTACTTGATAAACCGGTTTGACTTGTCCCCAACAATCTTCCATGTAATATATGTGACACTCTTCAAGAGTATCCATCCCATAGGAAATACTAGTGTCTAATTTTTCCTCATAGCCATCCAAACAAGCACTAGATGGCTCGTAACCCATATGATTCACAGGGGTGACTTTTGGATGTGAGAGATACAGTCCTAGCACTAGAGGTGGTAGATGCATAGCTTGAACAACATTTTGGCCTCTAGAAACCATGTGTTTCAATGGTTGCTCAACAGGTGGGACAGGCATCAATGCAGGAACTCAAGGTGAATCCGTCTAGGCCAAAGCTGGCCTATTTGCCATCACACGTTTGAACATTATGCAATCCTTATCTTGGTGATTGTATCTACCACATGCATTGCAATTCTTGTTGAATTTTACTCTAAATGTAGTAAGGCATTCACTAGTGCTATGTGCACCAAAGCAAATTGAGCACCATTGTCGTTCCCTTCTTGGATACATATGATTGTTTTGTGAAGAACAATTATCTCTAAGACTTTCTTGAATGGACTTGGTGAGACCTACCAAAGTCTCAAATATCTTTGGCTCTTTAATAGTAGGATTTATGGTCATTGGCTCATGCCCCGAGGCTTGCTAGCTAGTAGACTTTGGTTTAGAGGACACTCTTTCACCTACAATCATTAAATTGTCTTCCATTGGTAGTGACTTCCTCCCACGTAGTAATACCTCTAATGACTAGGCCATTATAGAAATTTTCATGTTGCAATCCTTGGAGGCATCTATCAAGCAATTAGTTATTGTTGAAATGCTCATTTACAGGAGTACAAGAGTTTAAATGCTTCAGACGACTGATAAAGTATCTCACTGACTTGCCTTCCTCACGTTTGGCCTTTTGTAGCTAAGATGCTACACCCCAAAGCACACCTTCTTGTATATACTCCTTGAGGAACAATCTCCGAAGAGTAGGGTAGATTGTTTTCTCTTATATCCTTAAGGTCCTATACCGATAGCTAGCCTTTCCACTCAAAGTAAGGCTTGAAGCATTGCACTTATGTAGTTCATTGTGCTCTCCTAGGGAATCACATACTTGTTCAAATACTTTGATGTGATTTTGAGCATCTTTGTCTCCATTGAATTTTTGTGTAAGCTTTGCAATCTATACCGCTTTACTCCTAGGTTCTCTTTCAGGCGCGTGACGTATATTCTTTGCAATAAATCGACCTATCATTTGAGAAAATGCTGCCAAATCACCTATGTGAGGAGGTATGGTCAGTGGAGGCACTCCTGGAATCATATGTGGGACGGGGGTTGGATACTATCCCTGGCCTATATGTAGCCACCGTAGGATATGGAATATGCCTTGGCACAGGCCCACTCGGATAAGGGCTCGAGAATGGCACTCATGGAGCATATGTTGTTGGTACAATCGAAGGTGTAGGAGCCATGTGTGCATAAGTGGTTACATGCACAAATGCTCGAGGCCCAGGGGTAGGTACTATGCCACTAGGTAGCAGTAATGCACTAGCCCTAGAGGCCATAGAGTAAGTGCCACAATTTCTATGAGAGGAAGTGACACATAGGCATCCACATTGGCCGATCAAAGTAAAAATCTTGTCAAATGAGATATGTGGTGTGCCTCTCATCGTCAATCACCCAAGCACCTATAGGACCGACAAGCCCGGTCCCTGACTCACGGTCCCTGACTCAAAACAATGTGATATACCGTCCGTGGATGTTAACTGAGTTGACATCCATTTGAAAAGTTCAGAACCAAGTGATGGGGAGCTTTGGGCAGTCACCAAGCCTCCTATTTGCCAATTGTTGACTCCAATGAGCCGACGTTCGCTTGTAATGACTTTAACACAAAGTTCAGAACCAAGCAATGTGAAGCATTGGGCAGTCACCAAGCCTCCTATTTGTCGGTGCTGACTCCAGTGCATGACCCATAATCACATCATCACACATGTCTCTGTCATCAACGATTAACAACAGGCTAGAGGTATGCCTCAATAGTTGGTGCATACTTTGCATGACAGTAAATTGGATACACCTTTGTCTAGTCATACTCGTTGTCATAAAAACTAATATCTAACTAGCCCAAATGATTTTCTCATATTAAATGATCATTTAGTGTAGGAGAATAAACAAGAACAAGGGTTAGAATATAGGTCTGTGCTTTAGATGCATCTTAGCATGGGACCAAAGGTAATGGGTCCAAACGAGAGATGGTCTATCAAAGAGCAATGCTAATGGAGCTTAAAGATCCTCAGGCTAGCTTCCCTAAAGATCTCCAAAGATTAGTGCTCAAAAGTCCTTTGACCTTAGGTAACCTTAGGTAAGCTAGGTTTAGGCTTGAGGTGGGAACCCGGCCCAAGCTTGAGGTGCTTTTCGTGCTTGATGACTAAGATGCTTGAGGTGCTTGTCATGCTTGCCAACTAGGGAGCCTTAGGTGCTTGTGGGAACACCACCCATGCTTGAGGTGCTTTGTCATGCTTGCTGACTAAGGTGCTTGGGGGTAAGGTGTCCAAAAATTCAAATCCCATCCCTACAAGAGAGGGGGCGAGCCCTAAATCTAGGGGGATGAGAGAGAACACACACACCCTCACACAAGGCAAGCTTGTACAAATAAAGCAAAAGAACCACTTGTCAAGCTCCTCCTCATGTTGCCCTCATGGTGTGCCTAAAGCCTATTGGTTGGCCTCCCAAGGGGTCCAATGATAACTTAGTTAAATTAATTAATTGTTTTTTCATTTATCAAGTCATCTCTCTCAAAGGGGGACACTTGTCCCAAGACTAGCGTGCTTGCTTGATATGCCTCTTGCTTGTGATTGGCTAGGCATGGAGGGGTCCAATGAGCTTCAAGCTTGAGCTACAAGGGGGGTTGACCAAGGAAGCTAGGGGCATGCTTGGGGGGGTATACTCTCCCACACACACTCACACACACTCTCATTGTGTGTAGTGCAAAGTGCAAGAACTCCCTCTCCTTCTCCAAGCAAGTAGAGAAGTTGAGAGCCTACACCAACACTCTTGGCTATGGAATTCAAATCTAACCAAGAGCCATGCTTCAATGCTTAAGCTTTCCATATTCTCCATCTTCATTACTATGCTATTATGTATGCTAGCAAGAAGAGAGATACAGAAGGTTTGCTCATAGCTAAATTATCTCAAGGAAAGGATTCCTTGAATTGAGTAGGGGTAATAGTGGAGGAAGGGAAGCTCAAGGTGAAGAAGTTCAATGACAAAAACTACAAACATTGGAAGATGAAGATTGAAGACTATCTCTACTAGAAGGACCTTAATTTGCCACTAGGCGATCTTGCAAAGAAGCCCGCAACAATGGCAGATGAAGCATGGATTTTTCTTGACCAAAAGGCATTAGGAACAATCCGGCTAATCTTGGCGTCAACGGTGGCCTTCAACATTTTGGAGATGAAGACCACGAAGGAATTGATGAAGTCACTTGAACGGCCTCTACAAGAAACCATTAACATCCAATAAGGTATTTCTCATGAAGCGCTTGTTCAATCTAAAGATGGCAGTTGTAGAACACCTAAATGACTTTAACACCAACATAATTCAGCTTCGATAGGTGAAAATAAATTTTGATGACGAAGTGCAAGCTCTCCTTATAGTATCATCTCAACCGGATAGTTGGGACAGCCTTGTGATGGCTGTAAGTAATTCTATCTCTAGCACAAATACTCGTAAGTTTGATGATGTTATGGGTATTCTCCGAAGCGAGGAAATGCGAAGGAGAAGCACAGGAGAAATATCAAGTGCTGCACTATTGATGGAAATAAGAGGAAGGCCTAAGGAGAGGTTTAAAAACCAAAAGGGTCGTGATCGCTCAAGACGGAGCAAGTCATGCACAAAGTCAGTTCTAGAATGTTGGAACTGCGGCGACAAGAAGGGCCACGTCAAGAAGGCTTGCCGTCCAAGAAGAAGAAGGAGTCTGACCCTTAAGACAACAAGCCACATTGGAGGCCAATGTGGCAGGTAAAGTAGAGCAAGATGCTCTAATTCTCTCATTAGACAACGTGTCTAATTCTTGAATAGTAGATTCCGGGGCTTCATTCCACCACACAAGCAACATTTCCAAGATTACACCAAAGTTAATTTTGGGTATGTATACTTGGGAGATGATGAAGCTTGTGAAATTATCGGAAAAGGTATAGTTTGTGTCAAAACTACTAACAGAAATGAATGGAAGCTTAAAGATGCTAGGCATGTTCCTTCTCTTTGCAAAAAAATTGATCTCTACAGGACAATTGGACGGTGAAGTTCACAACATTGCATTTGGAAACAAGGGTAGAAGATTTCAAAGGGATCTTCGGTGGTTGCCAAGGGAGAAAAGGTCGGTACACTTTACTTGTGTACTGTTAGCACGCAATATTCAACTTGTGCAATACCTGCAGAAGTTGACAGTGTGGTGTGGCACTATCGGCTTGGGCATATGAGTGCTAAAGGAATGCAAATCCTTCAATCAAAGAAGCTTCTACCTGGTTTGAAAGAAGTGGACTTAGAGTTCTATGAAGATTGTGTTTACGGCAAACAAAAGAGGGTAAAATTCCTAAAAGAAGGAAATGAAAGAAAAAATAAAAAACTTGAATTGGTTCATTTTAATGTTTGGGGTCCTGCAAGTGCACCATCCCTTGGTGGCTCATTGTACTATGTAACATTCATAGACGATGCAACTAGAAAAGCATGAGTTTATGTCATGAAGATTAAACTCGATGTGTTTTCCATATTTCAAAGGTGGAAAGCCTTTGTGGAGACTGAAGTAGGTACCAAGGTTAAATGCCTCAGATTTGACAATGGAGGCAAATATTGTAGCCAAGCTTTTGAAAGCTTGGCTAGCAATGGTATACAGAGGCAAAGGACAACCCCAAGGACACCTCAACAAAATGGAATTTCTGAAAAGATGAACAAAACAATCATGGAGCGATCACGAAGCATGCGGCTAAATGCAAGCCTACTGCTTGAGCTTTGGGCGGAAGCTGTAAGTACGTCTATGTACTTAATCAACCGGTCACCCTCAATGGCATTGGATGGGGGAGTTCCAAAGGAGGCATGGACAAGTAAACCGGTGAATTATTAATTTTCTCAAGTGTTTGGGTGTGAGGCTTTCATGCACATAGATAGAAGCCTAAGATCAAAGGTAGATGCAAAGTCCAAAAAGTGTTTCTTCATTGGCTATGGAGGAGGTGACTTGGGGTATCGCCTATGGAATCCTGAAGATGGTAAATTCTTTAGAAGTAGGGATGTAATTTCAACGAACAAAATATGTACAAAGACTACTTGGAAAGAAAACAAACAAAAGAAACAGGTGATGAGTACATGGAGCTTGAGGATGGTAAAGACTCAAGGAGTGCAAATGATGACAACATGCAACAACTTCAACCAAATGAGGAGCCTCAACCTATTTCTCGAAGTTCCACAAGAGCAAGTAGACCTCCATAAAGGTTTGTTCCTTCCTTCAACCATCTCTTGATCTCAGATTCTGGAGAGCCAAAATCATATGAAGAAGCTATGCATCACGAATCCAAGGAAGAATGGATAAAGAGCATGCAAGTGGAGATGGACTCATTACATCGCAACCAAACATGGGGTTGGTTGAGTTTCCTAAAGGTAAGCGGGCACTTCAAAAAAAATGGGTGTACAAGATAAAAGACGAAGAAGGTGGGAAGAAAAGGTACAAGTCTAAGCTTGTGGTAAAAGGGTTTTCTCAAAAGAAAGGTATTGACTTCATTGAATTATTTTCTTGTGTTGTAAAATTGAACTCAATTAGGCTTGTCTTAAGCCTTGTGGTTGCTCATGATTTAAGTCTTGAGCAAATGGATGTAAACATGACATTCTCTCAACGTGACTTAGAGGAGAAAATTTACATGCTTCAACCAAAGGGGTATGAGGTAAGGGGTAAGGAGAAAATGGTTTGCAGATTAAAGAAGAGTTTGTATGGTTTAAAGCAATCATAAAGAAAATGGTACTTGAAGTTCAATTGATGGATACTGGATCATGGATTCAGAAGGAGCAACTTAGATCATTGTGTCTACATGAAAAATTTGGGAGATGGGAAGTTCATCATCCTAATGTTGTATGTTGATGACATGCTGATTGCAAGTGCTAACATGCAGGACATCAAAGACCTAAAAGAGGAGCTATCTAAATCTTTTTCAATGAAAGATTTAGGTGCTGTAAAGAGGATACTTGGTATGAAGATATCAAGGGATAGGACAAAGAAGACAATAAATTTATCTCAAGAGGATTACATCATCCAGAAGGTAATAGAAAGGTTTGCAATGCAAATGCAAAAATGGTTTCTACACCTTTGGGTGGTCACTTTAAACTAACCAAGGATATGTGTCCAAAGACACAAGAGGAGATAGCCTATATGTCTAAAGTTCCATATGTGCAGCGGTAGGTTTTTTTATGTATGCTATGGTTTGGACAAGGCCATACATTGCACATGCAGTGGGAGTTGTAGGTAGGTTCATGGACAATCATGGACAACCCAGGTAAAGAGCACTGGCAAGCTCTGAAGTGGATACTTAGGTATCTGAAAGGGACAACAAGAAATGCTTTGTATTTTGGAGGAATTGATATTTTTCTTCAAGGGTATGTTGATGCAGATATGGCAGGTGACAAAGATACTCAAAGGAGCACTACTGGCTATGTCTTGATGGTTGGAGGCACAACAATAAGCTAGGATTCAAAGCTGCAAAAAGTGGTCTCACTTTCTACCACAGAAGCAAAGTATGTAGCAATGAAAAAGGCAAGCAATTTTTTTTTGTGTCTTCACCAATTCTTAGAAGAGCTTGGATTCAAACAAGACAATTGTGTTTTGTACAGTGATAGCCAAAGTGCTATCCATCTTGCGAAGAATTCAACCTTTCATTCAAGGACAAAGCACATTGAGGTGAGATATCACTTCATACGCACTCTTTTGAAAGAGGGACAACCAAAGCTCGGAAAGGTGTATACAAATGAAAATCCTGCAGACATGTTTACAAAGGTGGTCAACAAGGAGAAGTTGAGCTTTTGCTCATCTTCAATCAACATTCAAGGATAAGAAGCTAGGATGGAAAGCAGTCACAGGTTTGGTGTGGAGATCAGTCTCCAAGTAGTGTGAGATTGTTAATTATGGAGCCTGATTTACCCCTTGTAATTTTTTGTATTAAAAATGCACATTTGTAAGACCCCCGTTATGAGGAGAAGCCATTGTGTGTGAAGAAAAATCACTCACAGGAAACCAAAATTTCACGATCGGAATATTCCCTTTTGCCGAAAAATTATGGCCGGACGATGGTCGAAAAGTGATCATTGGCTGGTGGCCAGTGGTGGCCGGTTTTGAAGGCGGACTTGTCTTCTCAAGGGCGGCCACACTTGGACATATTTAGGGGTCTGATTTAGACTTGTCTACACAAGGGTGGCTACACACGACTGCCTCTCATGAGAGAGGGTAGCTCTTTTGGCCTATAAAAGTAGGCCATTTCCACACACATTTCATAGTGTGAAGTTGATGCAACAATGTGGACATGAGGTGGTGAGAGTGAAGCAAGGTGGGAGTTCTATTAAGGGTATAATCTCTTTGTAACCTACTTGTTTGAAGTACTAAAGCCATTAAGTGGCTGCTTTCCATGGATGTAGCCCACATTGGGTGAACCACGTATATCGTGTGTGCTCTCTCTCTCTCTCTCTACTCTATAATCTCTTGTGTATGAAAATTTGTCTCTCTCCATTAAGTAAGCTACTCAAATATATATTTAGCTACATCATATTTCCTAACATATGTTGCTACCATCAATTAAGTCCACCCTCTATGCTCACAAAGTAATTCAACAAAAGTACTTTCTCTGATTTTCACTACTCTCAAAGTTCATAGGCCATTTCCATTACATTGGTATTAGAGCATTTGATTTTTCTTTTCTTGCTTAGAAGAGAGGTCCTTAAGTAGCCTATGAATGGTTGATTTTGTTAATTATATTAGGGTAAGTGGGACTGGGATCTATTATTGGTTTTGTTGAGCCCACTATGTGGGATATGGTGCACATCTCGAGAGATATGGACTTAATAATGGAGTCTTTTTAGACTTGCCTACGCCTTTACCATTATTGAGCCATAAGAAGTCTAAAAGGAGCTAGCCCTCGGCAATTCTGCAATATTAGACCCACTCCACTACTCTCTATAATCAACCACTTCGAGCCATGGGTGTAGATACTTAAGTGTGATTTTTAAAGGCTAAGAGAAGTAGCAACTAAGGTTTTGAATTGCCAAAGCATACACTAAGTAAGTATAGAAATTTTGTTAATATGACTGACAATAACCAAGAGAGTTCATGTGCTGTTGATGATGCCCCCATGTTTGTCAATTATCTTGTTACTAGGTTGCAGCAAGCTATGGGCAACCCTGCTTTGCAAGCCGAAGTTACTCAACAACTTCGCGCTTATCGGATTTCCCTTCCTCTCCAAGAGGAGAGAGAACATCCCTGGATTTTTGAACAAATGAGGAAATATGGTATATCCCATCTATATGTATTATGATTTTGGGGATTAACTCTTATACTTACTACTTTACATGTGGTCTTTGACTCCGACTATAGGGGTGCAGGACTTATGTACCAATGTCTTTTTTATGTTACAGGTGATTCCAAAATATAGATTGACTGCACGAATGTGTACTGTCACTGACCCACAAAAAATAGAGGCAATTAACTCCAAACTCTGTAAAGGCAAGAAACAAGTATATGTGGCCCACTTCAAGGCTAAATTGACTCATAAAACTCATCTCCGTCCTTATCTCGTGAGAGCTTGTAAAGCACAAGGGGCTCCATATGGTTTTTCCCCCTTGTAAATGAAACCATCTTTGAATATATGATTATCTTTACCTTTCTTATTATTTATCTTTGAAAGCAATTAAGTTGGGTGGCATCTATAACATGTGGGAAACCAATGCATCACCTGCATACGGTGCCAATGCTAACTCAAAGTTGTGTTGTTTCCATGGGTGCAGGTGAGGGTTACCTTCTCAACTATGGTTTTCAAAGTTCCTTGGCTTGAAGATGGCGGACTATCATATCTTTTGGCTCTTGATTCTAGCATTTATGTATAAAGACTATTTTGTACTATGAATGGAAATTATACCACCTTTTCATTGACATAGTTTCTAGTGTCTTTTGTAATTTGAAAAGATTCTTTGGTGTATATGTTGTATTGTTATTGGAACACACACACACACACACACACACACACACACTCTCTCTCTCTCTCTCTCTCTCTCTCTCATGAGCACACAATGGAGAAGGAGATGGAGATAGGGCAAGGACACTCTTATTTAACATGCACCCTTTAAAATGAGGGATTTAGGTCACAATGGCTCTTTTATATGGGTTCGGTCCATTCACACATAGACATCCTTATTGGTGATCATCCAAGCACCTATAGGATTGACAAGCTTGACTCAAAACAATGTGATATGGCATTTGTGGATGTTAATTGAGCTGAAGTCCATTTGCAAAGGTAAGAACCAAGTGATTGGGAGCTTTGGGCAGTCACCAAGCCTCATATTCACTCGGTGCTGACTCCATTAAGAGGACGTTTGCTTGTAATGACTTTAACACAAAGGTCAAAACCAAGTGACGAGGAGCATTGGGAAGTCACCAAGCCTCCTATTCACCAAATGCTGACTCCACTGCATGACCCGTAATCACATCATCACATGGGTCTCTGTCATCGGTTAACAAACTTGTAACCTTTGCTTTCAACACTATAACCAACAAAAATACATTTGACAGCCTTATCATCCAATTTCTTGTGCCGCGTTTGTGGCACAAGAAAGAATATGCCAAACATCCAAAAACATGCATGTGCTCGATAGAAGGCTTTCTATCATGCACCAAAGCATATGCCAAACATCCAAAAACATGCATGTGCTCGATAGAAGGCTTTCTATCATGCCATTTTTCATATGTAGTCATAGATTGAAAATATTTTGTAGGACATCTTGAGGCCAAAACAAATGCGGCAAAGTTTGACTCTTGACAATACATTGTGCCATTTTTCGTAAGTGACCTATTTTTCCTCTCAAAAACACCATTTTGCTGAGGCATATAAGGCACTGTACATTGGTGTTTTATACCACGACTAGCCAGAAATGCATTAAACTCATGAGACATATACTCCCACCCTTGATCAAAATGGAGGGTGCCCATAGTACATTTTAAGGCATTTTTAGCCATAGCCAAAAATTATTTGAAGCACATAAATACTTGAGACTTTGCTTTAAGCGGATATACACATGCATGCATAGAGTAATCATCAATGAAAGTCACAAATTAAAGGTAATTACCCACGGAAGGAGCTTACATGGGCCCACAAACATCACTATGCACAAGATCTGCATGTGGCCCTAACTAAACCATCCTTTGAAAACTTTGAACACTGCATCTTATTGAAAATATAGCCTTTACAAACATGTTTGATAGGTACTTCAAGAGGCGGCAAAGAAGCAACCATATTAGATTTTTGCAAATGTAGCAAACCGACGAAATTCAGGTGCCCAAAATGTTTGAAAATAGGATGTAGCTAAGTAGATAATAGAGTGGCTTACTTAATGGAGAGAGACAATTTTTCACATACGAGAGATTAGACACACACACACACACACACACACACACATAGAGAGAGAGAGAGAGAGAGAGAGAGAGAGAGAGAGAGAGAGAGAGAGAGAGAGAGTACATACAATATATGTGGTTCACCCAATGTGGGCTACATCCATGGGAAAGAAACCACTCAATGGCTTTAGTACTTCAAACAAGATGTAGGTTACAAAAGGGATTATACCCTTAATAGAGCTCCCAACTTGCTTCACTCTCACCACCTCACATCAACTTCACAATGCACCACAATGCGCTTTGTGCGTAGAAGAGGCCTTCTTTTTTAGGCCAAAAGAGCCATCCTCTCTCATGAGAGACAGTCGTGTGTAGCTGCACTTGTGTAGACAAGTCCAAGTTGAACTCTCCAATGTGCCCATGTGTGGCCGTCCTTGAGAAGACAAGTCCGCCTTAAAATCGGCCACCGGCTATTGAATTTGGCCATTGGCCAACCGACTAACCGACCGGCCATTTTTTGACCACTTTTCGACCACCGTCCGACCATAATATTTTGGCAAAAAGGAATATTCGGTGAATTTTTGGTTTTTCAACGAGTGATTTTTCTCACACACGATGGCTTCTCCTCATAATGGAGGCCTTACAAATGTGCATTTTTAAGACTAAAAGTTACAAGGGATAAATCAGGTTCCATACTTAACAATCTCCCACTTGGAGACTGATCTCCACACCAAACCTGTGACTACTTTCCATCCTAGCTTCTTATCCTTGAATGCCGATTGAAGACGAGCAAAATCTCAACTTCTCCTTGTTGACTACCTTTGTAAACATGTCTGCAGGATTTTCACTTGTGTGCACCTTTCCTAGCTTTAGCTTTCCCTCTTCCAAAAGAGTGTGTAACTGCCTCACCGTGCTCAACTGCCTCACCAGGACCAATGCTGCTGCAATGCTTGATCTCTCTCTCTCTCTCTCTCTCTCTCTCTCTCTCTCTCTCTCTCTCTCTCTCTCTCTCTTTCTCTCTCAAGCGCGCGCGCGCGCGCACACACACACACACACACACACACACACACACACACACACACACACACACTCATGAGGACACGATATAGAAGAAGGTGGAGGTAGAGCAAGAGCACTTCTTTAGCATACATCTCCAGAATGAGGATTTTAGGTCAAAATGGACCTTTTATATGAATCTAACCCATTCACACATGGACATCCATAGTGGCCGGTCATAGCAAAAATAATGTAAAAATGATATAAGTGGTGCGTTTCTCATCGGCAATCGCCTATGCACCTATAGGACCGACAAGCCCGGTCCATGGCTCAAATAAAATGATAAGGCGTCCATCAAAGGTGATAAGGTGTTTGTAAGTGGTTATCATGCCCCCCTTCCTGATGTAGATTCCATCCTCGGAAGCTAGTGAGGTGAAGCTCGTTCGTCGAGGTGGAAGAGCATCTGCGATTGAATGTCTTTAGCTTTCTTCAAACACTGCAAAATCAACCAAAAATGGCACAGTAATTACATTCTCCTAGAACATATCTAATCAAAAAGCATATGCAGTGAATAGGCACACAGATTGATTGCTAACAGAATATTAATTAAACAATTTTTTAGCACTAAACATTAAACTGTATTATAACCAAACACATAAGCACTTGTAAAGGTAAAAAAGAGAACAAGTCTAAGGTCACTAATTTAATAGTTGAGAGGCACTAGAGGTTAACTATTAATACCATGGGCAAGCATCTCAATTCCCTCTAGTCAACTAAGTTGTTTAACACGAGAGCAAAATATTTCACGTCCGAGGGCTGACTAGAGGCTATACCTAGAAGACCTTCTAGCTAAGCTACGATAAAAGGAATTGCATATGAAATCGCCTGAATTATTTCCTTTTTTTGACTCTCCAAAGTGTTTTTCACATTGATTCAATTTTTGACGTGTGTGCTTATTTTGTATGCCTTGGGCTTTTTCCTTCTCAAGGAAAAGCACACACACTAGGAACCTCTAGGGCTCTAGTACCATAGGCAATACATGTGAGTGGAGTAACAAATCAAGGTGGGATTCCTCATCCAGCTTAAGATTTTACATTTTTAGGCACTTTCGTTTCTTTTTGTTTGTTTGTTTTTCACTACATTTCAATTTTGTAACTTTGGGGGGTCATATTGACATTGTTACCCTCCATAGGCTCTATTAGGGGTACCATCTTAGCATAGCTCCAATGACCAAAAAAATTATCAATCCGGAGATATGAGTTACCCAGTTAGGGCATGGAAACACTCACATGATTAGTGAAATAATCATGGTATCAAGAATGGTGACTCTATGAGGTGAGCTTCTTGGCTTGTGGAGGAGCTAAGCCACAATAATTGGCAATCTCCACATCCACTTCTCTTCACCTCAAATGAACACAATCACACACACTAGCAATTGCATAGACACACACATCACTAATCCCATCATGCAACACACTAATCACAAGCGCACACATATACATGTATTGAGCACCACAATCCAATCAAACCTACAATGCACACTCAAGCAAAAGAGGGAAATCACACAAGATTAGAGAAGGACTAATTGCTAATTAGTTACGATCTAGCTAATCAAAGCATCATTAACATTGATTAGTGTTAATCAAGTCACATGAGCAAGGAGAAGCTTATGGACTCCATATCCACACACCTCATGAGCTGTCACTAAAGAGTGGTCTCAACAAATGAGGCTGAGAACCCTCATTTCTTTTACACACTACCTTATTTACCTAGGGTAAAAAAATGCAATGTCCGGGTGTCCAAGGCCTTTAGGGCTCCACCACTTTACTGAATTTGCAACCTAGACACACTAACTGACCTGTTCTTTAAACCTTTGAACTCTCATTCAGCCCATAACACATAAAAAATATTACAATGGCTTGAATTGAATCGGGAATTTACAATACATGGCCATTTTAAGAAATTGTGAAAAATGTGTGACCCAAATCTTCACCGCTTCTTCATGTTGATCTTTGATGTGCATCCGTAAGTCTCGGGCCTTTAGCATCTTCTGTTAACTGATGTCGGTTGATCATCTCCATTTGTCG
Organism: Adiantum capillus-veneris; assembly: GCF_014529385.1. Taxonomy (NCBI): domain Eukaryota; kingdom Viridiplantae; phylum Streptophyta; class Polypodiopsida; order Polypodiales; family Pteridaceae; genus Adiantum; species Adiantum capillus-veneris. The sequence continues at coordinate 5,672,363 of NC_140939.1, read as the reverse complement.
TTGAATTTGTTGATGAGATTCAATTTGCTGCAACATCTTGATTGGTCCAAATATGTCTAATGTGAGAGATGATGTTGCATTTGTCCGTTGTAATAGCATAATGATGAGGCTGCTATTTATTTATAAAAAGTATGCAAAAGGGAAGTAGAACAATGAGGATCTAAATTAGGGTATAATAGTTGGATGACCAAAGGAAAAAACCTAGTGGAAAAAAAGTGCCTTTTGGGATACGCGCATTATTGAAGTACTTATTAGCATGGAAAATATTAATAAAGTACTCAAGGGATTATTAAATATGGAATTAAAAAGGTAGAAAATATGAGAGGGTAGCATGATGGAACATTGGTTTTCCTATCGTAGTCCACTCAAGGTGCATAGATGGAAGAAAAAAAGAGTGTCTAATGTATATTGTCCAATGGTGGAACTTCCTATATATGCATACAGAAAAATGCATGGAAAACAATATGCCGTGCAAGAAAGATTTTGAGGGGTTCTTAAGAAAGATGGTGTAGCTATAAAAGCATATGACATGGCTTTGCAAGCTGGCACCCCTTTAAGACTTGGTTTTGTTGTCGAGGATATGTGCTCTCATCTTACTGTGCACTGTGCATGAGTGTTGGACTCTACGACACTCCACCAATTATAAGTTAATAGACTTCGACTCTTATGCTCATCTCATCCAACATGAGCAACATGACTTAGATATGATGAACTCTTCCAGCTTCTTGAGTGTAAGCCTAATAACTACGACTCTTAGCACATAGTTTATTACGACTTGAAGCTTTAGGACTAATTCTTTGCTCATTTTATGGCTCGGCAGCTCGACTTTGACTATGCCAAAGAGTGTTTTTTGCACCCTGGCAGCTTGAATTTTTACATTCTTGTGCTTACTACAAACATTTCTTTAGGTAAAAGTAAGTTTGAATCCGCAAAAAGAGGATTATTGAAGGACCAAGTTGGCATTAAAGGTTTCTTTTGCCATACCTATTTTATCTTCTTTGAAACTGCATTCGTGTTGGTTGGGTTGCCGTTCTTTGACTGTGAAGACTCCATTATCTGTTTGATTCTCCAATTAGGCATGTTGATAGGAGTCTTTGATGTTGTTGTAGGCCTCTGTTCACTTTCGGCATTTGGCTTTTGGCTAGGAGCATTGGAAGACTTAGGAATCCAAATCTCTTGATGGCATTTGTATCTCCTTTGTTGAATTTGCTTTGCTCTAGGTCTTGTTGAGTTCTTAAGATCTTCATGTAGGTTTGGTGTAGTTGCAGTTGGCTTGTGGTTGGCTGGTAGCCAAATCTTTGTATAACACGTGTAGAATCCTTGTCCAAGAGGAAGATTCTTTGAGATCCATCTTTGTTTTGTATCCTCTTGAGACTTGTGGTAGACTTTAGCATCTTTCGATGTTGTTTTGTTTTATACCTGCTTCTTAATATCCTAGGATATTTTTGAGGTTGATACCTTGTGGGCCTTCTTTCTTGGGAGGGACTTGAACTTACTTCATATGTCCTTACTTGAGGTTTTGGTATTCGTATCTGTCTATTACCTCTATAGTACTCCTGTTCCTTTAAGCTCCATTGTAATGCTATCCAAACCATGTATTTGTTTTTCTGTGTTGATTACCTGTCTTTAATCCAAATTGGATCATTGACTTTGACTAACTTTGACTAAATTGCTTTGAACAACACTTGCTTTACTATCTTTTGATTTCTTGAGTACTTGGGCTGATATATCTTTGCTTTTCATGGTGTCTCCTTAGAGGTTTCAGATGGGTCAACAATTGACTTGAAGTTTTGAAAGCTTGACTTGCTAGAAGTATCCGATCTATGAGGGCTCTTTGATGTAGAGGTATATGCTATCACACCTTTCGTGCTAATCGGTGGAAGGTCCACTTTGGCTTTACCTTTGTCTACAAGATTTGCCGTTGATTCTTGTGACTTTTGCAACTCTAAACCTAACATCAATGGTATTTGCATTTGTTGCTTGCTAACACTTGGGAAAGAGAGTATCAACATTGTATCTTCTCTGTAGGCCTTGTGTTGGTCTAACCACTGATGTCCAAGGATGACATCTACAAGCATTTCTTTTGAAGGATTTATTTGAAACTTTACTTGCTCTTCATGCTTTTGGATGCTAAGAATAGCAACCATGTCTTTTTGACCTGTATGCATACCTAACATTGTTTTTCTATCATGTTTGCATGGAGTGAGCTGGAGGATCCTTTGGATGTTCTTTGCAATAATATTGCACTCTACTTCTTTATCCAATAGGGCATTGCATCTGACACTTGCTCCATTTACACTAGTGAGGACTATAGCTATTCTCATTGGAGGTGATCTTGAAGATTTCTATCCTACTTTTGTCATGGTATCATCTTGATCTAAATGTGTCTCTATGGAGGGTGGCTTCAGACTCTGTTTTCCAATGTGAATTTTAGTAGCTGATTTAGATGGCAATGTCTAGATCTTTGGACTTCTTATTGCTTCCTGGGTGTCTGCAATTTTGATCTTCTTTACTTCTTGTCTTGGTGGCATTCTTTGCTCGATAGCTTTAGTGGTTTCTCTTTGTTTTGTTTGATCTGCACATCTTAATGCCTGATCTGCTTGAAGCTCTTCTGAGGTTATGTACGATGGAGATGAATCATCTTCAATAAGATCTGCTTTGATATCAGTCTCCATTTTAAATGTGCTTGAGGACTTTGTGCTGTCGTCCCACGAGTGACCGGTCTTGGTCTTCATTCTTTGTTGTCTGTGATGATTCCGTCATGTTCGAACTCCGTATCTCTAACATCTTCTAGGCCATTGGAAGTCCCACTATGATGTTGTCTGGTATATCCTTTGTTATGATAACATGGAATTGGGCTATGATGATATGTGAACCTATTTGAATGGTGGTGCAGAATATTCTCCAACATTCTGCTCGTTTGTCTCTAGATATGCTCACGAATTCAGGAGCATCTTCCAGCTGTGGTTGGCCACATCTTTTCCAAGTGCGAAAAGACATGAGGTTCTTGTCTAGTTGAAAATCTAGCTTTACTTCACGTGACAGCTTTTCTTCGTGTTCACCAGTAATGTTACACTTGATCTTCTCGAGATTTCTTTTTGAAATGACTAACTTTCTTGTCGTTGTGTCCTTTGGTTGAGATTTATTTGCATTTTCTTTGCTTTGACCACCTGCTTCAATCAATGTTGGATCATTTGGCTATGATACTGCACTTTTTGGTTGCAACCAATGAGCATTATTTGTTGCATCCTAGTAACCTTTGATCTTAGAAGATCCATTGTACTTTCCGATAGAATCTGTCTCTTTGACGGATATTTTGATGGTGACCTTTCTCTTGATGCATATGACACTCTAAGACACCTACAGACCAAAACTGATTGTATTGGTGTTTGGGGGACATGGATTGCAACCCATGTTTAGAAGACAAATTATACAAAATCCGTAGGATAGAATCTTGGCATGTTTTTATAGTGATTAGACACTAACTTTTGGGGTTTTGCATCACTTTTGATTTCTTTGGGTCAAAATGACCATTTGAATTTTTTAAAATTGGGGGTTTTTAAGGTCAAAATGTTTCCAAATTCACCCAACTTTTAAGGGTGGTCTCCCAAGTCCATGCTCTAGCTGTTGGAAACTTTTGGTTCGAATCTGAGCAATTGGGAGACATGGATCATGATCCATGTTTGAACTCTTTTTCTTATTATTTTTGCAGTAGTGTGCTAGCACATGTTGGGTAGTCTCTTGGAGAATTCTTTCTGAGCTTGGTTGTTGGGAAACGAGGATTGCTATCAATGTTCCACCACCAGATTGAACTTTGAGTACAAGGTCTTAAAGCACCTAACTTGCTAAATGTTTTGCCCTTTTGCTCCGTTTTTGTCATTGGAGGTTCTTTGCCTTTGATTTTATCTAGCTTAATCGACTTTGGTTTTGTTTGGTTTTGTCTCTTTGCATGCTCTATGTTTGGATACCTTCCAGTTATCCTATCTTTTATAATTTTTTTGCATTCACAATCATCAAGAATTGAATTTTAGTGTCCAATGGCCATTTTGTAGTTTCTTTCTTAAGTTATTGTCTTGTTTCTTTTAGTATCTTTGCTGGCATCTTTGGTGTTGGTTTGGAAACTTGAAAAATCTTTCTTCCCCCCTTTTGAGTAGAATTTTCACCCTTACCTGCTCTTTTTCAGAGTCTGATTCCTATGTTGTAATTAGTTCTTCTTCCCACTCGTACGTAGTAGCATAATAGTGATTAGAGAAGACATGTTACTCTTGGATCATCTCAATAAATACCATTATGATTGGGACTATATCATAGCCTTTTTTGTCACAAAAGTGTGTAGGTGTAGATTCATTAACACATACATCCATGGTGGCCAGGATCTGAGTCTATTCAAAGAGTTCAAACAAATTTTTAGGGAATGGTTCTAGTATGTAATCTGCATCATTCACATCTGTGTCTAAAACGTAGTCTTCCCTTCGTAAACTACCCGATTGAGAAGCCCCACACATCCAAATGGAAGTGTTTTTATGTACCCATGATGACAGTTCAGTTTTTGCACAAGTTTTTGAGTCCAATTCCTGTATTGGTGTCCTCAGGACATCCTTGTAAGAATGGTCTTTCAAGTTCACTCGAGTGATAGCCCTACTTGTTTCAGGTAGAGATAATCATTGCCCCAATCTTGGACTAATTGTATGTGTCTCATGAATGGTTTTCCTAAGATGATTTTGTAATTGAGTTTCTTCCCAAAGTCTACAATGGTAAAAGTGTGCTGGTAGTCAATCCCACAGGAGGTTACTATCACATTCTCTAGTAGGCCCATTGGTTTCTCTATGTGTCCATCTGCCAGTTGCAATTTCAATCTTGTTTGCCTAATTGATGGCTTTCTGTAGAGTGCGCAGGTGATGGAGAAGGTAGGAAAGAAGACTACACACACACACCAACACACATCGAGACACACACACACAATCGTTACCCTACAGCAGCCATTCAACGAACTTCTCTTCTCTTCTTCTCTTTTGAACTATTATCCAAAGTATATTTACAACATAGTATAGTCAGTGTCCAGCCGCCCATAGCACAATGGACATATTCTTTAAAATCATATTATTTAACACTCCCCCTCAAGCTCAGAGTGAGCTTGTATATGATGGATTCCCAATGCTTCACGAAAGTAGCAAAACTTCTCCTTTCCAAGAGCTTTTGTGAATATATCCGCAACTTGATCATTTGTCTTCACATACACCAAATCAATCTCATTTGCCAAAACTTTTTCTCTAATGAAGTGATAATGTACCTCAATGTGTTTAGTGCGAGCATGGTAGACTGGATTCTTTGCCAACATGATGCTGCTAATATTGTCACAATATATAATGACACTGTCAAGATAGTCAAAACCAAAGTCTACCATAAGTACTCTCAACCATGACTCTTCACATGCTGCCAAAGCTGCTCCACGATATTCAGCTTCTGTACTTGATAATGCTACAGTTGATTGCTTCTTGCTACTCCAACTTATCATACCATTGCCAATGGAAAATGCATAACCACTTGTATATCTTCTATCCATAAAATATCCTGCCCAATCTGCATCCGTGTAACCATAAAGACAAAGCTTCCCATTCTTTTCATAAAACATTCCATAATTGACAGTGGCTTTCACATATCTCATAATCCGTCTCACTGCATCAAGATGACTTTACAATGGATTTTGCATGAATTGACTCACAACACCCACTGCATAACTCAAATCTGGCCTTGTTATTGTCAAGTAAATAAGGCTTCCAACCATCTTGCGATACATAGTGACATCCTCAATGTAATGTCCATCATCAAACAACTTCACATTTTGATCAAGAGGTGTATCAACCGGTTTGCACGCTGTCATTCCATACTTCTCAAGCATATCTAACGCGTATTGTCTTTGTATCATCCAAATTCCTGATAAAGTATTGACAATTTCAATTCCCAAGAAATATCTCAACTCACCAAGGTCCTTCATGTTGAATTCTCTCAACAAACTCTTCTTGACATGCAAAATTTGCTCAGCATGACTTCTAGTGAGAATCAAGTCATCAACATAGATAACAATAACGACGATCTCTCCATCAACATGCTTCAAAAATAATGAGTGATCAGCAGTAGATTGTTTAAATCCAATCTTCTTCAAGAATCTGGTTATCTTTTCACACCAAGCTCTAGATGCTTGCTTCAAACCATACAATGCTTTCTTCAACTTATACACATAATATGGAAACTCTGGATGTTGATAACCCTCTGGCTGTATCATATAAACTTCTTCTTCCAAGTCACCATTCAAGAATGCATTATCCACATCCATTTGCCGTAACTTCCAACCGAACATACTTGCCATTGCTATCACCAATCTGACTGTTGTCATCTTTGCAACTAGACTAAATGTCTCATCATAATCAAGACCTTTTGTTTGTGCATAACCTTTAGCAACAAGCCTCGCTTTGTATCTTTCCACACTACCATCTGACTTGCACTTGTTGACTTTGTATACCCATTTTGAACCAATTGCTTTCTTTCCACTTGGCAAGCGAACCAAATCCCAAGTGTCATTCTTCACAAGAGCATCCATCTCATCATCCATAGCTGACTCCCATTCTGATTTTCCAATTGCCTCTTGAAAACATGTAGGCTCTTTATGTTTCACACGTGAAACCATGTATGCATAATGTGTACGCATGTAACCATTGTATGTCAATCTATCAACTGGATAACACACCCTCTCTGATCTTCTCAATTGTGGTGCACTCTTCTCTTCAACTCTTGTATATGGGGGTACATATTTTTCAATATGCTTACTACTAGGTGTCCTCAAATGTGGTAAATCATGATCTTCATTGAGGCTTTCATCTCCAGAACTCTCTTCAACCATTTTCTTCTTGCCTTTCTCGTCTTGCTTCTTATCTCGCAAACAACCGCTCCATGGGTTGACACTTCATGTACTCTCCTCTGCCATATGTGGTCCTGAAATAGTTCTTGTTGATGGTCCTGGCTTATCAACAACATGATGCACATGCTCTTGCTCTTCATACTCATCTTCTATCATCACTGGCTTTGGTTTATACCATGGTTCATGCTCACAAAATCTGACATCTCTACTGACATAAACTTTTCTTGTCGTAGGATCATAGCACTTGTAACCTTTCGTTTCAACTGGGTAGCCCAAGAATATACACTTCACTGCCTTTGGCTCCATCTTCTTTCTTGCTTCATTTGGCACATGAACATATCAAACACATCCAAAAACTTTCATGTAGGAAACTGTTGGCTTGATCCCATAAAGTCTCTCAGAAGGTGAAATTTCATGAATGGCAGCTGTTGGTGTTCGATTCATAATGTGTACAGCTGTATGAACTGCTTCAGCCCAATATGTTAATGGCATATTCATCTCATTCATCATGGCTCTTGCAATCTCTTCTATGACTATATTCTTTCTCTCAGCAACTCCATTTTGTTGTGGTGTGTATCTGCAAGTAATCTGTCTTCTTATGCCTTGTTCACGTAAGTAATCATCAAAACTGTGTGACATGTACTCTCCCCCTCCATCTGTACATAGGCATTTAATTTGACAACCATTCTCTTTCTCAACCATAACTTTGAACTCCAAAAATACCTCAAATGCCTCTGACTTTGGCTTTAGAAAGTAAACCCATGTCATTATGCTGTAATCATCCGTAAATGTGATAAAATATCGACAACCATTTGGTGTAGCATGATCACAAGGTCCTCAAATATCTGAATGAACAATTTCCAAAGGACTTTGGCTAATTCTCCCCCTCTTTGGAAATGGTAAACGAGATTGCTTTCCAAATTGACAAGCTTCACAAACATGATCAAAATTCAATCTGCCAAACTTTGGTAATCCACGTACAATTTGATTTGATTGCATATGCTTTAATCTTCTAAAATTGACATGACCAATCCTCTTATGCCATAACTCTGCCCAATCATCTTGAGTGGCTGATTTGTTTGCATACATACCACTGTGTAAACATGGATCTCCAGCTTCCAATGAGAACAAGCGACCTTTCTTTCTTCCACGTGCCAATATCTTGCCTGGTCTGCCATTGTGAAACTCCTCTATGAAGTAGCCATAATGATTAAAACGGACTTGCAACCCTTGATCTGTCATCTGTCCAACTGATGCTAAATTCTTTGTGATTGAAGGCACATATAGAACATCTCCCAATGTGTTGTATGTCCCGTCTTTTTCTAGCAATGGAATTGAACCAACATGTGTAATCCGATGCATAGTATCATCACCTGTAGCGACAAACTCATCCTCTTCTAACTTCTCCTTTCTGTCAAACCATTCACCATGATATGTTATATGATTTGTGGCACCACTATCTAAATACCAATCATCTGTATGATGTGGCTCCACCATGCTTCCAACAACATGCTCCATAGGAAATAAATTTCCACTCGATCTATTATCATATATATTTTGATCATGAGGATTGTATCCAACAAAGTTTCCTCCATGTTTTCCATAACCTCGGCCTCTTCCACCACGATCACGATTTTGATTTAGCCTTGTGTAACATTCTCTTTCAAAGTGACCATAAATGCCACATCTGTTACAATATCCATCTCTTTGAGGATGTACAAATCGTCCACCTCCACGCCACGAGTTCGGGCTCTCCCCCTACCTCTATGGCTATAATCATTGTAACTTTGACTTTGTTGGTTTTGCCATTGACCTCTTCCAACATTGTTTCCACGACCATAGTTTCCTCTTCCACCTCTATGGTTTCCACGACCTCTAGAGTAAAAAACCTGATCTCTGGAATTGTTATTTGATGTAGAAGGACCTGACTTGCCTAACTTCACCTCTTCTTGCAAACAAAGGTTTACTAACTCTTCAAAATCAGGCATGTGTCCTTGAACATATATAGATGTATCCAATGACTTGTATTCCGGTCCCAAACCATTCAATGTCATTGAAACTAAGTCATCATCTGGAACTTCAACATTAATGCTCGCAAGATCTTCCTGTATTTGTTCTATCTCTGTCACATAATCTGATATGGATCTATTTCCTCGCCATACACAATGTAACCTTTGCTTCAAGTGAACTTTTCGTGGTTCTGTATTGGAGCTGTTCATTCTTGCTAGTATCTCCCATGCTTCCTTTGGAGATTGAGCCTTCTTCACATGTGGTATAAAGAAGTCACTAATGCATAGTGAAATCCAATGCATCACTTTCCTTGAATTCTCGATCCACTTCTTGTAAGCTTCTACTCCTGCTTGCCATGTTTTATGTGCTTCAACATTCTCTCTATTTGGTTCCAAACCAACCTCGGGACACTCTTGTTCACCTGTAACATAATCCCATAAACCTTTGCCCATGATAAAGTTCTCCATCCTGTAAGACCATATGCTGTAGTTCTCTGTGGTCAGCTTCTCTCCAACAATCTGTGTGACTTGAGTTGAACTTTCTGCCATCTTCACTCTGTCAATTTCTTCCAAAGGATTTTGACAAAATTTCGGCAGAGTTTCGTTTGTTTAGACAATATCTCAAGTGAAAATCTTAACCAAAGTGCTCATAAACACTGATAGAAAATCTCTCATTGCCAAGGGAAAATCCACTGACTCACTTTGCCACAGACTGACTAAGTACTATGCATAAATACTCTAAAACAATGTCCACATGGACCTGTATGCAAATGCAATCCATACGCTGTCCTGTACCACATATCCATACATCCACCTTCTTCCCATAGTCGTAAACAACATATGAGGTCTTTCGCGGGGCTAGTCGGGGGTTCGCTCCAGTACCTAATCCACCTTGCCAAGGTACCAAAGCTCCCAAGGCAAGGCTTCAAAAAACCTCACTCGACCCTCACAAAGGCTGCAGTTTTCCAAAATACATTGATCGCATATCCATACATAACCACAAAGTACTCAATCTGACAATATAACCGCCTCAACTTCTTCCCACAACCTTTCTTATATAGGCGGCTGTCCATAACGGACCCACAACAACCAAACATAATCTTTGATAACACAATATCATGATACAAAAGCTCTATGTCGCTCTCTAAAACCTGTGTAAATGCTGAATTCTTCACCTGTAACCTATAAATCTACTGCCGAGTGGAAAACTGGACATCTCCTATGCTTGTGTGAGCTGGCTGTTTGCTGCAGAAAATTGCAGATTTTGGCAAATCTGAGTATTCCAATGCGTCCGGAACGCCCAAAAACATAAAGATAGACTCCTGGATCACTGTATTCCGAGTTCGGGTGAGGGATTTATGACCAAAAAACCTCTCTTTTTTGCTGTTTTCCAGAGCTGCGGAAACCTGTGTATTGACTGTAGCTCCTCAAACTGAGCTCTGATACCACTTTGTAGAGTGCGCAGGTGATGGAGAAGGTAGGAAAGAAGACTATACACACACACACACCAACACACATCGACACACACACACACACACAATCGTTACCCTGCAACAACCATTCAACGAGCTGCTCTTCGCTTCTTCTCTTTTGAACTATTATCCAAAGTATATTTACAACATAGTATAGTCAGTGTCCAGCCGCCCATAACACAATGGACATATTCTTTAACATCATATTCTTTAACACTTTCCCCAAGCTTTCCATATAGCTTTGGTTGCTATGGCAATGCCTACTCCATTGTCTAAAATATCCATAGTCGTTACATCATTGTATTGTACTGGAAGGTTTGTGTTTCCATCATTTCCTTCACAATAGCCCCCGATATTATTCATACGTACCGACTTGACAAGTCTAGTATGTATCTCCTCGTTTTGCAAATTTTTCAAATTTATTTGAGATGCTCCTTTTAATCCCATCTTTCCCATGGTGGTTTGTATATCTCCCCATAGAAATGGTCTCAGTAGCTCATCCAAAGTGATTCATGTGCACTGAATTGGTGTTGACATAATGGATTAAAGATACAAATGGTAGGGTAGCTTACACGCAAAAGACAACTTACACCAATAGAGAAGGAATGTTGGGAAATCTATGGAACATAGATGCAATCAAGACAATGAGTGCACCTCTTTGGTGAAGGAATATGGCGGGGAGAAAGTGGAGCTACATCACGTGGCTACCAAAGTCTTGTCAATGGGCTACCTCTAGTGGAAGCTGTGAACAAAATTTGTAGTCTTTTGCCTTTGTACACACTAAGAAAAGAAATCTATTAACTCCTAAACGGGTTGCAAATCTAGTGTACGTCTTTTGCAATATGCGACTAATGCAGAAGCCAGCGAGAGGAGAGGGTGTTTTTTTAGCGAGCTTCTGATTTTGAGCTTTTGCAATCAAAACAATTTTAGTGAGCTTTTTGACATTTAATCTAGAGCCTTTTTTAATGGTACAAAATACTAAACCAGATTGTACACATTTTACATACAATAGACACCCAAAAAACATACATAAGTTTCATAAAGTCTCAACTTTAAGCTTGAACATTTGGCAATGTATGAACCTCAAAGCATACATCCAACAAAAGGGGAATTCAAAGTTCAATGTCCATACAATATTCTCTTAAACTAATTCCATATGTACATGGAACTTTTCCACAAGTAATGGTGGAGAAACACTATACATGGAGGATGGTTTTGGTCTATATACACATGCAATGGCGACCCTCCTCTATGCTTGTCTGTCCCAATACATCATGCTAGATTTTGGTGATCTATTACACCTTCTATATGCTAGCTAGCATCTTCGAGGACCATAGAACCCCTCTCTGGGGAGCTCTCCGACACACATAAGCAAAACATGTATATACATGAAGATATACACCCTAGGTTCACCATGAAAGCCAAAAGCCTGAGCTCAATCCCTCTTACTAGTCTCTAGTAAGAAGGGCACATAATGTAGCCAACACTCTGGATTTCTACAATGCCCCTTCTTCAAAGTATGTCAATGTCATCTTTGTAGCAAGCTTCCTGCCTTCCATGAGATCTTCACCCCATCACATTGGAGTGATTTCTATTGTCAACAAGCCCCCCAATTCCTTTTCACCACATGACCTCCATACTACCATTCAAGGGGCCATAGCGCATTGCAAGCAATCTAAAAGTGTTGATCCGTCCTATCGCAAATCATATCGAAATTGAAGGAAATCCTTTAGCCAATAATCCCTTTAATTGAGATCCCCAACGAGATCATGATTTTTATCTATCAAATACTAGCTATAATACACCAAATTTCCTATTGCTTGATGTTCTAACCATGTTCATATTTAGGATGGAAGTGAATTGTATTTTGTATGTTGTTTTGGAGTAAATTAGTGCAGTGTCGTGCCTCTCTCATGCCATTAACATATAATAAAATTTGAGCTCATGTTTTCATAGATTTACTCACTCTTTCATAGGTTTACTCACTCTTTTATCATGGTCTTTGTAGTCTAGCCAATGGAATGTGGTTGCAGAGCTACAGTGTGTAGGAGCAAATGCAGGAATTCATGGCTGAGTGTGGGAACTTGGAAGAGTTGATGGGCACTGGTGATTGTTAACCCTCACGGCTCACGGACACCGTATCACCTACGACGGACGTTGTAACCTACGGCAGACATTGTATTATTTATTTGGTAGAGTCAGATACCGAGCTTGTCGGTCCAATAGGAAAAGGGTAAGAGTGATCGCCGATGAGAGGCGCACTCTAACTGAAACATTCAAGGGATTAGTTGGCTAAGCATGGGCGCCCAAGTGTGAATGGGGCGAGCTCATATAAAAGTCAACTAAACCTAAAATTCACTCATTCTCTCATTTGTGCAATAGAAGAGTGCTATTCCGATCTGACTCCACAGATGGCTTACTAATGAGGTTCATATACAATGTATATGATTGGTTTGGTGAAATTTATCAAGTAAATCCCTCGAAAAGCAAAAAATAGCTCGAAAGTTACAAAGCGTCAAATTCGACATACGAAGCCAAACTGACTCCAAATGAGCCAAAATTGGACAGGTAGCTTCACGACTATGTTACGGACAAGTCCAAAGCCTCAAAGTTGACCAACCAACCCAACAGACAAAGTAATCACAAAAAATGATGATTTCAGAGTCGAAAGAGCATAACGTGATGCCGACATGACCAAACTTGACCAAATTCAATTTAGGACTTGTATTAGGTGTATGAAACATGTTTAGGTCAAAATTTGTGAGTATTGCAAAGTTTTTGTCACTGTTGTAAATAATCACGATTATTTACTTTTGCATCATTTTGCTTGGAAATTTTCAATTCACCTCACCTATCATGTGTACACACCTATTACATGCCAAAAATCAAGTATGAGCCAAAATGACCACCCATTACTTGCAAAATTGCCAAAAAACTCAAAGAACTCTTTGCAAGCCAAAATCTGGGTTATGAACAACTTTTCTTGATCCAAATCACCTCATATCTCATACCCAAGGTCTATACCATGCTTAGAACCAATCTATGTCAAAAATTATCAATTTTGGAAGAAAAGTTAATAATCGCGATTATTTACTTTTTGGTCAAAATTGGAGAATTTGGATATTTTGTCATCATACATCCAAAGTACATTTGTGGTAAGCCCACTAGCCAATGAGTCAATTTTGGTTTCAGAGTCCTAAAACCAAAATCTGGTACCATTTTCACCCTGTACATCCAAATGAGCCCATATTTTCCTCAAAGCATGTAATTGGCATGTACTTCAAGCCTATAAAGCTAAGTTTGCAAAAAGTTGAAAATTTTTCCCAGCTGTAAATAATCGTGATTATTTACTTTGGTTGCAAATTTTTGTTTTGACCATACATTTTTGTTCCTTGCATGATTTTATGCATCTTTGCTTGTTCAAAAATTGATTTGAAGCAATTTGGACCAGATTATCAGCATTCAACTCTAAAAGGACATTCCAGAGAAAAGTCCGACAAATCTGCTAACTTTGCACTCTATTCACTGAACAGGAGCAATGCAAGCCACGGAGAAGGCCAAGAAGAATTAAACCAAAAGAAGAAACTACAAGAACTTCCCTCGAAGGCCACCAAGAAGGAGGGTAAAATAACATACTTGGGCGCGCCAGAAGTATTAACAAGAATAGCCTATCATGCCATCGGCATGACCGACAACCTACCGCCTGTCCCGGATCAGAATACATGGATCATGGCAGCACAACCCTCTCCAAGAGCTACAAGATCCGGGAAAAGATCATTTAAATCAGGTGATGAATCAGATGACAGCTCATCAGAGCGGCACAACAACGAAATCTCTGACAACGAAGAAAAAAGAGCTAGGAGGGAAGAAATGAAGAGGAAAGCTGTGGCTACCCACCAAGAGGAGCCAACTCAAAAACAAGCTAGATTTGAAAGAGAAAAACAGGCTTACCAGCGCACTAGGCAAGCACAAGGAAAGGACCCAGAAAGGTGGGTACCCACAGGCTTGAAAGGACCTTGAACAAAGCATCATACAAGAAAAGAGGCTGAAGATCCAAAAGATCATTTAGAAAGAATGTACCAAGAGGCCGAAGCCTTAAAGTTGAAAGAGGCCGAAGACGCGGCAAAGAAAGTTGAGGAAGCGGCTTCCCAAGAGCAAAGCCAGGCATCTCCCGACCCACCTCACCGCCGCCGGACAAACAGGACCAACCCATGCCTAGTCCACCACCATCACCGCTAGGCCACCATACCAATGAAGAAGCCGATACCGACAAAGAAATGTTGGAACTAGGGTTGCAAAGAAATGCACACAGCTTGGAGAAGATGAAGGAAGCTCAAGGCACGCAATAGAGAGTGTGTAACTTAGTATGCAATGGAAAGATAGATAGCCCTAGAGTGATGGGCGTATATACAATGCACGGGGGAAAAAACCTCCTAAAGAGGGAAAAAATGCCCCGACGGTCCTAGTGTGTTCACACACATCACTACCACATGTATATGGTAGCGAATCCCCCCTGGAGTGATGCGGTGAACGAGAGCTGGCACATGAGTAAAGGAAAGTGCCATGCCATAAGGACATGATCAGTCCACAAAGGGGAGCAAGCCTAAAGCTTTGTGGAAAGCTTCAAGCTTCTCACGAGACAATGCCTTTGTGAAAAGATCTACAAGGTTGTCCTGTGTTGGCACATAAGCCAAGATGATCTCTCCTGCTAAGAGCCTCTCCCTGACATAGTGGTAATGCACCTCAATGTGCTTTGAGCGAGCATGAAAGTCTTGGTTCCTTGCAACTGCCAATGTGCTCTGACTGTTAGTGTAGATAGTGTTGGAAGTGTCCTGTCCAACATCCAAATAAGCCATAAGGTTTCTGAGCCATACACACTCAACCATAACTGTGAAGACTGCCCTGTACTCAGCCTCACAACTCGAAGTAGCCATAGTAGGTTGCTTCTTGCTCAACCATGAAATACATGAACTGCCAAGCATGAAACAAAAACCACTTGTGGACACTCACGTGTCCAAAGAACCAGCCCAATCTGAGTCCGAAAAAGCATGTAAGTCTGGCGGCAATGATCCCCCCTTGGGATAAAACAAGCCACGATGTAAAGTGACACTAAGGTAGTGAAAAATCCTCTTGACAGCCTGCCAATGCTTAGACCCTGGGCTATGCATAAATCTATTGACCTGTGAGACTGCAAACTGCATATCTGGCCTCGTGTTGCATACATAAATGAGGCAACCAACAACAGTTTGGTAAAGAGTGACATCAACAGGATCTCTAGCATCGTGTAGACTCAACTTCAAACCTGTTTCCATGGGAGTGGCAATAGGTTTGCAGTACTCAAGTCCAAACTTACATAGCAATGTCTCTATGTAACTTTTTTGACACAAGGCAATACCACCATCACACGGGGGTTGCCATTTTACGAGCCAAAACCCACGAGCTACGAGCTTAGTATCCAAACATGTGGTCAAAATTTCTAGTTTTGCCTACTATATTTCGAAGTGAAATTATCATTTGATAACTTTTAGCTTTATTATAATTTAATTCTTCATGATGTATGTAAGAAAACTAAAATGATTGGCAGCAATAAACCACTCTCACAACTTAGAACAAAAACTTATTCATATGCAATGCCATAGTTTCATCTTATAAAATAAAAATATGAAGTACAAAAAAAATAAGTAGCTCACTAGAAAAAAGCTAGCAATGCTCATAAAATACAAGTTGGTGGACTAGCTTATTGGTTTTTAACGCAAGTTTCAATTGGTGCAAGAAGACACAATAGATGTGTTTGCATGGCATGTTTGTTCTACTGTGCATGATCGACGCACAAAGTCATCACATGTACATGACAAGAACACACAAATTGTAACATTGTGTAAAAACCCTCACAACTTAGAACAAGAACTGATTCATATGCAACGCCATAGTGTCATCTTAAAAACATCAAAATATGGAGTACAAAAGACATAAGTAGCATACAAAATACAAAAATATGTAGGTGTCCACATGTCACACTGCGAGGGCAGTACGAAGCTCGTCTTTAGTTAAAGCAGATTGGTGGACTAGCTTATTGGTTTCTAACTCAAGTTTCAAGTAGTGCAAGAAGACACAATAGATGTGTTTGCATGGCATGTTTGTTCTACTGTGCATGATCGACGCACAAAGTCATCACATGTACATGACAAGAACACACAAATTGTAACATTGTGTAAAAACCCTCACAACTTAGAACAAGAACTGATTCATATGCAACGCCATAGTGTCATCTTAAAAACATCAAAATATGGAGTACAAAAGACATAAGTAGCATACAAAATACAAAAATATGTAGGTGTCCACATGTCACACTGCGAGGGCAGTACGAAGCTCGTCTTTAGTTAAAGCAGATTGGTGGACTAGCTTATTGGTTTCTAACTCAAGTTTCAAGTAGTGCAAGAAGACACAATAGATGTGTTTGCATGGCATGTTTGTTCTACTGTGCATGATCGACGCACAAAGTCATCACATGTACATGACAAGAACGCACAAATTGTAACATTGTGTAAAAACCCTCCAACTTAGAACAAGAACTGATTCATATGCAACGCCATAGTGTCATCTTAAAAACATCAAAATATGGAGTACAAAAGACATAAGTAGCATACAAAATACAAAAATATGTAGGTGTCCACACGTCACACTACGAGGGCAGTACGAAGCTCGTCTTTAGTTAAGGCAGATTGGTGGACTAGCTTATTGGTTTCTAACTCAAGTTTCAAGTAGTGCAAGAAGACACAATAGATGTGTTTGCATGGCATGTTTGTTCTACTGTGCATGATCGACGCACAAAGTCATCACATGTACATGATGGAAACACACAAATTGTAACATTGTACAAAAACCCTCACAACTTAGAACAAAAATTGATTCATATGCAACGCCATAGTGTCATCTTAAAAACATCAAAATATGGAGTACAAAAAACATAAGTAGCGTACAAAATACAAAAATTTGTAGGTGTCCACACGTCACACTACGAGGGCAGTACAAAGCTCCGTCTTTAGTTAAAGCAAATTGGTGGACTAGTTTATTGGTTCCCAACTCAAGTTTCAAGTGGCGCAAGAAGACACAATAGATGTGTTTGCATGGCATATAGCATTCTGTTGTGCATGATCGACGCACAAAGTCATCACATGTACATGATGGAAACACGCAAATTGTAACATTGTACAAAATCCCTCACAACTTAGAACAAAAATTGATTCATATGCAACGCCATAGTGTCATCTTAAAAACATCAAAATATGGAGTACAAAAAACATAAGTAGCGTACAAAATACAAAAATATGTAGGTGTCCACACGTCACACTGCGAGGGCAGTACGAAGCTCAAAGCAGATTGGTGGACTAGCTTATTGGTTTCCAACTCAAGTTTCAAGTGGCGCAAGAAGACACAATAGATGTGTTTGCATGGCATGTAGCGCTCTGCTGTGCATGATCGACGCACAAAGTCATCACATGTACATGATGGAAACACGCAAATTGTAACATTGTATGGAACTCCTTTTCTCTTTGATCCTTGTGTAGTCAAAATGAACTCAACATATTCTCGTTGCTGAACCACATTTGTATGCAGTACTTGATATTCCATAGACATTGCAGCATCAATTCTTGTTTGCATTTCCTTACTAATTGCTCTTCTATAGATGACTTTTTGACCCTCTCTGTATTCTGGCCGTGTTCCCTTGTTTGCAATGTTTTGTTGAGGACCTGTAGGTGATTTAACAACACCTGTCTGTGTTACATCTTCCAAAATAAATCCTGCATTTTGAAGACAAAGAATCTCATTAGGATTGAGACGTGTTCCAGTTGCCACATGCCATTTTGCAGGTGCAGGTGATAGCAATCCATAAATTGCAGTTGTAGGTTCCCAAGTGTGCTCCACAGAATCACCACAAAACCATAGCATTTGTGGTTGAATATTTGATTCATCATTTGAGATATGAATTCTTCCATAGAAAGAAGGAGCAGGGACTCCCTCCTTACCAGCACGCCCCTTTGAATCTATGTATTTTTGACACTTTGCTTTTATGGTTCTAAGATATCCTTGACATCGCACCATGCTTCCGGGATTGGTCCGTCGTATATACGCCCACACTGTTGGACTAACATCCACCTCTGCTATATGTGTAGTGACTTCATTTTGACTAGCACTCGCAAAGGCAAAAGAGTGTCTTCGTGGCTCTGGCTTAGTGATCTTTTGAAACTCTGGTCGGTGGGAATCAAACTCATGAATTGGCAATGCAATTGATCTCGGCCTTTTTTTTCTTACTGTTGCTGTATTCTCATATCCAAAGCCTAACTCTGATGCGCAACTCCAATTTCCTCTGCAACTTCATTTGTGAGATCTATTATTTTTCTTTGTGAGTATGATCTTTTTGTCCACATTGCATCTCTTTGTTGCAGCTTACAAAGGCTTGGTCCAGATCCTATGTGTTGCCCCTTCAAAAATGTAGCATGCCTTGCCCCTTGCAAACAAGACGCTGTGAGGTCTGAGAGACATGCATCATATAGAGACATGTATTTGACCCCATCGTTTGTAGCCAACCAACTCCCATGAATGGACTCTGATAGGTTACTCCGAGGAACCAAATATCTATCATCTTCTTCCATTGCCTAAAAAAATAATCACATTGTTAGTGACAACAAGAAGCAATCATGTGTGAATGTGCTATTTGAGAAAAGAAAGTATGTACCTTTAAAATGTACTCTCCCCAATGATAAACCCTTGCATGCCACCATGAAATCCAAGTTTCAAGCATCCTTTGATTGTTGGGTCTGGCATTACCCATTTCCAACCACTCACATAGAGAATTTAGTTCATTTTTTGCACTCTCAGCAGTAGGTGAATTTTTCCAAGCTCTGCATCTAATTTTGAATTCCTCCCGATTCTCTGGAGAAATGCACTTTCTAGAATGCTTCTCCAAGTTATCCTCCCAATGCCACAAGCAGGTTCTTTCCTTACCTTCCATAACATTTTCAGGACCTCCACACAGCCAACCAATTTTGTTGAGCCTCATCAGCCATGAAACCATGGAACTCAGCAGCACTAAAACCCTCCTTTTCCATGACCTCATTCAACAAATTCCAAAATAGCACTTGAGCTTCTGTGTCTTCACTTTTGAACTCCCCTATAGCAATGGTTTGGAGTTCTTGCATAAAGGGATTATACACATGACACGCCATGGAGTGCCAATCTCGTATCCTCTTGACGTGATCAAAGCAAACCCAACAATTTCCTAATTCTCCTGATGGTCGCATTTTGTTCACAAGATCTACACCTGAGCTTGAACCCTTGGTTGTCATCTTAAACACGTGACATCTGGAGTAGCTTGTGGATGATAGTTGACCTGGGAAAATTACTCCATGAATAAATTGCAATCTGCTTTTTGATTTTAGGTTCAAGATTCTCTCCAATCCATCATTAAGATCCCTATCATTCCTCTTCCATCTAGCAATCCTAAAAGAAAAGGAAACAAGAAAATTATGAGTAAATAAATGATGTGGAAAAAAGAAGATTTTTTCAAACACTAATTCAGGTATATAGATGCTCGTCAAGTCCCAATTTACCTTTTGGATGATAACACTGGCAAGAGTCTCTCAAACAAAGCATCAAGCTCAATGTCTGTAAGCTGAATGTTGTTTTCTCCAGATATGATGGCCTCTAGCACCAAGTCCTCTGCCACTTGCTTTTGTAAACTTTTAGGTCCTGAACTTGTGCCTTGCTGAACTATGTTTTGCACCTTCTGCTTTATATCATCAAATTCCTTTTTTGATGATCCATCACCAACCCTATGTATATGATATCCTAAATGAATTACACACCGGGTTATTGGCTCCATCTCACTATCATGTGGGAGACATAAGTACATCTTGCAGACACACAAGGCAATACAAAATGGAGGACAGTTGCAATGCAGACACTTCAAAGATCCATTTGTGGTATCGCCAACATTTGGGACCTTCTGTACACGACCTTTCCAATGGCAATCATTCTTTGTACGTGTCCTTTGAATATAAGGACATAGTCCATTCTCACACAACAGATGGCCTGCACATTTTCTTATCCTAACTATCCCTTTAAAGCCTGAAACTCGTGATGTTACATCTTCACTCCACACATGTCCACTGAACTTTGTTTCCATACCTTTACTTTTTGGTCCATCCACAGAAGGTGGAAATTCAAACAAAATATTTCCATCATATTTTCGTGGTAGCTCAGTAGCCTGGTGAATTGAAGATACCAATTTAAACGCAATGTTCAGGACATTATGTGATGGCAACTTGGTAATAACGTCAACAATGCTGTGAGGAGAACCTGTGGTTGATGGATGAGATCCAGATACAAAGAACCTCTCTCCGAACATAATGTTTAAATGATATTCTTTCCCATTATGACCAACAGTGCTTTGAATCGCATATTGCAGCTCAGTACCATCCCTCTCGTCTGCCTGTTGATGCAATTCCATTGTGTTTTCCAATAGATTGAAGTATGAAGAGAGGTATGAAATAGCAAGAGTAGCAGCACCATTAGTGCATTCTATGTTAAGTATTGTGCCCGTGGAATCTTCTATACTGGCCATTTGAAGATCATCAACCATTTTGCAGAGTTAGAAATGCTGCAAGGCAGTGTCGTGAACATGTCGATAAGTAAACTACTCTAAGTTAAATAGGTTAATTATTAAAGTTAATATTGATTATTAAAAATTGAATGACTTTAAAATTAATAAATTTATTATTAAAGTGAATAAGTTAATTATAAAAGATTGAATGACTTCAAAGTGTCGAAAACAAAGTAATTATATGCAGAGTTATTTTAGGTAATTATTATATGAAGAGGCAAATATTGGGTCAATATCTAAAATGATTCTTTCAATTATGAAACGTTTACACAATTCCACGTTTCTTGTAGAAAATGGTTAATTTAAAAAAATGATTAATTTTAAAATGATTATTATGATTGATCCGATATCCAGCTTTTAAATTCTTAAAATCCTAGCTTTCAAAAATTGCCCATCCACATACAGGTTGCTCTCTCTCTGTCTCTCTCTCTCTCTCTCTCTGTGTCCGTGTTGCTCTCTCTCTCTCTCTCTCTCTCTCTCTCTCTCTCTCTCTCTCTCTCTCTCTCTCTCTCTCTCTCTCTCTCTCTCTCTCTCTCTCTCTCTCTCTCTCTCTCTCTCTCTCTCTCTCTCTCCCTATTTCGCCAGCGAAATAGGAAGCTACATTATTTATCTAAAATACTCGCAAGTAAGTATTGTTTAATTACCGATACAAAAATACATTATTTACAAGAATAAATTACCAAGAATCCGTTTTAAGCAATTATGTACAAGAATAAATTATCAAGGTAATGAGTAGCCGTGTAATGGGGTTGCACCCGTCCACAAAAAAGGACGTGTGAAGTGGACGCCCTCTCTCTCTCTCTCTCTCTCTCCACCCTACTATTTCGCCAGCGAAATATGGCAGAAATGTGAAGTTCTCTCTCTCTCTCTCTCTCTCTCTCTCTCTCTCTCTCTCTCTCTCTCTCTCTCTCTCTCTCTCTCTCTCTCTCTCTCTCTCTCTCTCTCTCTCTCTCTCTCTCTCTCTCTCTCTCTCTCTCTCTCGCCAGCGTAGTTCTTTCCTGCTTGGCTTGGAGCAGGTGTTCCAGTTCTCACCATATCTGTTCCTCTTGGCGCCTCAGCACTGCAGGTACATGTTCTTTTTCTCTGTCTCAATGATATCCGTGATGCTCTCTCGCTCTCTCGCCAGCGAAATATGGTGGCAAGGTAAGTTCTCTCTCTGCTTGACTGTTCCAATTCTCACCTCATCTATCAAGGGAGTTGGCTGTTCCAGTTGTGCATCTTTCGGTGGCAAGGGAAGTGCCGCATGAGCTTCTCTAGGCGAGGCAACGCATGAGCTTCTCTAGGTGTGGCAGGAGGCAAAACTGCCGACCTCAATAGCTAACTCCCTACAGAGGGTTATGAAAAAGGCTGGACACTCCCTATTTCGCTGGCGAAATAGGGACAGAGGGTTCATGAGAAAGGCTGGACACTCCCTATTTCGCTGGCGAAATAGGGACAGAGGGTGAGAAAGGCTGGAAAGGGACAGAGTGTGAGAAAGGCTAGAAAGGGTCAAAACTCCTATTTCGCCAGCCTTTTCTATCTGGCATTTTCTATTCAGCTCCTCTGTAATAACTTTGAAGATGTAGTTATGCTGGTGCTCAATTAGTATCAAAGGAAGAAGAGGTAAAAGCTGGGTATGGCTCTACAAATAGAAGACAGTTCCTTTGTGTATCTCAACAGCCTTTTGGTCTCCTTTGTATCCTCCAAAGCTCAATCAATATACATATAATGGGCCAAACCCCCACTTGCAAACCTCCCCCTCATAGAGGCCAACTGAAGGTGTTCACAATGATCTCTAAAGATCATGGAGAAGTTAACATGGCAGCTTATACGGTAGATCATTGGCCATTTTCATGAATATGTACAGATGTAAAATACTAGTATTGTTAGTCCCTAGATATGTATTGACTATGCACAAACCAGGGAATTCAACAACAAACACATATAATCTGCGGAATTCTGACTCTCTGTGGGATGGTTTGTCTCTAGCTATTCTCAAGACACCGATGCTATTCATCACTTTGTGATGAGTCTTTTGGTTAATCCATTGGTCAACAATATGTTAAAGAAACTTAGTTCAAATTTCATTAAATAATTGAGCATTCTTGGACAAGAATTATATGAAGTTGTCATTACACTAGTTGTCATTAATTGAGACATTCTTGGCTAGTTGAGACTGGATTATGTCAACATTGTAACCTATTGTGGGCTCTTTGGTCCCATACACCTGGCTAGGTGCGGTCGGCCGTCTGATAGCTGAGGTTGGGGGCAGGGGCCACCAGGTTGTGTTGGTGTAACATTCAGTCAATATGGACCAATCGTCCTTGAAAGCCCCTTATGATGATGAGGCACTTAACTGAGTCAATCCCTCATATCCCTATTTCGCTGGCGAAATACATTAACTGAGTCAATCTCTTAACTGGTACCCTTCTCACATTCTCACTTGCTTCCCTATTTCGCTGGCGAAATACTTGTAAAGCTTTCATCACATCAAAATTGGAAGTCTCAGTCCAATATCTCCAACATAGAACCTGTCCAGCCACCTACATAGAGAGCTTAGCAAGTACGCAATGTGACTATTAGAGTGCAATAAAGCAAGTGTGGAATCCAAAGCCTAGCAATGGAAAGTATCATTTCTTTTGAGAGCTTCTTAAGGACAGGCATAGAGCTTGTCACGGTTTTCAAAGACGGAAGAAGTTTCTGTCCTCAATAAATTCACATAGATTTAATGACCATTGCTTGTACTTATTGCATGACCATAGGGTTGCTAAGATAGACATTCAAGGATTTCTTCTAGTGTACAGATTTTGACTCTAGGACAAAAGAAGCCTCATATCACAATCAATGCAACTATACAGGTTTAATCTTCTGAGTCACATACAATTGGTGCATGAACAATGGCCAAGAGTAGGTGTAACATTCAATCAATGTGGACCAGTGGTCCTTGAGGCACTTAACAGAGTCAATCCCTCATATCCCTATTTCGCTGGTGAAATACCTTAACTGAGTCAATCCCTTAACTGGTACCATTCTCACATTCTCACATTGCTTCCCTATTTTGATGGCGAAATACCTGCAAAGCTTTCCTCACATCAAAATTGGCATGTGATTAGAGAGTGAAGTCTCAGTCCAATATCTCCAACATAGAATCTGTCCAGCCACCTACATAGCTCTCCCCTGCACTAATAGTCCCCAAATTGCAGAGTGACAAACATAACTCTCCCCTGCACTAAAAGTCCATGTCGTCTAATATGTTGGCAAAAGAGAACTTAATGTGCAGGACCCCAACAACTTACTAAATGTCTGTGCTCCCGAGTGAGTAGAATATCCACATCCCGAGTGAGTAGAATGACAAGCTCACCTTAAAGTTCAGACTTCCAAGATCTGAATTGTATCTAAATTCAAACTTTTGACATTCGAGAAGGACATAATCTTCAACCCAATGTAAGTCCATATGATAATCTTAACCTTGGAGCCATGCCCACATGTGCACATGTCCAAGAAAGTACATGTAAGTCCATATGAGAGTGCACATGAGAGTGTACAGGGTGAGCATATGAATGCTTGCTGAATTTTTATGAGTGCTGTTTACTCCTCTGGCATATGACCAGGTGGATCGGGTCTTCTCAGAGAGCCATGTACAATTTCGCTGAGCCATGTTTTTCAGATGGGCTTTCCTACTGAGATCCATGTACAATTTCGCTGCTCGTGCACGAAAATTCTCCCACAGGTAGCTCTAGTTGCGCTATGTTTTAAATGCCTATCTATTCTGTGGTTTCTTGGCCAAGTCTCATGTTGTTGTCTGCGCGTGGACTTGATTCACAAGCCTCAAGCTGTACTGTCATGGTACAATTTCGTTGCTGGTGCAATCACCATTGGCCGCTCGTTTGAGACAGGGATGGCCTCCCTATTTCGCTGGCGAAATAGGGAGAGAGAGAGAGAGAGAGAGAGAGAGAGAGAGAGAGAGAGAGAGAGAGAGAGAGAGAGAGAGAGAGAGAGAGAGAGAGAGAGAGAGAGAGAGAGAGAGAGAGAGAGAGAGAGACTTTCACTGCTTAAGATTTTAAATACTCACGTTGCCTCACTATTTCACTGGCGAAATACACATTGCCTCTCTATTTCGTTGGCGAAATACCTGATTACCCTGATTACCTGATTACACACCTGATTACCTGATTACACATTGCCTCTCTATTTCGCTGGCGAAATACCTGGAAACAAACATAACCACCCTTAAACGTAAAGCTTTCCTCACACACATACAATAATTGTCTTGTCGTATGTACACTGGAGTGTCTCTTATAAACACATGAGATGGCATGACATGTTTGCACAAAGTTTGCGGTAAAAGTATGTGGTTTGCATCTTGACTTTGTATATATTCTAACTTCACTTTGTTGGTCAATAGAATGACACGTGCAGGTGGCCAAAAAAAGGCAAAGCGGGTTGCTGGTTCAAGTTCTCAGCCGAAGTCTAAGAAGGCAACAAAATGTTCCGAGAATGAGCCACAAGAAGTGGAAGAGGTGACTCCTATGGAGCTTGAGGGTGAGATACAAGAAGTGGAGCATATTGTTCAGGATGCTGATCATGAGCTTCAGATTGTGGATGATGATCTTGAGCAAGAAATTGATGAGCATGTGCCTGCTATCATTGACAAACCATTGGGATCCGATATCTTAAAAGCTCTTACAATACATAGGGGTAAGGCAGTTCCTGAAGTACCCTTGTGTTGTTGTTTAATTAACACCAGGGTTCGAGAGTTGAGACCGGACCTCTCAGATCTAAAAAGAGCTTTTATCCACAAAGGGTATGTTCCCATCAAAGGTCTGTTTATTCTATCTCTACATCTACCTGATGGCACAACTAAACTAGTGGATGCCGAGATCCAATCCACATGGGACAAGCATTGTGTGGCTATCAATGAGGAATTTGAGAGAGAGATTGTGGAAGACCCAATTTGGTCATGTTTATCCGGAAATATGTTTTTTGTTTGGGAAGGCAATCATAGAACTGCATCTTGGATGGAAGCAATTAAGGAAGTATGGTCAAGAGATAAAGAAAGACATGTTAGAATCAGAGCCGAGTTTATTGATCCCGAGCCAAAACATGAAGTCAAACTCTTGGCCGCTCTTCAAAGATTCAATCTGTAAGTTCTACTTTGTTTTATAAAGTAATATGTGAAACCTTTGAATCCTTTTGTTCTATTTTATATTTGTTAATTCTTTTGGCAGAATGAATGAGAATGCCATTGTTTTCACAAGCTTACGGGACTATTTGCAATACACAAGCACTCTTTTCTCTTGTGATGTGGATGATTTTATGGAGGATTTTACACCTGTAGAAAAAATGGCTATTGAAAGAGCACGTGTGAAAGAGGCTTCGGGAGGTCGTAAAGTTTGGTATCCTCTTACGCAATCCTTGCTTGCTCGGATGGTTTTCTCTGTGAGTGTGTCTACAACTTCATTTGATAAGCATGTAACATCAAAATCTTTTTATTGTGTTCCAATATATTTGCTCTTAACCTCTTAGGCAAACTACAAAAAGAACATGGACAAAGACGAGAAGAAGATCCCAAGTGGTCTCCCTAAAGAAGAGTGCGAGCACAAACTCATGTTAATAAGAAAAGCTGTGACCAAAACTTTTGTGCGAAAGATTCATAGAGTGAGTTTTTTACGGGACTACTTTGCAATGCTTTTGTGTTGATAACATTTGTAGTACTCTTTTATTAATTGAAGTTAATCTCGTACTTGCAGATGTTGTGTATCATCAATCCAAGCTTGGGAAAGACTTGGTTTGATGTGCTTTGGGGATTGCCAATGTTTGATAGCTCTCGGAAAATCACATTGGATAAACTATATCAAATTTCAATTGCAGCATCCTCTCATGAGAAGAAGATTTCTATGCTTGCTTTGCTTGGTGCAGATGATAATTTGAAAAGCTGTCTACATATAGGAAGGTGCAGATGATAATTTGAAAAGCTGTCTACATATAGGAAGGTGCTGTCTTGGAATGGAGAATGACCATTTTATTATTGAGAATCATCTTCGACCTTTGATAGATTCTCACTTTGTGGATGTGAGAGCCTCCTCCTCATACATACCAGTAGAGGATGATGATATAGAGATCTTTGACTTTCAAGTGCCCACAGATTGGTAAGGTTTTATCAAAAACTCATTGAAGTCTTCTTAATAATTCTTTATATGGTTGAGATATAACCTTAGAAATAGGTCTTTGCCATGTTATGCTGCAGATATGGCAAGCTTCATGTGCCAAAGTGATGACCATTTTGATCGGCCATTGGTGGAGAAGCGAAGGACACGATCGATTTTTATTGATGACCTTGCTTTGCATTGTGATGATGCTACGAGTAGCGAAGATTTATAGCTCTATGTTTTGTATTGCTAATATCTTGGTATTAGACATTATGGTTTGATTTGACATTATATTTTTGTATTATGCGTCAAATTTGGACATATTGCCGCATTATGGGTTTCAGCTTGTTCGATGTATTATTTATGAACATGGCTGGAAAACAGCAATTTGGAGAGAATAGTAGAGCAATGGGAGTCTAATGGATCTTCAGGCATTGGAGACTAATGGATCTTCAGGCATCGGAGACGCCTAAAGATCCATGATACGCCTGACGATCCATCATGCAGTAAATTTTAAAGAGTAGAGCATTAAAGCTGAACTGTAAAAAACGATGAATCTTGGTATTATTCAAATAGTCTTTTGTGACAAATTAGATGCAATTCGGGTCCCTTTTAAGTGTGCTCAAGCAATGCCTATCCATGTGCACTAATAAACCAGTTGTCAAATTTAGCCGACGAATAGAGCAAGAAGCTGCCTGATTTGTCTCAAAGTGGAATACGTATCTTGCTTGTTCAAGCATTTCAATATGGGGAAGAGAAAAATTAGTTCTTCATGGTCTCCATATGTGAAATTTTTGCCGAGATGATGGTCTCAAAGAGGAAAGGGCAAAAATGGTCAAGTACATCTTGTACACACACATCAAAAAAAATTGCTATCGTACAATAAGCAACTAAAGTGATGCAGTGTATGTAGCAGAAACCTTCGGGACATCGTCTGAATGAAAAAAGTGTCAAGGAGATCCACCTTTCTTGCACAGAAATCATTAGTATACACATTGTTACAATTGGCCTTCTGTGTCAACAACAACGGTAACAAATGATGGGGTTCAACGTTGAAGAAAGAGCGGAATGATAGCATTGACCAGTTGTTTTCAGACAAATGTGCATGCCTCTTGAAAATATACCCACTTTCATTGCCATTCAATCGAACACTTCTTGGCTTTTGCTACACATCTTGTTGGACCTTAGGTTTCTCTTGAAAATGCACAAAACAAAGGTGTAATTGGTTGAAATGGAGAACACGACTCCGTGTGTAGAAGCCTGTTATCACTCCCGTGTGCAAAAACCTATCGAACCTTATCCTGGAAGTTTATTATCTCTTCAACAGTTGAGCATAATACTTAGACGTTTAATTGAGCCTTTTGATTACCCATAAAAACCTGAACACTGACTTGGCAAAGCCGCAAAGCCATCGCTCAGGTGTTACCAAGACACAAGGACACGGCGAGGTGACATCAAGGGTTCTTATCATACCTTCGGATATCAACGGTTGATATCTATCGACAAAAGTAACGGGTGAAAATTGCCCCAAATGTAGCCTCTTCAATTCAAAAGAAAAGAGCTTTGCTGCCCACTATATTTAACATCATCAATAGAACTTTTTTAGGCATAAACCTGCATTGACTCAGGAAGAGGTTCTTGAAGATATTTATATACAAGACAGTCCGAGAGAGTTACCATTGATCACACAAGAGACCCCAAAGAGAGAACAAATATCACCTCTAGAAAGAATGCAGTTAAAGTGTTTTACAAGCATCGGCATTGCACACATGCTTTGTTGCCAACGAATAACTGGCACCGCTATGGGCTTAACACTTGCATGTTCGATGCACCGCTATGGGATTAACACTAGAATGGGCTTGTTGAGCTCTTTTAACATGCCTGCCAGTTCAAACATATGTTAGTTCAAACGTCATAGTTTCCTCTCCTAACATTTGTATTTCTAATAGAAATATATAACTAGACAACATGCTTATTTCAAAGCTCATTATTTCCAACTCGGGTGTTTTAGCTCGTTGAACTAACACACCCCCATCACATTGCTTAAACTGTATACCCAAGTAATGATGCAACAACCCCAAATCTTTCATCTTGAAAGTAGCATTCAAATCAGCCTTAAATTCAGCAATATGTCTCTCATTTGGTACAGTGATCAACAAATCATCGACATAAAGAACCACAATGAGAAGTATATCACCCTCATGCTTTACATACAATGTGCTTTCTGTTGGACTGTTACGAAAGCCTCGTTTAACCAAATGAGTGTCAGCTTTCTCATACCAAGCACGAGGAGATTGCTTCAACCCATACAAAGCCTTCTTACACATACACACTTTGTCCTCTTGTCCTTTTATGACAAAACCGCGAGGCTGTGTTACATAAACTTCCTCAAATATGTCACCATTCAAGAAAGTAGTAACAATGTCTGATTGATGTACATCCCAACCAAAATGAGCTGCCAATACACATAGAAAATGCACAGTAGTCATACGACAAGTGGGAGAAAAAGTCTCTTCATAATCTATGCCTTTTTGCTGTGCATAACCCTTTGCAACAAGTCGAGCCTTATGGCGATCGATCTCACCATCCGGTTTGCGTTTCAACTTGTAAACACACTGTTTGCGAGTCGCCGCGACGGACGTCCATAGCATAGCTCTCAAGCATCAACAGATTTATCAATACAGGGGAAGTGACTCGGGTGAGGCATGGGAACTCACTAGGGTATCAATCTGAATGAAGTGAACTCAAAGTGATGCAACTTACTAATTCTACAAGTAAATCAAACACATTACCGCCAAGTAATTTGCCTATGTCCTCCTACACCGTTCTTCAGTCATCACGCCCGTTTACCATGCAAATCATGTCGGAATTGCACGAAACTTGAAGGGAAGCTATAGGGGGTTATCAGGAACATATCCTATCACCGTCACAGCATTCTGGAGAGGTACAACGATCGCGATCGTTCGTCCTAAAGTCAGCAAAAACAGTGAACAGGTGATCCTAATGGGTCATTTTAGGGTCCCTAAAGCCTCTCCTAGGGTCAAAACAACATAAAATACGCATATAACACTCAAAACAACGATTTAAGGCCTCAAACTCGTAGTTGAAAACCTACACCTAATCTTGAATGATTACACTTGAATGAAAGAGCAAGAGGAGAGGAACACAATGCAATAAGCAAACCTGAATTTGGATTACCATAGCCGCAACGGCGAAGATTACAAGTTTGAACAAGAAGGAGCTTTCAAACGTGCGTTGTCTTCTCAGTTCTCCATTAAAAAAATGGGAAAATTACCAAAATACCCCTCTAATTTGAGGAAATTCCCAAAATACCCCTCAAATGTAAAAAATTCCCAAAATACCCTTGTATCTATTTTGGTTGGATTGTTCAAGATTTTCTAATCTTCATTTGTTTTTGACAATTGAGATCCGTTTTGAGTGCTTAGCATGTAATTTGTCACCAGTTAACCATCGCAAAAAAGGCAATTATGTCTAAAAATAATGAAGCAATTCATCTCCAAAGCCTACGTAATTAACTCAAATTGTAGTTTTAGCATCTTGTACGATAGACAATCACTCTTCTTGTGAAGACCTACAAAAAAATTTATTTTTTGAGAAATTTTCTCTCACAAGCAGGGGTATTTTGGGTATTTTGGAAAATTTGAAGGGCATTTTGGGAATTTATGACAAAATATCGGGGGTATTTTGGGAATTTTTGAAATTTGAGGGGTGATTTGGGAATTTTCTCAAATTAGAGGGGTACTTTGGTAATTTTCCCTAAAAAGATTGTCCTGAAACTTACAAAAATTGACCTTTATAGATTAGGTCTTTACAAAATGGCTTGTCCGGCCACAAGCTCCCACCTCTAACTGGCTCTCTAATATACAATTGCTCCCATAAGAATAATGATACATCCTTTGACAATTTCCCGGCTTAGAGATGCTTCTTTACAAAAGAACTTTACAATGGTTTCTCAGAAAAATATGATCCTCTAGCCACGGCCGCTGGTTGCTTCGTCCGCCAAAAACTCCCCCCTTCCTTATCCTTGCACGCCCTCGTGCATGTTCAGTGCTTTGGCCGTTGATGTGGCTCTAATGAAGCGAGTGTCGCTGAAAAACTTCTTGTTCGCAGGACGGCTTCGAGGGCTTCTTGATGCTGTCTGAATGGATTTTCTGATAAGGTGTGTTGGTATGCTACGTACCTTGCCTTGAGGTCCTTCGCCATAAGATGAAAAATCCTTGAATCCATTTCGAAGAATCCTGTGACGAAGGCCTCTTCAAATGTCTGCAAGTAATGTGAGGGCAGGTACATTAGCCTTGAGTACATGGCCATCAAGATGTGCCATGGCGGTGAATCCTGTAGATTCCAGCAGATGCTTCTGTGTCCTTCCAAGAATAGATTCCACGGATGATCGTCACCTTCAGTGTCTTTAAACACCTGGATGCAGGTGACGATCATCCGGGCTATCTTTACTAACATCTGGCACACCAAATCGGGGACATCCTGCAGCAAAGTGACTGTTGAGTTCAGTGTGCTGACCATGTAGGCCATTGTAGGGGGTTGCTGCGCTGTCAGAACCGGGTAATTCAACTTGTGCAGCCTTGACCCCTTCCATGTGGTGAAATCTTTCCAAGTGCGTCTTCGAGGGACTGGGCAGAATGTAGGATCTATTTGTATATGTTGAGGAGCGTTATGGTAATTTGTTAGATCCTGTGGCATTTTGTCCAACCACTTCTGCCTCCACTTGGGGTGGTCATCGACAAGCATTTGAGCTTCTTCCACTGTGAGTGCAATGCCTTCGTAACCCCCTTCTTTGTTTCGTGGCAAGGCTGGCCACATCTTTTCTTTCCATAAAATTGCCTCATGGCATAACAGAGGAAACGGGAGGTACTCATGGCCAAATCCTTCCACCTGCTCTTCTAGTTGTAGGTATGCTAGGGCTGCTGACTCCAGTATCTTCTTTTCGTAGAGCATGTACTCCTTGGCTGGCCCCTCTGGCATGTCCTGAATGCTCTCATTGAGCTCATCTCTTATATCCAGATCGGGCCCTTCAAATTCTTGCTCCTGTTGCCCTTGGTGTGATGTTCCAGGAAAATTTGACACTTGTTGTCCAGGCAGCAGTTGTGGTTGAGTCTGGGCTTTGTCTGCTCTGATTTTTTGTTGAAAAACCAGATCTTCTTTTTCCTTTAGCAGCATGTCACCGATCTGCTTCTGAATATGTAGTTCGGCGCTTGCTTGAGCTAGTTGCTGCTCCATTTCTTTTAACTTTAGCTCATTTGCCACCGTCTGGGCCACCATCCCTCATACGAGTAGCTACCTTTGAAGCTTCTCTTGCTCTAGCTCTGCTTTTAGCGCTGCTATAGTGTTCACTGCCGTGGCATCGTCAGATGTGGAGACCAATGCCCCAGCAGGTTCCTGATTCGCCATTAAAGTCGTTAGAGTGCCTTTGACAGTGCTGTAGGAACTGCTGAGTCTTTGGAATCTTGCACTCTCGTAGGCAAGCTGCTCTGTTGCTTTCTGGACTCTTGCTGTCAGATCTTGGCACTCCTTCTCTTTGGCTATCAAGTCTGTCCTGAAGTCCACCAAGTCTTTGATTAGAGACTGAGCCTACTGTCGCTCAAGGTCTCTTTCCTCCGTTGTGCGTTCTAGTTGCGTCCTCAGGCTCTCTAACTCTTCTTGCCCTGATGCTTGCTTTTGTTGGGCTTCCTGTACCTGCCTTTCCTTTTCACTCAGCACCACATGCTGACACTGGAATTGCCGTTCTAATTCCCGTAGAGTTTGCTTGTAATCAAATCCAGCCACCGCCTGGTAGGCTTCTTGGTATCCGATGGATTCTGTAGGTGGTATAACTTCCTTTTGCGAGGTTGAAGGGGGAGGAGTTGGCTGTTTTTTGTTCGATGGAGAAGGGGGAGGAGGAGGAGATTTTGGTAATGGAGGAGGCGATTTTCTAGGCGAGGGAGGAGGTGATTTGGGCGAGGGAGGAGGCGAACTTGATTCTTCTCGTACATGTCTCTTCTCCTTGTTGCGAAGCCGATGCTTTCGCTTTTCTTTTCTTTAAAATCCTGATTATTCTTTGGCAGGTGAGATCCGCCACCCGTCGCGCTTCCAGATTCCTGTCTCTTTGGATCTTTTTAAGCTGTTCCGCCTGATTTGTCTCATCAGCCGCGTCTTTCTCCTTCGTTCCTTCAGTGGACTGCGAAGAAATGTCCACTTCCGCAGCCTTCTGTTCTGCTTCTAACCTTTGCTTCTCAGCCCGTAGGCGAGTTGCATTTTCTATCCTTTCTTGCCTTTCCCTTTCGAATCTTCTTTTTTGTGCCTATTGTGTTTCAGCCGCTCGAGCCTGTCTGTCAGCCCGCAATTTGGTTTGGCTTTCCTCGACTCTTTTTTGAGCTTTCGCATATGCTTTTTGCATGTTCAAGTGCGGCACTACACTTCTCTCACTTCTTTTTCTCTCTAGCGGCTTTGTGGAGTCTTCCTCCTCGCTTTCCTCAAACTCTGAAGGCACTTTGTCTTTAAAATCTTGAGACTTTCCTTCATCATCTGTCTCCGTTTTTTCTTCATCACTCGAACTTTTATTGGTGGCCTTTGCTGAGCGCGATGATGTCGCACCAGGGGTCGTCCTTACGGAATGAGCAACCAGCTTGGCTTTCTGGATCAGGGCCATTTGAGAGCTGGAAGCTGGCAAATCTTCGATCATTCCCAAAGCCTGGTATGCTATTCTGGTTAGCATCGGCCTTGCACTCATGTAGCTTTTGTTTTTTGCCGAGCTTTTCAAATTCGTTTCAATCAGATTGTCCAGAATGTAAGGACCGTAGTCGCAACGAATGGTTCTATTTTCTGCCGTCGCTAGAACCATGACTACGGCAATGTGCAGGATTGGCTTGGTGTAGCGAGGAGGCTTTTGTACTCTGAAATGCTGAGATATCAATCTCATCGGCAATTCCAGCTCTCTGTAAATCATGTCACTATATTTGTATTTATTTCCCTTTGCTTTGACGAATGCCTTCTCATTGTACAGTGACTTTGTCTTCGCCAGCAAATCGTGTTTCCCTGGAAGGAAATGTAAAGCTTCGTTGATGATTTCCTTCGTGATCTTTACTTTCACCTTTGACCCATCCTTGTCTGTGAGCATTGCCTACCCATCATATTGTATCGAGCTCATGAGCTCGTGGGCCCTCATGTAATCTGTTCCCCATGGATGTAATCTGAAAAATTGCTCCAAGTGTACAGCTCGCACTGCCTCTATTACCTCCGGCCTTTGGTGGAGATTCCATATCTCCCGTGGCATGATAGTTGTCTTTACCAAGTCACCATCTGCATCCTTAAACTTCGAGATGAATATGTGGGCAGGGATTTGAGCAAGTATTTCATCCGAGATGTGAGCCTTTTCATTTGTGGCGAGCTCCTCTACTTCATATGGTGCTGCTGTCCACTGCCTTTCTTTCTTTTGGCGAGGCATTCTGTGTTAGGAGAATCACAAGCTGTCAGGATTTTCCCTTCGCAATCAATCGCATTTAGACTTTTAGTAAAAAACAATTCAAAAGTTAAAACTGATCATAACTTGAACAAATTTCATCCATTCTTGTCCATATTTCACCAGTGGGACTAGAAAGACTAGAGCTATGATTGATAAAAATCTAAGCCAGTTCTGGGTCTGAGGTACACCGATCGCGGTCGTAGTACAGAGGCCAAATTTAGATTTGATCACATGAGTGTGTTGCTGATAGTTGGAGGGTCATCTTGATCCACTTTGTGTGTCATTTGAACCACTTTTGAGTTTACAGGTCCCATTTCTGGGTTACAAGTGGGGTTTGGACTAGATAGACTCTAACTTTTCATGAGTTTTTGATATCCAAATGGCTTGAAACTTGGTTGGTGACTTGAACAAGATGTATACAAGGGTTCTGATAGGTTTTTGTCAAAATCTGAAGCTGAGGTACACCGATCGCGATTGGTGTTCTGGGCCTGTTTTTGGTGAAAACTAGATGGTCATGAACCCTTAACTCTGCCTAGCCCACTGATGATTTATTTCCAAGTTTGGACTTAAAATGAACAAATTAGAGCAATTTTTCACTGTTTGACCATATTTTACTAAGTCTAACCATATTGTGTTTTCTTGATGAATTTTGGATGGATCCTGGAGCTGGTTGAAGTTAGTTTAAGAGCTCCCACTGCTTCCTGATGTTATGCTACCATCAGCCTACTCCATTGTCTGATTTTGACCTTATCAGGCACTTTATACCCTGTCTTAGGAGGTTTTCCAGATTTGTGCATTTTTCAGGCATTCCTTGGATATCCATGTGATATTTGAGCATCTCTAAGTAACCTTTTGGTCTTTGGCATTGACTCGGCTCCAATTCTATCTTTGTGTGATCATTCGAGACTGAAACGACTATATTTGCACTTGTAGGAGATTCTGAGATCCATTCGAGGGTTTCTACAACTGTTCTGACTCTGAGTCGGACAAGTGTACCTTTCAAACCATCCATCATTATTTTTAACAGGATTTTGGTAGTTGTAGGTCAATTTTTTCCCTGTTGGTTGTGTTTGACAAATTGGGCCCATTCCATGAGCAAAATTTGTGCATTTTCCTTGAAAATTCAAGAGAGTGTACTTTTAACTGAGTTCCAAGCATGGGCCAAGTCAAAAGTTGCAAAATCTGCATCTGGGGGCACCGATCGCGATCGTACCATGGAGGCCAAAATTGATTTTGACACCAGTAGATTGTAGGCGAGGCTGAGGGGAGGTGTTTTGCAAGATCTGTCCCAATTTTTGTCAGTGAGGTGCACCGATTGCGATCGGTGTACCACCACCAAATTGTGATTTGACCACATGGCTTTGTTCCTGACCTTGTGTCATAAAATCTACTATCTAACTAACCCAAATGATTTTCTCATATTAAATTGATCACTTAATGTGGGAGAATAAACGGGAACAAGTGTTAAGATATAGGTATGTGCTTATAGATCTATCTCAACACGGGGCCAATGGTAAAGGGGCCCAAAAGGGAGATGGTCTATCAAAGAGCAAGGACAACCAATGGAGCATAAGACCTTAGGGTTAGCTTCATTGAAGACCTCCAATAAATGTGTGTAAAAGTCCTTTGACCTTAAGTAAGCTAGGGCTGAGCTTGAGGTGGGAACCCGGCCCAAGCTCGAGGTGCTTGTCCTGCTTGAGGTGCTTGTCATGCTTGAGGTGTTTTTCATGCTTGAGGTGCTTGATTAAGATGCTTGAGGTGCTTGACTGGCTCCATGCTTGAGGTGCTTGACTTGCTGCATGATTAAGGTACTTGAGGTGCCTTGAGAAGCTTGCCTGAGATGCTTGTGGGAACACCCCCTAGTTCAAGTGCTTTGTCATGCTTGATGAGTAAGGCGCTTGATCACCTAAAGTCAAAATCATTCCTACAAGAGGGGGGGCGAGCCCTTTTCCTAGGAGCTAGAGAGAGAACACCCACTCACACACACAAGGGAAGCCCCAACTTGAAGAGGCAGCAAGGACACATGTCAGGCCCCTACCCATGTTACCTTCATGTGTTGCTTGAAGCCTATTGGCTAAGCTTCAAAGGGGTCCAATGATAAATTACATGAATTATCTAATTGTTTTAGCATTTATCAAGTCCTCTCTCTCAAAGGGGAAAGGGGGACACTTGTCCCAAGGCTACCCATGTTGCTTGTAATGGCTCCTGCTTGTGATTGGCTAGGCCTGGAGGGGTCCAATGAGCTTCAGGCATGAGCTACAAGGGGGGGTCGACCCAAGCAAGCTAGGGGGGTGCCTAGGGGGTATACTCACTCACACACACTCACAATCACTCTCATTGTGTGCTATGCAAAGTGCAAGAGCTCCCTCTCCAAGCAAGTAGAGGTTGAGAGCCTACACCAACACTCTTGGCTATGGAGTGCAAATCCAACCAAGAGCCATGCTTCAATGCTTAAGCTTGCCATCTCCTTCTTCTTCATTACTATGCTATTATTTATGCTAGCAACAAGAGTATGATAAGTGAGGAACTAATTCTTTCTCTTACGAAATGTTTCTTCTTCCTCTTCCCTACCCTCATTCCCTGCTAGCTCTCTCCACCTTCGAAGGTGTTTGAGGTCTTGGGACTGAGGCTTGGGATAGTTAAAGCTTTCTTCAAGTTTATGTTATGTTTGTGGTGCATGAAGCCTTCCATCTTCATGGCATCATCTAGGTCACAAGGAACACAAAGACTGTATTGTAACAAGTCTCTCTTTATGGGAGAAATCATAATACAAATGCCTATTGGAGGGGGGACCGGCTCCACATAAATCCGGTCCTCAATTGTTGTCATGTTCTCTAAACTCTCTCTCTTGCAAAAGTATTGTCTATGCCAAGTTAACTAATTGCTATGATTATGTTGCTATCTTCAATTATGTCTACCCGCTATGCTCACAAAATCATTTCTTGAAAGTACTCTCATTAAATTCCGCTATTCTCAAATTGAATAGGCAAATTCCATTACATTGGTATCAGAGCATTTGGTTTCTCTTTTCTTGCTTAAGAAGAGAGGTCCTTAAGTAGCCTATAAATGGTTGATGTTGTTAATTATAATAGAGTAAGTGGAACTGGGATCTAATACCGGTTTTGTTAAGCCCACTATGTGGGGGATGGTGCACACCTCGGGAGCTTTGGACTTAATAATGGAGTCTTTTTAGACTTGCCTACGGCTTTACCATTATTGAGCCATAAGAAGTCCGAAAGGAGCTAGCCCTTGGCAACTCTGCTATGTTAGACCTACTCCTCTATTCTCTATAATTAACCACTTTGAGCCGTGGGTGTAGATACTTAAGAGCCGATTTTCAAAGGCTAAGAGGAGTGGCAACTAAGGTTTTGAATTGCCAAAGCATACACTAAGTACATACATAAAATTTTGTTATCATGGCTGACAATAATCAAGAGAGTAGAATGAACATTGATAGCTTTGATTTTGCACATGAAGGTGCTAATGATGATGCTCCCATGTTTGTGAATTATCTTGTGACTAGGTTGCAACAAGCTATGGGCAACCCAACCTTGCAAGCCGAAGTTACTCAACAACTTCGTGCTTATGGAATTTCCCTTCCTCTCCAAGAGGAGAGAGAGCATAGGAGGCCTCTTGAAGAGACCCCCAAAAGAAGACTCTCTCCCATTCGAGAGGAGGAATCCAAAGAGAAAGAAAGCAATGAAAGTCTAAGTTCTTCTGAAGATGTGGCTCCACGAAGAAGGCGATCTAGACGATCGCCTACTCCTCCCAAGAGGAAAAGAGCAACCCATAGTCCTTCTCCTCATCACTCTCAAAGGCAAGAGAGGAAACAAAGGAAGAAAAGGGCTAGGAAGAGGTCACCCTCTTCTCCTTCTTCTTCACCTTCCTTCTCTTCCGATGAAAGTTATGGCTATTCTCCTAGAGAATACAAGAGGGGAGGACATCGCAAATCATTTCCTGCATGGCGAAGGTCACAAAAGCTAAAAAAGTTCAAGGAGGGAGGAAAGAGTATCTCTTTTCTCACCTACGATGGCACCTTTGGTGCTACCGACAAAGTGTTGGCCTTCATCCAGCAATTTGATGCGGCCTTTGGGGACGAGGGCTTCACAGAGTCCTCTAAGCTACGCCATGTAGCTATGCACTTCCAAAAATCAGCTCGTCAATGGTGGGCTAGCCTTCGTGGCAATGGAGAAGCCCCAAAGACATGGAAAACTCTACGAGTTTCCATCATGAAGCAATTTCTTCCAAGCGATACTAAAGATAAAGTTCTTACCGAATGGCGCGGCTTGAAGCTCCTCTCTCATGAGTCTATCAACAAGTATGTAGATAAGTTTTGGGATTTACATCTCAAAGCTACAGTCTTTCAAAAGATAGACTTTGCCGAGCAAAGACAACAATTCTGTGCGGGATTACCTGAAGAGATGGCCGAATATATCAACTCTCAACGGCCCGGTACTATTACCGAAGTAATCCACCACACCATGGTTGCTTCACACATCAATTTCCATCAAGGGGCTAGACGTAATGTCAAGCCCATGGAAAACAAAGATAAAAATGATGCAAAGGGGAAATCCAATGCTCAAAATAATTCCCAAGGCACTTCCAACAACAACAACAACAATCGGTCCAAGGAGAAGGGAGTTTACAAAGGTAAAAACAAACTCTCTCCTGAAGAGCTTGAAGCTTTTCGCAAGGACCATAAGTGTTTCAAGTGTGGGGAGCAAGGACATGGCTATCGTTCTTGCCCCAAGAAGAATACTCGCAATGAGACTCCTAGGGCTTCCACCATTGAAGCTCCAAAAGAGGATGCTCATTGCAAAGGATCATCACTCTCCTATGCTTGGGGAAAGGTAAGAGAGCATGATGCCTTCATCTTGTTTGACCCTGGCTCTACTCTCAACTTCATATCAATAGAGTTGGCCACCAAGTTGGGCATTCAAGCTTTTGAGATGGGAGATATAGTAACAACTGATGCAGCTTTCAAGGGACAACAAGCCTCCGTTACTCCCTTGATTGGGAAGTTGAGGCTTCATGTCCAAAGCTATGTCGACAAAGAAGACTTCTTCATCTCTCCCCTCCAGCATCAGGATGTTATCCTAGGGGCACCATGGTTTGATCGCATGGCTGCCAACATGAAGTTCCCTGAAAGGAGAATTTACTTCACCTACAGGGGAAAGAACATGTATATAGATGCTAGTGAGCGTGGTCGCACTATTCCACTTGTAAATCCTCTTTCCTTTGATAAATCAATGAAGAGCTCAGTTTCTGCGTACATGATTTATGTCAAAGAGTCTCTGAAAGCTAATAATGTTTCATCAAATGAAAATGATAGGAATCAAGAAGAGTTAGACTTGTCTACTTTTCTAAAAGGATTCCAAGATGTGTTCATCGATGATATCCCTATGGACCTACCTCCAAAACGAGGGGATGATGACCATCGTATTGAGCTCCTTCCAGGAAGCTCACTGCCTAACAAACCTCCTTATCGAGTCTCACAAGCTCAACAAGAGGAGATCATGAGGCAAGTACAAGAGCTGGTAGACAAAGAGATGGTGAGGCCTAGTTCCTCTCCCTTTTGTTCTCCAGTCCTTTTAGTGCAAAAGAAAGATGGTACATACCGTATGTGTGTGGACTATCGAGCACTAAACCATATCACTATCAAAAACAGATTTCCCGTACCTCGGGTAGAAGATCTGTTTGATAAGCTACAAGGCTCTACCTACTTCAGTAGGATTGACCTTAAGAGTGGCTATCATCAAATAAGGATAGTGGATGAGGATATCTTAAAGACCGCGTTTCGCACAACATTTGGTCTTTATGAATATCTAGTCATGCCTTTTGGCTTGACTAATGCACCAGCTACGTTCAATCGTTTGATGGAGAAAATTTTTAGACCATATCGAAAATTCACTGGAGTGTTCTTTGATGATATCATCATCTACTCCAAGTCTTTGGAGGAACATAAGCAACATCTCCAAGTGATTTTTCAAGCCTTGAGGGAGAACAAACTTTTTCTCAACCAAAAGAAAAGTGAATTCTTCCTTCAAGAGATTCAATATCTAGGCCATATTATCTCTCACGATGGTATTCGTATGGATCCATCAAAGTTAGAGGTAATAAAATTATGGCCTAACCCAAGGAATCTACATGAGCTAAGAAGCTTTATTGGTATGTGTGCATACTATAGACGCTTCATAGCAAAATTCTCTCAAGTAGCAGGACCACTACACGACTTAACCAAGAAGAACGTTAAGTTTGTATGGTCTGTTAAGGAGCAAAATGCTTTTGAAAAACTCAAAGAGAAGCTTACTTCCCAACCAGTCCTCGTGCTTCCGGATCTCTCAAAGCCATTTGAGGTCCAATGTGATGCTTGTGGTGATTGCCTTGGAGCAGTTTTACTTCAAGAAGGGCATGCCATAGCATATGAGAGCCGAAGGCTCAATGGTGATGAACGAGTCTTGGGCATTTATGAGAAAGAGCTTTTAGCTGTTCTACATGCCCTAGACACATGGAAGCACTACCTATTGGGGACTCCATTTATCCTACGAACCGACCACCAAAGTCTCAAGTATTTCATGACGCAAACCAAGCTTTCCGACAAACAAATGAGGTGGGCAAATTTTCTTTCGCAATTTAATTTCCATATTGCTCACATAGCTGGTAAGCACAATCAAGTTGCCGATGCACTTTCACGACGACCAAAAGTTAATGCAGTGTCTATAGCTACTCACAATGATCTATCCTCTATGATAGATGAGTATGCTACTGACCCTGACTTTAGAGACATAATGTCAGCCCTTGCTTTGGGGAAGAAAGAGGAACCATTCACCTTGCAGGATGGTTATCTTCTCCACGGCAATAGGCTATGTGTTACCCATTCCCTTCGTGAGAAGGTTATGTATGAATCCCATGCTCCTCCATATGCAGGGCATAGAGGTATTCAACCTACTCTCCGAGGAGTAGAGACGTATTTCTATTGGCATACCATGAAAGTGGACATACAAGAGTATGTTTCAAAATGTGTAGTATGCCAAAAGACCAAGTATGATAGAGGGCAGCAACCTGGATTACTCCAGCCATTGCCTATTCCAAATTCACCATGGGAGAGTATATCCATGGATTTCATCTTTGGATTACCCAAGTCTATCCATGGGAATACAGGAATATGGACAATAGTCGACAGGTTTAGCAAGCAAGCACATTTTATTCCTGTCAAAAAGACTATTAAGGCACATCAAATGGCAACTCTCTTCATATCTCAGATTTTCAAACACCATGGATTACCCACATCCATCGTGTCAGATAGAGATCCTAGAATGACCAGTAATTTCTGGAAAGGTCTCTTTGAAAATCTAGGAACAAGATTGAATTTCTCTTCGGCCTATCACCCACAAACGGATGGCCAAAGTGAGATAGCCAATCTTACGATACTCGATCTACTCAAGACTTATGTTACCGAAGTAGATCAACGCTCACAATGGGAAAAGTATTTACCGCTAGTAGAGTATGCCTACAATAATACTGTACATACTTCTACGGGCAAAGCACCTTTCGAGATCATAGAAGGAAGACCTAAAAGTCCCTTGCTACTGAAAGTACATGGGAAGATCTTCGCCGCCGATGAGTATAGCCGTGACCTACAAGAATCTTTTCAAAAGATTAGGGAGGCTATAGCCATCTCTCAACAAAGGCAAAAAGCTGCTGCTGATAAGCACAGAAGAGCCTTAATGTTCAAAGAAAATGATTGGGTCTTACTCAAGTTTCCTAAGGCTCGATTAAGGCAAACGACGGGCAAAAATCCTACGGGCCATCAAAAGTATTATGCTAAACTAGCAAAAAGATACTATGGTCCTTTCCAAATCTTGAAGCCTATCAATGAGACGGCTTATCAACTCAAGTTGCCCAACCATTGGCTTATACACAATGCCTTTCATGTAAGCTTACTTAAGCCCTACAAAGGAGAGCCACCAATTGAACCAATTATTGAAGACCCTCCCGAAGTTGAAGACCAAGAAGAGGTGCTACAACCCGAAGCTATCCTTCGGCATGAAGACAAGGTACTACGACATGGTAAGATTATCCGACGGTATCTTATTAAGTTCAAAAATTATCCTTTTGAAGATGCTAAATGGATGCAAGGAGTACAACTTAAGGATAGTATGAACCTTGTCAATGCTTACAATGCTACATTAGAGTAAGCAAATGTACAAATTTCTTTTAAATAACTCATGTTTTTGTCTTATATGACTAGTCCTCTTTTTAATTGTGCACAAATTTAACTAGTATGCATGCTTAGAATCATGTTTGTGATGACGACGTCTCTCAAACACCAAGTAGAATTTGTCACTCTACTTTGGGAGAATGAAATGGACTAAAGAGCAGACATGCTTGCGGCAGCTATGTCTCCCAAGCACCAACTGGATTAGTCATCCATCTTGGAAAGATGTCGTAGGGTAAAAAGGGATCCTTTACCCGCTAAGTACGATTGACTAATGACTAAGACTTTATCTCTTCTACCTCATAGTCGAGGACGACTATGATTTCAAGAGAGAGGTAATGTCATAAAATCTACTATCTAACTAACCCAAATGATTTTCTCATATTAAATTGATCACTTAATGTGGGAGAATAAACGGGAACAAGTGTTAAGATATAGGTATGTGCTTATAGATCTATCTCAACACGGGGCCAATGGTAAAGGGGCCCAAAAGGGAGATGGTCTATCAAAGAGCAAGGACAACCAATGGAGCATAAGACCTTAGGGTTAGCTTCATTGAAGACCTCCAATAAATGTGTGTAAAAGTCCTTTGACCTTAAGTAAGCTAGGGCTGAGCTTGAGGTGGGAACCCGGCCCAAGCTCGAGGTGCTTGTCCTGCTTGAGGTGCTTGTCATGCTTGAGGTGTTTTTCATGCTTGAGGTGCTTGATTAAGATGCTTGAGGTGCTTGACTGGCTCCATGCTTGAGGTGCTTGACTTGCTGCATGATTAAGGTACTTGAGGTGCCTTGAGAAGCTTGCCTGAGATGCTTGTGGGAACACCCCCTAGTTCAAGTGCTTTGTCATGCTTGATGAGTAAGGTGCTTGATCACCTAAAGTCAAAATCATTCCTACAAGAGGGGGGGCGAGCCCTTTTCCTAGGAGCTAGAGAGAGAACACCCACTCACACACACAAGGGAAGCCCCAACTTGAAGAGGCAGCAAGGACACATGTCAGGCCCCTACCCATGTTACCTTCATGTGTTGCTTGAAGCCTATTGGCTAAGCTTCAAAGGGGTCCAATGATAAATTACATGAATTATCTAATTGTTTTAGCATTTATCAAGTCCTCTCTCTCAAAGGGGAAAGGGGGACACTTGTCCCAAGGCTACCCATGTTGCTTGTAATGGCTCCTGCTTGTGATTGGCTAGGCCTGGAGGGGTCCAATGAGCTTCAGGCATGAGCTACAAGGGGGGGTCGACCCAAGCAAGCTAGGGGGGTGCCTAGGGGGTATACTCACCCACACACACTCACAATCACTCTCATTGTGTGCTATGCAAAGTGCAAGAGCTCCCTCTCCAAGCAAGTAGAGGTTGAGAGCCTACACCAACACTCTTGGCTATGGAGTGCAAATCCAACCAAGAGCCATGCTTCAATGCTTAAGCTTGCCATCTCCTTCTTCTTCATTACTATGCTATTATTTATGCTAGCAACAAGAGTATGATAAGTGAGGAACTAATTCTTTCTCTTACGAAATGTTTCTTCTTCCTCTTC
Source organism: Adiantum capillus-veneris (assembly GCF_014529385.1). NCBI lineage: Eukaryota > Viridiplantae > Streptophyta > Polypodiopsida > Polypodiales > Pteridaceae > Adiantum > Adiantum capillus-veneris. Next base: position 5,627,951 of record NC_140939.1, on the reverse strand, counting down.
CCTACCCTCATTCCCTGCTAGCTCTCTCCACCTTCGAAGGTGTTTGAGGTCTTGGGACTGAGGCTTGGGATAGTTAAAGCTTTCTTCAAGTTTATGTTATGTTTGTGGTGCATGAAGCCTTCCATCTTCATGGCATCATCTAGGTCACAAGGAACACAAAGACTGTATTGTAACAAGTCTCTCTTTATGGGAGAAATCATAATACAAATGCCTATTGGAGGGGGGACCGGCTCCACATAAATCCGGTCCTCAATTGTTGTCATGTTCTCTAAACTCTCTCTCTTGCAAAAGTATTGTCTATGCCAAGTTAACTAATTGCTATGATTATGTTGCTATCTTCAATTATGTCTACCCGCTATGCCCACAAAATCATTTCTTGAAAGTACTCTCATTAAATTCCGCTATTCTCAAATTGAATAGGCAAATTCCATTACACCTTGTGGGGAGCACATTGATGTGTTCTGTGGCTGAAAAAAGTTTTGATTGGATGCCTCTGAGGGCCCTTGACCTCTTTGACCCGATCCGACTTTGATTTGATCCCTTCGCTCGTTTGTGCAATGATTCGCGCTTGCATGCATAATAGACTTGATCTTTACTTGATAGGGAACATACTTGTGAAATCTGATGTGAAATGCTGGCTCCGACCGTCCGTACGGGGTAGAAATGTGACAGCTCGCTCTAGGTCAAAAAGCTCTCCTTCTCTCTCAAAAGGTGAAAATGAACAATGAGCTAGAACTTGGCCTACCTGACCTATATCTTCCCGAGATTTCCGTGACACGGGGCTGATTTTTCTCACCTTTGATCCCGATATAATATGCATACCACTTGTGGGTCGAACCGTTTGTCATTCCGACGTCGTATGACCATTTGATGCAATTTTGGCGAAATGTAGTCATGATCATTAAGGCCGAAATTTGACATCTTCAGATTAGCTTCATATCTTTCATGCTTGATAACCTTATCATGATACTTCGGCGTTTGCTTCCAGAACTTGATTCCGACACTTGTGAGAGAGATTTTTTAATTTTTGATGTTTATTAACGAAAATCAAACAAAATAAACTGAAAATACTTATTAACTGGCAAAAGTTAGCCAAAATTATTATACTCACCCCTAAGCATATATTTTCTCTAGAAGCATCTCAATGCTTCGGATTTTGTCATTACAGCTCATTATTATGCTGGTCGGATGATACAAAAACGCTAAAAATGCCAGGTTTTGATCGAATATGTTCGAAACCAAACTCTGAACAATGAAAAACCACACACATTATGTACATATATACACGTTTGACCCCTTAATGGCCCTGACTGTTGCTAGATTCATCAATTACTCCCCCCTTCCTTGTCTGAGTCGTCCCGGACGAAGGTTGGGTGCATGTGCATGGGTTTTGAAATCTGTGTCTATGCATGGCCGTGTAATGTGGCCCTATTCTGATGTTTGAGACAATGCGTTGGGTAACAATATGCTGTGCAAGATGCGGGGACTGAAAGTTGTTTTCAGTGGCTTTTTGTTGGCAAGGGTAGCTGTTTATGGAACAGGAGAGCTTGCAGTTGAATTGCTCTTTCCCTGATTGTTGGTGTTGTGATGGAAACTATTTTTGGAACCCATTTATATGTGGTTTGTTGCATCTTTACAGATTTTGCTTTAGTTTTCATCGGTTTCCAGTGCCATTTAGGAGATTTAGGCTTCTTGTTTTGAGTTTTGGGTTTCCTTTCGAGCTCTGTCGTTGAAACTTTAGTGTTCTCCAGTTTTGGTTGCCATTTTCACTTTGGAGTAACTTCTGTAGGTCTTGGAGATGATGTTGCTTCCGTCTGAAGTTTGTCCTTAGGTAGCCATATCTTGCTTGGTTTGTTGGTCAACAATGTTTTCTTTATCCAGACCTTCTGAATAACCTTTGGTGGTGTTTTTGGCTGATTAGCTGGTTACTTATTGTTGATGGGGATACTCTGCGATGAGTGATCTGTTTTGGCGAATGGAGTCATGTACACGTTAGAGTCGTGTGTGTACCTTAACGCATGTTCTGACCATTCAGTGATTGCATTGTATGTTCTCATCCATGGAACTCCCAAGAATATTGATTCTCTGATATTTTCGTCTTTCATTACGAAAAATTGATGTGGACAACTATTTCCATCAAGATTGATTGGTAAGTTTACTATCCCCAATGTTGGCATTGTTGCACCGTTTGCTACTTGTAGATCACGTGTGGATTGCACGAGGGGTTCATCTGTAAGCACCCTGTAAGTGGAAAAGTTGACCACATTGACTCTTGCTCCTGTGTCAATCAATGCTCGCTGATATCTGCCATGCGGGAGTCTGACATTGATGCGAACATCAATTCCTGTTTCCCATTGCTCATCAGTTTGAATTATAGACAAAGTAATTTGAGCCGTGTCTGCTGGTGGAGGAAGTCTTTGTTGTTGTAAGGTTTGTTTTCTTTTTAAAATCTTGACTTTGGCCTCTTCTTGCGCTTGAGCTTTTGTTTCCTTTGCTTTGTTCTTGCGCTCCTTCGCAGCGTGTATTTTGGCAAGCATCTCTGTGGTTAGTGGTATGTTGTATTTCTTTAGTCTGCAACCACTAATCCAGTTAGGCATTTCCTCTCCCTCTAATGTCGCAAGTTTGATGGCACTCTAGATGATATGTCATGACTCACATAGGGTCCATTTCCTCGCTTTTTTGAGTTTCCGGGAATGTTGTTTCAGGGTATACATTAAGATGTAATCCCCAGTAGCAAATTCCTTGCTGATAACATGTTGATCAAAGAAAGATTTCATGTTTAGTTTTTGCGCGTAGATTGATGCAACGGCTCTCAATCTAGTTTCATCCAGTTTTTGCAGGACATCTACCTGATTGGATAATTCATGGCCCGTCCATTCTAATTGTTTAGCGACTCGAAGCGTGGGGATAAGGAATTCAAGTGGCAATATTGCTTGAATTCCATAAACCATGTTGAACGGAGTCGTTTCGATCGATGTTTTGTAAGCTACTTTATATGCCCATAAAGCTGAATGCAGCTTTTGATCCCATCCAGCTCTCGAGTCCCATCCAGCTCTCGAGTCGCCGACAATTTTGGTGAGAATTGTCACCAAAATTTTATTCGTACTTTCTGCTTGGCCGTTTGCTTGTGGGTGATAGGGAGCGGACTTCCTGTGAATTACCATGAATTCGTCCAATAGGAATTCGATCACCTCATTGATGAAGTGAGTGCCTCTATCGCTCACGAGCTCAATTGGTAAGCCATATCTGGTGAAAATGTTCTCATACAAAAACTGTGCTGTCGTTTTTGCATCATTTCTGGCTGTTGCTTTAGCTTCCACCCATTTTGTTAGATAATCTGTTGCCACAATAATGTATTGAGCGTGTGTTTTATATCCCGGAGGCTCTATCGGTCCTACAAAATCTATTCCCCATTTCGCAAACACTCTTGCCCCCATCATTGGCCTCAAGGGTATATCATCTCGTGCTCTAGGAATTTTTGTTTTTCGGCAATCGTCACATCGTTTCACAAACTCTTCTGCGTCCATGAATAGCGTAGGCCACCATATGCTTGCAATAAGAATTGCTTTGGCCGTTTTGTCAGCTAAGAAATGTCCACAAGCTTGTTCGCCGTGTGCTTGCTCTAAGATAGGAATGTATTCCTCTTCAGTCGCGTACATTCTCAATTGATTGTCTTTTCCCCTCTTGTGAAGAGTGTCCTCAATCAGTACGTAGTTTTCTGCCTCTTTCGTGATCGTTTTGATTCGTGATCTACTCATCCCTTCAGGTAGTATCCTGGTGGTGAGGTATTCAACAATGTAGTTACTCCATCGGGGTGCTACAGATATTTTGAATAGAGTCGCATGCTCTATTGGCTTTTGAAGCGTGCATTTAATGCAAGATTTGACATGCATGTGAACACTATGTCGCATTTTTGGCCAATACATACCCATTCTCATCAATCTTTGATACATCTGTGCATGCCCATTGTGAATCCCCGTTGTTTGTACATGAGCTTGGTTTAGGTACAATTCCCATTCACTCGATTCAAAACAAAGCCTAAGGATTTGATCCGATCCTTGTTTGTATAGCCTGCCCGCCAACATTACCAATGATCTGGATGCTGCAATGGTAGATGGTTGTCTTGTCACATTCATTGACCCGATAGTCAGCAAAGGAATTACATCCTCGCTCCATCTTGGAACCATTTCTATGTTGAAAAGATATGCATCTGGCAAATCATCATCAACTCCTACAGGGTTTTCTCCATGCATCATTCTAGATAAATGATCCGCTCTTTGGTGTGTAGTTCCTTTCTTGACTACTACCGTGAAGTCAAACTCAAGCAGTATGATGAACCAACGAACAATTCTCCCTGTACTGCAAGGTTTGTTTACTAAGTACAGCAGTGCTTGGTGATCAACGAAGAATACAAATTTATTGGAAAGTAAGTAGTGTCTAAAATTTTTCACCGCATAGACCATACCCAATCTCTCCCTCTCAATTGTTGTGTAATTCGCATTGTTTAGTTGTCTACTAGAGTAACTTATTGGAAAATCCATATTGTTCTCTCCAGGTTGTGCAAGTATGCATCCTATTGCATATGCTGATGCATCTACGTGGATGTGAAATATCTTCTCCCAATCCGGAGCCTTCAAAATTGGAGCAAAAATTAATCTCTGCTTCAACGTTTGAAAAGCTTCCTCGCACTCCTCTGTCCACTCAAATTTAGTTATCAGAGCGTAAAGTGGTTTTGCAATTATAGCATATGAGTAGATATATCTGTGATAATATCCACAATGGCCCATAAATTCCTGTACCTCCTTCACCTTTACTGGTCGTGGTAGATCAACAATGACGCTGATCTTCTCCATGTCTGTCGAAATTCCGTTTCTGGACACTATATGTCCCAATATTTTGCCATGTCTTACCATGAAGACACATTTCTCCGGATTCAGGCAAATCCGATACAATCTGCATTTTTTGAACACCTTGGTCAAGTGCTCTATGTGCTCCAGTCTTACAAGGGAGTGAACACACAAGTCATCCATGTAAATTTCTAAGAACTGTCTTAGATATTCTTTAAAAGCATGACCCATTAGCCTTTGAAATGTGGCTGGTGCATTTGTTAGGCCAAAAGCCATTACCCGAAATGCAAAAGTACCCCATTCGGTTGCGAAAGCCGTTTTATGCTGATCCTTTGGCTTTATTGCGAGTTGGTTGTAACCCTAAAAGCCATCTAAGAAGCTATAAGCCTCTTTGCCTGCCACCCTTTCTATTACATGATCAATAATGGGTAGGGGATAGTTGTCTCGAATTGTAGCCGCGTTTACTTTCTTGAGATTGACACACACTCTTAACTTTCCATTTTTCTTCGGGACCACCACAATTGGTGAAACCCATTCGGTGTGCTCAATTTCGTAAATAAACTACCTCCTTAAGTTTATCTATCTCCTCCTTGATCTTTTTGGCAAACGTTTCATTGCAAGTATAGGGACGTTGTCTGCAGGGTTTGGCTTCATTCTTAAGGGGTATTGTGTGTTGACAGATACTAGGATCCACCCCCTTAAGATCTTTGTATGACCATGAAAACACATCTCTATACTGTTTAAGAGTAGCTACCAAAAGCTTTTCCTCTTCTTCAGTAAGATCCGTGGCAATATATGTAGGTTTTGGATCTTCTCCTGGCTCCGCTAGATCTATTCGTTTGGCTTTTTCAGAACCGTCGTACGATGTACCCGGTTCCTTCAATTCCCTCATAGGTTGTTGCACTATGATTTTCCTATATTGTATGGTATACTTCTTATAATGGGACGGTGCATCCATCTTGTCAGAACTCGTGTCCTCATTCATTTCAAAGTCAGTCGTCCATATGTCTCTGAGGGTTCTCTTGAGCTTATCGTACTCTATTTTCCTCTCTGTTTTGGTCATTCCAGACTTTGTTTTCCCCCCTTTCTGCGACTTAGTCGTTTGCTTCTCGTGTCTGTTCTTCTTGTTGTTTTTTCGCGGTTTAGTTTTGATAAACCGGCCAGTGACTTCGTCTTTGACACAATCCTCAGCTTTGACAAGCTTTAGATATCCCGTTCTGTCATCGACAAGAGGCATCCGATTATGCTTATTCGCCCTTGATTTTCTAGTTCACTTGGATTTATACCGCTCCTGTCGACTAGGTTTTTGGTTATGAAACTCGCAAAACCTGTCCTGTCTTGACCTGTGTTTCCTATTCGTCTCTGATGCGCTTGATCTTTCATCATCAGCCTCTATCAGTTGGATTTCATCGTCCAGTGATGGAAGGTCACAACATAGTGAATCCGTGAATTCTTCCTTTGTTCGATTCCTATCGTTCACTACAGATATCTCGTCAATTATTCTTTTATACTTGGTCTCCCGTGGAGGTTCTTCTTGTTCCTCGCTCTCCGATCCTAACTCAAGGATGACGCTAGCCATTTGTAACGTTATTAGGTCGTATCCTTCTTCGTCACAAGATTTTGTAGGTGTACATTCGTTAACACATATGTCCAAGGTTGACAATATTTGAGTCCACCCGAATGGCTCAAATAAATGTTCAGAAAAAGGTTCTGGGAAATAAGCCTCGTAATCTACGGATCTTTCCAAAACGCATTCCTCTTTGATTATCTCTCCACAATCAGATGCTCCACACATCCAGACATGCGCTTTCGTTTGCATCCATGCAGGTATTTCTTTTTCATTTACAGTGGTTGAATTAAATTCTTGCACTGGTGTTTTTGCAACGTCTCTATAGATGTGATCCTTCATGTTGATCTTCGTTATTATCTCTTCGTGTCTTAGGTAGATTTGGTCATACCCCCAATCTTGTATCATTTTGAGTTGACGTATAAAAGGTCGTCCCAAAATAATGTCAAAGTTATTCGTTTTCTCGAAATCCACCACAGCAAAGGTGTGCTCATAGTTAATTCCACACGAAGTTACAACTATTTGGTCCACGATTCCCAATGGTCTCTCTACATACCCATCTGCGAGTTGCAGTTTCATTCTCATTTTCCTGAGAGCAGGTCGGCCCCACTTCTCCCAGATTTGCTTGGTAGCAATCGCCACTCCCGCTCCACTGTTTAGGATAGCTATCGTTTTTATATCCTGATATTCCACAGGTAGGGTTGTATTCCCCTCCTCGCCTTCACAGTAATCTCCGACCTTGTTTATGGGCACTGGTTGGGCTTTGGGTTGACTTTATCATTTGTTTTCTTCTCCCGTAGGGTTTGTCGGAAGAGGAATCTTTACTCCCTTGTGCTCCAAATGTTTCCCCATGTCTTCCCATAAGTGTGGTCTGACTTTCAAGAGTTTGAATAGTGTGATTGTGCATGTTATAGGTGTCGACAATATCTCTTGAAGACTTTTTGTGTCAACCATATGTGGAATAGTTTTCGTTTGGGATGGAACTAATCTTATCTCCGATTGTGCCTCATGTTCACCTATAAATGAAGGCAGGGTTTTCAAGGATTGGGCTTTGCTTTCGACCGAAACCTCCGTTCCTGCATCCCCATACAGCGATTGTATATCGGCTGGATAAAATCCATTATCCAAGTTAATCTCAGGAATTGGAGCAGACTGTAATGTCGCGCTTCCGTTCTTTCTGTTTCTAATGGTTTCCCATAAGTGTTGGGGCCATTGTTCTTCAACTTCTGGAATTGGCATCATCGTCATTGACTTAGCGTCATCAGTCGTGTTCGGTACCACTCGATGATCCAGTGACAATATTGTTTCAGGCCTGGGTTCGTTTACTTATTTTGGTTCATCGATTTTTTATTTTTCTCGCTCTTTGTGAATCAACACTTCTTGTTCTGGGGTTCTAACCATCTTAGGTTCAATCAACGCCTGGGCTGTCTCAATGAGGTGTTTACACATTTTCAAACGCTTCATTTCCACTTCTGGTTGAGGATAAGTTAACCATCTTTGCTCTAAAGTTTGGTTTGTTTTTAGCCTTGCTTCGTACGCTTGTAATAGAGCATTTAACGGCTCTAGCACTTTGTCAACCAAGATCGATCCTCCTGAGGACGCTTTCCTCGGCTTGTTGTTAACCTCAGCAGTTTTACTCTCTCTCTCTTGTTTGAGTTGCTCCTTCGTTTCATGCAATTCGTTTTGCATGGCAATTTGGCTGTTCAACCTTCTCGTTTTCATCTTGTCTCATTTTGCCTTCAGGATTTTCACTGGGTTCTCACGGATAAGCTCTCATTTTCTGGGGTATCGGCAACTCGACCTTTTCCTCCATGGACTCGTTTTTCCTTAAGTCTTGGGCTTGGGCTCTGGTTATCGCATTGATTTGGATCATGGGATCGGTTTCTGATCCATTGCTTGCACCTGGTATCACCCCCACAATATTCATAGTCGCTTTTCCCTTGTTGTCCGTATTTTGTGGGCAATCTGGCAATATGTGATTCACACCACATCCGTCACAAAATCCAAAAATTTTCACTCTTTCGTCTTTGAAAGGACAGTTATGCTCCCAATGATCCGTACTTCCACAGTTATAGCACTATCCAATTGGTGTTTGATTTTGAGGAGGTGGTCCCATTAGTTGTCCTTCTCTATTTGGATATCCTCTTGGTTTGTAATTCTGGTTCGCAATGAACATTAACATTCTTTCGTCTACCAAATATTGATCTCTCGAAGGTTGTGCTACATACGTTGGTGGTGCCATACCCTCGCTATTTCCCCACAATTGATAGGCTTCGTCTGCGTATATTTGTGATTCGGGTTTTGTTGCGTAAGGCTCATTCGGTTCCTCATAATACAAAACTTGAAGTGTACTATTTGTTCCTGGTGATGCTTCACAAGGTTGAGCATACCTAATCATGGCCCTATTTTCCTGTGGTAATGGAGGTTGTTGACCCAATATAGGTTGAGGTCTGTCTGCTCTTGCTACCAGATTCATATTTGGTCCAACTTGATACCTTGGAGGAGGTGGTTGGGATGGTCCTGCTGGAGGTCCATACGGTCTTTCCCTCACATAGTTTTTGTTATAAAAACACTCTTCCGTGCTATGATTTGTCCATTTTTGTTCTATGGCGCACCATTTCAGTACTCGTCCATTCGCAACTGGTGCTTTTGGCTGTTGTGTGCACCACAGCATCGGATGATCCCCCCCGCATATGTCACACTTCCTCGTCTGAAACTGTCTCATAACCGGATTTGATCTCATATGTTGCTGCATTCTCTTCGTTACCTTCTCTATCAATTGATCAGCTATCGGCATCAAGGATGCCTGGACATCCTTCTTGGTAGAGGGTTCGATTTTAATTGACGAAGAGCCACTGGTTACTAAATCAGTATCCTCTGACACTTCCCCATATGCTTTGCAGTTATCAACAAGATATAACGCTTCCCTTGTAACCTATTGAAACGTGCTACAAGCTTTCAAGTGAAGGTCCTTTTTCAAGGTTTCATTCCTAAGTCCTTCAACGAAGAGCACAGACAATCTCTCGTCTTGCGGTAATTCTCTCCTCGGGCACCTCTCGATGTATTGCTTGAATCTCAAGGTTGATTCCTTCACTTTTTCATTCTCCCTTTGTTTAAAAGCGTATATCTGCGATACAGTATTATACTTTATACCTCGTTTTGAGAATTCTTCAGCGAACTCATGCAATACATGTTCAATATTCGGACAAGTTTCAGGGTTTAAAGGTTGAAACCAGGTTAAGGCCGTCCCTTCCAAGGTCAGCCCGAATCCCTTGTATTGAGTGTGGAAATCAGTGATCTGTTCTGCTCTTAAGACTTGCTTAAAGAGCGATACATGAGCATATGGATCCCCCGATCCGCTACACTTCTTCGGAATGCACTTTGCTACTTGGGATGGTCTGATTCGTCTATGGTCTGTGGTCAAGTGGTCAATCTCATTGCTCCCACGTCTTGACTTAATTGTTCTCGCGCATCAAGAAGGTCGTAGGTTGCTCTCGTTGGCTCCCCCGCCCCAAATCTACTACTAGGAGGCAAATGTGATGGGGTGGCTGCAAATGTCGGACCTACAGCTGTATGTGTAGAGATAGGAACTGCACTACCTCGATTCGTAGCCATTGATTCTCTGGAATGTAACGTTCCCATGGGGCTTGGCATCGAATAATGAGGTTGACTGAAAGAATCAGCTACATGAGTCCTCCCTCCGCCTGTGGTTAACCGTTCTGCCACGACAGTTGTAGGGGCTGGTCTTAGAGGGCTTGGAGTGACATAGTACTGGTGAAGTGGTCCCCCAAAGTACGTATATCCTTCCAATTCTTTTTTATCGATTGCTGCATATCGTCTTCCATACTTGTCGTAAGCTGCAATTTTCGTTTTTGCTCCTTCTGTGTAGGTGAAGACATAAAGTCTTTTCTGCTCAGTCATCTCTCCGACGTAGGGTTCCTCGCATCTATAATAGAGATCTTGCTCTCCGTTATTATACTTGTATAACCCCAAGTAGACATTATCCGTGTTGATTCTCAACGTTTCGTTTTCTCGCCTTAATCTCACATTAGTAAGCTCATTGTTGGTGCCTTTTCCTCATCTTCCTCGTCTATTTTGGCTTTTGTGCCCATCAATCCCCACTTGTCTACAATGTTAGGATTCAGGACTACCAAATACATGATACCCTCGTCATCTAGGTACCTGTCTCCGCTATAGTTCACAGGCTCTAAGTCTCTGAACTCACTTGGTCTATCTTCTATTTTCACACAGTAGCGGTCCATACCATCTTTGTATATCTTGGCACCTTGCTTGTTGTCATATTGATACTTGATGAACAATAGCTTTATTATGGCCGAGGGGTCCGATGGTCCTACTGCCATGTTTCCTCTTCCGTTTAGTTTTATTTGTCCCAAGTGTTCTATGAAATACTCGGAAGATTTCTCTGAAGAAGTGTCGGAGATGACTTCTTCAAGGATCTGCTCTAACAGTCGCACTATCCCTTGGTTTACACTCTCTTCCGTCGATGCAACACTCGTTTGATCCGCTAAATTTAGGTGTCTGGTGTTGATTTGTTTTCCCAATCTCAAAAACATGAAGAAAGTGGGATTTACTGACTGAATCCAAACCTCTTACTTGGAGATGGAAAGATCTTCCAATTTCTGCGACTGCATGGACTATTACTTGACTAGTCTCTGCAAATGAATACACTGGATGGCTATGAGATCACTGTATCATTCCAACTGTCAGCAAATTCAACACTTCAAAATGATCTCAACACAATTTTGCTTGCAGATTATTGATAGTATGTCCAATTTGAGTTTTGAAAACTCTTGGTATCTTGTATAACCTAGGTCTATGAGCAGGTAAAAAATGAGCTGGATCTGGGCAAGAGGTACACCGATCGCGATCGTAGTTCTGAGCCCAAATCATATGAAACTTCACCAGCTTGTTCATTAGGCTATTTTAAGACTACCTACCAGACACTTTTGTATTTGGACTCAAAATTAAAGTCAAGTTTTTACCATTTCTTGGTTGGAAGTGCCTGTTTTTCCAAATTTATCAGTTTGACTGGATTTTGATGTTTGATTTGGGATTTGAGAGATACCTGGGGTTGTCCTGTGTACAGGCTATCCCTCTGTATGGTTCCTTCCCAGTTTTGACATGTCTTGGTCTACTGGAAGTCAATTTCTAAGCCAGTTTAGCAATTTTTGACTTGGATCTGTATTCAGATGGTTTTACAGGTATTTTGAGGTTTCTGGCTCTAGGTCCTTTAGACTTTTATATTTGTATACACCTGGGGATTCCACAGATGAAATCTGGTCAAAATCTGGCACTTAGGTACACCGATCCCGATCGTACTTCTGAGCCCAAATCAGACCAAATTTGGCATGCTTGTAGACACTAATGGTTTAAGGCTATCCCCACAGTCTTTTTGCATTTGGATCACCAAAAGTCAAGATTTTGCAGTTTCTGGGTCTGTCAGGCTAGTTTTACCCAAGTGGTCTGATTTCCTTGATTTTTGATGTTTTTGAGTGTGGTTGCTTTAGACAAAGTTGTTTAGAATCTTATCAGGAAGGCACATGTCAAATCTTGTCCAAATCTGACACTGAGGTACACCGATCGCGATCGTAGTACCTGGGCCAAATCTGATGAAATTTTGTCTGCTCCCTCTGACAAGTGTTTCCTAGCGTTTTGTGCTACCACTTTGTGATTTGAATCAATATCAATCCTGTTTGGTCAGATTTTCAGAATTTCAGAGTCTTATGCCTTTTTTTGGCCAAAGTTATGGTTTTCTAGTTTCTCGGCTCTGACTTTTGCCCCAAATCTGATTGGAATGTGATTTACTTATCCTACTCCTAAGTACAAAAATGAAAAAACATAAGAAAATGAATTAAAAAAAACAAACACGATGGATTTCGGGTGAGATTTCAGTACTCAATCGAATTAGAGAAATTGAAGAGCAAAAATGCTTTAACACACTCACTCACAGCTCCCTAAATCTCCTAAGAGAGGATCTAGTCGGTCCACTGGCTCTAGACTCCACTAAGCTCTAAACCCTTGTCTAGTAGCCTAACTGAGGTGTAAAATGGATTTGTGGATTGATCTTTTTTAAGGAGTCTAACTGTGCACTCGGTCACTCATCACCTAAGGTGCAATCCCCGAAAACGGCGCCAATGTTTGCGGGTCGCCGCGACAGACGTCCATAGCATAGCTCTCAAGAATCAACAGATTTATCAATACAGGGGAAGCGACTCGGATGAGGCATGGGAACTCACTAGGGTGTCAATCCTAATGAAGTGAAATCAAAGAGATGCAACTCACTAATTCTACAAGTAAATCAAACGCATTACCGCCAAGTAATCTGCCTATGTCCTCCTACACCGTTCTTCAGTCATCACGCCTGTTTACCATGCAAATCATGTCGGAATCGCACGAAACTTGAAGGGAAGCTACAGGGGGTTATCAAGAACATATCCTATCACTATCACAGCATTCTGGAGAGGTACAACGATCGCGATCGTTCGTCCCAAAGTCAGCAAAAACAGCGAACAGGTGATCCTAATGGGTCGTTTTAGGGTCCCTAAAGCCTCTCCTAGGGTCAAAACAACATAAAACACGCATATAGACACTCAAAACAGTGATTTAAGGCCTCAAAATCGTAGTTGAAAACCTACACCGAATCTTGAATGATTACACTTGAATGAAAGAGCAAGAGGAGAGGAACACAATGCAATAAGCAAACCTGAATTTGGATTACCGTAGCCGCAACGACGAATATTACAAGTTTGAACAAGAAGGAGCTGTCAAACGTGCGCTATCTTCTCAGTTCTCCATTAAAAATATTGTCCTCAAACTTACAAAAATTGACCTTTATAGATTAGGTCTTTACAAAATGGCTTGTCCGGCCACAAGCTCCCACCTCTAACTGGCTCTGTAATATACAATTGCTCCCATAAGAATAATCATACATCCTTTGACAATTTCCCGGCTTAGAGATGCTTCTTTACAAAAGAATTTTACAATGGGTTCTCAGAAAAATATGATCCTCTGGCCACGGCCGCTGGTTGCTTCATCCGCCCTTTGTACCAATGGCCTTTTTGCCAGGAGGCAAATCACATAAAGTCCATGTGTCATTTTCTATAAGTGCATCATATTCTGATTGCATGGCAGCCATCCAATTTTCTGAATTCTATGCTTCATCAAAAGATAGAGGCTCCTCAACATCATGTAAGCTGACATAGCCAAAGCATAACAATCTGATGCATAAGATGCATGGCGAGAGCCTGAACCAGTACGACTAGACAAAGGTGCATCCAATTTACTGTCACGCAAAGTGTGCACCAGCCATTTTGGCATACCTCTAGCCTGCTCATTTTCAACCCTTTCCTCTTCAGAAATCCCCATAGGATGTACATTTGCCTCATTGGAACTTACATTCGTTATTTCCACCACTAAAAAGAGGCAACAAAGTGTCATAAATTTCCTGTGATCTTACATTACTATCTCTAGTACATGACAACAAGGGCTGAACTGAATTTTCCACAAACACTACATCCCCTGAAACCAGAATAAGTTTTTTTTGCGGATGATACAACCTGTAACCTTTGCTTTCAGCACTATAACCAATAAAAATACATTTGACAGCCTTATCATCCAATTTTCTGCGCTGCACTTGTGGCACCAAAGCGTATGCCAAACAACCAAAAACACGCATGTGCTCAATAGAAGGCTTTCTATCATGCCATGCTTCATATGGAGTAATAGACTGCAAAGCTTTCGTAGGACAGTGTTAAGTACATAAGTGGCACACATGATGGCCTCAAGCCAAAAAGAATGCGGAAAAGCTTGACTTTTGACCATACATCGTGCCATTTCCATCAGGGTGACCTGTTTTTCCTCTCAGCAACACCATTTTGCTGAGGTGTATAAGGCACTGTACATCGGTGTATCACCAGAATTCCCAGACGAAGTGCTACCAGCAGAAGCATTAGGAACAAAAAATTTTCCACTCGCAGCAGAACCATAAGAAGTGGCTGCATTACTGTTACCACCCTTTCTTTGAGAAGCAATAAAAGCCTGTTCAACTGCACGTTGCCTAGTCCTATTTTTTTGGAAAGGGACTCTTGCAACAGCAATGTGCACAATGCATCAAACTTGACAACTTCTGAATTTCCTTGGGTCATAAGTCTCCAAGTACTAGCAAAAGTCTGGTAAGAATCTGGTAAGGCATCAAGAATAGTCTGCACAAGGGAACTTTCTGAATGACTTCACCTGCAGAAATAAGTTGCTCATTGATATCCTTGACACTAGCAAGTAAAGTGTCCATATCATCTTCCTCATGCATAATCTGCGACTCTAACTCTTTACGCAACAAAGCAATTTTAGCCTCATTGTGACTTGCATAAAGACCAACCAAAATATCCCAAGCGTGTTTTGCAGATTTTGCTAAACCAATGTGAGGAACAATGGTGCGCTTCACACACAACACAATCAATGCATGAGCCTGCGCATCCTTTACATCCTAACGAGCTTGTTTTGCCGTAGGCAAAACAACTCTAATAGCAACAATCCTTGCAGTAAGACCTGCAACATCCTCAACATCGCCTGCATCCTCAGAACCAGGACGTACATCAATGCCCTGCGCAATATTCCAAATGCCCTTTGACACAGGAACATGTTGCATCATATAAGCCCACATAGGGTAATTGTCCCCATCCAACCTGTTCTAAGCAGCAAACATCTTGAACACATTTGTGTTGTTGTCAGCCATGGTAAATGCTGCACCTGATGTGAAATCTGCCCGAAAATAGGAGAAACGAAGTGGGAAAAACATGTGCTATATAGCACAAACCGTAGAAGACTGTAAGGCACCTGTTATGAAAAAAATGGCACTGACAGAAATTCTGCACAAAATGACGAAATTGCCCGTGCAGACATGCCTGTAGTGGAAATGGAGGCCGAAATGAGCGTGAATCAAAAATCTGAGCAGACTAAGCTCTACGAGTTCCCTTGAAATATTTGTTGACCTATGAACGCTCGCCAAGCCTCACTGTAATTGGAGAAAGTGAGCAGGCGTGTGCTGGAGCAGCTGCTGGCAACTAAGCCCGGGAGGACGTAACCTGCTCTGATACCAATTGTTGGAACTAGGGTTGCAGAGAAATGCATACAGCTTGGAGAAGACGAAGGAAGCTCAAGGCACACAATAGAGAGTGTGTAACTTAGTATGCAATGGAGAGATAGATAGCCCTAGAGTTATGGGTGTATATACAATGCACAGGGGAGAAAACCTCCTAAAGAGGGAAAAAATGCCCCGGCAGTCCTAGTGTGTTCACACACATCACTACCACATGTATATGGTAACAAGAAAAAGATTCTGAATTCACCCACCAAACGGAAGCTACACAACAAGCTGACCACGCCGAACAACATGAGGAAAAAGAAGCTGAGCCAGAACCAGAGGAGGCAGCTGAAGGAACTCACAAGCGGGTGGATGTCACTGATAAAGCAATAGATACTGAAAAAGAACATACCACTATACATGAGATAGAGCCCGATACGGAGAAGGCAGAAATGCCTACAACTGAAGAGACGATGAGGGTTGAGACCACAACACCTATTTCCACCAAGCTAGAAATTGCGAAGGTATTAAAGCCTCAGGATGGCCAAGGAGAAGAACGACCATCCACCTCTACAGAACCACCAGCACCTACAACATAGCAAAAAGCAACATAGGATGCTTCAGGCACATCACAACTCGTAAGACAGGAGGAGTGGCAGTCCAATGACGAAGTGATTTTACAAGTAAATGAGTATGCAAGGCAGATGCAAGTCATGACAGAGAAACTCCACTCAACAGCCTTCAACCGCATCACAAAATCCAAGGAATTAGAAATGGTCATCGATGCTCTTCAAGGAGAGCTCGGCAACAAGATGAGTACTATCAATGATCTCCAAAGGCAAGTACAAGAGCTAAAGACAGAAGCAGAACAGCATTAGATAGCCAGGGACAAAAAATAGAAGGAAATGGAGTTAGGTGACCCCCTCACTAAATTATCTGATGCCTGCAAAGTGAAAGATGAGTGGCTGACAGAAGTAACAAACGAACTTCTTACCACCTCTCTATCAGCTCAAAAAATTCTAGTGCAGTTAGATGTAGCCAACACTTCTCTCCAATATTATGAACAGAGACTCAATGATCATGCCACTTTCTTGCGGGAAATAAGAGAAAATCTAGCCGTGGCCTCGATCAAGGAAACATATGAAGTGTACAAGGCACTTGAAAAGAAAAACAGAGATTTAGAACTGGAGTTGAAGCTTGAACAGTCCCAACGCAGAGACCTAGCACCGATGTGGGTCCAAAGAGAGGAGGAGCTCCTAAAAGAGATTGCAGAACTGAAGCGTATGAATCAACTCCTCAGAGACGGAAAGCCCGACACACAGGAAGAGGCAG
The DNA here is from genome assembly GCF_014529385.1 of Adiantum capillus-veneris. Classification (NCBI taxonomy): domain Eukaryota; kingdom Viridiplantae; phylum Streptophyta; class Polypodiopsida; order Polypodiales; family Pteridaceae; genus Adiantum; species Adiantum capillus-veneris. Next base: position 5,611,105 of record NC_140939.1, on the reverse strand, counting down.
GCACTTTAGAGCCGCCCCAAATTGACATGCCCTTGGTCTCGTTTGCTAAAATTGAAACGCAGTCTACAGCAGAGCCGAGTGGTGACGAAGACTTTCAAGTCCAAATTATAGACGAAGATACAGTGCCAATGGTCCACCAACTATCAAAGGCTGAGGAAGACGCACTGAAAGAGAAGATCACCTTAGAGGAAGATGAGCAGTGGAAGGCCGCTATGGATTGGGAGTTGAGAGTTTTACACTCTGTCAATGTCACTCAACTCACTCCTAATCAAATAAATGCTCAATGGCACCAACAATCCCTGCCATACCCTCTCATCAAGGTAGAACTCTTACAGGTAAAAGAAAGGTTATACAAGGATATGCAAGAAGATGGACTCAAAGTGGAGGCAAAGCTGGCTGAAGAAGAATCCAAGATACCTAATTCTGTTCACAAGAGCACTTGCGGCCTTACATAAAGATCCAACATTTTTCCCTTTACCTAGAGTAAGGACATGGCAAGCCCATGAAGCACTCCAGAAGAAGAGGTCAACTTGGCTCAATTTTCCCAGGCTGCCAACTCCAGAGAGAGGCCAAGTGGTGGAAGAATACATGGTGAAAACCCTAACGGGCGCCATGACATTCTTCAAGAGTCTGTGAGATCTCTCTTGTGCAATGCTATATAAGATCTGCAGGATGCTACTCACATGCATACAGGTTTTCAATGAGCCTGAGCAGACAGGAGCCCCATGGCTCTCATTCTTGGAAGGGAACAAAGGCCTATGATACGATATGAGTGGGCAACCTTCAGAAGAAATCCTTTATGGATTCTATGCCAGATGCATGTTCTTGCCCTCGCATAATATGCTAACCTTTGAAGAGGCATTCTACACTGGCTTCTTCACCTAGCGAATGAAGATATTTGCGCCGGTGATAAGCAACCTCACATCAAGATTTGTAGGATACTCAGCGGTGGAAATGAAAAACCGAGTCACCATGAAATTTTTGCAAGTGCAAGAAAAAGAACGCAAAATCAGATACCAAAAAGCATTGGAAGCACTAAAAAACCGCCTCGCCTATCGTCAACCCGAAGACTACTACAGCCCATAAAGATGTGTCAAGGGACGACACATGCGAGGAGGGGGGGATGCTAGCAGCAAGCTAATGCGGACACCATTTTTCGGAGTTCTCCTTGTAAAACAATTATTATTTTGATAAATCAGCAATATTGTAACTCCTATTTTCTTGGTAAACTTTGTAATTAACGAGCCAAAGCTACAAGCTTCCAGATTGTATCAGCCAGTCAATTCCCAGCTTTGGTAGAACTCCAGATTATTACATTTGACCACTCAAAAAGCTTGGCTAAGGTATAAAAGTCAATTTTTGTAAGTTTTTATAAGTTTTTGGATAAGAATTATACAGTGCGAGCTAACGGTGCTCCCTTCTCTCCTTCTCGCGCTTTCTACTCCCTCTCCGGTTGTCACATTGCAAATGCGTTTGTTGCATTGTAACCACATGTAAGAGCTCTACGCATTGACGTAAGCCATTCACAATATTTTGTAGCTTTTGGCGTCGCCGACCTGCGGCCTAATTTCATCATAACTAGGAATTTACACTTTTAAAATGAAAACTAAGCTTAGGCGGGGTATTGGGGCATCATTGCTAAGCATTTAGATGCATTCTGAGTAAAAAATGACTAAGGTAAAAAATCTACTCCTGTTAATAATCGCGATTTTAGAACTTGATCGAAAGTGGGGTTTGAGGCCATAGGCATGTGTGCTTAGGTCTTATAAACTTGTCCTAGAAGTTTCATTATGCTTGGATGTCATTTGATGCTGTAACGGATGTGATTTGCTTACCGATGAGCGATTGGCTTTTGGTGATTTCAGTCACTTGAGTGTAGCTTGAGTTAGATACGAGTTGTTAGTTGTTTTCCAAGAGATTGACAACCTCTTGTAGCCTCTAAGCACTAGTCGAGTCAGCTTCGTCCCATGGTTTGACAAATTAATCGTGGTTCTCGCTAATACTGCAATAAGATAGGATGGTGAGGTTAGACATGAGTCCCACAATTGTGATAGCAAATTCTTGCGAAGATGGCCAGGCTGTATATTTCTCGTAGGCAATTGCTGCAGAGGGGTGTGCCTCATGATCCAGTTTTGCAATTGGAGGTTTGACCTTTCTTAGATGGCCTTCAACAGTAGGTAGGGTGCATGGCAGTTTTGGTAGTAAATTCTTGCAAAGATGGCTAGGCTGTATATTTCTCATAGGCAATTGCTTCAGAGGGGTGTGCCTCATGATCCAATTTTGCAATTGGAGGTTTGAACTTCCTCAGGTCCCTGTCACACTAGGGCGGGCGTCCGCGTCCTCCTTGGCTGAATATTTTTTACTATCGGATGGCACATTAGTCATGGCGTGCTGGGCAGACCACTTGGCACTCATCACCGAGGAGGCCTGCTTGTACGATTTTTGCCATCTTCGCACTATTTTTCTTCGTATGGTGTCACACACATACACTGTGATAGATAACTTCACGGATCTAGTAAGTTATCAATCATTTCTCCGCTAATTTCATGGTTGGTAGATATTGGTGTGTTTTTTGTTTGAAGCAGTACTCATATTGCAGGTTATGACCTTATTGTTGTTCATGTTCACAAGTAAAATTGAAGGCCTTCCGGTGATTCCACTATATGATCGTTAAACAGGAGATGTGGCAGTTGACAACGATGGGTTCGAGTTTGATTGTGACATGATCTGAGAGCCACCATGGGACTTTCCATGGACCCTAGATGCCCTTGGAGCACCATTTTGGCATGGAGTGGAGATTGGTCCAAGAAAGGAACAACTCTTTCGAGAGCAAGCATTCCAAAACTCTATTGAGATAAGGAGTACAATAGTATTTTTCCATTTTTAAATACAATGATGAAGCCCAACACTTTGACGAAGCTTCTTTCAAAGATAGTGGAATTCAAACAAGTGTCGAAAATACCAAAGGTGTACAATGGTAACATGGTGTTTGAGTTTTCACCAATCCTAGGAAAGGTTGATCCAATGGATGCTATGGACATAAGTATGATCCACACCATTGGACCAAACCACAAACCTCAAATATTGCATTTCTTGGAGCGTATCGCAAAAGTCAATGTGCATGTGCTCTAAAATGTCTCAATGAAAGTTGTCCCAAATTGGTTAATTTTGGGAAGTCAAACACAATGCATTTCAATGGCAGCATGCTAAAATTACTTTATATGGGAGAGTTTTGTGACGGACTTGGTGGCAAGCTTACTTGCCACCATTGCGGTCAATCACCCATTTGTTTGCGTACATGTGATTGTTTCATATATTATGTCATGCCAAGGGATGAGAGAATGAACAAATTAATGGTACATCAAGGAACTCACCAACATGACATGAGGGATGGGTTGTCAAAAGGGCTCACCAATAAAAAGCAAAGAAATGGTTGCACAAGTTCTCAGTGTAAATAGACATGCAGGCACAAGAAAGGTACAAATGTGTGTGGCAAAGAAAATTGTGACAACAACTTTGATGCAAGAGGGGGTCTGTAGCCATGTACTTGGTGAGCAAGAATTTCTAAATGTTGCTGAGGAAATGGGTCCCTTGGTGGAGGACGATTGGTGAGGATGTTTACATGTTTCTCTTGTTTGGTCATAATATTTAGAAGTAATTTAACTCTAAAAAACAGGTTTCAAAGGTCCGTGGTTGAAACTAGGAATGGGCCAACAAAGGAGAGATTTGGTGTGGACTCGTTGCTATGGCTAAAAAGGGATTGCACATATGATTTTTTCCACAAAAGTAGGTTCCCCAGGCAAGGAGCGGAAGGGGAGCGGTGCTTTGTGTTCAAGATGTCTACAGTTGGTCCTACATCTAGACTGGATTTGGTTAATCGAATGCAATGAAGTGGACCTGGAGATCTTTGGCACGCTTGGGTGCAGTTTGACCACACTCACCGAGTGGCAGATTGGGTGACCATGGCATGCCACATTTACGATCCAGGGTTTGTTGTCTTAGGAACATATTTCAATAGTTTCGCATATCTCAAGAAACAATCAATAACGTGTTTACTAATGTCATAAAATCTAATATCTAACCAACCCAGATGATCTTCTCATATTAAACTGATCATTTAATATGGGAGAACAAACGAGAACAAGGGTTAGAATATAGACATGTGCTTATGGATCTATCTCAACACGGGACCAAGGTTAAAGGGGTCCAAATGAGAGATGATCTGTCAAAGAGCAAGGCTAGCTAATGGAGCTTAAATACCTTAGGGTTAGCTTCATTAAAGACCTTCAGAATGGTTATTGTTAAAAGTCCTTTGACCTTTTGACCTTAGGCAAGCTAGTCAAGCTAGGGTTTTTCTTGAGCTGGGAACTCGTCCCAAGCTTGAGGTACTTGTCATGCTTGGTAGCTAAGGTGCTTGAGGTGCTTGTTGTGATTGCTGATTAAGGTGCTTGAGGTTATTAATGACTAAGGTTCTAAGGTGCTCCATGACTAAGGTGCTTGATGGGTTAATGTGTTCAAAAAGTCAAAGCATATCCGTACTCATAAAGGGGGCGAGCCCTCTTTGTAGGAGCTAGAGAGTATGAACCTTGTCAATGCTTACAATGCTACATTAGAGTAGGAAAATGTACATGTTTCTTTAAAATAATCAATGTTTTTGTCCTATAAGACTAATTCTCTTTTTGTTGTGCACAAATTTAAATAGTATGCATGCTTTCAATCATGTTTGTGATGACAATGTACTTTGGGAGAATGAAATTGACTAAAGAGCAGACATGCTTGCGGCAATTACATCTCCCAAACACCAAATGGATTGGTTATCCATCGTGGAATGATGTCGTAGGGTAAAAAGGGATCCTCTACCTGCTAAGAAACATTGACTAATGACTAAAGCTTTATCTCTTCTACCTCATAGTCGAGGAAGATTATGATTTCAAGAGAGAGGTAATGTCATAAAATCTAATATCTAACCAACCCAAATGATTTCATCATATTAAACTGATAATATAGGAACAAGTGTTAGAATATAGACATGTTCTTATGGATATATCTCAACACGGGGCCAAGGTTAAAGGGGTCCAAATGAGAGATGATCTGTCAAAGAGCAAGGCTAGATAATGGAATTTAAAGACCTTAGGGTTAGCTTCATTAAAGACCAACGGTTAGTATTAGGAGACCTTTGACCTTAGGCTTTTTGACCTTAGGCAAGCTAGGGATGTGCTTGAGGTGGGAACTTGGCCCAAGCTTGAGATGATTGTCGCTAACTAAGGTGCTTGTCGTTCTTGCAGACTAAGGTGCTTGAGGTGCTTAATGACTAAGGTGCTAAGGTGCTCCATGACTAAGGTGCTTGAGGGGTTACGGTGTTCAAAAAGTAACAACATATCCCTACTCATGAGGGGGTGAGCCCTATTTGTAGAAGCTAGAGAGAAAACACACACACCCTCACACAAGGCAAGCTTGGTATAAAGAAAGCAACTAGGACACTGGTCAAGCTCCTCTTCCTGTTTCCCTCATGGTGTACATAAAGCCTATTGGTTGGCCTCCCAATGGATCCAATGATAATTTAGTTAATTAAAATAATTGTTTTTGCATTTATTAAGTCCTCTCTCTCAAAGGGGAAAGGGGGACACTTGTCCCAAGGCTAGCATGCTTGCTTGATATGCACTAAGCATGTGATTAGCCAGGCTTGAGGAGGTCCAATCAAGTGCAAGCTATTGCTAGAAGAGGGGGTTGGCCAAAGCAAGGAGGGGGCTAGCTTGGGGGGTATACTCTCCCACACACACACACACACACACACACACTCATTGTGTGAAGTGCAAAGTGCAAGAGCTCCATCTCCTTCTCCAAGCTTTTAGAGAAGTTGAGAGCCTACATCAACACTCTTGGCTATTTAATGAAAATCCAACCAAGAGCCATGTTGTCATGTCAAGGGCATAGCGCGATGGTCAAGGAACAAGCCCAAGGGGCCGGCTACTGCGAGAGTGGATATGGAATGAGGCACAGGGGCTATTTAAAGGGAGGTTGGGAGGCTCATTCTAGGCATTCCCACCATGGGCATTTCACTGGTATCAGAGCACGGCACGTATACCAACATCTCACATGATTGAGATTGTCATTGAAGCCACGATCTTGTTATTCTATTTTTTGCTATGTATGCACGGTGTACTAGTCCACTGGACGTATGAAACGCCATCATTGTATACGCTTCCACTATAACACTAAATACTCTGTCAAGGACAAGGTACATAATTGATATCTTAAAACATTGTTTATGTTATTCACAAGCAAAGTGCCGTACTATAGGAGCTCTGCCTCTCTCTATGAGGGAGTGTAGTTGTATACTTATAGGATACGCTAAGACACAGACATGGTCTGTACAAGATCATATGCATGGGGCCTACAACACATTTGAATAAGGGTTTTTCCTTAGCCCAACATTCTCTCTCTCTCTCTCTCTCTCTCTCTCTCTCTCTCTCTCTCTCTCTCTCTCTCTCTCTCTCTCTCTCTCTCTCTCTCTCTCCCTCTTCCCAACTTCTATGTGGGAAAGGTAAAACTAGGCATGATTTTATTGATATAATTTTTATGTCAATACGGTATAGGACGGGCTACGAGCGACCAGAAGGGACTAAGAGCCATCTATTACCACCTATTTTGGCATGGCTATGAGCCAGTTATTTATCGTCCATCAGTGATTGATTTCAAGATCGAACAATTATATCTAGTTGAGTACCCATCGATTATGATGGACAAGCAAGAGTCTTGCCATTAATGATTTTTGGGGAATAATTTTAGCACTACGCAATTTAATGTGAAAGTCAAGTTGAGTTTTTGACCGCCTTAAACTCGTAAGGGCTTATCTCTACCAAGATGTATAGATGCGGTCAGCATTTCAGACAACACGACTGTTCCAAAAACCTGTAAGGGCTTATCTCTACCAAGATGTATAGATGCAGTGAGCATTTCAGACAACACGACTGTTCACAAATACCCAAGATTATGGATTTTTGGGTGTGAAAAAAATCTAGTTGTGAATATGACCCCACCTTCAGTGGAGCTCCTATTTTAGCACTAAGAGTGCCTATATGAGTACATTTTTGGGGTAAGGCCCAGCTCGTGATTACTAAATCACTTAGTAAGGGTTGATGCTCAATTCTCGGAACGCTCAATTTCATTTTCAAGGAAAGAAGTCCACAAACTGCCAAGGGTAGTGGAAAAATTTCAACTTCCAAAGGAATGTACTGCCACGGGTAACCCAAGCGGGGTCACGGACATAGGCCAAGGGCCGGTTGCTAGTTGAGTAGTTTTCGTGAAAATCTTAACCAAGGGGTTTGAAAATGTCAATTTTAACCAAGGGGTTTGGATTTCAAAGGCAATACCCAAGGTTACATGTGCATGCCTACTTGCATTTTACTAATTTTCACATTAGTGCTCCCAAGCCTTTGCAGGCGGGTAATTTGGGCAGGTGCCTTTCACTGCAGATAAGTGAACACTCGGCTCAAGCTTCAGGTACACATCTGATTTGGTTTTCTTTCTTTTTGTTTGCTTTTCCACAAAGGATGCATAAACTATGTTGTCATCCATTTTTTCTCTTAAGAGAAATGACATGGTCATGTAAGAGCCAGGAAATTTGGGTTGTAGTGTCCAAAATGAATTTTTGCATTACCTAGTTATAGACCCACTTGTAGGGTTTGATTTGGCACATGTTGTCCCATGGGATACAACATGGTCTAGGAACTCAAGGAGTTTGGTTTTGCCAGTGTGGAACAAGGCTAATGAGGGTCCCTCTCACTCCCATCGTAGAGTGTTTGCAGTTACCTCCACGCACAAGTACATCTCGTACTTGAAGGATGTTGTTTTTTTAGATGCCCTTACATGATACATATTCCACATGTGGAGAATATAAGTCTCTAGGACTGACACTGGCGCCCACTATTTCAATTCTATGTCACGACAAAGTCCCTAGATGGTGGTCGACGAATCTGTTTTTTTGACCATTTTCACACATCATATCAGGAACAATTTCACTGGCCAGATATTGTTGGATACTTAGAATGACTTGTTAAACGTACAAGTGCTGCTAAACACCATAACCGCATGGTTGTTTATGCATATAGCAAGGCTATAATTTGTTGATGAAAAGGTCTCATTGTTTGTACTTAGAAGTGATTAATGTTTCACCTTCTATTATGGTTCAAACATTTCAGCAAGGCTTGCAAATGATCGCAACACAAAGTATTTAGTTTCTTTCAGAACTATTTACATTCCTCTTTAATGTGTGCTAGGAGCATCACATTCGCCATAAGTATTGGCAAAGATGATCATGGATATACAGGTTCGGATCTGTTTTTTGCTAAATGCATGCACACTAGGTGTTATGGGCCCTAGTGTTTTAGCAAAGGCTGATTTGGTGCAGCATGCATATTCATCACATTAGTTGCTAATGAAGCATTCTGCACTCTATGTGTTTTATCTCTACGAGATTACTTTTGGGTCTACCAATCACCAATAGAGGTCATGGCTCGGTTTGGGTGCTTGTGGATATTTCAAGTTCACCAAGATAATTAACTCTATTTACCAGTCATTTAGACGACTCTCTGTAAACCATGGGGAATTCTAGGAACCTCACTACTATCAATATTCAAGGGGATAGGCAGATTACAATAGTTATGCTACTGTCAGTATCCAAGGGAATAGGTAGATTACAATAGTTATGCTACTATCAGTATCCACGGGGATAGGCATATTACAATAGTTATGCTAATATCAGTATCCAACGGGGATAGGCAGATTACAAAGCGTAATCTTGTGCTAAAGGATATGCAAAGTGCGTAGGTTAGCACCAAGCAATCCAATTAGTAAGCATTTACTACTCTAGTTGGAATTTGCCTACTATAAGCTAAAGTAAGTTTGCGACTAGGTTTAGCCTCTTCAAGTATAATTTAGGTTCTCGACTTTGACCACCACTGATGGTGGATTTGTTTACTGATACAAGAAGATAACAAGTCAAGGATTTAAACTTGGCTGCAGATGAGTTACGTCAGCAAGTTACTTTCATGCAAAGTGAAATGGGTACTCGTTTGGGTACATCTTAGTTGTGATAACACGTTTAGCATACTCAAGTGAGTTCTAAAAGGAGTTTATACACTCTGTTGTATATGAGACGATTACACCAAAGGGACAACAATGTGGAAAATCAAGATGTTATCCATGATTTTCCACAGAACCTCCCGCAAAACAGATGGATCCTTGACGGATGCCACTGTGGCACATATTAGTGTATCACCACTCTTGTTTCGAGGACGAAAATGCTTCTCCAAGGGGGGAGTATTGTCATGCCAAGGGCATAGCCTGGTGGTCAAGGACCAGCCCAAGGTGTTAGCTGCGAGTGTGGATAGGGAATGAGGCCCAGGGGGCTATTTAAAGGGAGGTTGGGAGGCTCATTTCAGGCAGTCCGGAGCATTTCACATGCTCCAATGCTTAAGCTTGACAACTTCTCCATCTTCATTACTATGCTATTATGTATGCTAGGCAAGAAGAGTGATGATAAGTGAGGAACTATTTATTTTTCCTATTAATGTTTCTTCTTCCTCTTCCCTACCCTCATTACCTGCTAGCTCTCTCCACCTTTGAAGGTGTTTGAGGCCTTGGGATTGAGGGCGGAGATGGTTAATGCTTTTTACAAAGTCTATGTTATACTTGTGATGCATGAAGCTTTCCATATTCATTGCATCACTTAGGTCACAAGAACACAAAGATTGTATTGTACCAAGTCTCTCTTGATGGGAGAATCTAGAATACAAAAGCATATTGGAGGGGGGACCGGCTCCACATAAATCCGGTCCTTAACTGTTGTCATGTTCTCTAAACTCTCTCTCTCGCAAAAGTTTTGTTCATGCCAAGTTAATTAAGTACTATGGTTATGTTGCTATTGCTAACTAAGTTCACCCACTATGTTCTCAAAGTAGTCTCACAAAAAATGTTCATTCTAATTCTCTTGATTTTGCTATCCTCAAAGTTCATAGGCCATTTCCGTTACATTGGTATCAGAGCTATTGGTTTCTCTTTTCTTGCTTAAGAAGAGAGGTCCTTAAGTTGTCCATGAAAGGTTGGGCATAGTCATTGCAATAGGGTAAGTGGGACAGGGATCTATTATCTTAGGGCTTAGTTTGAGGTACACCGTTGGGAACTATAGTCTTAATAATGGAGCCTCTTGGGGCTTGCCTTTTGCATAACCATTATTGAGCTATTAGCAAGATCAACAGAAACCATAATCAACCGAGCAATGCTAGACCCTCTCCACTAGTATTTGCAATCAACAGTGTCTAAACCACGGGTGTGGCTGCTTGAGAGATGATTTTTAAATGTAAAGAAGAGTAGCGACTAAGGTTTTTGAGGGTACCAAAGCACCAAGTAATCTATACATAAGTTTAATTAGCATGACTGACAATAACCAAGAGAGTAGAATGAACATTGATAACTTTGATTTTGCACATGAAGGTGCTATTGATGATGCCCCCATGTTTGTTAATTATCTTGTTACTAGGTTGCATCAAGGCGGTCTAAACGGTCGCCAACTCCTCCCAAGAGGAAACGGTCAACCCATAGTCCCTCTCCTTGTCTATCTGAAAGGAAAGAGAGTAAACAAAGGAAGAAAAGGGTAAGAAAGAGGTCACCCTCTTCTCCTTCTCCTTCACCTTCCTCCTCTTCTGACGAAAGCAATAGCTATTCTCCTAGAGAATACAAGAGGAGAGGACATCGCAAATCATACCCTGCATGGCGAAGGTCCCAAAAGCTCAAGAATTTCAAAGAGGGAGGAAAGAGTATCTCTTTTCTCACCTATGATGGCACCTTTGGTGCTACCGACAAAGTATTGGCCTTTGTCCAACAATTTGATGTGGCCTTTGGATACGAGGGCTTCACGGAGTCCTCCAAGCTACGTCATGTAGCTATGCACTTCCAAAAATCTGCTCATCAATGGTGGGCTAGCCTTAGTGGCAACCATGAAACCCCAAAGACATGGAAAACTCTAGAAGTTTCCATCATGAAGCAATTCCTTGCAAGCGATGCAAAGAACAAAGTGCTTACTGAATGGCATAGTTTGAAGCTTCTCTCTCATGACTCTATCCACAAGTATGTAGACAGGTTTTGGGATTTACATCTCAAAGCTACTATCTTCCAAAAGATAGACTTTGGCGAGCAAAAGCAATAGTTTTGTGCGGAATTACCTGAAGAGATGGCCAAGTATGTCAACTCTCAAAATAGCCTAGTTCTATCATCGAAGTAATCCACCACACCTTGGTTGCTTCGTGCATCAACTTCCAACAAGGGGCTAGACGGAATGTCAAGCCCATGGAAAATAAAGACAAAAGTGATGCCAAAGGGAAGACCAATGCCCAAAATTCTTCCCAAGGCAATTCCAATAACAACAACAACAAGAGTCGATCCAAGGAGAAGGGAGTTTACAAAGGTTAAAAGAAACTCTCTCCTAAAGAGCTTGAAGAGTTTTGTTAGGACCACAAATGTTTTAAGTGTGGGGAGCAAGGACATGGCTATTGTTCTGAGAAATTCCCGCAATGAGACTCCTAGAGCTTCCACTATCGAAGCTCCAAAAGAGAATGCTCATTGTGCAAAGGATCACCTCTCTCCTATGCTTGGGGAAAGGTAAGGGAACATGATGCCTTCATCTACTCACAACTTCATATCAATGGAGTTGGCCACCAAGTTGGGCATTCAAACTTTTGAGATGGGAGATACTGTAACTGCCGATACATCTTTCAAGGGATAGCAAGCATCCGTTATTCCCTTGATTGGAAGTTGAGGCTTCATGTCCAAAGCTATGTTGACAAAGAAGATTTTTTCATCTCTCCTCTCCAACATGAGGATGTTATCCTAGGGGCACCATGGTTCAACCACATGGTTGCCAACATGAAGTTCCTTTAAAGTAGAATCAATGAAAAGCTCAGTTTCTACGTACATGATTTTTGTCAAAGAGTCTCTAAAAGATCCTAAGGTTTCATCAAATGTAAATCGTAGGAATCAAGAAGAGTTAGACATATCTAATTTTCTAAAGGGATGATATCCCTATGGACTTATCTCCAAAATGAGGGGGTGATGACCATGGAATTGAGCTCCTACCAGAAAGCTCACCACCTAACAAGCCTCCTTATCGAGTTTCTCAAGATCAACAAGAGGAGATTATGAGGCAACTACAAGAATTGGTAGAAAAAGGGATGCAGAGGCCTAGCTTTTCTCCCTTCTTTTCTCGAGTACTTTTAGTGCAAAAGAAAGATGGTACATACCGCATGTGTGTGGACTATCGAGCACTAAACCATATCACTATCAAAAAGAGATTTCCCATACCTCCGGTAGAAGATCTGCTTGATAAGCTACAAGGATCTACCTACTTCAGTAGGATTGACCTTAAAAGTGGCTATCATCAAATAAGGATAGTGAATGAACATATCCTAACGACCGCGTTTTGTACAATATTTGGTCTTTATGAATATCTAGTCATGCCTTTTGGCTTGACTAATGCACCAGCCACGTTCAATTGTTTAATGGAGAAAAATCTTTAGACCATACTGCATATTCACTGGAGTGTTCTTTGATGATATTATCATCTACTCCAAGTCTTTGGAGGAGCACAACAAACATCTCCAAGTGATTTTTCAAGCTTTGAGGGAGAACAAGCTTTTTATCAATCAAAAGAAAAGTGAAATTTTCCTTCAAGAGATTCAATACTTAGGTCATATTATCTCTCAAGATGTTATCCGTATGGATCATCGAAGTTGGAGGTAATAAAAGAATGGCCTAATCCAAGGAATCTACATGAGCTAATAAGCTTTATTGGTATGTGTGCATACTATAGACGCTTCATAGCAAAATTCTCTCAAATAGCAGGACCATTACATGACTTAACAAAGAAGAACGTTAAGTACTCATGGACTGCTAAAGAGAAAAATTCTTTTGACAAGCTCAAGGAGAAGCTTACCACCAAACCAATCCTTATGCTTCCGGATCTCTCAAAGCCATTTGAGGTCCAATGTGATGCTTGTGGTGATTGCCTTGGAGCAGTCTTACTTCAAGAAGGGCATGCCATAGCATATGAGAGCCGACGGCTCAATGCCAATGAACGAGTCTTAGGTATATACGAAAAAGAGAGCTCCATTTATTTTACGAACAAAACACCAAAGTCTCAAGTACTTCATGACGCAAACCAAGCTTTTCGACAAACAAATGAGGTGGGCAAATTTTCTTTCCCAATTTTATTTTCATATTGCTCACGTTGCTAGTAAGCACAATCAAGTGGCCGATGCACTTTCACGCACGACCAAAAGAAAATGCGGTGTCTATAGCAACTCACACAATGATCTATCTTCTATGATAGATGAGTATGCTATTGACCATGACTTTAAAGACATAATGTCAGCCCTTGCTTTGGAGAAGAAAGAGGAACCATTCACCTTGCACGATGGTTATCTTATCCATGGCAATAGGCTATGTGTTACCCACTCCCTTCGTGAGAAAGTCATGTATGAATTCCATGCTCCTCCCTATGCGGGGCATAGAGGCATTCAACCTACTCTTTGAGGAGTAGAGACATACTTCTATTGGCCCACCATGAAAGTAGACATGCAAGAGTATGTTTCAAAATATGTGGTATGCCAAAAGACCAAGTATTATATAGGGAAGCAACCTGGATTACTCCAGTAATTGCCAATCCCAAATTCACCATGGGAGAGTATATCCATGGATTTTATCTTTGGATTACCCAAGTCTCTCCATGGGAATACGGGAATATGGACAATAGTTGACAGGTTTAGCAAGCAAGCACACTTTATTCCTATCAAAAAGACTATTAAGACACACCAAATGCCAACTCTCTTCATATTTCATATTTTTAAACACCATGGATTGTCAACATCCATCGTGTCAGATAGAGATCCTAGAATGACCAGTAATTTCTGGAAAGGTCTGTTTGAAAATCTAGGTACAGGATTGCATTTCTCTTTGGCCTATCACCCACAAACGGATGGCCAAAGTGAGACAACCAATTTTACAATTCTCAATCTACTAAAGACTTATGTCACAGAAGTAGATCAATGCTCACAATGGGAAAAGTACCTACCCCTTGTAGAGTATGTGTACAATAATATTGTCTATACTTCTACAGGAAAAGCACCTTTTGAAAGCATTGAAGGAAGACCTAAAAGTCTGTTACTACTTAAAGTACATGGGAAGGTCGTCGCTGGCTACCAATGAGACCTACAAGAATCTTTCCAAAAGATTAAGGAGGCTATATCCATCTCTCAACAAAGGCAAAAAGCTGATGCTGACAAGAATAGAAGGGCCTTAACATTCAAAGAAAATGATTGGGTCTTACTTAATTTTCCCAAGGCTTGAAGATGCTAGATAGATGCAAGGAATACAGCTTAAGGATAGTATGAACCTTGTCAATGCTTTCAATGCTACATTAGAGTAAGCAAATGTACAAGTTTCCTATAAAATAATCAATGCTTTTGTCACTTATTCTCTTTTTATTGTACACAAATTTAAATAGTATGCATGCTTTCAATCATGTTTGTGATGACAACATCTCTCAAACACCAAGTAGAATTTGTCACTCTCCTTTGAGAGAATGAAATGGACTAAAGAGCAGAGATGCTTGCGGCAGCTACATCTCCCAAACACCAAATGGATTGGTCATCCATCTTGGAATGATGCCGTAGGGTAAAAAGGGATCCTCTACCCGCTAAGAGACATTGACTAATGACTAAGTCTTTATCTCTTCTACCTCATAGTCGAGAACGACTATGATTTCAAGAGAAGGGTAATGTTACAAAATCTAATATCTAACCAACCCAAATGATTTTCTCATATTAAACTGATCATTTAATATGGGAGAATAGATGGGAACAAGGATTAGAATATAGACATGTGCTTATGGATCTATCTCAACACGGGGCCAAGGTTAAAGGGGTCCAAATGAGAGACGATCTGTCAAAGAGAAAAGCTAGCTAATGGAGCTTAAGATTTTAGGGTTAGCTTCATTAAAGAACAATGGTTAGTGTTAAAAGTCCTTTGACCTTTAGGCAAAAGCTACGGATGTGCTTGAGGTGGGAACCTGGCCCAAGCTTGAGGTGATTGTCGTGCTTGCTGACTAAGGTGCTTGGGGTGCTTAATGGCTAAGGTGGTAAGGTGCTCCTTGACTAAGGTGCTTGAGGGGTTAAGGTGTTCAAAAAGTCAAAGAATATCCCTACTCATGAGGGGGTGAGCCCTCTTTGTAGGAGCTAGAGCGAGAACACACACTCCCTCACACAAGGCAAGCTTGGTATAAAGAAAGCAACTAGGACACTGGTCAAGCTCCTCTTCATGTTGCCCTCATGGTGTACATAAAGCCTATTGGTTGGCCTCCCAAGGGGTCAAATGATAATTTATTTGATTAAATTAATTGTTTATGCATTTATCAAGTCCTCTCTCTCAAAGGGAAAAGGGGGACACTTGTCCCAAGGCTAGAATGCTTGCTTGATATGCACTAAGAATGTGATTGGCCAAGCTTGAGGAGGTCCAATCAAGTGCATGCTAGTGCTAGAAGTGAGGGTTGACCAAAGCAAGGAGGGGGACTAGCTTGGGGGGTATCCTCTCCCACACACACACACACACACACACACACAATCTCTCTCTCTCTCTCTCTCTCTCTCTCTCTCTCTCTCTCTCATTGTGTGAAGTGCAAAGTGCAAGAGCTTCATCTCCTTCTCCAAGCTTGTTAGAGAAGTTGAGAGCCTACACCAACACTCTTGGCTATGGAATGCAATTCCAACCAAGAGCCATGCTCCAATGCTTAAGCTTGACATCTTCTCCATCTTCATTACTATGCTATTATGTATGCTAAGCAAGAAGAGTGATGATAAGTGAGGAACTATTTATTTTTCCTATTAATGTTTCTTCTTCCTCTTCCCTACCCTCATTACCTGCTAGCTCTCTCCACCTTTGAAGGTGTTTGAGGCCTTGGGATTGAGGGCGGGGATGGTTAATGCTTTTTACAAAGTCTATGTTATACTTGTGATGCATGAAGCTTTCCATATTCATTGCATCACTTAGGTCACAAGAACACAAAGATTGTATTGTACACAAAGACATGTATGAAAAGTGGCATCTAGCCCCCTCTAAAGAGGCAGTTGCAGCGGAATCTCGTCTACTTTGACAATGGTGGTGAAATGGAAATTGCATGGATAAAAACATCCCTACAATGAACTCTTGGTTGAGTTGGTGGGAGGTGTGTATTGCACATTGGGGGAGCATCATGTCAACAATAGACGGGAGTGCTGATGGAGAAAACACTCCAAGAACCAACTTGGCCGAGAGCAAGCATGGAGCTGGCTTGCAGGTGAAGGTTTCAAAAGAAAAATCTCATTGTATGATGCATGTACTTCAGATATGGAAAATGGAAACTACAAAGCAGGAAGGCAGTTTCTTACTTTCAACATAAACATATTGGAAAGGGTCCTTCACAAGAGATGCTCAAGGAAAGAGATCCTCTAATCCAACACAAGTGATAAGAGTAATGAAACTACATTTGGAACACCCATGTATAAGTCTTGCACCTCGCTTGAAGGTGATAAAGAATCCGTTTGGAAAAAGCGAGGACCATTGATTGTGATTGATGTTGAGGATGAATTGACACACAAGCCAGAGTACAATGCAAAAACATGAGATTGCAAACGCACGAAAGGCCAAGGAAAATAATTTTCACGGAAGATTCAAGGGTAGTAGATGGGAGTGAGAATTCCAAAGAGAAGACAAAGTTTTGTGTTTTGGAACGAAAGGTCAATGAAGCTATGTGGGCAATCAAAAGAACCCCTCTCAGTAGTCGCGTGACATGCAATGACACCCCCATAGGTGGAAAAGGATGTGGAATGAATATTGTGGCACGTATAAAGGGACTCCTGCACCATCCTTTGAGGGGTATAGAAAACGTCCAAATGGGCTGCTCAGACAATGGTTTTAGTTATGTCCCATACATGTTATTCATTGCTATGTGGTGGATCATAATATAGAACCAAGGCCAGCTCCTCCTCTAACAACTTGGTCGGTTGATCTAGGAACAATCTCACAGATGAAGAAGTTGAGGTACTACTTGAATTTTAAGTGGATACAGTTGGAAGAGATCGAGAGAGTGCAAAAACAATGAAAACTCCTCCTAGGGTGGAGGTGATTTCTCTTCCGCTTCAACAAAAGCAAGTAGCAGTGGTTCAATACTAAGAAATGACATAAGCGTGAAATTTTAGACTTCCATTTCAAAGGAGGCAGCTAGGAAAATTGGTCTCGCTCTTTTTTTAAAAGCTAAGGTGATTGAAGAAAAATGCATTGTAGACAAAGCACGTGAAGTGTTCAAGGTTGAGCATCATGCAGTAGATGGACATGTGGGGGTTTATGAGGTGCACATCAAGGATGAGCCCTATTGCACATGCCCTAATTTCACCGATAGGGAGGCCAAGAAAAAACCTTATTTGGCTTGAAAGCACTTGTACTTCATTTTCTTGAGAGTTCTTGGATTGAGCAAAAATGAAAACATGTTCATACATCAACAAGTGCTAAGAAAAGTACATGTTTACTATGCTCTTAGCCATGAACGCACATATCAAGACCTAGAGTAAAGCCCAAGATTGTGCAATTTTGTGACACATTTTTTGCCATGTATTGTAGGTAGCAAAGTTGATATAGATTGGGTAGGAATTGGACCTTTGGCAAAGATGTTTTGGATTATCTTGTGTTATAAAACTTTTATCTCTCTTTTTGTTAGCACTAATCTTGATAAAAATTAATTTAGGTGTATACTTCTCCGAGAGAGAGAGAGAGAGAGAGAGAGAGAGAGAGAGGATTAAGAGAGAGAAAAATCCTAAACCGACCCCTAGGATAGGGGAGAGAGAGAGAGAGAGAGAGAGAGAGAGAGAGATCCATTATCGTCCGAAGGTCGGATATGACCTATGGGACCAAGAAAACATACATGGTTGGACCTCTTACTAGAGGAGTACATGGAGATTTATGGCTAATGTGGATACAACAAAATTTGTGACATACGTCACTTAGGGGAGGGAGAAGGGGGAAGATGGCTTGGGGGTTTTTGGAGCCCAAAATTCTTCGATAACGGATTTTCCACCTCAATAGACGGCCCATTTGCAGGCTGTGCCTCTCGGACCTTTTGAAGTTCTTGTTTCTTGACCTTAAGTTGGGCAGGTGTCAAGGCCTCGCTTATCCATACTGTGGTGCCCTTGAGGAGTCGTGCTTATTGTAGAAGTGTTATGCGCGCCTCTTTAGTTTTGAAGACCAAGATGCCTTGTTTGGTGCGGTTGTCATGGTGAACCTTCTCAATTGTGTTGGGGTCAAACTCGATTGGGTGGATGGCTTGGTTGAAATTCACTAGGATTGAAGTGTAGTCATTGTTCTCTCCCCGCCAAGTAGAGGCCCACTATATAGCATGGCCCTTGGCCCTTTGCCCTAGTTGGACTCCCTTTCCACACTGCCTAGCCCGGGCTTGCCCTTGTCTAGTCCGCCGGCCTTGCCGGTGTCCTGACATTACTCCCCCCTTAAGAAGAGTTTTCATCCTTGAAGACAAAAGTGGGAAACTTCTTCTTAAGAACACTAATGTTTTCTCAAGTGGCATCCTTCATGGATCCAGCTGTTTGGTTGACCAGAACATGGTTCCGCAGGAGGTCCAATAAAACCAAGAGTAACATCTTGATTTTCCACATTTTTGTCCATTTGCAACCCACTTGTGTTACCGATTCCTATCCTATCATTGTGTGTAGACTCCATTTAGAACACACATGAGTATTCAAAACGAGTTAACACACAAAGATGTACCCTAAAGAGTGCCTCTTTTCACTTTCCATGAAAAGTAACTTGCTAACATACTCATCAGCCAAGTTTAAGTCCTTGACTTGTTTTCCAATTTTAGCAGTAAACAACCCCACCATCACTAGTGTTCGAGGTTGAGAACTTGATTTATACATGAAGAGACTACACCTAGTCGCAACCATGCTTTAACTTTACTCCAAGTAGATAAATAAATGCTTACTAATTGTATCGCGTGGTGCTAACGTACACACTTGTATATCCTTTTAGCACAAGATTACACTTTGTAATGTGCTTATTCCCTTGGATAACTGACAATACTGAGGTGTTTTTCCCTCACGGTTTACAGCCAGTCTTTCCAGATGGCTGGTAAAGGAGGATCACAATATCGTACCACATTGCCGAGGAATCAATAATTGGATGAATAACCATCATGGTTAACTTGATAAATCTACAAGCATCCAAACCGAGCCATGACCTCTATTGGTGATTGGTAGATCGAAAAGTGAACTCATTAAGATACTGCACATAGAGTGAAAAAATGCTTCATAAGCAACATCTTGAGGAATATGCATGCCATTCCAAATCAGCCTTTGCTAAACACTAGGGCCCATAACACCTAGTGTGCATGCATTTACCAAAAAATAGATCCGAACTTGTATCCATGGTGATCCTTGCCAATACTTATGGCAAATGTGGTGCACCTAGCACACATTAAAAAGGAATGTAAATAGTTCTGAAAAGAAACTAAATACTTTCAGTTGCAATCTTGTGCAAGCCTTGCTGAAACATCTGAACCATAATATAAGGTGAAATATTGATCTTTTCTAGGTACAAACAATGAAACTTTTTCATTAACAACTTAGAGCCTTGCTATATGTATAAACAACCATTTGTAATGTTATTTAGCAGTAATTGTACCTGAACAAGTCATTCTAAGTATCCAAAAATTTTTGGCCACAAAATTGCTCCTGATATGTTGTGCTGAAAATGGTCTAGGAAACAGATGTGACCAGCACCTAGGGACTTTGTCGTGACACATATTTGACGTGGGCGCCAATGTCAGTCCCAGAGACTCATATTCGCCACATGTGGAATATGTCTCAACTAAGGATGTTTGAAAAAAGAACATCCTACAAGTACAAGATGTACTTGTGTGTGGAGGTAACTCTAAATACTCTGCAACAAGAGTGAGAGGGACCCTCATTCATTGCTCCACACTGGCTAAACCAAACTCCTTGAGTCCCTAGACCATGTTGTATTCCATGTGACAACATGTGCCAACTCGAATCCTACAAGTGGATTCATAACGGCATAATGTACTTTGGACACTACGGCCCAAAATACTTGTTTCATCATGCCCTTGGCATGGCCCTGGGGATTGAACTGAAAGTTGAGTTACCCGTATTCAAATTCACAGGAGTACGTCTCCCACCTGTGAAAAAATCAAGCAACATTGCACTGGGAACCCTGGGTGTTGCCTTTGCAATCCAAACCTTTGGAAAAATCTACGAAGTCAAACCGCTTGGTAAGACCTTTTGTAGAAACTGCTCAATTAGCAGGTGACGGTAACCAACCTAGTTAACCGTGTACAGAATGATGAGAATCAACTTGAAAAGTCAAAGTTTTCCGCTACTGCATGGTAGATTGCAAAATTCTTTCCTTGAAAGCATAACAGGAATAGATCAACTTGTGATCCTCAATGCCTATGAGGTGATTTAGTAAGCACCTGCGGGGTCTTATCCCAGAACATTGCGTCCATAGACACTCATAGTGCTATAGAGAGAGAGGGGATCCATACCAGTGGAAAGCCTAGATCTTATGGACAGCCATGTTGTCGCCACGGTATGTTGCATCTAAAATCCATGGTAGAAAGCAGTGGAGTTGAGTTTATGGTTATCAAAACTGAACTCAAGTGTCACACTGAAGCCATGTCGTGCATAAATGACACCGAAAACATCCGTAATGACAAGACTCTTGCTTGTCCATTAACGTTGTTGCGTACTACACTGGGTATTTCTGTTCGATCTTAAGAACAAGCACCCAAGGAATGCCAGCAGTTGGGTCACACCCAAGATTTGACAATGACTCGTAGCCAGCATGTGTGGCTCGTAGCCCTTATGGCAATTAGTGTTCAATCGATTAAACGATGAAGACTAATGTAGAGAGTCAGCTCTCTCCTTCATTTTCAAGAGAGGGAGGCCATGACTCATGCTGTTGCGATTGAGAGAGAGAGACAAACGTACAGAGAGAGTCCTTCCCCCTCCTCCATAGCTCTGGCGTCTTGCCCAATTTCTAGCTGAGAGTTAGAGCACCTTGGCTCATGCTAACTCCCAAACAAAACATGTATCAAAAACTGCATAGAAAGTTTTCATTATTCATGGAGGGAAAGAAGAAAGAGAGAGAGAAAATGCTTGTCTGAGGAACTTTCCTTATGTGAAGACTTTGTATATGTTGTGACCAATCTATGTGCTCTGACGCATCTTATGCTTGACTTGCAGCTTATCATATAAGCATGCAACAATCTGCTTGTATAACGCTCTCATCAAGAGAGGGAACAGAAAACATAAGCCACAACTTGACCCTCTTACCATGTATGGGGTCGTGACTTTACAAAAATGACTTAATATCGCACTTTGCCTGTGAAATAGGTCCTAGATTTAGGTTCCATTTAGTGGTATTGTGCGTTGACAGCAACCATAAATTGAAACCATTCAGAACTTAGTTTGTCCGTGATAGAGTGTCTGGTGTGATAGCGGAAGCGTAATCTTTGAAGCGATGGAATTTATGCCACCTGGTTGGCATGATTTGCATACATATTTTAAAGACCTTGGCGAGAGTGATGGACTCAAACGTGAGAACCAAAACCATAAGTGCCTTGCACAGTTTAGACTGGTAGGGATTCTGTGAGCTGATATTCCCATTTGGCTGGTTGCTCAAACTTGTGTGCCACTGCCCGTGATGCCAAGTCATTGGGCAGTACCTTGGCACAAGGGAGAAGCCTTGCTTCAAATAAAATTGCCAAAGCACTTTGCTTTGCACAATGACAGTAATTGCCAAGTAAAGTGTAAACAGGGAAAACAAGAAAAACTTAAATTTGGCTAATCTGGTCGTTGTTACTACAACCAGTTGTCATGAAATTTGGAAGGAAAAACTCATTCCAAAACGGCTCATCGCCATATCTGCACAGACAGCCTCGTATATCATATACACCCATCTGGTACATAATGAAATAACCTGCAATAGGAAATAACCTGCAAACATATTTCCAATTTTCGTGCCAATTTTGTATGCGCATACCATAGGCCGATCATGGAAGTCTTTGTCTTTGCATGATACGGGTAGGGATGGGCCCGTGGTACACTTTCCTCTTTGTGCCCTTGCAAAACAGTAGGATAGCCTGTGGGCCAACACCCCTAATTGGGTGTGGTTAATATTTAAAGCAGTTTTACTATTAAAAAATATTAAAATGTTTTTTGTAGAGCTTCCATGGCGTGTTGCCGCCACACCTCAGGAGAAATCTGAACGCAGGGGGCGACGGGGTCCTCCTCGGGCCTTGCGAGCATGTCGAAAAAAGCTTTTCATGGCCTGGCGCTCCTATTTGGAATCAGCACCATGTGGTTTTCTGCAACCGCCGAAGGCAGACCTTGTGTGCAGGGGTCGGTGCCCACGCTGCCCTCCTCTTTGGCGAAACCGCATGCTTCTCCATCGTCCTCTATGCAAGCGGTTTTTCACGCCATGCAAGCTTGCGTGCAATCCGCTCGCACCCTTGTGGGCCATGCCCTCCTCCTTGGAGAAAGCCATGCTTCGCCATGCCGAAATCCACGAACGAGAGAGGGAGAGAGATTCCGAGGGAGAGGGAGAGAGAGAGAAAACCATGCTTAGAGGGAAAGAGAAATCCATGTGCCATGGCTCCACCCTCTTCCTTCCTCTCCACCTAACTCTGACACCAATGTAAGACAAGGGGAACTAGAACCTAGGAGTGCACCACCCAACCACCCACTATATAGCATGGCCCCTGGCCCTTTGCCCTAGTTGGACTCCCTTTCCACACTACCTAGCCCCGCCTTGCCCTTGTCTAGTCCGGCCTTGCCGATGTCCTGACAGGTGGAGATAAATCTGTGATGTGACCTCCCGTAGGGCATTCTCTCGCCCCAGGGAGGCCAATGATGTCCTGCTACTCAGGTTTTTCCTCTGGCTAGGGTTTCAGAGAGAGAGAGAGAGAGAGAGAGAGAGAGAGAGAGAGAGAGAGAGAGAGAGAGAGAGTTATATTATCGTCCTCGGAGGTCAAATATGACCTATGGGACCAAATGAACATGTCACGTGGTGTGAGCGGAGGTCATAAGTGACTCTCGATGATTAAAAATGGCTGAAATGAGCATCGCAATAGAGAGTCCGCATCGTGGTTGGGAGAGGAAGGTATGTAGGGAGAGCTCATGGCTGAATACATGGGAAAAAGAGGACCTAATGTGGTCAAAAATTGAGCACTCAAGTAGTGTGTGGTACTCACTCTCTCGCACTTGACAATGACATAAGGTGCAAAGTCGATGAGACTCCTGGCCAATGCCCCAACATCCTGTCTCGCAAGGTAGAGAATAGGAGCTAAGACGAATGGAGGCAATGGTGCAGATCGCACTCAACCGGATGGGCTCAAGGATGTAGGGATGGGTTCAGTTACCTCGTTCAAAGAAGAAGAGAGATTTGTAGTTTGGGGCAACATGTGTTGTGTAATGGCTAAGGTGAGAACCTCCAGATTCCTCCCAAGCCGTGATACATTGGCATTGTAAGAAGGCCTCATTAACTTGGGAGTCGATCAACACATCTTTGACCAAGTGACATGTATCCCATCTTCCAAACCATTTCTTGATGTCAAGCATCCACCCCGAACTTAGTATTTTGCTCTTGCATGTCTTTTGGACCTTTTGACTTGCTTCATATGCAATTCTAGGAAGTCGATACAAAGGGCTACGTTGTGTCTTAAGCATGTACTCCACAATCCTTTGCATGTCCAAAACCTCAACGGGAAGCGATCCGGACTCAAGAAGTAAGAGCATGTAGGGTGTTTGTGTCTTGACTTGGAGAAAGTTGGTGAGAAAACCCTTTTGGGCATTCTCAAACTCTTTCCAAGTAGATTTTCCAATGCTACCACCCCACTCCTCCACTCCATAAAGAAGCACCGGTGTCACCAACGTGTCAAAGAGGTACTTTTTGAGAGCCCAAGACTTGATCTCTCTAGCATTGCACATGTTCTTAAATGCATAATAAGCCCTCTTTCTGGCTTCCAAGTGACGCATTGTGCAATCCTTCCATTTATGATTAGATGGAACCTCAAGGCCAAGGTACTTGAAGCTGAGAGAGAGAGAGAGAGAGAGAGAGAGAGAGAGGATCAGGAGAGAGAATAAAGTTGAGAAAAAAGAAAAAAATCTTTTTGAAATCTGTTTGTCGGATTCCAAAAAAGCGTAAGAAAATGCTCGCCAAAAAATATCCCCGTGATGATTGCATTAAGCTTGTAGGTAGAAAACATAATTTTCAAGTCTTTTGAGAGTTCCAACATCTATGCATCTCCATTTCTTAAGATTGGAAATGTCAAGTTTAATTTGGTGCTTAAAGATTATCATTAAAACCCATGTCAACATGATGTAACTCAAAAAATAAACTTTGGATAAAATTTACAAAGCAACGTAATAATCACGATTATTATCTAGGGCTTGATTTTGGCATGAAAATTGAACTTTGGCATTGCACATGGTAAGGGACATCATAAGTAGGGAATATTTGACTTTTGAGAAAATTTGGATGAACCTATGCATGGTTGAGATCATTTTTTAAATATAAGGACTATAAAAAATTGGCTAAGAGCCAGGTCTCCCTCTCTGGCTTAAGGATATTAGTGGCATAATGGGAAAAGTTTCTTATATAATGGTCCCACTACAACTTTATGGAAAAGAAATTGAATTTTTTTAATGTAAATATGAAGCAAACTCAAACGTGGGCTCACCTAGAAAGAGGGAGAAAAGTAAGGAGTGAATCTTGATTCGTTATCTTCCTTGATAGTTCCTTAATACAAGGAAAAATGCTGATATTTGTAGCTCTTCTACTTTTAAGGAGGTTGTCCCCTTCATATTCCTAATTTTTTTTGCATATTGTGTGACTGTAAATTAGCAAGACTTTTTAAGTCACACTAATCCTCTTGGTTCATGGGCCCCCCAGCTCTAACTCTAAAATGAAGTGCTATGGCAATAAAAAAAAGTTCAAATCTGGTGTGGGCTTGTGATGACATGTTAGAACTATTGGTGACAAAAAATTGTGAAACTGGGCTCATTTTGGCTCAAAAGATAATACGCGCAATTATTATCTACTCGCACTTTTTTAACTTTTTTTCAAGTTTGACATTGTACAATGATAGATCATGATGTATTGAAGCTCTAAATATAGTTCTAGTAAAATTTGGAAATTTCTAAGTGCCCCTTAGGTCAAAATTTGAAAATTTGAAGCCTTGGGGTGTTTTTTGGTAAAGTGATCAAGTGGAAAAGATAGCTTTTGACACAAGAACATGCATCATCATCTAAGCTCACATTGAGTAGTTATCCCCATTCAATTTGTCCTCAATAGCAACAACATCTTGAAAACATCTTTGTTGTTGTTAGCCATGGTGAGTGACCGCACTTAATGTAAAAACTACTCTAAAAGAGGAAAAAAGAAGTAGGACTAACATGTGCTATGTAGCACAACCCAAAGAGAATTGTAAGGTACATGTTTTGCAAAAAAATACACTGACAAAAATTCTACATAAAAGGACAAAATTGTCTGCATAGTACTGCATGTAGTGGAAACGGAGGCCGAGATGAGTGCGAATCAAGATTTTGAGCACACCAAGACCTATGAGCTTACCCAAAGAATTACTCGACTTGTTGAGGCTCACCAAAGCTCACCCAATTTGGAGAAAGTGAGCAGGTGGGTGCTAGCAGCTATGCTCGAGAGGATGCAGCCTGCTTTGATACTAATTGTTGGAATTAGAGTTGTAGGGATGCACACACAAGTTGGAGAAGATGAAGAAGCTCAAGGCACACAACTGAGAGTGTATTGCTTAGTGCAAGAATAGAGAGATAAGTTATCCCTACAGTGATGGGTGTATATACAATGCATGAGGGAGAAAACCTCATAGTGAGGGAAAAAGTTCCCCAGCGGTTAGTAAGTGTGTTCACACACATCACTACCACATATAAGGTAACAAGAGTGCCCATAGTGCCTTCACAACACTCTCCTCAACCAAGCGCAAGATTGCCCGTCCATATCAAACCAAAGAGACTATAAGCTCCTGATTTCTTGCACACATGAAAAAAAAAGGTTCACCCCAACTTCAATCATTGCCAATAAAAAAGTGCTTGTACCACAAAAGCTTGGTGCACATGATATCAGTTTGACTGTTCGCGCACCGGTATCAAGATGTAGCATATTGAAAAAGAAGAAGCCATAGTGCATCCCTTGTTTTTGAGGATGACTTCTTTGTCACTGCACCCAGCCGAGACACAGATCTCCTTCTCAAGGTGGACATTGTGTTAGAGTCATTGCTCCCTCCTGAAGGGGATCGGGGAGCACACCACAGACGGAGAGTGTGAGAGAGAGAAGGAGACACACACACGATGTGGGTGGGGAGACTCAAAGAGTGACCAGCCCCCTATACACTTATGCTATGTATAAGGTATACAAGTCAGTGGGCGCCCAGACTCTGAGCGGTCGGGCAAGGCACAGACGCCTATACCCCAACAACCTCCCACTTAAAGGCGACTGTGCCTTTAAGCAAGGGAACCTAGTCTAAAGACTACAAAAGGTGAGAGAAAACCTCTCTCAACCGATGCCCACTGGCTGGCTGTGATCGTGTGCATCCGGTTGTCCTGCTCCCGTGTAAGTCCATACACCACCAGACGTACCACACACGTACTGCAAGTATGTACGCAATACCTGCATATCTCCCTCGTGCACTATGCCATCATCAGTCAACAAACGACTGACAACCCCAACTGCAAATGCTCCCACTGCAACTGCGATATCCGGTCTCAAGATCAGCATCTCATACATGAGACCACCGAATGCCGATGCAATGCTAGCGGGCCCTGCTAGCTCTACGGAGCATGCATCAACATATATATCTCTAGCAATAGGCATCTCTGACTGACGAGGCGTGTCAGACACATGCATCTCCTGACTGTCCGCAAAAGACGCATCAACCTGTCGTGTAACCTCAGAGCAAACCAGCTGCTCTAGGTGTCTGCTGGAAGACATATCCTGCACAACTATATCCCCATGCTCACTGTCGAGCATAGAAAGGAATGACTGCATAATCGCTGACATCTCAGTCTCCTCTGCAATCATCCATTGCAAACATGACCACTCAATCTGTTGTGACTCACTAGATCTCTCATACTCTAACTCCGTATGCATAGACTCTTGCACAACCTCCTCCTGGCGTGACTCACTAGAGCAAGACCGCTCTACCTGTCTATCTTGCATAGAAGTATCTCGCACAACTGAATCTCTGCTTTGCTCAGTCACTAGCAAAGCATGCATGTCTGACTCTGTCACCTCTCTGTGTGACTGCTCAAGTCGTGCCCCAACTGTGTGCACAACGAGCTCACTACTCTGCACTCCATGCAAAGTACCCTGAAACCCACAAGCAAAGGAGACTCGCCTGCTCTCTCGCTGTCTACCTGGCTGCGTGATCACATAGACAACACCGTCTCTCTCGTGATCCACATGCAATGGGTAACCTGTACCACTCTTGGCACCTCTCCCAATCACTAGCGAACCCAAATGCATCACAAAATCTCGCTCTCGTAGCAAAATCTGACATCCACTATCCCGTAATTGTCTGACTGAGATCAAACTGAGATCAAATCCCGTCTCAGATCTGGCACATAACGCACATGACGCAGGGTAAATATCATACCACTGGGCAAGGACAAACATACGTGTCCTGTACCCTCAATGTCATACACAGCACCATCAGCCATGTGCACACAACCAAGTCTCCCACTAGAAAACGTGCTAAACCACTCACGATGCGACGTGACATGAAAAGTAGCATCTGAATCTAGTAACCAATGTGAAGACAATGTGCAATCCGATATGCAATCCGTAGACATAAGATCGTCTGAAGACAAGCTAGATGTAAATGTGACATCGCCATCACAAGCATACTCAGTAACCACCGTACTGATCTCACTAGCATCTGTCATGCCCAAATCTGCATGTCGCCTCCGTTGTCTCAAACGCCTGAAACATCGACGCCTAATGTGCCCTCTATGTCCACAATGCCAACATCTCAAGTCTCTATGCCGTCGAGACTTGCGTGTGGGACCAATCTCTCCCATGGACATAGAAGTGGGACTAGACTCCCCTGTACACATGGATGTCGCGTACATAGCATGTAAACTCTGCCATAAAGCATGAGTTGTAGTCTCCCTCAAGATTTGCCAGTCAACAGACTCAACCAGATGCAAACGAATCGTAGACATTGCTAACTCATCAAGATCCTGCCAATCATCATCACGCATAGACTTGGGCTTTGCCGATAAACCACGCAAAGGTTTATCCTGCCCCAAATCCGCCAATGCAACAAGCATATGTTCCTTCCAAGCAACAAAATCTACAGCATCAAACTGTGTCAGACCATAACGTTGGAAGTCAAATGAAAAATTAGCCATAATGCTCGCAAAAGAGCAACCAACAATGAGTAGCAAATGTCAACCAAATAAACTGGCTCGAATCGCATCAACAAAAGTCTGCAAAATATGACTCAAAACCTGATGCAAATTTGCACCAATAACCGTGCAAAACCTTGCACAAAATCACAAGTCAATATGACTTAATCGCGCATAAATATTTGACAAAATTTTGGCAGAGTCTCCTTTGTAACTGGAGCAAAAATCTCAACAGTAAACCTCAAAGAGACAATAATATATGCTACAATGACCAATCCGGGAATAAACTCGACTGGAATCACCTCACAAAGTCATACATATGAGCATACCCGCTCTTGCCGGAGTACCACTCAACGACACCTCAAATGACATACATGTGAGTGATGATTGCTGCCAAAATACCTTTCAATCGATGACCAAATCTCTGTCAGATAACTATAGCAACATTTCGTAAAACCTTGCAAGATCTGTCGCTATGCGCAATACGAAATATGGCACACAAGGGCATACACAAGTGACTCCAAACTCCAACCAAATGATGACTGAAAATCACCTGTCAAAGTGGGAGTAAACTCAACCACTAAACTGTCAAAGAGCAACCTACGGATACGTAGAAGCTATGGCGAGAACCTGGAAAAAATCCAACAGAGTTTCTTCTATAAATTGAGCCAAATCTCAAATAATCTCAGCCATAAACAAATACACAAATCCATATATGGCATACATAAACCCCCAAGACCATGGCAACATAGCTCACTCTCGCATGAGTGGCTCTCTGGACAAATGCATATCCCAAAACCTGTGTACACCTATGAATTTGCTGGTTGCTGCAGAAAATACTCCGTGTGTGTGAGATATACCAAAAACAGTGTTTTTGGGACCCGAAAGTGCACAAATAAACCTGCTGCTGTACCTGCTGTAATTCAAAGCATAATTTCAGCAAATAGACATCACCATCGCGTCCGCAGCGTGCCAAAACCCTGACCTAGACTCCTGGATCATGTAGATCTGACTCTGTATGACGGAGCTACGCAAAAAACTGCGTTTTAGAGCCCGAAAATGGCAAAAACGAGCTGCACACAGTCTTGAACCTGCTCCTGCTCCACTCTGCATGATGCAATGTCCTCTCAATGCAAGCTCCAACGCAAGAGCTCTGCCACAACAGCATCCAAGCACTCGAATGTCAAGCTCTCCTCCGTCGAGCACTTCTCTAACGAGCTCCACTGAGCTCAAAAGCTCCTCTCACCAAGGAAGCCGCAACCGCCTCCTCGACCAAGCTTGACCACACCAAGCTCCTAAGCTCCAAAGACAATGCTCCTCAAGCTAAAATCTCTCTCCGTGAAACTCCACGATCGAACTCCACCGTCGAGAGCGAGCGAGCTATCGTCTCGAAGCTCTCAAAGCCATCGTGCTCTTCGCGGTCACCATAGCTCTGATACCAATTGAAGGGGATCGGGGAGCACACCACAGACAGAGAGTGTGAGAGAGAGAAGGAGACACACACACGATGTGGGTGGGGAGACTCAAAGAGTGAGCAGCCCCCTATACACTTATGCTATGTATAAGGTATACAAGTCAGTGGGCGCCCAGACTCTGGGCGGCCGGGCAAGGCACAGACGCTACCCCAACACCTCCATAGCCACACCGCAGGCTATGGTTGAAGAGCTTGGGGATGGCTATGGCATACATGTCCTCTTCTTGGTTCCTATTATGGAAGGCCTTGAGAACCGCCTATTGTTTCAAAATTTCTCGAAGCCCTTGCTAGCATCGAAGGAGGCAGCCGAGAGGCAAAAATTGCTTAGCAAACTCAGTTAAACCAAAAATGCAAAAAATCCCCATAGTTATTGGTTGCAACATGGTTGAGGTACTCGTTTCCCACTGCCACGATGCCAGCTTCAAAAACTCTCACTGTGAGTCATGTAGGAGTGTATGAGGGTAACTCCAAGAAAAATTTAGTGCCGCCTTAGTAACAGTCCACTTCCATTCTTGCTTGTATGGCACACGCACGTGTGCGTACACACACACACACACACACACACACACACACACACACACACACACACACACACACAGACTACCATTGGGCACCTACCCACGAAATGCATGCTTACTCCTTGCGATCTTCCTCATGATATGATAAGACAGATTTTTCCTCATGGCAAGTTAATCCTACCCTCTACTTCTACTCTCATGGACACCCCATTAAAGAAACAATGTATTTTAAGCGAAGAAAAAGATAAGGCATCTCCATGGCCTTTGCCCTGTGGGCAGGCCAAAAAGGTGGCGTGGCCCGGGCAGTGTGAAGTCGGCGTAAACTCGAACGATTTAATTCCAAACGCTACCCCGTTTTGTATTTTAGAATTTACTTTTGAACGAGTAAGCTAGAGGAGCCGGATGTGAGCTTTGGGACCAAGTCGTGCGCAAACAGCGTACTCACGATCTTATTCTCTTGATGCGTGATTCTGTGCCCGCGCACACCCCACACACACACACACACACACACACAGAGAGAGAGAGAGAGAGAGAGAGAGAGAGAGAGAGTTCTGGACGCCAGGTTGCAGCGCCCAAATCTTCATTTTGCGGCTAGAGCCCTCTGCGAGCATCCATCAATCCCAGCTCCTGACCTGCGTTACTGCCCTTTATTGTACTTGTAAACTCTGAAGACCTCCAATTTCCATTGAAGCTGCGGTTTGGTGGGTCCCCCTGCGCACTTGACATGGTAGAGGACACCGCAGCCTCTCTTCAGCGCTGCACGCTGCATCAGCAGAAGCTCTTAGCCGCACGTTCAAATCTTGCCAAGCGCCTTGGTGAGTTGTCCCACATACAGGGGAAACTGCATGATGCAGAGAGCAAACTGCTTGACCTTGATCAGAAACTGCCCCTTCTTTATGATGCCATGGCACCCATTCGCAGCCGTGCTGCCTATGCATCAGGTCTAGCCAGTCGGGTGGATAGTGCTTTAGATCATGCTTCTGCTGTTCTCGACATCTTCAAATCAATACAAACAACAGAAAGAAAGCTTCGTAATGAGGATCCCAGACATGATCTTCGAAAGTACCTTGCCATGGTCTGCTGCATGGAGAGATACCTCCATATGCTTCCAGATGCGTATGGTCCCTCTTTGCATGGACTTGAGGGTGTCATTGGCTTCCTCAATCAATCACGAGCTCTTGACAGGTACAGCCTCTCCAAGCTGAGGAACGAGCTCGAGCAGTCGAAGAGTCTAGATCCATGTGCAGAGCTAATGAGTATGAATGACGGCGGCCTTCTCAGCATACCTCTTCGCAAACTGGAAAATGAATTTGGAAGGCTCTTGGTAGAGAATTGTACTGTTGTTGATCTTTCTGCTTATCTAAATTCTTCTGATGTGGCGAATTCGCCAGAGGCGTCTGTCGCAGCCCTGCCGGTAGTTGCACTCATCAAGCAGGATGCCATCATTCAATTGCTAGTGATTGCAGACAGGCTGAGGGTGAATGGCAGGTTAGATGAATGCTTGCATCTTTACAGGGAGGCAAGGGGTCGAATGGTGAAGAAGAGCATGGCCACTCTCAAACCAGAGTACTTACGCCATGCTTCTGCTGAAGCCTTGAGGGACCAGAAATGGGAAGACATACATCGATTTTTGTATGCATGGCTGCAAGATTTTACTGCGGTTGTACGGGTTTTAATGGCGAGCGAAAGGGAGCTGTGCAACCAAGTCTTCCCCACTCTAGACCCACCTTTAGAAAGGACAAGACTGTTCGAAGAAATTGTTCAAGAGTCCAAATTCTCGCTTTTTCCCAGGTTTGCAGAAGAAGTTGCTTGCACTCAGCATAGACCAGAAGCCTTGTTAGTTGGTTTGCTAGACCTTATCAATGGGGTGGGAAACCTGAAGGATGACATTGCCAAAGTCTTTGACGGGTGTGCGGAGACACTGGCTGACTTGGCCAGTTTGCAGAGGACTCTGGTGCACAATACATGCAGGGCCTACTGGGAACTTGTCAAGAATGTGGAGACTCGGCAATCGGATGTGCCGAATGACGGTGGAAAGGATCGCAATGCTAGTTTTGTTGTCAACTACATGGGAATGCTGTTGCGTGACTATCCAGTCACCATGGAGCTTGCATTCTCATCACAATATAGCTCAAAGAAGGCAGGGGCCATAGTTGAAGCAACCCTTCCAAGCGCGGCTAGTAGCATCATGGATGCATTGGAGAAGAGCCTGGAAGACAGGGCACCAAAGGGCTATAACGATCCTATCCTAGCTCATGTTTTTCTCATGAACAACTACAGGCATGTTCTGGTCCGCTTAAAGGAATGCGATGGGCTTGCAAAGTGTCTGGGGGAGGAATTCAAGGTGCAATGGAGAAAGAAGGTTGACCACAACATGCGTAGCTACTTGAAAAAGGCATGGGAGAAGGTGATGATGCACTTAAGCAGAGAGGGTCTGCAAATGTCAAGCGGCGGGCGTGGCATGTCGAAAGACATGTTAAGGTCCAGGTTGAGGGCATTCAATGCATCATTTGAGGAGACTTACAAGCAGCAATGCAGATGGGTTATCCTCGATGATCAATTACGAGACTCCGTGCAGTTAGCCATCATCCAGTTGCTAGTCCCAGCTTACCATAGCTTTATTCAGTCTTTTGGTTCATTGCTAGAGGAGGGTACCCACCCGCACAAGAGGGTTGTTAAGTACAGCGGCGACCGACTGCAAAGCATGGTACGAGATTTGTTTGAAGGTAAACAACCACATTTCTCAACTTCAGAATAGGAGTCAACTACATAAAGCATGAGATCCCTGGGGTATGTGCAGGTTTCACTTATATATCAATTGAATGGCTTTGTCACATTCAGTTTGTAAAATAGATTGGTCTCCATTTCTATGCTGCAGAGCCGAAGGTATCTTTCAGAATACATTCTATTCCAAAAGCTGAAGCTGACTTGTGGAAATTTTTGAGCATTAACTTAGATATTACTGGGTATTAAGGTCTTATCAGTTTTTGTTCTTGAGAACATTGAGGTATTGTTTCTTTACAAATGAAATTGTGAAAAGGGAAGATAAGACAGCACTTACATTGTGAAAAGGGACGATAATGCGGCACTTACATTGCCCTCATCTGTTTAAGAACCATGTTTGTACTCTTCCTCGGAGTAGAGAGTATGACTTAAGCTGATGGGGTGAGACTAGGAATTTGTTAATAAATTTGTTAGGGGTATAAACATTGCCTATGTATGTGCATAAAGTAAGACCGCTCTAGTTTTTTATGTCTATTGTCTATGGTTAAGTCTATGTGGCACACAGACCCTAGTTATCTTCAAAGCAAAGTACACATACCCTCTGTTATTTTTCTTTTTTTGGGGGGGGGGGTTCCACTCTTGTTTCAAAAGTGATTTTTCAATCTCTTCCACATGTTGTTTGTCAATTTGTTAGATGTCTATGTTTACTATAGTCAATTGTATTAAAAATAAAACCTCCTATGTGTGAAGCATGTTCTACATGCACCACTAGTTTCAGTGGTTGGAGATTGTGAGGTTACTGCTTGGTTCTTTAAAATTTTATAGTCATTGTACTATTTCAAATTATAATAGAAAGAAAAATATTTGATTGTTGTACGCTCAAGTTATGTCGGTATTGTGCACACGTGTGCTTGTGATCGGCTTCATCCTCCCCATTTACCTATGCAATTCTCAGCAATTTCTAGAGCCCATGAGTAGGATATGCATGTCTTGTATTAAACATTGTCATTGTCTTGACTGTTAACCCAAGGGGATGGTTGTTTGGATTGGGATTTAGCCTATGATCCTTAAGCTTCTTTTATATGAAATGATTAGCCCATCAAATGAGTAGTCTATGAAACGAGTAGAGTGTGAGATGATTAGTTACAATGAAATGAAGCAACTCCCATTTACTATGTGCATGTACCACCTATGTGATGCCATTATAAAAGAAATTTCACACATCTCCCAAATCATCCCTAGGGTCAAATATGCCTTCTTCCACTTGCAACATGATGTCATAGTTTCCCCCTCTTCAAAATGTAACCTCTAGATGCTTATCTCCATCTATTAAAGAGAGTACTTGTACACCCCATGAATAATGCAAGTTATTTATAGTTCATTTCTTCTTAATCATGAATGGCCCATTGTCTCTCCCTCCTTATTGCTATCCCTATCACTATCAAGTACACTACATTTAGAAACTTGAAGAAGTTGAAATTTGAAAGAATAAGGAGTGGAAACCACAACATCGTCGTCAGCTTGGAATCAATGTTGAAGCTATAGAGAAACCAAAACATCTTCATCATGTTGTGAACGCTATTTGTAAGGAGATGTAGATATCGTGAAGAATTTTAAAGTGCATATGATGGGAGGTGGAAGAGGTCAAGCTTATGGATCTGGTCGTGGCTACAAAAACAGTGAGGATTTCCATGTGTTAGAGGAAGAGGAATGTGAAGAAGAGGGGAGATATTGGGTCATAAAATCCCTCAACGTGACAAACCAAAGAGAATGTGTAGTAACATGTTTCCTCTTCCATCAGAGATTCCTTCTTGTCTGTAAGACTATGTTATTAAGATCAAAGGCAGAGAAGGACCAAATGGCTTGACAACTAAAGAGAAAGGCAAGACAAAGGTGGTAATTATAATCCATTTTGAGAAAGATAAGGATGATTCAAGAGCTATGGGTATGCCTCTAGGAAAGAGAGCTGCAGAAAAACAAGATACATGTTATGTATGTCCCAACCATAAGAGAGGGAAATTGGTAGAGGTAAAGAGATTCATAAGAAGAGAAGACCCAACAACTATTACAATGCATTCGATGCTACTTTGGGAGAAGGGAAACCAAACTATAGTTTTAAGGGCTAATTTAGTGAGTAGAAAGGCAACTCATGGAAATTTTCTCTAAGTTAAAGTTGCAACATAGAATTGTTGCTTTTGCTCGGCAAAGTCTATCTTTTGAAAGATAGTAGCCTTGAGATGTAAATCCCAAAACTTGTCTACATATTTGTGGATAGACTTGTTGGAGAGCAGTTTCAAACTGTGCCACTCGGTAAGCACTTTATCCTTTGCATCGCTTGCAAGAAATTGCTTCATGATGGAAACTCATAGAGCTTTCCATGTTTTTGGGGCTTCGTCATTGCCTCGAAGGATAGCCCACCATTGACAAGAATATTTCTAGAAGTGCATAGCTATATGGTGTATCTTGAAGGACTCTGTGAAGCCCTCGTCTCCAAAGGCCGCGTTGAATTGTTGGATGAAGGCCAATACTTTGTCGGTAGCACCAAAGGTGGCATCATAGGTGAGAAAAGAGATACTCTTTCCTCCCTCTTTGAACTTCTTGAGCTTTTGAAACTTTCGCCACAAGGGGTAGGATTTGCGATGTCCTCTCCTCTTGTATTCTCTAGGAGAATAGTTGTTGCTTTCGTCGGAAGAGGAGGAAGGTGAAGAAGATGGAGAAGAGGGTGACCTCTTTCTTGCCTTTTTCTTCCTTTCTTTCCTCTCTTCCCTTTCAGAGTGGCGAGGAGAAGGACTATGGATTGACCGTTTCCTCTTGGGAGGAGTTGGCGACCGTCTAGACCGTCGTCTTCGTGGTGCCACGTCTTCAGAGGAGCTTAGTGATTCGCTTCTTTCTCGTTCTTTGGATTCCTCATCTCTTATGGAGAGAGTCTTCGTTTGGGAGTCTCATCAAGAGGCCTCCTAAGCTCTCTCTCTCTCTCTCTCTCTCCTCTTGGAGAGGAAGGGAAATCCCATAAGCACGAAATTGTTGAGTAACTTTGGCTTGCAAAGCAGGGTTGCCTATAGCTTGTTGCAACCTAGTAACAAGATAATTAACAAACATGGGGGCCTCATCATTAGCACCTTCATGTGAAAAATCAAAGTTGTCAATATTCATTTTACTCTCTCGATTATTGTCAACCATGCTAATTAAACTTATGTATAGATTACTTTGTGCTTTGGTACCCTAAATACCTTAATCACTATTCTTCTTTACCTTTGAAAATTAGTTCTCAAGCAGCCACACCCCGTGGTTCAGAGTCAATTGATTGCAAAGACTAGTGGAGAGGGTCTAACATTGTTGGATTGATTATGGATCCTGTTGAGCTTGCTCGTGGCTCAATAATGGTTAAGCCAAAGGAAAGCCCTAAGAGACTCCATTATTAAGACTATAGTTCCCAACAGTGTACCTTGAACTAAGTCCTTTTCAACCAAGATAATAGATCCCTGTCCCACTTACCCTATTGCAATGAACAAGTCCAACCTTTCATGGACAAGTTAAGTACCTCTCTTCTTAAGTAAAAAAAGAGAAACCACTAGCTCTAATTCCAATGTAATGGAAATGGCCTATGAACTTTGAGAATAGTGAAATTAGGAGAACTAGAGTGAGCATTTTTATGAGATTACTTTGAGAACATAGAGGGTGAACTTAATTAGTAGTGGCACCATAACCATTATACTTAATTAACTTGGCATGAAAAATACTTTTGCAAGAGAGACTTTTGTATTATAGATTCTCCAATAGGCTTTTGTATTATAGATTCTCCCATATAGAGAGACTTGGTACAATACAATCTTTGTGTTCCTTGTGACCTAGGTGATGCAATGAAGATGGAATATACTCAAAAAATTGGATGGTTGCCATGTAATCAGAATATGATGCTCTTATAGAAAATGACACATGGATTTTATGTGATTTGCCTCTTGGAAAAAAGGGTGTTGGTACAAAGTGGGTGTACAAGTTGAAACGTAAGCCGAATGGTGAGATTGATTGCTATAAGGCTAGAATTGTTGCAAAAGGTTATGCACAACAAAAAGTCATTGATCATAAGAGTCTTTCTTGAATGGTGATATATTTGAGGAAGTTTATGTAACGCAGCCTCGTGGTTTTGTCAAGAAAGGACAAGAAGGTAAAGTGTGCAAATGTAAGAGATCTTTCTATGGGTTGGAGTAGTCTCCTCGTGCTTCATATGAGAAAGCTGACACTCATTTTTTTAAACAAGGCTTTTGTAACACTCCAACATAAAGCACTTTATATGTCAAGCATGAGGGGGTTAACTCTCAGCATGAGAGATCAACTTGCGTTATGTGCTGACACAAGACAACCTTGCAGATCTTTTCACAAAGGCATTGCCTCGTGAGACGTGCAAAGGTTTATGCAAAGCTTTGGGATTACTCCCCTTTGTGAATTGATCATGTCCTTTGGGCATGGAGCTTCCCTTTACACTAGGTGCCAGCCCTCATTCACGCATTACTCCTAGGGGCAATTTGTTACCATACATATGTGGTACTGACGTGTTGAACACACTTAGAACCGTCAGGGCATTTTTTTCCTTACTAGGAGGTTTCCCCCCGTGCATTGTATATGCCCCGGTATGTGGAAATGAATTTTGGGTATAAGGACCAAGTCTACAAAATGTGGTGGAATTCAGACTTCATCTGGCTTTTTTTCCATAAAATGCATGTTGTGGGTCAAAACTGATCAAAATTGGCCCTAAAAAGGCCAAAAATGGTGTGAAAAGGTAAAAATTTGCAACATCACTCGTGGTGCCCATGAGTATTGAGGTTGAGGGATAGTATTTGGAGTGTATATGGGGACTTTCATCTCTCTCTGTGAAGGAGGATGCAAGGTTTCTACATGTGGTCCTATGCAATCGTGTTTTGTTCGCATCGTGTTTTTGAGTGCAAGTTTCTT
Source organism: Adiantum capillus-veneris (assembly GCF_014529385.1). NCBI lineage: Eukaryota > Viridiplantae > Streptophyta > Polypodiopsida > Polypodiales > Pteridaceae > Adiantum > Adiantum capillus-veneris. The sequence continues at coordinate 5,572,886 of NC_140939.1, read as the reverse complement.
CTCTTCAATTTTGCACTTGGAAGATTCCATGGAAATTTTGAGATTTCCATGTATACGTGTGTGCGAGGAATTGAGGGAAGAAGATGCGGCTTTCTACAAAATTATGTGACTCTATATCGGTGCCATTAGGGTTGGGGCTACACCAAAGAGTCCAAAAGAGTGGAGTTTGGTGAAGCTTTTGCAATGGTTTGAGAGAGACCTTTTTTGGCTGGAGTTTTTGAGGTTTTTGATGGTTTTTCTTGTGTCTTTTGGTAGCTGTTGAGCGTGATTCCGAGCCTTGATCAACTTGCCTGACTACTTAGTGTTTGTCGGTAGGCATGGGCTTGTAGTTTGAGACGTTGAAAATGGGGAAACGGGAACACCCATCACACACACAAAAATGCCTCCCTATAGCTTAAAGCACTCACAACACTCCAATCCACTCAAGAATTCACCGTCAACAATAACACAATTATCGGGAAACACACCTTTGAGTACACCTCAACCTTCACACATGACCTCGTGATAATTAAAACTCACACATAACCCTTGATGCTTCAATCTTACACTCCATAGCACACAAAACCTCTCTCTTGCACACTCTGCACACCACAAGTGGTCCAGGGATCACACACCCACACCAACACCAATACACATAGTCGAAGGAAAGAGAAAGGGGAGGGTGAAAAGTGATAGCACAATGGGAGCTATGGAGCTCTGAGTTCCTTTCGAAAATACAAAAGATACACAATTCTCTCTGCTATCATTTCTCCTCTCTACTCATGAGCAACAAGCTCTCCAAAACATGGAGGAAAAAGGCCCTCTATGGGGTGTGTGTGAAAATTTTAGCAAGCTCCTTGGACACATGTCTGATGCGGACACATGTCCGAGTTCCCCTTGATATTTACTGCATGGGTGGTTGCCCCCCTTAGGATGCCATCCACATGCACCAGCTCCAAACTAGACGGCTGAGTTCACCTCATTGAAAAGGGGGAGATCCCATGCGTCCCCACGGTGTGAATTCGCCCCAATTGGGTGCCAACATTCTATCAAAGAGCATCAATGGGTGATAGCACATGCAATCGGACTGCCAATAGAGCCGTCGATGATGGCCAAGAGCACCACAACACAACATGACAAGCCTCACAATGCTTGAGCAGTGCCCCGTACATGCATTTGTGAGGAGGGGGGTGAGGACTCCATTGGAGCTCTCTATGTAGTATATATATCCTACAGCCTTGGTCCCTTTCCTCGATTGTGGGTTAAAGCCTTTCTACGTGGAAACTCTACATGAGCCACCCACCCTTGAACTTCAAAAACAACTTTTAAAAACCCTTTTTTTGTACCCTGAACTTGCCCCATTCACTACAGGGTGATCCGATGGAACTTCTACAAAATCTCCCCAAAAGCTTAGGTTCCCGACTTTAACTCCCAACACCTAATCTACACTTTAAATTTATCATGACCTCCAACAACATGGCACAAGATTGAAAAAATTTACCAAATTCCCCACTACCTCTGCTAACTGACAACTTCATCTAAGCATATCTATGCGCTCATAGTTTCGATCGACATCTCGTAACTTTTGACTAGCTCTTTTTTTTGTTTTCGGAGTCGGGTAGGGCACGCCCGGCCGCTCCCCTCATACAAAAAAAAAAAAACTATACAAGAAGAACGACCAGGACTATGCACCCAGAAACCAAAGGCAGACGCTTTTGTCGCTAGTTTTGACTAGCTCTATACGTTGCATACCTTCTTTGCAAGCCCTGGCAAGCTCAAGAAAATCCTTGATGGCACACTTACCAAGGCGACCAAACTTGCACACAACTGGGCCCTCCTCGCAAAACTTTGAATGCTCATAACTTGGCTGTTTGGACTCCAATTACCAATCCAAAAAGATTGACATGCTCCATAAATCAAGCGTTTGAGATCTACTAGCACACCCAAGCTCTAATCATCCACATGCACTCGTCCAATTCGACGAGGATCTGCAAATCACATCCACCTTCAAATTGCTGTACATGCTTGCACCCTATAGCTCCAATTGAGGAGCCATATGGACCACCTAGGAGAACACTTTGAGGGCCACCTTTGGCACTTCCATTTTTTCACTTTGGACACTTGCCACCTTTGATAGGCCTTGTGGCAAATCACCTTGGCTAAAAAAAAACATAAAGCCTACACATCTGCAACCACCTGCTTGCCCATGGCCTTCATACCTATTCTATCTCTTTAGCATGCACCTATAGACACACATAGACATGCTTTGTCCTCTTCATAGCATTGACCAACTTTATGTTAAGTATGGAGCCTGATTTACCCTTGTAATTTTTTGTGGTAAAAGCGCACATTTGTAAGGCCCCCATTATGAGGAGAAGCCATCGTGCGTGAAGGAAAATCACTCACCGGAAACCAAAATTTTCATGGACAAGAATTAGGGGCAACTTTAAAGGCCTCGGGGGTGGAGGCCCCCGAGACTTTTTTCCGCCGGAATATTCTTTTTCGCCGGAATATTATGGCCGGCCGGCGGCCGGAAAGTGGTCGGAAAACAACCGGTCGGTTGGCCGGTGGCCGGTAGTCAATGGCCGATGGCTGGTGGTCGGAAGTCAATGGCCGGTGGCCGGTGGTCGGAAGTCAATGGCCGGTGGCCGGTGGCCGAATTCAAAAGCGGACTTGTCTTCTCAAGGGCGGCCACACATGGGCGGATTGGAGGGTCCGATTTGGACTTATTCGCACAAGGGCAGCTACACATGGCTGTCTCTCATTAGAGAGGGCAGCCCTTTTGGCCTATAAAAGGAGGCCATTTCTACACACATTTTATAGTGTGAAGTTGATGCAACAAGGTGAGTGTGAGGTGGTGAGAGTGAAGCAAGGCGGGAGCTCCATTAAGGGTATAATCCCTTTGTAAACTACTTCTTGTTTTGAAGTACTAAAGCCATTGAGTGGCTGCTTTCCCATGGACGTAGCCCACATTGGGTGAACCACGTATATCGTGTGTACTCTCTCTCTCTCTCTCTCTCTCTCTCTACTCTATAATCTCGTGTATATAAATCTATCTCTCTCCATTAAGTAATCTACTCAATTATCTATTTAGCTACGTCTTATTTCCTAACAACTGGTATCAGAGCAAGGTTTGCTCGTAGCTAAATTATCTCAAGGAAAGGATTCCTTGAATTGAGTGGGAGTTATGGCGGAGGGACGGAAGCTCAAGATTGAGAAGTTCAACGGCAAAAACTATCAACATTGGAAGATGCAGATTGAAGACTATCTCTACCAGAAGGACCTCTATTTGCCACTAGGCGGTCTTGCGAAGAAGCCTGCAACAATGGCAGATGAAGCATGGATTGTCCTTGATCGAAAGGCACTGGGAACAATCCGGTTAAGCTTGGCGTCAACGGTGGCCTTCAATGTTTCAGAGATGAAGACCACGGAGGACTTGATGAAGTCACTTGATGACTTCTACGAGAAACCATCGGCATCCAATAAGGTATTTCTTATGAAGCGCTTGTTCAATCTAAAGATGGCAGAGAATGGTTCAGTTGCAGAACACCTAAATGACTTTAACACAAACATAAGTCAACTTCGATCAGTGAAAATCGATTTCGATGACGTAGTGCGAGCTCTCCTTATACTATCATCTCTACCGGATAGTTGGGACAGCCTTGTGATGGCTGTAAGTAATTCTATCTCTGGCACAAATACTCTTAAGTTTGATGATGTTGTGGGTGTTCTCTTAAGCGAGGAAATGAGAAGGAGAAGCACAGGAGAATCATCAAGTGCTGCACTATCAGTGGAAACAAGAGGAAGGCTTAAGGAGAGGTTCAAAAACCAAAAGGGTCGTGATCGCTCAAGGCGGAGCAAGTCACGCACAAAGTCAGTTCTTGAATGTTGGAACTGCGGCAAGAAGGGCCACGTCAAGAAGGATTGCTGGTCCAAGAAGAAGAAGGAGACAGAGTCTCAAGACAACAAGCCAACATCGGAGGCCAATGTGGCAGGTAAAGTAGAGCAAGATGCTCTAATTCTCTCATTAGACAATGTGTCTAATTCCTGGATAGTAGATTCCGGGGCTTCATTCCATGCGACACCACACAAGCAACATTTCCAAGACTACACCAAAGGTAATTTTGGGTGGCAGGTAAAGTAGAGCAAGATGCTCTAATTCTCTCATTAGACAATGTGTCTAATTCCTGGATAGTAGATTCCGGGGCTTCATTCCATGCGACACCACACAAGCAACATTTCCAAGATTACACCAAAGGTAATTTTGGGTATGTATACTTGGGAGATGATAAAGCTTGTGAGATTGTCGGCAAAGGTACAGTTTCTGTCAAAACTGCTAACGGAAATGAATGGAAGCTTAAAGATGTTAGGCATGTTCCTTCTCTTCGCAAAAATTTGATCTCTACAGGACAATTGGACGATGAAGGTCACAACATTGCATTCGGAAACAAACGGTGGAAGATCTCAAAGGGATCTTTAGTGGTTGCCAAGGGTGAAAAAGTCGGTACACTTTACTTGTGTACTGTTAGCATGCAACCTTCAACTTGTGCAGCAACTACAGAAGTTGACAGTGCGGTGTGGCACTACCGACTTGGGCATATGAGTGCCAAAGAAATGCAAATCCTTCAAACAAAGAAGCTTCTACCAGGTTTGAAAGAAGTGGACTTAGAGTTCTGTGAAGATTGTGTTTATGGTAAACAATAAAGGGTAAAATTTCAAAAATCAAGAAATGAAAGAAAAAATAAAAAACTTGAGTTGGTACATTCTGATGTTTGGGGTCCTGCAAGTACACCATCACTTGGTGACTCATTGTACTATGTAACATTCATAGACGATGCGACTAGAAAAACATGGGTTTATGTCATGAAGAATAAATCCGATGTATTTTCCATATTTCAAAGGTGGAAAGACTTTGTGGAGAATGAAACACGTACCAAGGTTAAATGCATCGAATTCGACAATGGAGGCGAATATTGCAGCCAAGCTTTTGAAAGCTTTTGTGCTAGCAATGGCATTCGGAGGCAAAGGACAACCCCAAGGACACCTCAACAAAATGGGATTTCGGAAAGGATGAACAGGACAATCATGGAACGAGCACGAAGCATGCGGCTATATGCAGGCCTACCGCTTGAGATTTGGGCGGAAGCTGTAAGTACGTCTGTGTACTCAATCAATCGGTCACCCTCAACGGCATTGGATGGGGGAGTTCCAGAAGAGGCATGGACAGGTAAACCGGTGAATTATGCATTTCTCAAAGTGTTTGGGTGTGAGGCTTTCATGCACATAGATAGAAGCCTAAGATCAAAGTTAGATGCAAAGTCCAAAAAGTGTTTCTTCATTGGCTATGGAGAAGCAAACTTTGGGTATCGCCTATGGAATCTTGAAGATGGTAAAATCTTAAGGAGTAGGGATGTAATTTTTAACGAACAAAATATGTACAAAGATTACTTGGAAAGAAAACAAACAAAAGAAACAGGTGATGAGTACATGGAGCTTGAGGACGGTGAAGACTCAAGGACTGCAAACGGTGACAATGTGCAACAACGTCAACCAAATGAGGAGTCTCAACCTATTCCCCGAAGATCTACAAGAGCAAGTAGACCTCCAGAAAGGTTTGTTCCTTCCTTCAACCATCTCTTGATCTCAGATTCTGGAGAGCCGGAATCATATGAAGAAGCTATGCAACATGAATCCAAAGAAGAATGGACGAAGAGCATGCAAGTGGAGATGGACTCACTACATCGCAACCAAACATGGGAGTTGGTTGAGTTGCCTAAAGGTAAGAGGGCACTTCAAAACAAATGGGTGTACAAGCTAAAGGAAGAAGAAGGTGGGAAGAAAAGGTACAAGTCTAGGCTTGTGGTAAAAGGTTTTTCTCAAAAGAAAGGTATTGACTTCAATGAAATATTTTCTCCTGTTGTAAAAATGAACTCAATTAGGCTTGTCTTAAGCCTTGTGGCTGCTCATGATCTAAATCTCGAGCAAATGGATGTAAATACGGCATTCCCTCACGGTTACTTAGAGGAGGAAATCTACATGCTTCAACCAAAGGGGTATGAAGTAAAAGGTAAGGAGAAAATGGTTTGCAGATTAAAGAAGAGCTTGTATGGTTTAAAGCAAGCATCAAGACAATGGTACTTGAAGTTTGATCGATGGATGTTGGATCATGGATTCACAAGATGCAACTCAGATCACTGCGTCTACACGGAGAATTTGGGAGATGGGAAATTCATCATCCTAATGTTGTATGTGTTGAGCCAACAGAGGATCACACCCACATTTTTGCTCACACCCATCATTTTGTAACCATTGATTGTAATAAATGTCTTTCCGACATTAATTTTGATTTGAGCCATTCATTAAGTAACGGGACTCAATTGAGTTTCCAGCTTGTAATCCCGAAGTAATTTCACCTGTTGATGTAAATAGTTAGAGATGTTCTCACCTCTAAGGCTGAGGTATATAAGCCAAAGTTTTGTAACCTAAGGGAGATTCAATAATTAATCAAAGTGAGTTTTTGAGCGCTGTGACTGTGTCTGAGAGTGAGAGAGAGAGAGAGAGAGTCTTATCTTCTTGCTACGCGAGCTACGGAGCCGCCATTGGAGAAGCGACACTGCCATTGTGTTAGCAACGGCGAGAGCTACGCACAGATACCAAGAGTGCGCGCTATCGGCTTCTATGTGTGGTAAGTTCCTACGAGCTTCGGTGTGAGTTTTCTTCCAACTCGTGTGTTGGAATAGAGCGTGCAGCATATCTATAGAACCACAACGAGTAGAGCTACACATTGGTACCATCGGGGTCAAGTTTCGGTCACCTGTATTTTTCGGCATGTCTTCATACGCGTTTACCGCACGGAGTGGTTATAGGTTGATTTTGCAGTTCAAGTCTTTAGGGTGTTGTTCTTACCTAGTGCATAGACTTCCCCTTGAGTTTGAGATCGATTCGATGATTCTAGATCCTGTTTCGTATAGCATTCGTTCGTAGTACGGATTTCAGTCACTTGCGTAATTTAGAACTTAGATTTGATTTCCTTGGTAGTGATTGTCATTAGAAGGTCGAGTAGGTGATTTGACACCCACCTAGTTGTTTCCATGCGCCTGCGGGTCAAGCTCCGTCCTCGTCTGACAAATTCTGTTGTTGGTTGAGTTCTCGCTATTTAGCTTCCGCTAGCGGCGTAACCGCCTTAACATTTGGCGCCGCTGCCGGGGACGAGAGCCCTAAGTAGGTGACCTTAGACTAATCCTACGAGGTGAGTCGTATAAACTACTTTGTATACTTTAGTTAGAAAAGATCTAGGAGTGGTGGACTCCGAAGGTCTCGAGAGATACTAGGAAGTGGGGTATTCCTGGGTCTCCCGTGTTGACAGTATTTTTAGTTTAGCCTAGATTAGATTGTTTTTGATGGTGTTTAAGTGGTTGTTGACATAAAAAGCATTTGCTACTCCTTGTGTGGTAGTAAATCTCTTTATATTTTCAATTGCAAAAAATCCATTTTATGATTAGAAGTAGCCTAGGTAGGGCCTGATTTGATCCTGATCTAGAGCTATCAATTGGTGTTCTATTTGCTTGATGTGTTTGATTGCATGTTAGATCACTGAAAAAGTCGCTTTGGTAGTGAAATATGCAATAAACAAAGTTTAGAAAATTTTTCTGTGTAACTGATTGTTGCTGAGCACTTAAAAGAGCTATTGGAAGAGTTCTGTGCTAAAAAACTGGAAATCTGCAACTTTAGACATTATACGCGTATGATGTCTTAGGACCTAAACAGAGACTAAAATTGAAAATTTGACATTGCCAGAGTGTTTAGAAGGGGGGTTTTACCCTAAGATCAACTTGAAACAAGGGCTTTAACACTCTCAGGAACCCAAAAGACCAAGTCAGAGAGCAAAAAAACGCAAAGAACAAGAAATTTTGATTCAGATCTTGTTTTTACATTCAAACCTGACAAAAACACTTGAAACTCAATTATAAACATTGGAGAAGGCTTAAAACCAAAAAATAGTCAAAATCTGGGACAAAAGACATCATACGCGTATAATGTCTTTTGGCACTTCCACTGCTTTGTTGCAGCATTGAGCGGTTTGTAGTCAACACAGACTCTCCATTTTCCGTTCTTTTTAGGGGTTACTACAATTGGGGACACCCACTCAGAGTTAGACACAGGGTAAATGAAACCAGCTTTGAGGAGTCGGTTAACCTCTGTCAAAAGTGCCTCTTGTTGTATTTTTCCTAGACGCCTTAGCTTTTGAGCCACAGGTTTAGTATCTGGTTTTAATTCTATGCCATGCTCTATAACATCCACACCTCTAATTTGTGAGTAATCAGTGATAAACAAATTGGGATACCTCTTGAGCATATCGATGTAGGACCGCTTCTCCTCAGGGGTAAGATCTTTTGCAAGTATCCTCTCAAAGTCTTCAAAGTGCTTGTGGTCACCTTTGTCATCCTTTGTTTGCTCCTTTGTTGGGTCAACCTCTATTGATGGAGTTTTTGATGTGTTGAAGATGATTTCCATTACCTCCAAAGATGATTCTTCTTCGCTATTGGATGTAGTGGTTGAACTTTCCTCGTCGCTTGAGCCAAAACTCTCTTCACTTTCTTCATCAGCCGTGGTCTCATAGTTGATGTCGAGCTGCTTTCCTTCATGCCAATCGTATACTACATGTTGCCCCTTTTTGAGAATCAATTGTCCGCGTCCCCATTTTTGATCTGCATTCACAGCAATGAGCCAAGGCCTCCCTAGGATGATGGGATAGCCCTCCCCCTTGGCTGGCATAACATACATGTCCACACGTGCATCTATATTACATACAGAAAATTTTACATTCTCGATGATCCCTAGGCACTTCACACTTGCATTATTGGCCAGCCTAGCTTGACAATTAGAGGATTTAGTGATTGCAAGCCCTAGTCTATTCATGGCTCTTTCTGTGATCACACACATTTGTGCTCCACCATCAACATACACATTGGATACCTTCCTACCCCTTACATAAGCATCTACAATAGGTTCCACATCTTGTTGTGGCTTTGAAGTCAATGCCTTTACTGTCACCTTTTCTTTCTTTCTTGGGAGTCTTGTGCTTACAAGTTTGGACCAGTGCTTTCTCACCTTGGGTGATAGATGTAGGAGTTGAGGCCAAGAAATATTGGGCTTTTGAGTTTGCAGATCTTCTAAGATGTTGTAGGGTTCCATATTCTTTCCTAATGGAAAAGCGTTGATGCCGATCTCCCTTTGCCTTTACCTCTGCTTCTTGCCTCCTTCCTCCTTCTTTGACTTTTTCTTCCTCTCCTTCCTTGCAGGTTCTGACTCTTCATTCCTTGTGTCTTCATCCTTGTTGTGTGCTCTTGTGCGCTTTTCTGCTGGCATAACATCAAAATGTATAGGGCTCACCTCTATCTCCTCTTCCAGCTTTATGACGTTTACTCCTCTCTCTTCCTCCACTGGTGGGACAGGAGGGATGTTTGCCACTGGAGGTGGTGGTGGTCGACGAAGAATTTGCGGGGCTTGAGCATGCTCTTGCTGCACCATGAGCGGAGGGGGTCTAGGAGGGTATATGTCCCCTGGAAGCCTTCAAGGGTGAGGGCAATTATACATGCCATGACCAACTTCGTTGCAATTCCAGCATCTCAACTCTTGTGCTTGACGTCATTGATTGCGATTCCCTTCTCTTGGTTGTCGTTGTTGGGGTAGGCCCTGCACTAGATTCAAGGTGAGACTCTCTAGTTGTTGAGTTAATCTTTGCAAGATCTCTTGTTGTGATCCTTCCCCTATTTGTGAAGTATGGGCAAGAGAGCCCCTAACTTGTGCTCCCATGCTTGGTGAAGAATCCCTCTCAATGACTTCATTTAGGTCCCTTGTTCTATGTGCTTGAAAATTTAACTTATTGAATTTGACCATGGCCACCTCACGTGCTTTCTCAAATGTTGATGGGAATTTTAACTCTACCTTGGTCTTAAAAATTGGATACAAGCTAGCCATGAACCTATCTTTCTTTAGAAAGTTTGGTGCACCACCTTGGTTTTGTAAGGTAGCCTCCCATCTATCCCATAGGTTAACGAAAACGGCCTCATAAGATGGGTAGTCTTCAAGGAATACCTGTTTATGTTGAAGTAGACACTTCCAAAGACCCTTTGGAGTATCTCCTTGCCCAAATTTGGTAAGAAAAATTGTACATAGCCTCTCCCAATTGGTTTTGTTTTGAGGTTGCAAGGCCTCGTACCATGCCTTAGCCTCCCCTTTGAGAACGAGTGGAAAATCACGCAGCTTTACCTCTTCTTGATCTCTCTCAGAGATGAGGTGTGCCATCTCCAAATTATCCAGAAATTCTTGTGCATCCTCACCATTTTTAGAATGAAAGGTAGGAAAAGTGCTTGACATTTTTACAATACAAGGAGGCTTGTGTACCACAAAGTTTTGACTACGATGAGTGATCACATCAAAATGAAAATATATACATCAAGTGTTAGTTCATAATTTATCATAGGCAAAATAAAAGGGTTGATTGAGGCATTAATTTCATTAAGGCGAGTGGGTCCAAAAATTCTCCTAATGGTTGCTTGAAATCTAAATTTTATAGCAATTATGATGTGCATAGATTGACGAGCTATGGGTGTAAAAGGAGAAGCAGCTCTAGGTTGGTTCATGTGACAATGTGTTCTCCTTTTTCTTTCTCCTGAAGAAAGTTTCCTTTGAGCGGATCGCTATCTAAGCGCCTCTTGTCCCTACCTCAAAACAAAATAAAAACATGGAAATCAAATAAATCATCATAATTAATGAATGGAAGAATGATGGGATTTGGAGATGCCAAGATTTCACCAAGTCTTTCTGCTCCAAACATAAAAACAATGCGTTGTTGGTAAAAAAATTTATGATCTACACAAATGTTAATTCTGATGCGTCGTGAAAAATGAAAAGCATATGGTGCAACTCTATTGTTCATGAGGAGAATAGAAGGCAATTAGGAAAGTTCCTCCGTGGGGGCACCACTTTTATGAGAGCGGATTTTTTGAGATGGGGCTCAACTCAACGCTCCCACAAGACAACCACTCCGTGAGATCCTACACACACATATTTCTTAGGGGCACCACCCTCTTTTATGGAGAAATAAGGAAACCAAAACAAACCATATACAACACACACACACACACACACACACACACACACACACACACAATCACACCTTCTTTATGTGCTTCAACACAAAATGCCCTTCAACCATTCAACACACACTCCTTAAGCAATCCCTTTGAACACTTCACAAACTCACATGCAAAGATTGACCTTCACCATATTAGTGCTCATATACTTCTAAGAAAAGCAAGCACAAAACCTCAAAACTCAAAACACCATGATGCACAAATACTTGACAACTCCTTTCCTTTCCCAAAAGAAGAGACTACTTACACACATAAGGCGGCATGCATAGAGAGCTCTTCTCCATCTATGCAGCCCCAAGACTTACTTACACACAACATAAGGAGAGAAGCCAAGCAAATAGACACCATGGTGCACAAAAAACTTTCTCAACAAACAAGCAACCCAATGAGCACAAAATATGAGAAGCTGCCAAGATATGCTTACCAATTTTACATGCGTTTAGAGCAAAAGTGTGACGACGACACCCCAATTGCAACAATTTGTTGATCAAACCGTGAGATAGATCATTGAACTTGATATCCTTACTCTCATATAGAATCTACAATCCTTATTTAGGGATGAGTATGGTAAGAGAAATGTTTGCAAGAGAATGGTAGCAATAGCATATTGATGCTCTCTCTATGGTGCCGCTTATGATAGCGAGCTTAGGAAATGGATAGGGAGACAAGAGGAGAGAGAGATTAGGGGTTCCCTAACCTTAGAGGAGCTTATTTGCAGCAATGGAGTAGGTGTGTGTATTTTTTTGCTTGCCAAAGGGCCTTTTTATAGCTGTACAAGACCTTGGGTTAGGTTAAAATGACTAGGGTAGGTAATTAACCATAGTTAGGTTCCCTTTTGACCACTCCTTCAATTATGCAAATAAGGGAATTATTTTTTCATTAAAAATAGCCTTTTAAGTCGTGGAGGATCCATAAGGGTTGATAATGTATGTGGGCCCCACCATGATGTCCCTCCAGTGGCTCCTGCAGAGTGTCCCCATCCTGTTTGTTGTATCTCTGGAAGCATCTTAAGCCGACCCCTCCACATGCAAGTGGTTTTTAACTCCCCATTGGTATTTTAGAATGTTGGAGAAGTCAAGAAAACTTTTCACCTTTGTGGTTTACCTGATTGTAACTTTGACCTGTAGTAACAGTGTCCGCAGCACCTTGTTTTCACCATAACTTTCAGCCTGTAACTCAGATTTGGGTGCTGTAAAAGGCAAAGTTGACCTTCTCAAAGTGTTTAAGCTGATTTTGGAGTGTTCCTCAAGTATACCCACGAGCTAAGGCGTTCAGGATGCATCCAAAACACCTTTTGAACCAAGTCTCCTTGTAGGGGGCCCTTTAGCATGCATCCAAGGTGTAACATGCTTTTTTCAAAAGAGAATCCACCTTAAACAAATGAGGTAGGCTCCAATAAAGTTTGATTTATTGGGGATATACATTATATTTAAGATTTGTTGACCAACACAAGTAAATGATCCAAGAGTTGGGTCACATAGTGGTGGGGAAGGGAAGGCCTACAAGGTTAACCCTACCTTTGAGAGAAGATGGGTAAGATAAGTGCCCATAAACTATTTATTTACAAATTATGGGATGTAGATAGCTATTTAAATTAGTAAAAGTAATTAGTTAAAAGAATATGCAGTAAAAAAACTAGGAGAGTAGAATTAAGTTTACTATTTACATTTAGCATGAAGAGAGAAATATGATGTAAATGCATAAAGGTCTAAGAAGGGTAAGGTGTTTGTATGGAAAAAGGCTATTACAGAAAGAGAGAATGAACACTAGGTTAAAGTTTGATAAAAAATATGTACATTTGAGTAGCAATGTAGTGCAAATGCAAGGTTACCATTTAACGCTACTCAATGGCCTTGCTCGAGGAGGGGTGACTTGTTGGTGGGGAGGTCATCTTTGATTACCATTTCCTTGATAGCGTCATGGGTGAGGGCAATAATACATGCCGTGACCTACCTCTTCACAAGTGTAGAAAACGTACTCATGGGTTTTCCTTTTTCCTTCTTGTCTATTTCGTTCATTTCCTGGCTGGGGAGCCCTTACACCTTGAACCAAATTGATGGACAGGCTCTCTAGCTGATTGGTAATTTGTTGAAGCAGCTCTTATTGAGAGGACTCTTGGTCTATTTCTCCAGTCCTTGCTACTACCCTTGCCGTAGGTTGAGCCAATGGCGGAGGCTCCATTCCTCCTTGTAGCTGAGCTTGGAACTTTAATTTCCTATCCTTCTCCCTTGCATAATTCATAGCTTTCTCAAAGGTGTCTAGGAATTTACCTTTAAACTTTTCTCGAAGGATGGGGTAAAGCCCTGCTAGGAAACATTCCTTCTTTAGGCACTTTGGCGCCCTTTCCCCTTCGCCTAGTGATGCACACCACTTCTCCCATAGGGTGGAAAACTTCCCTCCATAGCTTCTATAGTCATTGGGTGATTTTTGGCGTAGCTCTAAGAGTTGTCTCCATATCTCCTTTGGAGGCTCCTGATGGAGAAATTCTTCGATGAAGGCCGTTTTTAAGGCTTCCTAGTCTCTTCTTTCTTCGGGTGCCAAAGTTTGATACCATACTTTAGCACCATCTCTTAAGACTAGTGGAAAGGCCCTTAGCTTTGTGGCCTCATCATCCCTTCCTGACACTACAAATTCCATTTCCAAATTATCCAAAAAGTCTAAAGCAACCTCCCCAGGCTTACCATAAAAATTAGGGAAGGCCATAATGTAACTGAGAGAGTACACAATTACACAAACAACTCCAATTTATTGAAAGTAGAGTATGATAAGCACAATTTGGAGCTTTAGCATAGCTGGCTCAAAATAGGATGAATATTGACATATCAAAGGAGTGGTAATAATCTACTAAGGGTAGAATGACAGGGTGAGGAGAGCGCAAGATTTCCCCAAGTCTTTCAGCTCCAAACAACAAGGCTATTCCTTGCTGATAGAATAATTTCCTATCAATACATATATTAACACGCATATGACACACAAAATGGAAATGAAACATCCGTGGATCATTATCGGCATCCATATCCACCCACACACATAGACTAGCTTAGTTGCACCATCTTTGGACCAATGAGCCTGATCAGCCACAGAAGGTCGACACCTTGGATCACTTCTACTCTTTCTGATGCGTCTGTGAAGATGTAGGGGGTGATGTCAACAATTCTTACTATGCCGAGCCTTTTTGCAAGTAGTAGTTGGATGTTATTGCCATAATCAGCATGACGAACAAAAGTTACACCATTAATGTGCAAAACATCATCAACAAGGACAGTCTCTTTAGATTGAGATAACTTCTTGAAAATTAGCAAAAAAGGTAAAGCGGGAAGTCTCTTCACCCAATCACCAAAGCACTTTGGAAAATATCCAAAGAAATCTTCGTGCGAACAGGAGGTTGTCTTAGGACTGGTGGCGTCTAGATTCACAAATTGCACTAGGAGCACACACATACGAGCGGCAATCTTATAGGCAAGCCTCTGCCTCTTTGATTCATGAGGGTTTGGGGGTGAAATTCGTGGTTGTAGGTTTGATGTTGAAGTTGGTTGCTCATTGGCCTTTTTCTTGCCAAAAGTGGTCATGTAACTCCCACTAAATGAGATGGGACCAAATGTCACCTTCACGCTTGAGCACGTGCTGCAGCTTTAGGCCACTTAGGTGTGGATGTGATCTTCCTTTTCTTAATTAACTTTTTAGGAAAGAGAGGTCTAGTAGTACTCTCTCTTTCTTTAATGTGCATTACGGTACTTTCGTGTGTATTGATGTAGAGAATTTCAACTGTGTGTGCATCAGGGGTTATTGGAGCAATCCTAGGTTAAGAGAAGAGGTGAATCAAGCTCTTCTTCTCATTCTTCTTTGTTGGCGACGATCAAAACAAGGCAAGGAGAGGGACTTACTTCTTGAATGTCGATGACGCTACAGCCAGGCAACAGGATCTCGATGAAAGCTTTCAGGGCCTCTAGATCCTCCTCCTCCTCTGTCCTCCAATTTGCAAACTCCTCACGCCACTCGTTCATGTTGAAAATTGCACACCTTCATTGTTTGTGAACTGAATGTCTATGTAGCCCTCCTCAGTGGGGGCACCAAAATGAAGCACACAAAGCGCACACGATGGCCTCTACACCAAGGTACTACTTGGATGCCTCACGCTGAGGGGTATTGAAGGGGCACCACCTAGCATTTTATGCAGCTAGGATGCGACCAAGAGCTAGTAGAGTTGACGCTCTATTGTTGAGAATGACATCTTTATGGGAGAGAATCACCTTGAGCATATGGAATGAGTTGTGCTCACACACACCTTCAACCAACCTTAATGGGGAGAGAGAGAGAGAGAGAGGAAGAGAGCCACCAACAAGGATCTGAGGAATGAATTATTGGAGTGAGAGGTTTGAAGGGGTGCCTATTTCCAAAACCTTTCTTGGCTAACCGTATGAATGGTTGCAATTATGCATGCGGAGCAAATATACGCATGAGGGTGACGGAGAGAGGAAAGAGAAGGGATAAAGGAAAGAGAAGAAAAAGTGGGGAATAAATGTCCTTGATAATGGATGTGGGATAAGGATGAAACACATATAACTAGAATTGCCTTGATCAAGCCTTAACAAAACTTGCTACACGCACCCACGCCAATGTAAATGCATTCATCACAACAAAATAAAAACTTGAGCATTAATCATTCATTAAGGGGAAATCAAATGGAAAACCTTCACACCTACACCAAGGGAGTGATTACACACACAAAGCATCCACACAAATCAAGCATGCTAGCTACAATCATGGGAATGTAAACACTATCACCCTGCCAAAATGATGATAGCCTAGAGGTGCACAAAGAGCCTAATGAGGGAATGCTACAATAGAGAGGGACTCCCGTGTCCTTGGGCTGAGATGGAGGGCTCTTTATATAGCCTCTCCCACTCCATTACACTTAGTGACAATTACAATTAAGGGCTTGAATTGGGGGGCAAATTGGGATGCCATGGGAGCCGCCACCTTGACCTTCTTGATGCCTTCACCTTGAAGCTTCACCTTGCCACTTGAGAGGCTGATTCTTGGTCATTATTTGCAGAAATTCACCTTCTTCTTTGGAGGTTGTGGAATGACTAGCATCTATCTCACAAATTGTGGTGAAAAGGAGAGAGGGATGGGTCATACTTAGAGAGATAGATACATGTGTGTGAGGATGAATGAGAATTGGGTGGAGAGGGGTGAAGCTATGGAGTTGTTTTAAGTTTTTTTGTGGTTGATTTTGATGGAATTATGTAGAGGTTATAATAGAGAACAGAAATCCATTATGGATCCTCAATATGTGTAGGATTTTAGTGATAGTGTGTGTAAGTAACTAGTGCATACACACATTAGTAAGAGGAAGAAGATGAAGTGTAGCCATGGAAGCTTGAGAGGTATGATTAGGAGTGGAAAATGATAGAAGTTTTAATAATGTTAAGTGTGTGTGTGAGCAAGAAGGTGGCTAGGGTGAAAGGGGGAAAGACTAGGTGATGAATATGACAAAAAAAAGACTTTTTCCACCACAAATGGTTCCATTATGGGCCATACTTGCTTTGTCCGAATTTTGTTGATAGAGGACAAGGGGAGGGAATGGAGGGGGGTCTAGGGTGACCTTTGGGGGGTGGGGAAATCATTTCCCTCAAGAAAATGGAGAAAAATGAAGAAAATTGGTGTGGCATTTCCCTCTTCTCCTTATGAGCCAAAAGTGAGGTGACCCACCATGCATGATGCTCCTTTTTTACTTCTTCATTATGCATCACATGTGTGATGACACCTCAAGAGGCCCCATGGGCCCATGATGTCA
This sequence comes from Adiantum capillus-veneris, assembly GCF_014529385.1. Lineage (NCBI taxonomy): Eukaryota > Viridiplantae > Streptophyta > Polypodiopsida > Polypodiales > Pteridaceae > Adiantum > Adiantum capillus-veneris. Next base: position 5,555,948 of record NC_140939.1, on the reverse strand, counting down.
CTAAGGCATCTTATTTGTAAGACTAGTAGATATTATGTACACATGGCAATTACATAATAGGAAATACCTAGGTAGTGAATCCCACCACTTGGCCTTCAAGTTTCACTTATACCATAGGTGAAACAAACTCCAAGTTCCCTTTTTCCATGGGTTTCAAATTTGTTTAGGGATCCTTCCCATATGAAGCACATCCGTGTGCCAAAACCATGCCGAAATCCCTTGCCAAAAATGGGACATTTTCCTAGTAATAGATCCACTGTCAAAACTTAATTTATTTTCATTTCTTGAGTTTGTACAAGGTTTAGCCAAACCTTAAGTGCCAAAAAACCCGTCTAGTGAGCAAGGTTCACTCTTGTTGCTCCATTGCTTCACACTTCTTGCTGCGATCATTCTACTCGCTGTCGTAATCCTTAGCAGTGCAAGCTTAGGTGGTCGCATATGGGAAACTCTTTTACCTTGCTAATTACCAAGATGACTTTGTGGCAACACCCAACATTGTTATACATGCACTAGAGCCTTCTTGGTCGAGAGGAGATTCTTCCTTTTGGTTGCTGGCAATGCCAAAATTGTGATTTTAATAGGGGTCATAAATAACACGCATCAAATGGCTTTAGTACTCCAAAACAAGAAGTAGATACAAAGGGATTATACCCTTTTGGAGCTTCCTCCTTGCTTCACTCTCACCACCTCACATCAACTTCACAATGCACCACAAGGATGTTCTTGGCCGAAGGGATTAAGTCCGGACGATTCTCCCAATTTCTAGGTCAAATTTTGAAGCTTCCGCTTGTCCTAACACTAAAGCTTGTACAATTTTATGGACTTTTTTCAAGACAATCTCGAAGTTAAGCCCAGAATTTGCAACTTTTAGCTCATTAAAAGTGCATTCCTGGGTCAAATTTTTCTTGAAAATTGGCTTTCAAATTGGGTTCAGGGAGATCTAGTTTGTGACTTGATGGGTTTTGAAGGGTTTTTTGACAGCTTTGATGGGTTTCAAGGGGATTGTAGGAGTTCCATTGGAATACAACAACATTCTCGACGAGTTCCTATCGGCTCAACTGATTTCAATTGGGTAAGATGACTTTGAATTGGGTTCAATATGCATTCAATCGAGCTTCATCTTGTTTTGATAGTTTTGGATGGGTTTTTGCACTTTTTGACTGAATTCCCACGAGAAAATTGACGAGTTTGGAGATTTCAAATTAGGTACGGGGAAAGATAGGTTCATTTATCCAAAATCTATTCATAACCAAGTGGTTGTCTTGAGTTTTTATAGGATAGATTTAACTCATACTCAGATTTCTAACTTGTTTGGTTCCACCCCCTTCGAAATGGGCTTTTTGAATCTTGACCGGCTCAAGGCTTGGTTGAGGTGTGCTTTCTTTGGACCTATGCTTTACCCGAAGCTCAATCCTTTGGCCTGTCGGTTAGGGTAGTGCTCGAAAGAATCCGTTTAGTTTGATCTTGCCTATAACCAATAGGCGTGGAAATTAGTGTGGAAATATTCAAACATTCGATTTGCCTCTTAACCTTCTCATATGCGAGTTTTAAAAATAAATCCCTTTTCAGCACAAGAGTGTGTGTTTATATGCATCAATGATAGGAAACGTACACCGTAGAGTGTGAATATGTGTGTGTGAGACAAGGTGTAAGTGTATTGGCTCAAATGGAAGGCTGTGGGAACGAGGTCCTAAGTAATTAAAAATTTGATTTATTCCTTTTGTTTAATTTTTTTATTTTTCTTGCTAATTCTAATGGGGGCTGACAAATTGAGGAAGAAAAAAAAGATTTTCAAGCCCGTTATTACTACAATGAGAGAGAGACAGAGTGGGAGTGGGAGTGTGTGTGTCGCATGTGCCAGTTTTGGCTTCTCGGTGTGTGTGTGTGTGTGTGTGTGTGTGTGTGTGTGTGTTCAAATAACAATATACAATATACACCAAAGAATCCTTTCAGATGACAAAAGACACTAGAAACTATGTCAATGAAAAGGTGCTATAATTCCCATTCATAGTACAGAACGGTCTTTATACATAACTGCTGAAATCAAGAGCCAGAAGATATAATAGTTCGCTATCTTCAAGCCAAGGAACTTTGAAAACCATAGCTGAGAAGGTAACCCTCACAAGGGTTTTCAATCTCTAAAAAATAACCAAACAATGGATCATAATCTATTATTGCTATAGTTATTGTTGTAATCCCAAGGAAAGAATCTCTTACCTGTCACCATCCAAGAAACACAAGCTCGTCAAAACTAGCATTAATTGGGAAGACAAGTGTCAATGACTCCCTCCCCTTGTCATTGGTTTCAAAGATTACAACAAAAACATACAAAAAATCATAGATTAAATATTAAGTTTAGAGAATGAGCCATTTATTTACAATAATGTTTATGCCATTTAATTTCAAAAAAATTCGTACAACATCTCCTTTGTAAATTGGATCAATTCTCAAAAGTATAGTCAAATGCCATCTCATCCGAGACCCCCACTTGAGGATTAAGGCTCTTATACCAATCACTAATACCAAAGTAGAAGAGAAAACCATGCCTTGTCTATTGCAAGTCATATCCCTTGTAAAAAATTATTTCTTGCCATACATTAGCCAGCACAAATTTAAGCAGTCTTTAGAAACTTGGCATTCATAATACACAAGATTTTTCATTTACAAATTACTACATGTTCTGAGCCACCTTTACAAGTGGATCTCAGATTATGTCTACAAACCTTGCTAAGAGGTGGATGTTGATGTCACTCTGTACTGCCGTCATAAAAGCAAGTCAAAAAGAATTTGTTTGCAACATGTCACTCAAGACTCAACCTCACCAACCTGTTGCTCTATATGTCTAATAACTCAAAGCATCAACATATCATAATATGGTTATCCAATATCCCGTACAAAAACTCAAATTGCAAATGAGCAAGGTTGCTAGCTAAAAGCTGTGATTATTATGTCTAGAAGATCATGCAAAGTTTTGTATGTATATGTATAAAACCTTTTTAGGGCCTTGTTGTCCCAACAGATTATTGTTTCTCCTTCCAATAAACCATCAATTTTGTGCTCAAACAAACCAGCTAATTGGCAATCTATAGATCAGTAAAGAGCTCAATATGTCTATTCGTAGTTCCATGCACCATTTATACCACTATGCCCACAGTTCCTACAACATACCTATGTCCAAGATTCCCATGTAATACTCCTTAGATTGATCCTAAAGGAGCAACATGGGTGTTAGTGTGTGTTGTTGTGTGAATGAAAGAGAATTCAGTACTGAGGCATGCCAGATTTTAGTCTCATAAGGAGGTGGGAGAGATGGTTTCAAAAAACCATTTACCCACTATCAATATCCAGTTAAAAGTTTGCTTGAATGGTATCTGTTTACTTGTAGAACTAATACAAAGATCGTATTTGATATGTATCCACCAAGGATCAAATATAAACCAGCCACCATCATTAGGGGATTACCACATCATCAAGTTAAAACTACAGCTTGAGTGTGCGAAAGGCCAAAACCAACAAGAACCGAGACTCTTTCCAAAGTACACTTATATATTCATAGACTTTAAAAAACCAGATTTACTGAGTAGGTACATGAGTTGAGTAATGTTCTAAACTTTTAAAAATTAGTAGATAAAATGATATGATGCATTACTGAATGAATATGCAAAACTCATCATTTTGAAGAAAACATGTACTGAGTAGGTGCAGATGCACCTACCTGCATTTTGGATATTCAGCATCCATCATAGGCTCCAGAATAGGAGATGCATATAGGCTTGTCACCTCAACAACCATCATTTAGACCATCCACATGACAAACGCCCAACTGTTATGTTCATTGTGCGTATGTGTTGCTATGTTATGCTGCTGCAATTGAAGGAGGGCATAGGGCCATGATTATCAAAGAGAACAACATTGTAGCTGATTGTGAGAAAGAGTTCAAACCTATGTAAATTACCAGTATTGAAGGTCCATGTGGCCATAGAGTAAGCTTACAATGCCTCTGTAGATTAGGGAGCTATGATGTGTGTTTGTGTGTGTGAAGCTACATATATCAAGGGCATGTATTCTCAAGGGGGTTAGAGGATACGGTAGGGAAGCTGCATAGTGATTACCCTTCAAAATGCGAAGCAGGTTTATGCTAACACGTCATCCTGCACGATGAAGATTATGTGTGTTGTGTGTGTGGAAGCGCCCGGTAAGAAGAGGAATGCAATCCTCGATAGTGGTTGTGTCCTTCTAAAAGAGAAAGTGAAGTAGGTAGCCTTAAATGAGGTTTATTTAAATCAAGCATGTTGAAAAAGCCAGTAGAGTGTGAGAAGTATGTGTGCTGTATGTATGTGTACATGGGTTAGGTAGATAAAGGAAGTCAAAGAATAGCTCCGTCGGTTGAGCATCTATTGGTCACGAGAGAGAGAGAGAGAGAGAGAGAGAGAGAGAGAGAGAGAGAGAGAGAGAGAGAGAGAGAGTGAGAGAGAGAGAGAGAGAGAGAGAGAGAGAGAGAGAGAGAGAGAGAGAGATACTGTGTGCCATCGAGTGGATCAATGCAAAATTGACACAAGGGAAATCAACAGAGCCCACTCAAGGCCATATGTGATTAAAAAACATGCCATACAATTCTTTGAGTGTGTTGTCAAAGAATAGCTCCGTCGGTTGAGCATCTATTGGTCACGAGAGAGAGAGAGAGAGAGAGAGAGAGAGAGAGAGAGAGAGAGAGAGAGAGAGAGAGAGAGAGAGAGAGAGAGAGAGAGAGAGAGAGAGAGAGAGAGAGAGAGAGAGAGAGAGAGAGAGAGAGAGAGATACTGTGTGCCATCGAGTGGATCAATGCAAAATTGACACAAGGGAAATCAACAGAGCCCACTCAAGGCCATATGTGATTAAAAAACATGCCATACAATTCTTTGAGTGTGTTGTCATAGATTTCCTTCAGAAGGAAGGAGTGAAAGGCTTAGCTATATTTGGCTAAGGGCAAGTGGAGTGATTGTATAGTCTATAAGCTGTGTGTGTGTGTGTGTGTGTGTGAAAGAGAAGGAGAGAGAGAGAGAGAGAGAGAGAGAGAGAGAGAGAGAGAGAGAGAGAGAGAGAGAGAGAGAGAGAGAGAGAGAGAGAGAGAGAGATGTTGCTAAGACTGAATTGCAAGAGTGTGTGTGCATGCGTATTTGTTTTTGGGGCCCACAACCAGCGTCAGCAGTAGGCAAGTCTGAGTGGATGGGTATGGCGTTTGGTGGGGCACCAACCACAAAAAGAAGAAATCAAGTCTTGTGTGTATAGTTGGTGGACTACCATCTGAGCTACCCTTTTATGTAAAATGGGAATGTGTCTTTTGACTATGGTCACCTTGACTATGGTCAAGGTGGAGGTGAGCCACGCAACGAGAGTGTGGGTGTTGGTTTTTATTGGCTGTGACCATTTTTACTAGAGCCAAAAATGGCTAGTTGTGGAGACGAGGAGCTGAGGTGAGAGTTCAGTATGTTCAAAGACGCGCACCAAAACTGGGCAATGAAAATATATGCACTTACTTTCCTTGGTAGCATGTGAGGAGAGAGAAGAGTGATGGGGGAGAGAGGGAAGAAAGTTAGTGCGATTATTATCTTGCTTTGGAGGAGGAAAGAGATTGTAGGGGGAGGGGAGAGAACGTGGAGAAAAGAAAGAGTATTATTTGGGGAAAGAGAGAGAAATAATTTTCTATTTTATTACTTTTTTAATTCCTTAAGATAAGATGATGTTCCCACCAAAGCTTGCCAATTGAATTTTTTGACTCGATGAAAAGAGAAGAGGCTTACCATGCTTGAAGACGAATTCTAAAGCAATTGCCGGTACTTACACCGAAGCTCATTTAGTGTTGCGGATCTCCTTCAAGACCTGCTCAATTGTGTTTTGAAAATTCCACAAAACTAGGTGAATGTTGTAGGCAAATAAAATCTCAATTAGCATATCAATTCAATCGCCAATTAATTTCACCAATGAAAAGAAAAATTAGGCAATTAAAATAGGCAAAATTAGGTCAAAATTTTGTGCGATTAGAGTGTGTGAATCCTTGTTCTGAGCTCAAAATCGCATCACTTAGCTATTATATACATTAAATGCAATGAAACATCTAATTAAGCAATCACATTAATTACTTTATATGCGCAAACACACACACACACACACACACACACACACACACACTAATAATTGGCAATTTTTTACTAATTTCTAAGTGCACACATGCAAGTGTTTGTTGGGGTAAAGCCCCATGTGGCCGGTTAGACCAAGTGGGGGCTCACATGTACAGAGTGAGTTTTAGCCCCTGCAAACACAAGGTCTCCTCTTCTTCTCTCTTCTCTATTGCTGCACACACTCACACACGCTCTCTGACGCACACTTCAACTAGTATCAAAGCTCAGGGATTGGGAGCACCATTGGAGCTCAATGGGAAAGCAAGTAGAGAAGCAACAAAAACTGCAGCATGTTTTTGCATATCTATTTTGACCTATCAAAACATATTTATTCAAGCCACCTCCCTCCATTGCTAACCGATTTTTTGTCCTCTTCAACTTTGCGGAAGAAAAATTTCTCAAAATCTTTACCAATTTTGAGATACGTCACTCAGACTACCTGCACGTCTAGGGTACACAACTGCAGATTTTTATAGATATGTTTTGGAGTGTAAAAAAAGCCCATTTTAGGTTCATTCTTGAAATTCTTGACCATTTTTGTGTGGTCTACAACTTTGCGGAAGGAAGTTTCTGCAAATTCTGAACGATTTGGGAGATATGGGATGACCGACTGTAGGGTATGTATGCCTATTGTGGTGATTTGCTACATTCGGAGAGCTCGAATTGAGCTTTGTCATTCTCTTGTTTTGCACATTGATGTTTTGCTCTCAATGAAGAGAGTGTGGGTTGATATTTTCAACAAATTTATGCGCATACGTTGAGAACACTTTGTGGATGTATGCATTCTTGTGGACTCTCAAGATTCAAGAGTCGTATTCATCACAGGTTATGTGCATTGACTTGTGCGATCAAGCAGATTTCAAGAGTGTGGTGCACGGATTTACAAAGAGTTTTGCAAGAATTTTTAGCATGATTGAGAGCTGAATTTTTAGTTGATTCAGATGCTCATTTGATACACATTGGTACATGCTTGATGCTCGTTTATATTGCCATGTGGATGCACATGATGTGCGCTTTTCGGCGGATGATATGTTTGCCTTGCAATGGTATATGTGGAATGATTTTCAGCTTTTTTGAGCATCAATTTGTGCCATATTTTGGTTGGTTTGCATCCCAGTTTATGCTAGTATATTCCTCACTTATAGAGTGCGGTTGATGCACTTTGTGTTTCGGATTACAGGATTGTTTTCTAAGTTTAGGTAGTTGAGACTTTGCGGCAGCTCATGTATGCTTGAGTGCGGATTTTGTGCATGGTTTGCTCATGGTTTTGAGCATGTTTATGGCATGTATGGTTATTATGGTTAGATAGCCAAATACTATTGAAAATCTGTCAGATCTTTCTTGCGAGTTTATTTGTTTACGTGCATGGTTTGCAATCGTGTTTTGATTGCATTTGGCACTCAGTTTGCTTTGCCATAGTGTTTTGGCATCACATTGTGAGAGTGTTTGCTCACTAGATTACGTCATTTGACATACATGTGGTAATCTCTTCAGGAGGGAGATTGTTGATGATAGTTTCATCATTGACCACATAGTGCTCTTGGATTAGAGAGGGTTTTTTGGCATCATTTGAGCGGTTTTTCTCACTTGTTCGTTACGTTGATCGCCATATCTGCTGATACTTCTCTTAGACAGCTTATACCAGCTTATGTTGTATTTTGATAATACTTGGTGTAGGAGTTATCCAGGCTTTGGCTATTGTCAGTTGTTGATCGATTTGTGCTTGGTCTTGTCACACGTTATCACCATGGATTTGGTATGTACATCATTGTCAAGGTTTGTGGTTTTCCATACAAAATTTGATGGTTCAAACTTTGAGCTAAAGCAGGTATGCATGATGCATTGACTCAGATGGGCCAAGTATTTCCACTACAGGGCATGGATGCTAGGCCAGAGTCTATGACTAACGATGAGTGGGAGGACTTGGATGAGCTTGCACATTTGACGACGATCAGGTTACACCTTGGTGATTCTATCTATCGCATTGGTTTAGATGCATGTACCTCTAGAGAGTTATGGCAAAGATTGTGAAATGCTTTTGGCACAAATGATTCTAGAGAGATGTCTACAGTCAAGGGACGATCTTGCAAACATAGAGATGTTGTGTGTTGGCATTGTGGTAATACAGGGCATGTACGTAGGCATTGTTTTTGGCAAATGAGATAGAGCAGGAGACAACACAAGAGGGATGCTATCACTTTGAACGATGTGGGAGTAGATGTAGTGTATGTGGCTACACATGACAGAGATGTTGACTTTGCTTCCATGTTTACTCTTGACTTTCTTATGTCAGTTTTTTACGACACATTACCTTCGCATTATAAACTAGATGTGAGTGCTAGATTCCATGTCACGCCGAGTCGTGAGTGGTTAGCACATATGCTAGTGGTATGCTTGGACTTGTGTGTCTAGCTGATAGTTCAGTGCATAACATAGTTGGTTCAGGAGATGTCAGACTATTGTTGCCGAGTGGTGCATCATACGTGTTGTGAGATGTACGCCATGTGCCATGTTTGATGTAGAGCTTAATCTCTGTGAGTCAGTTATGAGACATCGAATGCCAGGTAGTGCTGGATGAGCACAGTTTCAGATTGCATCGTGGATAGCTAGTCATAGCGAGAGGTGCTAGTGTTGGCACAATTCATGCAATGCAAGTATTCACGTACAAGACGGCACAATATTTATGAGTATGCAACCATGCAAAGAGATGAGGCATATCTCCTTTGTGGATGGGTTGCATGATGCTCCAGTTTGTGAGCATGTTGAGCCAGTTGTGCAGACATTTGTGCAGTAGGGCATGTCATTCATGGATACAATGACACATATGGATGACTTGAGTGCTGACAACTCAGTCATTCATGGATATGATTAGGCCAGAGGCTAATGTGTGTGAGTTAGAGCTAGGCATTTCTCTTGCCACATAGGGTTCAAGATAGACAGATGATCTTGGTGTGCATGTGACATGCAATGGACAAGAGCATGGATTCTAGGGATCGGAGTTCGGGTGTCAAGGTGATTTTTATGAGTGGAGTTCTAAGCCAGATTTTATTGAGATGGTCAAATTGGCAAATATTGCTAGGATTGCATCAGCACTTGGGAGTCTCGTTGTACAAGATACTCATCTCGAGACCCGAGATTGCATTTGCGATAGCTACATTTGCAGTGGGAGCAGTCAGTCATGCAGTGACTAACATTGGGCTTGAGCATAGGGGAACTTTGCAGCGTATGGTGAGATACCTACAGCATGTGTGCGGTTTTGGTGAGGAGTATGGTGTCGATCGCTCTATACTTTCTCTACAATTAGAGTTGGATGCGCACAGATTTAGTGATCGAGTGGGCGTTGGCTGAGGTCATACCTATTATGGCCTTGTACATGTATTGTATGGTTTACTTTTATCTCTCATGGTCACATTGGCCTTTATGTGGGAGGTTGTTGGGGTAAAGCCCCATGTGGCTGGTTAAGCCAGGTGCCCGCACACTATACTTATTCATTATGTACATAATAGAATAAGGGGTCTCACTCGTAGAGAGTGATTTTTAGCCCTTGCAAACACAAGGTCTCCTCTTCTCCTCTCTTCTCCATTGTTAAACACACTCACATACGCTCTTGCACATGCACTTCAGTGTTAATCTTGTAAAATTTTCAAATCAAGCACACAAATGTCTAATTTGCAATGGCCATACCACAATCAACCATCACATTTGTCAAATCCCTAATTACACATTGATTTTTAGGGCATACACAAAGGCAATATAGTGCACACATACATAAGATTAAGGATACACACACTCAATTACAGTGCACACACACTTGATCTTAGTGTACACAATTGAAATGCTACCATTCAAGCGTGCATATAACAAGTAAACAATGCAAATTACCAATCTAGAAAAAATTCAACATTACGATGGCATGCAAATGAACAAATCAAAAGCCCAAAATAATAAAAATTGACTGCAATCTTGCATACCGCACAAGTCTTGATTTCAATGGCACCATCCAATTGTCAACTGTTTGATGCATAAATAAATCCTGTTGACATTCCAAAGCCCTAATCTTGCATTTCAAAATCAAGCAATGGTTATGTGATTAGCACAAATCGACATTGTTACAATGCAATCCAAGCTTCTAATTAGGCAAATATCAAAGTGTAAGCACCAAATGTTAGTCCAATTAGTAGCAATTAGTGTGTAAGTTAGCAAACATTAGTGAAATTAGCAAGGGGTTAGTAAGAGATTAAAGTGTGCACGCACACAATAAGAGAGATATGGTAACAAATTAGGGAAAATTGAACACATTGCCATTTGCAAATATCAAAGCGTAAGCACCAAATGTTAGTTCAATTAGTAGAAATTAGTGTGTAAGTTAGCACCATTAGTAAATCTAGCAAGGGGTTAGTAAGAAATTAAAGTGTGTAGGCACACAAAATTAGGGAAAATTGAACACATTGCCATTTGCACACACGTCCAAAATCCACAAAACAACAAACACAACAAGAAAATTAGTGAGGGAACCTATTCGATTATGTCATGATTACACTGGCATAGGTCACTAGTAACTTTTAATGCACTAGTAGCTTGCGTGCAACGGAAATTGATAACATAGTGAGAATTTCATTAAGAATAAGTTCCTAATGAGCATAGAGAGAGTACTTAATTTGCAAAAGCAACATAGCAATTTACACCTAGCTAATTTGGCATTGACAATACTTGAAAAGAGAGAGAAATAGAACAATTGACAACATTTGAGGACCAGATTTACATGGAGCCGGTCCCCCCCTCCATAAAGGCTTTGTATTATAGCTTCTCCCATCAAAGGAGATTTTTGCACAATACAATTATTGTGTTCCTTGACAAAACTCATTGGTGCAATGAAGATGGAAGCTTCATTCACCAAATTATGCTTGAAAAACACACCCAGTGTCCCTAGCCTCAGTCCCAAGAACTCACACACCTTTAAAAATGTTGAGAGCTAGTAGGGAATGAGGATAGATTGAGAGGGAGAAGGTGTATCTGACGAGAAAGAATTAATCTCCTCACATAATCACTCTAATAGCATAGCTTAGCTTAGTAATTAGCATGATAGAGGAGATGAGCATGCCATTAAATCTTGGCTCTTGGTTGGATTTGCATTCCATAGCCAAGAGTTGTTGATGTAGGCCCCTACTTCTCAATGCTTGGAGAAGGAGATGGAGTTCTTCTTGCACACATGAGTTCTGTGTGTGTGTGTGTGTGTGTGTGTGTGTGTGTGTGTGTGTGTAGCATTGTGTTAGAGTAAAATGCATCCCTCTCTCTCATCTTGGTCGACCCCTCTTGCTATTTTCTCATGCTGGCCTCCCATTGGCTCCTGTAAAGCTTAGCCAATCACAAATTAGAAGCATACTTGATAGTCTTTTGGCAAGTGTCTCCCTTTCCCCTTTTGTGAGAGCTTTAGGTAATTAAATAATTCAACTAAACTCTCAGTGGACCTCTTAGTCTTCTGGCCAATAGGAATCACACAAGTCATTGGCCTGCTGAATGCTCATTAGACCCCTTGGTAGACTGTCCAATAATATTCTAGGGAGATTAATTTCTATTGGTTCTTTTATCAAGCATTTTTAAATTGATTAGGGAGCAGCTGGCCTAGGATCTTGAAATGTGTCCAATATTCCCTTTGTGTAAAGGGGAAGCCTTGGAGTGTGTATGTGTGTGTGTGTGTGTGTTTCTATCTCATACCCTACTAAAAGGGCTCGCCCCCTCCTTCCTAGGGATGTAGGAAAACTTTTTAGTCTTCCCATGACCATCCAATTTTCCCTTTGCTTTGGCCATTGGATAAATGAGTTCATAATTCATGAAAATTTGGCAGCATCTCCCTTGTATTTCGAATAAAGTCTCAAAAAATCTCCAACAAACCATACCATCTCACCAAGAGACCCTCACAGGAGGATTAACGTCCAAGTTACCTTATTATGATGCCTATAAAAGTCCAAGTTACCTTACCATACAAAGCTCCCAATTTACCTTACCATACAAAGCAGAAGACTTCAATGTTTTGTTCTACATAGAAGACTTCAATGTTTTTTTTCCAACTCATCATTCTTCATACAGAGCCACCAGACATTGTATCATAATGATCATAGTATAAGAAAGCGTTAAACGAATTCCCAATCAATAAATGCCATCGCTTGCAAGACCCTCCACATAGTTCAGCTCCTTTTGATGAGTCAGAGAAGCCAAAAAAAACCCAGCATGATGCTTGTTTACTGAGATTTTCTTCAAAAAAATTTATCATAATGCAGATGCTATGTTCAAATAAGCCATATTATTATTATTTAAGTTCAATCATTATCCCTTATTCTATGATTCATCCTAAAAAGGTAATACAGATTCATGTTCTGATAGTATCTATAAGATTGTCATCATAAGCCACAATCTCAGTCAAGCAACAATGAAAGCAATCATCATTTCTATTGACAGACAAAGTGCATGCCCAAGAATTCCATTTTACCCTAGTATTTACCAAAACAGTTGAATGACTACAAGACAAATATCCTAGCAGGCATTAGAGCCTACTTGATCGTTCGAAGTGGTCATTGCAGGATGAATTTGCATGTTTGAGAATTCGTTGGTATGTCCAGAAAATCGTGTGCCGAATACGGGCAAAATCCTGATGTATGTATGTATGTCCTGCTCCCATATATCCCAGCTCCCAAATGGTCTCTATTGAAGCATGTTGCGGAAGAGTTCACAGCATAGCGGTAGCCTTTCAAAAACTATGTATATTGTTGATAGTTCAATAAACACCTTGCAGATCGAAGTTGATTCAGGTAGAGAACCATAATCAATAGGTTACATAGCTAACAAAGTAGTATCGTCTTCACATGAAAGCATCAATGAACACCGCAATTTAGGTACTCAAGGGCATACAAGAAAAGAATTTGTCAACACTTTGGGAATTATTTTGAGCATGGCAAAGACATGCTGAGGTCTCCTAGGATCCTTCGAATGGGAAACCGAGGAGCTCAAGAAGAGGTTTTGGTATCCCTAGATGTGAGCCATATGAGTAACAAACAGCCACAGAAGTGTGAATTTCTCCTGACCTAATGGACTACCAAAATACCATGAATCATTTGCACTTACTATAAGCAAACAATTTCCCATGCTTTCATGGAAAAGATCCGAGAACAGAAAGGTGAGATGCAGCATTGCTATGTGTCTGTGTGTGTGTGTGTGTTCGAGAGCACGTCCTCGTGAATGAGAGCATTATCATGCAAGACCACATATAGACCTCAAGGGCACGGATTCCAGATATGATGGCAAGTAGGCCGGCATGCTTCTATGACACCCTACACAGTTAAAATACTGATGCATTTGTGTGCGCGCGTGTGTGTTGAGTAAGGTACCTTGTGTAAATCTCAAGAGCTCATGAGATCAAGGATTTTTGAATTGGGAGGGATACGATCTCTGTAGAGTTGGGTGAGGGTCTGCAAGAAGGCATTGTCGACATGGGTGACGAAGCAGAGGAAGAAGTAGAAGCTTCTGTCAGAGCAGGGGTCGAGCTTGCGCGCAGTAATAGAGATTCTCAAGGATTTGTGAGCAGCACTATACGAAGGTGTTTGAAGAGATTGAGCACGCCTGCCTGTATGTAGCTACAAGAGAGAGAGTATGAGATTGTTTGTAGTAAAAAAAGGAGCCGAAGGTTGTGGACAAGGAAGCACCGTGGCCAGCTGACAATGACAGGCCTATATCTATACTCAAGATGAGGGAGAGAAGAAGTGAGATAAAGAGAATGAGCCAAATGTTTGGTAAGTGTCACATGCCAGCACGGTGGTCTATATCTTCAGGGCATGTAAGAGTTTGACTTTAGTGAAGAGGCCTTAAATACTCTTCATGTTACATGTGTTGCCCAAGTAGGGAGTGCTACGAATGAAGATTCACGGGAGAAGCAGTCATAGAGGTTATGAGAAACCAAAAAAGATGAGAGATAGCGAGAATGAGATTACCAAAGAAGGAACCAGTCGGCCAAGGTTTAGTCCAAGAATTAAAGACTAGATAAGTGTGTGTGTGTGTGTGCGCGCGCGCATGTGTGTGTGTGTGTGTTTCTGTCTCATACCCTACTAAAAGGGCTCGCCCCCTCCTTCCTAGGGATGTGGGAAAACTTTTTAGTCTTCCCATGATCATCCAATTTTCCCTTTGCTTTGGCCATTGGATAAATGAGTTAATTTTTGGAACCTTAGCTTATGGAAGTCTTAATGGAGTTGAACTGTGAGGTCCCCACCTCGTCATTTCGAACGACGGTTCTGATGGTAAACCTGGTGGCCACTAGATCTATAGCGGAAGCAAACAAAGTGGTTTAAGGGATCAACTAGCGGACGACGATCTCTCATCACCAAGTGAATTGAGTCAAGCCTACTAGCAATGAGATCTAGTTCCACTATGCAGTGGAAAGCGTGTCTAACCAATTATTGGTCCTAAGACTCACCTTCCAGAAGGAGAGAAGTCTCGAGTGCCTTTTTCCCCATTGCTTTCAGAGGCACGTACACTCAGGACTTCACTGCTTTTGGTGCAATGAGTAGTTCTAGTGTCATTTACCGTACTATGGGGACAGAGAGTTCCCGACCAATCGGGACCACCCTTCTCATAGGCATTGGCAATCCGAGCCAAGTCCCCACTTTCCACCCCCACACTCACACTTCTTTGTGTGTCCTAATTACTACCAGAATGGTTGTTCAACATATAAGTTCATTGATTAAGTTCCAATACACAAGATTCATTAGGACAGCCCTTCAAACAGTATTACAAGCGGCACCAAAACAATCTTTTCTAGTAAAAATTTACTGAAAACTCATTTCATTAAAATTCCAATGTTTTGGAGGCACGAAATCCCCCAGCGAGTGTTAACTCCGCCCGTTGTCACCTAGTTGCCATACAACTAGACTTGTCCACCGCGTAAAAAGCACGACGTGGACATCCCACCGCAAAGAATGCAAGTCGTGGATAGAGGCCCAAAGCTAGTAACTCTAGCTACTGCGAAATCTTTGTGAGCCGCCCCCTATGATCAAGAGGGGGATCATGACTAAATCAACATTGGAATCGAAAATGAACTGGCCGAGCTAAATTTTCCCTAGCAAACAATCTTTCCTACTTCAGAAAATATATTCCAAAATCATTCTGTCCTACTTGAATAAAAATACACTTAATTTAAATGACATGGTCTCCGTTGGATTTCCAACATGTTTGGGGATATGTTTCCTTCCTACCTTATCGAATGCAATGTTAATTAAACAATACTTGAATTGAAATTTGACCTACCTCAACAATCTCCTCGTTGTTACTTCGTGAGATGGCCGGTGCTTGCTCGACCATGGGAGCTTTCCCCTTCCCGTTAGAGTTGCTCGTGCCAACCTCACGGTCGTGAGATCCACCGAAACGAGTTCTCTTTGTTGGGGCCATTTTATACTCACTACTTTAAATTGATAAATTCGGGAAAAAAAAGAACTAGTGTTTGAGAATATCATGACAACCAAGATGACAATATTAGTCTCATCGAGCAATTCCTCCTATGCGAGAGGACTAGATTTACTTCAAGAAATGGTAATTGTTCATAGCTACATCAATTAGGATAGCATCTCACTTGTTCTTATGGGAATTGAACCTAGAATTAATTACTCGGACTATATAATTAGTTCTTGCTTAATTAGAGTACTAGAGATGAATTAGGTATAGTAACTGCTTCACTAATACAATGCAAAATTACCATGTGCATAGGTGAGAGAGTTTCCTCTCTAGAGATAATCATAGGGTATTAATTTCTCTAATTATACCTTAATCATGTGAAATTTGAATTTAAACTTAGCTAATTGATCATTGTGAAATGATAGATTGAATTTGATCATTTGACCACATTGCTAGAGGTTGGTTTAATTCTATCATTCATTCATTGAGATGGCTAGCGGTTAACTCCTTTTTGCTAATCATGCATTAATTTATGATTAGGAGAGCTTAATTACTTACATAATTGACAATTGAGATTAAGATTAAGCAATAGGCTAATCATATAGTGAATTAGAGAGTAGATTAGCTACGATTATGCTTAATACAAGCGGGATTAAGAGAATGATAGAGAGAATTGCAGCATAAGCATGAAAATTAACTTTGATTACCATAGGTTGGGCTGAATTTTACTTGATTTGCTGATCAAATGGACTTCTTGTGGCGAGAATTGGGCAGCACTTCTGTCCTTTTGATCCTCCTCTAGAAGTTGTGTGTGCCGGTAGCACCTCCCTAATGTATGTGTATGTAGGAGAGTGTGTGTGTGTACTCAGTATGTGTGTGTGAGCATATGTGTGTTTGTGTGTGTGTGAGCATGTCCTTATATAGTGCTCATCCTCATGCAGGTGGATTTCTACTGCTATATGCATCTGAGTGGGCAACTTAGTCTTGCATGGGCAATTGAGTGCATGTCCTGCAAGGTGTCCAATTAACTTAGACTAACTGACTCTCACACTCTCTCTCAAGCATGGCAAGCCTCCCACGAGTCCCTAGAGGTGTGAGGATGCCCTCTCCTGCTATCTCAGGTCTACAGAGGCCTGGAGCTTGTTCCCACACAGCCCCCGAGCCCCTACGCTCCCCGCACAAACCGTAGGAAAATTAATTTTAACCTAAGACGGGTAATTCAAATCAGATTTTAATGCTGAAACTTGCTGTATTAAGCTGGAGCTAAGGTGCATAATCCCAAGTGCCTGCCATATTTAGCAGCCCCGGACGTCCAGAAATGCATTTTTTCAAATTCGGGGTACGGGTGTAGTTTGTTGAGACGGTCAAAACTAAACAGGTCGGGTGACAAAAAACTTACTATTTTAGGATTTTTTTCACAAAAATTGTTTTTATTCATTTTTGAAAGCTCTATAACATTCTAAACATCTTGGCACCGACAGAATTAGAAAAACTGTCAAAAATAGTAACTTTTTGCAGTATGATTATTTTGTAGTACAGGGGTGCTCTTTAGCTCGGGGTCAGAGATCTTACATGAACCTTAGGTCTTTTAAGCCCCATTGAAGCACATTGCCCTTTTGTAGACTTCCACCTTTGGATCCCCATTTTCCCTCCTTTGGATCCCTGACAGAGACCGGTCTGGCAGCCTTACCAATATTCGAGCTTTTACTCCCCTGGTACTTCCCCATATTAAATGATCATATTAACATGAGAAAATCATTTGGGAGTATTAGATATTAGTTTTTATGACATTTTTTCATTGGCCATTGGATAAATGAGTTGATTATTGGAACCTTAGCTTATGGAAGTCTCAATGGAGCTGAACCTTAGGTCTTTTAAGCCCCATTGAAGCACATTGCCCTTTTGCAGATTGTCCCCATTTGGATCACTATTTTCCCTCCCTTGTATCCTTGACAGAGACTGGTCTGGCAGCCTTTCCAATATTCTAGCTTCTACTCCCCTGGTACTTCCTCATACTAAATGATCAATTTAACATGAGAAAATCATTTGCGAGTATTAGATATTAATTTTTATGACATTACCTCTCTCTTGAAATCATAGTCGTCCTTGACTATGAGCTAGAGAAGATTAAGCCTAGTCATTCATCTATTTGCTAGCGGGTAGAGGATCCCTATTTTACCCTACGACACCATTCAAGAATGGATGACTATTCCATTTGGTGCTTGAGAGCCTTAGTTGCCGCAAGCATGTCTGCACTTTAGTCCGTATCTATCTTCCTAGTAGAGTGACAAACTCTACTTCGTGTTCAATAGACGTTGTCGCCACAAACATGATCCTAAGCATGCATACTTATTAACATGTGCACATAATAAAGAAAAAGAGAGTCTTATAAGACAAAAACTTTGTTCATTTATACATATTACATTTTCTTACTCTAGGGAATCATTGTAAGCATTGACAAGGTTTAGAATCTTCAAAAGGATAATTTTTAAACTTGATAAGATATCGTCGGATAGTCTTACCGCCTCATAATACCTTGTCTTTGTGTCGGAGAATTGACTCGGACTGCAACACCTCTTCTTGGTCCTCGATCTTCGGTGGGCCTTCAATGATTGCTTCTTGAGGTGGCTCTCCTTTGTAAGGCTTTAATAGGCTCACGTGGAAAGCATTGTGTATGAGCCAATGGCTAGGCAACTTGAGTTGATAGGCCATCTCATTGCTTGGCCTAAGAATCTAGAAGGGACCATAGTATCTTTTTGCTAACGTAGCATATTACTTTTGGTGTCCCATAGGAATTTTTCTTGTTGTGTGCATTAATGGATCCTTGGGAGACTTAAGCAAGACCCAATCATGTTGTTTAAAGGATAGGGCTGTTCTGTGCTTATCAGCAGTAGCCTTTTGCCTTTGATGAGAGATGGATATAGCTTCCTTAATCTTTTGGAAAGATTCTTGCAAGTCTCAGCTATATTCATCTACAGCGAAGATCTGCCCATGTACCTTAAGTTGCAGGGGACTTTTCTATCTTCCCTCTATGACCTCAAAAGGTTCTTTTCCCGTGGAAGTATGTACAGTATTATTGTAGGCATACTCCACTACGGGTAAGTACTTCTCCCATTGGGACTTTTGATCTACTTTTGTGACATAAGATTTTAGTAGATCAAGAATGGTTAGGTTAGCTATTTCACTTTGGCTATCTGTTTGGGGATGATAGGCCAAAGAGAAGTTTAGCCTTGTACCTAAATTCTCAAAGAGACCCTTCCAAAAATTACTGGTCATTCTAGGATCTCTATTCGACACTATACACATTGGCAATCCGTGTTACTTGAATATTTTTGATATAAAGAGGGTTGCCATTTGATGAGCTTTGATAGTCTTTTTGACAGGTATGAAATGTGCTCGTTTGCTAAACCTGTCTACTACTATTGTCCATATTCCTGTATTCCCATGGATAGACTTGGGCAATTCAAAGATAAAATCCTTGGATATTCTCTCCCAGGTGAATTAGGATTGGCAAAGGTTGAAGCAATCCAAGTTGCTTCCCTCTATCAAAATTCGTCTTTTGGCATACCAAACACTTTGAAACATAGTGTTGTATGTTTGATTTCATGGTAGGCCAATAGAAATATGTTTCTATCCCATTTAGGGTAGACTGAATCCCTCTATGCCCCGCAGAAGGAGGAGCATGAGATTCATACATTACTTTCTCACGTAGTGAGTTAGTAACGCATAGTCTATTGCCATAGAGAAGATAAACATCTTGTAGGGTAAATGGTTCTTCCTTCTTCCCTGGTGCAAAGGCTGAAATCACATCTCTAAACTGGGGATTGATAGTGTACTCATTTATCATAGAAGATAGATCATTGTGAGTTGCTATGGATACCTCATTCACTCTCGGTCATCTTGAGAGTGCATCGGCTACTTGATTATGTTGAGATGTCGAGCTCTACACCTTGAGCTGGCATCCACTACGGGTCTTGGCCGCTTACGGCATTTACTCACTGGCGCGTTAGGTGACCGACACGGAGGATCTCTGCCAGTGATTCTACAGCTGGACTACACTTATAGTGCCAGCCTAGTACGCTTCTAGCGAGTTCACACTTAGTGACCGCATGTACATATGTGCTATTTTTCAGCTTTAGCACTTAGTCATTTTGTACTCTCTTTTCTGTGAAGAAGAAGAAGAAGCTTTCCATCTCTGTGTGCTTTGTGCTTGTCTTGTGTAGCTCTCTTGCATCCTCATTCTTTACATGGTATCAGAGCCTGGTGCAGGCAAGAGAGGCTAAGAGAGCAAGAGCATCACAATCCCTTCGTGAAAAAAATTTTAGGGGTTTTTCGCACAAGTTTCTGAACAGGTCTCCAAAGTGCAGTATACAGAGATTTACTGTACAAGTACAGTGGTTGTGAAACGCTTGATTGTGGACACTCATTGAGTGTAGAAAGCGTTACAGGAACCACGATAGCAGGTTCAGCAGATTTGCAAGTTTTTGCAGATTGCAGCTATTTTGTCTTAGTGCTTCAAGATGTCTGACGGTTTCAGTCAGATTGTTACTGAGAAGCTTGAGAAAAATAACTACCCTGCATGGAAGTTCAGAATAACAAATTTCCTAAAAGGAAAAGGTTATTGGGACTATGTAGAAGGAGACAATGAAAAGGAACCAGAGATTCCTGAGGCAAATGCTACAGCAGAACAAAGGAAAGCTTTGAGGGACTGGCAACAAGGCCAGAGCAAAGTGATGTATTGGCTATCTATGAGCATCACAGATGGCATGATGGGCTATCTACAGGATGCTGAAACCCCCGCCATTGCATGGAGAAACTTAGGCAGAGTGTTCGAGGTGAACACCAAGGCCAGGAAGCTTCAACTAAAGTCGGAGCTAAATCAGGTTAAGAGGAACAACCTCTCAATCAATGATTATGCCTTGAAGATCAAGAGTATCATTGAGGCTCTTGGATCTATTAAAGTCTCAGTAGAAGACGATGACATTGTCCGTGCATGCTTGGATGGTCTAGGAGATGAGTATGTATATTTTAGGTCTTCCATGAATACAAGAGACGACATCCCCGTGTTCCAAGATTTGATTTCTATGCTTATTCTTGAGGAGAAGAACCTTGACACATCTTCTTCTCATGGCAGAAATAATTCTGAACAGGCCTTCTATTCTAACTCCAACAGAGGTAGAGGTAGAGGTCGTGGTCGAGGCCCAAGGGGTTGTAGGGGCCAATTTCTGGAAGGTCAATCAAATCAAAACAATACAGGTGGCAGGGGAAACCAGTCTCAAGGCAGGGGGAGTCAAAGAGGTCGTGGTGCAGGATCAAGCAGGCAGCAACATACTCCAGATAGTAGAGAATGTTGGACTTGTGGTGAAAGAGGTCACATGTCACGTGACTGTCCAAAGGGAAAAGCAAGTAGAAAGAGAGAACAGGGCAACTATGCATCTACTAGCAGAGATGCAGATGACAGCAAAAACGAGCGCATGTTTGTTATGCAGCATGTAATGAATACAATGACTGCAGAGAATTCCACCCAAGATGATGTTTGGTATGTGGATTCAGGTGCCTCTAATCACATGACGTCTCGTGGAGAGTGGTTTAGAGATATGCGCAAACCAGATGTGTCAGGCTATGTGCAGACAGTAGATGACACAGCTCACCCCATTGCTCATGTAGGGGACATACCTCTAAATACGAAGAGTGGGAAATCAAAGTACTTAGCAGATGTACTTCATGTCCCAAACATTACAAAGAATCTTGTTTCTGTTGGACAAATGGTTGAGCAGGGTTTGCAGGTTCACTTCAATCCAAATGGCTGTTATGTAGAAGATTTCCAGAATGGCTGTAAGCTGATCACAGAGGGAAAATGTGTGGGCAGAATGTTTACGCTGAATGTAGACATGCCTGAGGTAAAAGCTGCATTATTTGCACAGGGCACAGGTGTTGTGGCTGATGTTGACATTTGGCACAAACGCATTGGCCATGTCAATGAGCAGAGATTGTGCAGCATGCAAACAAAACAGATTGTAAAAGGTTTGCCCAAATTCAAGGTGGATGGTATGCATAAAGTGTGTGCAGCATGCCAGTTTGGAAAACAGTCAAAGGGCTCATTTCCACATGAGCGCAATGTATGTAAAAGGCCACTTGAGGTGGTGCACACAGATGTTTGGGGTCCAACCGATACTGCAAGTATACATGGTTGCAGGTATTATGTCTCTTTCATTGATGACCATACAAGGAAAGTATAGGTCTACTTCATGCGTAACAAAAGTGAAGTGTTTGGTCACTTTCAAGACTTCAAAGTCATGATTGAGAAGGAGACAGATATGCAAATCAAGACATTGAGGTCAGATGGAGGGGGAGAGTACTTCTCGAATGATTTTTCAGATTTTCTGCGAATGCATGGTATACACAGGCAGTTTACATGCAGATATACTCCACAGCAGAATGGGGTCGCAGAAAGGAAAAACAGGCACATTGCAGAGGTTGCACGTGCATTGATGAATGAGAAGAACATGCCTCATCATTTCTGGGCTGAAGCTGTAAATACAGCTGTGTACATTATGAATAGGACACCTACAGCTGCGGTGCATGATGTAACACCTATGGAAAAGTTTACAGGTACAAAGCCTGATTTGGCACACTTGAAAGTGTTTGGCTGCATAGCTTACGTGCATGTACCAGATGAGTTGCGTAGGAAATTGGATCCTAAAGCAGAGAAATGTATTCTTGTGGGATATTCCCTTGAACAAAAGGGGTACAGGTGCTACAATCCTACTACACGAGAATTACGAGTGAGCAGAGATGTAGTCTTTGATGAGATGAGCAGCTGGTACAGTAATGCACATGGCACTATTGGGGCTGATGTAAAAGATGATGTGGTTGTACAAAATGTGAGGCCACAGTCACAGGTTTTCAGTGGACCACAAGAGTCCTCTTCTCATGGCTCTGTTGAGAAACCATGGAATGGTAGACTACGTACGCAGGTTACTCCACCAACAGGTACAGGGAATGTATCACGAAAAGGAAAGGAAAAGGTTGATGAACCTCCCTTTATGGCTGATGCATCATCAGGTTTTTCACATGTAGACATGGATTCAGATGGTTCTGAACAAAGTCTTGATGAGGAATTTGGAATTCCGGCTGTCAGGACACCTGGTGTAAGGAAAGTACAAGAAGATGCTAGAGGGCAAAGGAGTGACCCAGGACCGCGCAGATCTAATAGAGTCAGAAATCCAGTTTAGAAATTGACTTATGATGGGTATCTAGCGCATCACCAAGCCTACATGGCTAAGGTGATACAGGATGTGGAGCCCACATGTTTTGAGGATGCAGTTGGAAATGTGCATTGGGATGATGCAATGAATGAAGAGATGGCTGCATTGGAAGCAAATGACACATGGGAGTTGGTGCCATTGCCAAGTGGCAAGAAAGCTATTGGCTGCAAATGGGTGTATAAAACCAAGCATAAGGCTGATGGTAACATTGAGCGTTACAAGGCAAGGCTGGTCGCAAAGGGTTATGCACAGACGTATGGCATAGACTATGAGGAGACCTTTGCTCCAGTGGCAAAGATGACGACTGTGAGAGCTGTCATAGTAGTGGCTGCATCTAGAGTATGGATTATGCATCAAATGGATGTAAAGAATGCCTTCTTGAATGGTGAGTTGCAAGAGGAAGTGTATATGGATCAGCCACCTGGTTATGTCGATCCAGGTTACCCAGATTATGTATGTAGACTTCTCAAAGCTTTGTATGGTTTGAAGCAGGGCTCTAGAGCATGGTATGACAGGATTGCCAAGTATCTTGTCAGTATTGGTTTTAGGAGAGCTCATGCTGATCATTCACTCCATGTACGTGAGAGTGATGTGGGGATTGTGGTCATTACCATATATGTAGATGACCTTATTATTGTTGGTGAGAATGCTATGGAGATTGACCATGTGAAGGGTCTTCTCAAACAGGAGTTTGAAATGAAAGATTTAGGCGAGTTGCGCTACTTTCTTGGCATTGAGGTGATCAGGACTCCAGAGGGTGTACGGCTATCACAGAGACAGTATGCTTTGGACATGTTGTCAAAGTATGGTATGGCTGATTGTAAGCCAATTTCTATTCCCTTGGATGTGAATGCAAAGCTGAGTGCAGAGAAGGGTGATGTTGTTGAGGATGTCAACATGTACAGGAAGATTGTGGGTAGTCTAATCTACTTGACTATCACAAGGCCAGCAGACTTGAGCTACACAGTAGGCTTGGAGAGTCAGTTCATGCAGCTTCCGAGGAAGCCACATTTGGATGGAGTACGACGCACACTTAGGTATGTGCAAGGTACTCTTGACTACGCATTGTTGTATGCAGCAGATGCACCATTAGCATTGTATGGGTATACAGATGCAGATTGGGCAGGTAGCATTGTTGATAGGAGATCTACGAGTGGCTTCATGTTCTCTTTTGGGAGTGCTGCTGCTACTTGGAGCAGCAAAAAGCAGCCTACGGTTGCTTTATCGAGCACAGAGGTCGAGTACAGAGGTGCAGCAGTTGCGGCGTGCGAGGTAGCTTGGCTACGCACATTACTTGAGGACTTGGGAGTGCAGGTGGACCAGCAGATTTTCATCCATTGTGACAACCTCAGCAGCATGCAATTGGCTAGGAACCCAGTGTTCCATGCCAGGACCAAACACATAGAGGTCCATTACCACTATGTTCGAGAGCGAGTGTTGGCGGGCGACATCGACTTGGTCTACGTCAGCACAGAGGAGCAGATAGCGGATATCTTTACCAAGGCCCTCGGAGCTGAGAAGCTTCGACGTTTCCGGACTATGCTTGGACTCTGCGACATGCAGAGCTCGAGGGGGAGTGTTGAGATGTCGAGCTCTACACCTTGAGCTGGCATCCACTACGGGTCTTGGCTGCTTACGGCATTTACTCACTGGCGCGTTAGGTGACCGACACGGAGGATCTCTGCCAGTGATTCTACAGCTGGACTACACTTATAGTGCCAGCCTAGTACGCTTCTAGCGAGTTCACACTTAGTGACCGGATGTACATATGTGCTATTTTTCAGCTTTAGCACTTAGTCATTTTGTACTCTCTTTTCTGTGAAGAAGAAGAAGAAGCTTTCCATCTCTGTGTGCTTTGTGCTTGTCTTGTGTAGCTCTCTTGCATCCTCATTCTTTACAGATTATGCTTGCCAGCAATGTGAGCAATATGAAAATGGAATTGCGAAACAAAATTTTCCCACCTTGTTAAGGCGGTTACGCCGCTAGCGGAAGCTAAATAGCGAGAACTCAACCAACAACAGAATTTGTCAGACGAGGACGAAGCTTGACCCGCAGGCGCATGGAAACAACTAGGTGGGTGTCAAATCACCTACTCGACCTTCTAATGACAATCACTACCAAGGAAATCAAATCTAAGTTCTAAAATACGCAAGTGACTGAAATCCGTACTACGAACGAATGCTATACGAAACAGGATCTAGAATCATCGAATCGATCTCAAACTCAAGGGGAAGTCTATACACTAGGTAAGAACAACACCCTAAAGACTTGAACTGCAAAATCAACCTATAACCACTCCGTGCGGTAAACGCGTATGAAGACAGGCCGAAAATTACAGGTGACCGAAACTTGACCCCGATGGTACGAATGTGTAGCTCTACTCGTTGTGGTTCTATAGATATGCTGCACGCTCTATTCCGACACACGAGTTGGAAGAAAACTCACACCGAAGCTCGTAGGAACTTACCACACATAGAAGCCGATAGCGCGCACTCTTGGTATCTGTGCGTAGCTCTCGCCGTTGCTAACACAATGGCGGTGTCGCTTCTCCAATGGCGGCTCCGTAGCTCGCGTAGCAAGGAGATAAGACTCTCTCTCTCTCTCTCTCTCTCAGACACAGTCACAGCGCTCAAAACTCACCTTGATTAATAATTGAATCTCCCTTTAGGTTACAAAACTTTGGCTTATATACCTCAGCCTTGGAGGTGAGAACATCTCTAATTATTTACATAAGCAGGTGAAATTACGTCGGGATTACAAGCTGGAAACTCAATTGAGTCCCGTTACTTAATGAATGGCTCAAATCAAAATTAATGTCGGAAAGACATTTATTACAATCAATGGTTACAAAATGATGGGCGTGAGCAAAAATGCGGGTGTGATCCTCTGCTGGCTCAACACTCCCCCCCTCCGCGTTCATGTCGTCCCTGACATGACTTTTGGCTTGGTCAATAGAGTCCTGTCGTCTTGAGCATCTGCAAATGTGATTCGTAGCGTAGGTTGCCGATGGTCAAGGTTGGGCCGAATATTTTGCTTTCGTGAGTGAAAAAGCCGGTGTAGAAAGCTTCTTCGAATGTTTGCATGTGGAAGCTAGGCAAAAACATAATTCTTTGGTATAAGAGATGTAACACCTTTGGTGAGGGCTGCAATGAAAGATCATACATCATATCCGTCACTGTGTCGGCCGTCGATAGTAGACTTGAGGTCGTAGCTTTATCTGGCGCGAACACTTCAATGCATGCTAAGAGAGTCTTGTAGATTTTCTTTAGCACCTGACACGAAAGGTCAGGAGAGCCAGTAAAGAGTTTGATGGTGCCCGTTAGGGTTTTCACCATGTAGGCTTTACCTATTCTCTCTCCTTCCTTTGGTCCTGGCATCCTTGGGTAATTAAGCCAATTTGGCTTCTTTTCTGCAATCCTGCCATGCTCTTTCCAGCTTCTGACTCTTGGCACCGGGCAGAAGGTTGCATCCTCCCGAATCTCCTTTGGAGCCTCTACCAAGTAGATGAGGTAGGCTTGGTATTTGTTCAGCCAACCTTTCCTCCATCTAGGTTGAGAATCTACAATCTTCTTTGATTGTTCATCCTTTGTGATGTCGCCTTCGTAAAGAGCGACATACTGCTCCTCCTCTATTCTCTTTTTCGTCTTTATCACTTCAAATTTCATCAGAGGGAAAGGCAGGCTTGGTTGCATCCACTCTTCATGGAGCACTTTTGTGTCTAAACCTTGAAGTCTAATGGAGATGAGGAGTCTCCTTTCCCATTCCATTTCCGCCTTGGCACTTTCCTCTGTTGACTTTTCTATTTGGTCCTGGAGCTTTTGTTCTTCTTCTTCAGAGATTCCTGAAGTTGAGGCCACTTCTTGAACTGGGGCTGGATCTTCAATTGTGGTTGCCTCTCCAGTTTCTGGTAGCTCTATGGCTGCTCTCCCTGCTTCTTCTTGTGGTGTCTCTGTTTCTCTTCTTTGTTGCTCTTGGAGGTCTTGGAGCTGTTTGCGGAGGGCCTCATTTTCTGTCCTTAGTGTTTGGTTTTCTGATGTGAGCCTCTCCTCTGCAGCCAATGATCCCTCCGCCATGTGCAATCTTTGTACTTGCTCTAACCTCAGCTCTCTTTGCAAACTTCTGACCTGCTCTTCCAGAGCTGGTACGAGGGCTCCCTCTTGTTCTGTTCCTGCTCTGCCAGCTCTAGGGGTGGTCCTGAGTCTCATGATTGTCCGTTCTTGAAGTTCGACTCTTTCCCTTAGCTCAATGAGCTCATCCTTGGCTGCCTCCAGCTCATCTTCTATTCGCTCCTTTGCTTCCTGTGAACTTGTTACCTCTCTTGAAGCTTCGGCTAGTTGGAGTATCAAGCCGTCTCTCTCATTTTCTGCGTCGTAGAGTGATGCTTTATGACTTTCAGATTCAGTCATAGCATTCTCTAACTGCTTCTGCAAATCTGCTTCCTTTTGTTTTGCTGTCTCAAGTGCTACTTCTTTTGCTCTGGATCTTTCTTTAATCTTGCTGAGCAGTTCATGCACCATGTGCATGTCTTTTTCATCATCATCTGTCAACTTGACAGCTCTTTCTGCCACCGCCTCCAATGGCTTCGGCTCGTCCATTTTTTCTTCACTCTCCATTGTACCCTTTGTCTTTTCTTTCGTCCCTTTCCGATCATCTTGCTTCCGTAGGGATATCCCATAAACTGCCTCCAGGGCCTCTTCTTCACTGTATCCGATAGCGACCAGATCCTCATAATCATCTTTCTTTTGCTTAACTGGATCTATCTCCTTTTCCTTGGTCCCGGCCTCCGGCTTTTCCATAACTTCTGTTTCTATTTCTATTGGGGTTTCCTCCACAATAATTTCCATTTTCTTCGGGCTGGGTACAACAGTAAAAGAGGGCTGATTGTCCTCAGTCATCTTGGCTTTCCCTTTGTTTGCTTGCCCGTCTTTCTTTTGAGGTTCAGTAGACTCATCTACTTTCTTCTTCCCCTTGTCGTCCTTTTGCAGCTCAGCTTTTAAAAGCTGTACTTCCTCTTCAGTATAAGGCTCGACAGGTTGTTGCTCCAGTATGGCCTCCGACTCCTCATAAGCTCTAATATATTGATCGTATTGATCAACATGTGGCCTGGCTGAGCTGGTTCCGACTTTACTGGGGTCTGGCACCCACATTTCTTCAAAGTCCCCCTTTAGAGCTCTTTCCGCTCTAAACTGCTCCACCAGCCTTTCCATTCTTGCGGCTTTTTGACTTTTGGTTTGCTTGGGATCGGCCTTCTTCTTCACTTTCTTCTTGAGCGGCTCGTCCACGGCCTCCTCAGGTTCTGAAACTATTTCTAGTTTTCGGCGTGCTCTTGTGGATGCCCTCTTGGATACTTCTTGTTGTTCTTCCTCTTTATCGGCTTCTCTAAGCCACTCATTCTGGGAGGGAATCTGGGGCCCTTGATCCCTAGCTCCAATAGCTTCATAAGCTATTCTTGTTAGGATTTCTCCTCCTCCTATGTACTTTGGCTTCTGGTTGTGCATGGCGATTACTTGCTCGTGGATGTATTGAGCATAATTCACCTCTTTTGGCATGTTGCTTTTCAATGCCCATGTGATGGTTGTCGCAATGGCATGGGGTGGTGTAGTATACTTCTGCGGTCTTTTACTACACACATGGAAAAATTGGTTGTATAATCGGCAAAGGGTTGCCGCTCGTTGATCTGCCATATCTCCGTAGGTTGTATTTTGTTTCTTTGATCCATAGACCTCTATGGCTTCCCTTCTTTCTCTGACAGAACTCCCTTTGTTGTGCAGCTTCAATGCATCTGCAATGAGCTGTGGAGTGATCTGTACTTCAACTGTTTCTCCATCCATGGCTGTCAACGTGGCTTTCCCATCCTTCTGAATGGATGTTGCCAACTCATACACTCTTCTTGTGTCTACACCTGATGGTCTCGAGGTGAAGAACCTGTGTAAGTCAGCCTTTTCCAGGTATTTGCTTATGTTCTCTGTTCTGCTATAATCCACTAATTCTCGTGGGATCATAGGTACATCGATCGATTGCCCTTGAGGATCTCTGAAAGTCCCTTGGTAGATCTTTATACCCTCTTTTTCTAGTACTGCTTCCTCCATCCAAGTCTTGGTTGGCTTGAGGGTTTCCGTTGGAATATCAAAAGGTTCTGCGTCTGCAAGAGCATCCTTGATGGTTGGTCTTTTTCTCTTATTTGCCGATGACTTAGCGGAATCCATGGATCCTGTAACTCCAATCATAGAAGTTAGCGTCTTTTTAGTAGTACTGAAAGCCGAAATGAAGCTTTTAACTATTCAAATGACTTGAAAATTGAAACATGAGCTATTCAGGGCCTAAGGATGCAATGTAGGTGAAAAAATATGCAAACTGGGCTCAAAAACATGCTTGAGACATCATACGCGTATGATGTCTTTTGTGTCAGAATGACTTCATATTGGTTGTGCTTGTAGCTGATAGTGTTTTCATGAGTGTCATATGCTTGGATTTGAGTTTGGATCCCATTTGGTCAAGTTTTGGCCAGTTTAGTCCAGTTCAGGCTCTTGGCAAAATTTTGAAAGGGAAATGGATTTTATGATCCAAATTGGGTAAAACTTGGTAGATTACTTTCAAATGGCATGTAGAACACTTATGTTTGGTGGTTGAAGCCCTTAGATGCCAAAATCACATAGTGAGACATCATACGCGTATGATGTCTTTTAGTGCATTTTTGGACCAATCTTCTCTATAAGCTTGGTTTTGGCTTTAGATAGGCTTATTCAGTGGATTTATCAAGTTTGGATAGAATTTGGGCTAAAAATGGCTCAAAAGACATCATACGCGTATGATGTCTTTTTCATCAATTTTGCATGGGATTGGTTCTGTGGATTCTCCATGTGCTAGTGAAGGACTGTTTATACTCAAATCTTGGTTTGGACTTGAATATGTTGGATTTGGGACAAAAATAGGCTTTGTATGAAGGATTTTCTCTTAATTGGGCTAATGGGGTGATCCACTTGACCAAATGGTTCCAAACTTCATATGTAGCATGTATTAGATATATATAATGGATGTATGATGTCAAATGAGCATTTTTGGCTCTGTAAGTGCAAATAGACATTATACGCGTATGATGTCTTTTGTGTCAAAATGGTGCTTTTGGTTCCAGATAGTTGTAGATGTGTTAATCAACAATCCTACAAAGTTTCAATGAGTTTGGAGTTATTTTGACAAAATTAGGACCAAAAATCAATTTTATGGCCTACTTTGCGTCTTTTTGGTTTTCCTTGGGTTTTCTAACTCCAATTCTCATGATACTTGGTTCATAGGATGTGATTAACATGTGGAATGAGGCTATGCACTCAAATGTTGAAATGGATGTGAAAATCATGCTGTGAGACATCATACGCGTATGATGTCTTTTCTTGAAATGTTGGTCTTTTTGTGCAAAGAATGCTTTGTGCTAGTGCCCTAAGCCCTGCTAACTAGTTTTCAACTTAAAAAGTCATCAGTTTAGCTAAAAAGCCCCCTTATAGGCATTTCAGTCTCCGAAGTCGTCTTTTTGCCTTGGAGTTGAATTTCTTCAACTTTTCTTCTTGAGAGTTGCATTTCCAGCTCATTGGATATGTTGTGAAGCCACCTATTCGGTTGAACTTGACTTTGGCTCCCCGTTCTCCATCTTTCTCCATTTGGTTGCCCGAAAGCGTCTTTTTCACCATCGGTAAGTGAATCAGCTTTCTTTTGGGTTTTGCTTGCAAACATAAGTCATCCATGTATATTTGAAGCTGCTTGTGAAGTTTCATGTCATTTGGTCGTCAATTTTAGCCGTTATGCCAAAATGACGCTTTGTGTGTCCACAGCCGAATCGGTTGTTCCGACCTACTTTTGGTGGTCCAAACCTGGAGATACTCCATGGTTGCATTGCCCTCGATGTTGTTAAGCTTCTTGAGAAGTTTTGTGTCGTTCCGACAACTTTTTTCTGTTTGCCTCTTGCAGGCTCTGTTGACCTAGGGTTTTTCCAGTCGTTCTTTCTCGAGCTTTGAGTGCTAGAAACTTATCTCCTATACTAGGGTAACCCACCTCTAAGTTCTTGCAAGGTTTGGTTAGGCGGTTGTGCCCCTACCTAGAGTTCTTCCCCATTCCCCATCTGCTCTTGTTTCTTGGTTTTGGTGAGTTTTCGCGACAAAAGTTAACGATAAGCATCAAAAGCTTATGGCAACGAGTCTACCTCTCATGTCTGGTGTCCTCTGAGCTCTCGTAGCAGTCGTAGAAAGCGGTAGAAGGTCGGATGCTCCTGTGTGCTCTTTGCTCTCTCCAAGAAGGTAATAGTGGAAATGAGCTTGATAGTGAAGTGAAAAATACTTAACTTCGAGCTTCCCGGATCACTTGTTACCAAATTTGACATGTGCTCCTATCTCGTCGTGAAATGCACTTTAGGATTTGAAATTTCTCAATTTGGACTCCATTTGACCTGTTTCTGAGAAATCTGTCCACTTTGCCAAAATTCTGTCATTTCGGGCTTTCCGCAACTTTTTCAGAATTGTACCCAATTTTTACCATGGGTTGCCCTTGTCATTAGGATCATCACCGTCTATTCTTTTCTTTTTTCCGATCTCATTTCACCTGCTTTTTTATTTTTCTTTTATTTTTATTAAGAAAATCATAAAAAATAAAGGAAAATAGCAAATTGAAGCCAAAAAATTCCAAACATACACGATAAATAGCTGGTAACCCTGTGTATATGAATATACACTTCTTTGTGATTTTTGGACTTGGATTACCACTTTTTCCACTTTTTAGCTCCAAAAACACTCTTATTTAGTGATATTTACACATCTAGAGACCCAAATTCATCATTCGATCTCTTCTTGTTGCAAAACAAGGTATATAAGGGCATAAATATTATCAATATCCGCAATCAAACATAAAAATTGCAAAATCATGTAAGACACTGCCCTTGTAATATAATTTTTGTTTTTCTTTGTTTTTTTTTTTTTTCCACTTGTAGTTGCTTTGTAACTCCTGTATACCTCCCCCCCTCCTAGTCTGAGTCCTCCCGGACGACTATGAAGTGTCTGTGGGTGAAGCATTGTAGTTGTTTTGGTCATAAGTTCCAATGCAATTGTAGAGCGACGATACAACATTCTTTCCAATAAAGCTGCTCTTTGTTTGATTGAAGGATTGGTGGTCGGGTTTTGGGTTGGTTTTGCACTTCGGTAGTAGAATCAGTAGATGGATTCTTCGTTACCTTGTTGTCTTTTTTCACAATCCAAATCTGCTTCCGCTTTGCTTGTGCTTGCCACAAACTCTTTGCGACCCAAACCTGCTTTGTTCTGTGTGTTGATTCCCTCGCCTTGAAATACCTAGGAGTTTCCGTTGATTGTATGGAAGGGAGTTCCTTCTTACAAATCTTTGGGATCCAAATTTGCTGGCTGTAGCTTTGTGCCGTCATAAACTTCTTTGGAATCCAGATCTGTTTCACTGTCCTTGATTGTCGGGGATTACTCTGTTGTCTGGTATTGAAGACTCTGTTTTCCACCTTTTTGTTCTCTGGCACAGCCTGTTTTGGTCTCCATACCAACTTTGACTCCTTTGTTTTCCAAGGTTGAGCTGTTATATTATTGCTTGTCTTCCTTATCCACTGTTGAGAATTCCTCGTCGAAGAGTAATCCGGTTGTATAGAAACTTTTGGTTGCCATTGCTTCTTCTTTTTCTCTGTTTGTTGTTTGCCCTTGTCCGTGGATTCTTCCTTTGGAGTTGGCTCTGCTCCTTTGGTGAACTTAACTGATTGACTTTCACCTTCGTATTTGATAAGCACTGTATTAGAACTCCAGTCAATCATTGCATTGTATTGCTTCTGCCATGGTTGTCCTAGCAATAATGGATGTTGTGTAGCTTGGTCTTCAACCACGTAAAACATATGAGGATACACATATTGGTTAATCTGTATATGTAAAACTGTGCATCCGACAGTTTTGATTGAATTCTCAGAGTAACTTTTTAACTCTTGCTTGGCAGTTTGTAATTTAGTGTCATTTGTCAATTGTCTATACAAACTGAGTGAAAGTAGGTTAGCTTGAGCTCCTGAATCCAATAGTGCTCTGGCTTTGATTTGGTTGGTCCCTACTTTGCATTCAATGATGGGTTCTTCTTTGTCATTATCCATTTCTGTTATACTGACTGCGTTTATTCGTATTGCTCCTTCATTGCGCTGTTTCTGACGTAGTAGTCTTCTTTTCTCCATTCTTTCCTTCGCCTCGGCTTGCGCTTCCTCCTCAATCTTTTTCTTTTTCTGGACACGCAGCTTTTCTTGATGTATTTTGAGAAGCATGTCTTGTGTTAGCGGCAACAGATACTTTTTCACTCTGCATCCACTAATCCAATTGGGCATTTCTTCTCCGTCTAATGTAGCAAGCTTGACGGCTCCACTTGGTGATAGATCTTTAATCACCAGAGGTCCCATCCCTCGCTTTTTAAGCTTTTTAGCATGCTGTTTCAGAGTGTAAACTAGGACATAGTCCCCAACTTTAAACTCTTTAGTCCGCACATGCTTATCAAAAAATTCCTTTTGTCGCCTTTTTTGAGCGTAGATGGAAGCTACTGCTTTTAGGCGAAGCTCATCTAGCTTTTCCAGGTCATCTATTCTATCAGAGAGCTCGTGCCCTGTCCACTCTAGATCCTTAGCCACCCTTAAGGTTGAAATCAAGAATTCTATTGGTAAGATAGCATTTAGCCCAAAAACCATGTTATATGGGGTCGTTCCTATGGATGTTTTATATGCTACCCTATATGCCCATAATGTTGAATGCAACTTCTGGTCCCAGTCAGTTCTCGACTTAGATACAATCTTCGTAAGGACCGTACATATGGTTTTGTTTGTTGCTTCAGCTTGTCCGTTTGCTTGTGGATGATACGGGGCTGATTTCCTATGGATTACCATGAATTCATCTAGAAGGATCTCTATCACTCCATTTATGAAATGTGTGCCTCGATCACTCACAATTTCTATTGGCAATCCATATCGTACAAAGACGTATTCATATAGAAATTGTGCCGTGGTCCTGGCATCTGCTTTTTGAGTTGCCTTTGCTTCGACCCACTTTGTTAGATAGTCTGTAGCCACAATGATGTATTGTGCATGAGTCTTATATGCAGGAGGTGAAATGGGTCCGACATAATCAATCCCCCATTTTGCAAAAGCTCTTGCCCCAATCATTGGTCTAAGCGGCATATCATCTCTTTTAAGTGGTACTTTGGTCCGCTGACAGTCATCACACCTTTTAACGTATTCCTCAGCGTCCATATGTAATGTTGGCCACCATATTCCTGCGGCTAAGACAAGTTTTGCTGTCTTATCACCTGAGAAATGGCCTCCACCTACTCCTCCATGAGCTTGCTCCAGGATTATCACATACTCAGACTCTGATGCGCAAATCCTAAGCTGGTTGTCTTTACCTCTCTTATAGAGTTGATCTCCTAATAAAGCGTAATCTCTAGCTTCTGTCTCTACAGATTTCTGACGAGCTTTTGACGTTCCTTCTGGGAAAGTTCTATTTGTGAGATATTCAACAATATACTGACTCCATTCTGGAGCGATCATTATCTGATATAATGTCGAATACTCGGCTGGCGGTTTTGATGAACATACAATACATACAGTGACATATTCATGTACGCTTTCTTTCATTCCTGGCCAATAGACTCCCAATTGTAACAAATTCCTATATGTGTTCCTTCTTGAACAATGAAATGCACATTCCTGAACATGTGCTTCGCGCAGATATATACTATATTCCTCAGGATTGATGCATAGTCGTAAAACATGATCATTTCCCAATTGATACAACCTTCCTGCAATCAATTGAAGATTCTTGGATTGCTGAATAGCAATATGTTTCAAGTTGTATTCTCTTCTATCGAACTCCCCTCCATAGGTTAATAGGTTAACGACATTTTGAGACCACCTCGGTATCATTTCTATGTTGAACAAGTACGCGTCTGGCATGTCGTCATCTACTCCTATAGGGTCTTCTCCATTTGTCAATCGCGAAAGATGATCAGCTCTAAGATGTGTTTTTCCTTTCTTTACTACTACCGTGAAGTCGAATTCCAGTAAGATAATGAACCATCTCACTATTCTCCCGGTATTGCATGGTTTATTCACTAGGTAGAGCAAGGCTTGGTGATCCGTAAAAAACACAAACTTGTTGGCTAGAAGATAATGCCGAAATTTCTTCACAGCATATATCATCCCTAATCCTTCTCGCTCTGTTGTGGTGTAATTCTTCTCTGCATGGTTGAGCTGTCGACTGGCGTAACAGATAGGAAAATCCATGTTTCCTTCTTCTGGCTGAGCCAGAATGCATCCTATTGCATATGCAGAAGCATCTATATGCACATGGAATATCTTCTCCCAATCTGGTGATTTCAAGACTGGAGCAGTAATGAGTGCCTCTTTCAATTTCTTGAACGATTCCTCACACTCCTCTGTCCATTCAAAGTTCACTATTAGCCTGTAAAGTGGTTGGCCTATTATAGCGTACATGTAAATGAATCGTCTATAATATCCACAATGTCCCATAAAGCTCTGTACTTGTTTCGCATTGGTTGGTCTAGGCATATCCACTATAACTTTTATCTTCTCTAAATCCGTGGATATTCCGTTTTGTGAGACAATATGTCCCAGAATTCTGCCCTGTCGGACCATAAACACACATTTCTCAGGATTGAGACAAATGCGATATGTCCTACATTTCTCAAATACTTTTCTTAGGTGTTCTAGATGCTCATCTCTCAAAAGAGAATGTACACATAAGTCATCCATGTAGATTTCTAGAAACAGCCTTAAGTATTCTTTGAAAGCATGCGTCATCAGCCTCTGGAAGGTTGCGGGAGCATTGGTTAGACCAAAAGGCATAACCCGATAAGCATAAATTCCCCACTCCGTTGCAAAAGCTGTTTTATGTTGATCTTCTGGTGCTATGGCTAGCTGGTTATATCCTGAAAAACCATCAAGAAAGGAGTATGCTGTTTTCCCTGATACACGCTCTAGAACATGATCAGTTATCGGCAGGGGATAATTGTCCCTGATTGTTGCAGCATTCACTTTCTTTAAGTTGACACACACTCGGAGTTTTCCGTTCTTCTTAGGTACTACCACAATCGGAGATACCCAATCAGTGTGTTCAATCTCGTATATGAATTCAGCTTCCATTAGCTTATCTATCTCCTCCTTGATTCGCTTAGCAAAAGTATCATTATATGTGTATGGTCTCTGTCTGCTAGGCTTTGCGTCTTGTTTCAGTGGGATTGAGTGTTGGCATATCGATGGGTCAACTCCCTTTAAGTCCTTATAAGACCATGCAAACACATCCCTATACTCTCTGAGAAGACTCAAAAGTCTCTCTTCCTCGCCTGGAGACAAATCTGTGGCTATGTACACCGGTCTAGGTGGCTCACCTGGAGCTGCTAAATCAACTTTTTTTGCATCCTCCGGTCCGTCATAAGATTCGTTCTCCTTTCTCTCTCGAATAGGTTGGGTTAATACCACCTTCCTATCCTCTATTGTGAATTTCCTGTAGTGAGAGGGAACATCCATGTTTTCCTTGATTTGGCGTTTTCGTCCTCTCCACTCTCAATTTCTGTCGTCCAAACTTCTTTCAGAGTTTTCTTGAGCTCTCTGTACTTGTTTCTACGTTCTAACTTGGACTCCGTGTGTTCTCTGTTGCGCTTGTTCTTTTCTGATTTTTCTGTTTCAGTTTTCGTTCCATTATTTTGAACTTGATTTCTTGAGCCTCTTTTGTCTTTTCGTAAGCTCTTTTGATCACTGCCTCTCATTCTTCCAGAAATCTTATCCTTAACACAATCTTCAGCCTTTACTAGCATTAGGAATTGATTTTTTCCTCTTATTCTAGGCATCGGATTGGTTCTAACCCCTTTTGTTTTTCTCTTTGCTCTATAGCGTTTCTGGCGTTGTTTAGTTTGGTTCGGAAAATCATAAAATCGGACATCCGTTATAGTTTCTTCGTTTCCGCTTGAATTGTCCGTTGACTCGTTGTCTGCTTCATTTCCCCACTCTGGATGATTGGGAATGTCGTGAAACACCTCTTCTTCATCTTCCTTTTCCAGTGTATCGTTCTTTTCAGTTTCTTTTTCGAGTACAGTTCTCAACATGAAATACGGAACCACGTCGTACCCGTCCTTGTCGCAAAATTTCGTTGTGGGACCATCCGGAATTGCACAAACATCTAGGGTTGCTAGAATGTGTGTCCATTCTAATGGTTCAAACGTGTCCTCTGGAAAGGGTTCTCCTACATAAGTTTCGTCTTCGATAGCCCTTTCTAAAACACATTCTTCTCGTTTCAGACTTCCACATTTCGAAGCTCCACACATCCATAACTCCTTGGGTTTACCTAACCAAGCTGGAAATTCGGATCCCGCCAAAGTAGCTGAATCAAACTCCTCTACCGGTGTTCGGTTCACATCTTTGTAGCTATGGTCTTTCAGGTTCACACGTGTAGTGGTTTCCATATTTCTCAAGTATATGTGATCGTAGCCCCAATCCTGGACCATTTTCAACTGTCTCATGAATGGTCTTCCCAGTATGATATCATAGTTATTCTCCTTGCCAAAATCGACAATAGCGAAAGTATGTTCGTATTCAATGCCGCAAGAAGTCACTACAACTTTCTCTAATAACCCCATAGGTTTCTCCATGTGTCCATCTGCTAATTGGAGTTTCAACCTAGTCTTCCTTATTGCTGGTTTCCCCCATTTTTTCCAGATTTCTTTTGTAGCAATGGCTACCCCAGCTCCGCTGTCTAGTATTGCCATTGTGTTCACTCCTTGGAATTCAACTGGTAAGGTTGTATTCCCCTCTTCACCTTCGCAATACTCTCCGACCTTGTTTAAAGGTACAGGCTTAGCGTTCTTTTGTGGCTTGCTCAGCTCCTCTATGCTCTCTTGCAATCTCGATGTTGGATCTTTTATCCCGAATTTCTCCAAGCATTTTCCTACAGTGGTCCACATATGTGGTCTTAGCCTCAAAAGCTCAGCTAGAGTGATAGTGCATGTCACTGGTGTTGACAAATCTCTATCAATCCTTGCGAGTCCATGACTTTTTCTGATGAGATTTTCGTGAGGGAAGTGCTCTAATCTCGGATTTTGCTTCATACTCTCCTAAGTATGAAGGTAAGGTTTTCAGTGAATGAGGTTTGCTCTCCATTGTTCTAACAGAGCCCCCATCTCCCCAGTAAGATTGCAGATCCAAGTCCACTTGAGATCCTGCCTCAAATTCCACTATGGGAGGATTCCTGATGTCCTTTTCCCAATTTGTCTGATTAGCTTGGCAACTTAGCTCGTTTGCAAAGTTTGCCTCTCTCACTTGTTTCCAAAATTCATTGTAATCCTCATCTTGTCCGTAAGACCTCTGTATGACTGGATGAAAACTCTCTATCTCCTGATCGGTTGTGTTCAACACTATGCGGTCATCCTTTTGTGTATTTTCAGGCTTTTGTGCACTGGGAGTCTTTTCAGCTACCCGTGAAACAATAGTCTCTTGCTGAATTGGGTTTTCCTTCCCACAATTCATTGTTTCTTTTGGTGGTTCTAATAAGGCTTGTGCAGTCTCGATCATTCTCTGGCACATTTCAAGTCTCTGCTTTTCCAATTCCGCGTTTGGGTATGTCATCCACCTCTGTTCTTGTGTTTGGTTGTTCTTTAACCTAGCTTCGTAAGCTCTCATCAGTGCGTCCAATGGTTCGTGTACTTTGTCGACTAGCACTGATCCCCTGAGCTTAAGCTCGTTGTTTCTTTGATACTCTTTTGTTTCGTTCTTTCCGGGCTCATCTCTCGTTTCCCGTTTTGACTCTCAAGTTTTTCTAATCTAGCTTTAGTTTGCTTTAGTTCCTCAGCTAGAATAGCGTCTTCACGTTCTTTTCTCAACTTCATGCGTGCTTTTCTAGCTTTCCATGTGTTTTTCTGACTCCGCGGTCCTTGACTAACCACTTCAGTCGCTAACTTTCCATTCTCAGGTTCTCTAGTGGTTTTCTTAGCTTGAGCTCTAGTAACAACTTGCGTTGGTATCAGAGTTTCATTTTCAGACCCACTGCTGGTAGGAATAGTTTCTAGCATATTCAATGTCGTCTTTTGCACTTTGTTTGGATTCTTTGAACAATCCTCAATGAAGTGAGTAACCCCACACTCAGTGCAATAAGCGTTAATTCTAATGATTTCCGTATGTGGGCAAACATTCATCAGATGGTCACCTCCACACTTGTAACAGGGTCCTAGTGCTGGTCTTGGTCCCCTTGATTCGTCCTTTGTGGATAGGATGGTCTTTGTCCTGTTAACCCTCCATGAGCTATGAACATCAAGGTTCTTGCGTCCAAATTGTATCTCTCTTCATCAGAAGCACTTGTAACTGTTGGTGTTCCAACATTCCCCATCATGCCCCATGGTTCTGGTTGTTTTGGTTCTTCTGGTGGGTAATACACTGTCGGAGACATGTGTGCACCCGATTCTTCATAATAGGCTTGAACAGGCACTAAGGCTTGTTCTTCCTGATTCTCTAAGGTTGGTGCATATCTAATGCCCACTGGTCTTGCTCCTGGTAAAGGTGGTTGTTGTCCCAATACCGGTTGCGGTCTTTCTATCCCCATAGGTCCTGGTACATTTCCCGTTGGGTATCGAGGTACTGGATGTATCTGAGGTGGTGCTAATTGAGCAGGAGGTGCATACTGGCGCTCCCTTACATACCCTTTGTTGTAATAGCACTCCTCTGTTGGATGATTTGTCCATTTTTGTTCAATAGCACACCATTTCAGTGTTTTTGGCAATGGTTTTTGGTATGGTGCCATCCTTTTTAGAGCATCTTCTATCATTTGCTCTACATTTGGCATGGTTGTTGTTTGAACATTCTTTTTAGTGGTAGTCTCGCTCGCTACGGAGGAGGAGCTACTGGATGCAAAATCTGTATCCGCTGACACCTCTCCATAAACCGTACAGTTATCCACTAAGTACAATGCCTCTCTCGTTACTTGCTCGAAACTTGTACAAGCTTTCAAGTGCAAGTCCTTCTTGAGAGTGTCGTTCCTCAGTCCCTCAATAAAGAGAACAGATAGTCTGTCATCTTGTGGTCGTTCACGTACTGGACATCTCTCAATGTATTGTTTGAAGCGAAGTGAAGCTTCCTTCACTTTTTCGTGTTCTCTCTGTTTAAAAGCATATATTTGTGAGACCGTATTGTGCTTAATCCCTCGTTTTGAGAATTCCTCAGCAAACTCTCTTAGCAAATGGTCAATGTCATGGAATCCCCCTATGTTCATTGGTTGAAACCATGTCAATGCAGTACCTTCTAGAGTAAGACCAAATCCCTCGTATTGTGTATGGAAATCTGTTATCTGCTCAGCTCTTAAGACTTGCTTAAAGAGTGACACATGTGCATACGGATCTCCTGAACCACCATACTTCTTTGGCATACACTTGGCTACTTGAGATGGTCTCATACGTCTATGATCTGCTACCAATCTCATTGCTCCTGTGTCTCGGCTAAAGCTTTCTCTAGCATCATGGACTTCATGGGTTACCCTTGTCGGTTCCCCTGCCCTGAATCTACTACTGGAGGTAAATGTGATGGTTCCGCTTCAAACCTTGGACCTGGAGTGGTATAGGTGGGGATTGGAACTGCACTACCTCGATTCGTCTCCATTGACTCTCTGGAATGTAATGATCCCATTGGTCCGAGCTTCGAGTCCCAAGGTTGACTGAAAGAGTCAGCAACCTGAGTTCTTTGTCCTCCTGTTGTCATTGAGTTTTGCACTCCAGTTGTTGGTGCTGGTCTATGTGAGCTAGAAGTAACATAATACTGATGTAGTGGTCCCCCAAAGTATGTATATCCTTCTAATTTTTCTTGCCCATTGTTGAGTATTGCCTCCCATACTTTCGTAAGCGGCAATTTTCACTTCCGATCCCTCTGTGTAGGTAAAGACATAGTCTTTTTTGGTCTGTCAACTCTCCGGTGTAGGGTTCTTCACATCTATAATAGAGATCTTGCTCCCCATTATTATATTTGTATAGCCCCACATAGATGTTATCAGTGTTGATCCTTGTAGTTTCATTCTCTCTTCTTAACCTCGCATCAGGGAAGTTCATTATTGGTGCTTTCTCCTCAAGTTCTTCATCTACTTTGGCTTTGGTGCCCATCAATCCCCACTTGTCCACAATGTTAGGGTTTAGGACTACCAAGTACATGGTACCCTCGTCATCTAGATATCTATCTCCGCTATAGCTCACAGGCACTAAGTCCTTGAACTCACTAGGTCTCTCTTCTATCTTTACACAATAGCGGTCCATTCCATCTTTGTAGATCTTGGCACCTTGCTCATTGTCGTACTGGTATTTTATGAACAATAGCTTCATTGTGGCGGAAGGGTTTGATGATCCTGCTGCCATATTTTCTCTGTTGTTCAGGTTCAAGTGTTCCAAGTGTTCGGTGAAAATCTCGTAAGATCTCTCCGAAGAAGTATCAGAAACACTTCCTTCAAAGATCGGCTCTAATGGTTGCACCCAACTTTGGTTTACACTTCCCTCGGTTGATATGACACTTGCTGGTTCCCCTTGTTTTGGTTGATTATTCGGAGATTCCTGCCCGATCTCAAATTCATCAATTCCCCTAAAGGACTTTAACTTTTCCGTCTCGGCAATTTGTTTTCCCAAGTTTTTGTGGTCAGAATTGATCCAAACTGATTGATACTTGGTCAATTGTTTAATCTTGTCAGTTGGACAACTTCTGTTTCATCAAGTGAGAATTTTGTTGCAGTTATGCTGAAAAAGACATTATACGCGTATGATGTCTTTTTTTCACAGATTTTGA
This sequence comes from Adiantum capillus-veneris, assembly GCF_014529385.1. NCBI lineage: Eukaryota > Viridiplantae > Streptophyta > Polypodiopsida > Polypodiales > Pteridaceae > Adiantum > Adiantum capillus-veneris. The sequence continues at coordinate 5,514,252 of NC_140939.1, read as the reverse complement.
CTATTTTGGTTATGCTCACTCTCAGTGGCCCCTTTATGCTCTGTTCACTCACAAAATTCAGTTTGAACTCTGTTTGAGCAAGTTATGGCTAATTTAGGCTTTTCTTGGCAATTTTCCGCTTTTGACTTGTTTTTGGGTCAATTGTGATCCAAATGGGATGAAACTTGAAATATAACCTCTAGACAGCTATTACAATGGATCTGTGTTGGCAAAGTATCAAAATATGTCCAAAATTAGGTCAAAGACATCATACGCGTATGATGTCTTTTTCATCAATTTGGGTCCAAACTTGATATTTATGCTTTCTACAGTGTTTGTAACAATCTTGTCAGGTCAGATTTCAAAAATAAGCAGTGGAAGTGCTAAAAGACATTATACGCGTATGATGTGTTTTTTCCCAGATTTTGACTATTTTGGTTTTAAGCCTTCTCCAATGTTTATAATTGAGTTTCAGGTGTTTTTGTCAGGTTTGAATGTAAAAAGATCTGAATCCAAAATTTCTATTCTGCGTTTCTTGGAACTCCGACTTGTCTTTTCGGGTTTCTTTGAGTGTTAATGCTCTTGTTTTAAGTTGACCTTAGGGTAAAACCCCCCTTCTAAACACTCTGGCAATGTCAAATTTTCAATTTTAGTCTCTGTTTAGGTCCTAAGACATCATACGCGTATGATGTCTAAAGTTGCAGATTTTCAGTTTTTCAGCACAGAACTCTTCCAATAGCTCTTTTAAGTGCTCAGCAACAATCAGTTACACAGAAAATTTTTCTGAACTTTGTTTATTGCATATTTCACTACCAAAGAGACTTTTTCAGTGATCTAACATGCAATCAAACACATCAAGCAAATAGAACACCAATCGATAGCTCTAGATCAGGATCAAATCAGGCCCTACCTAAGCTACTTCTAATCATAAAATGGAATTTTTGCAATTGAAAATATAAAGAGATTTACTACCACACAAGGAGTAGCAAATGCTTTTTATGTCAACAACCACTTAAACACCATCAAAAAACAATCTAATCTAAGCTAGACTAAAAATACTGTCAACGCGGAAGACCCAGGAATACCCCACTTCCTAGTATCTCTCGAGATCTTCGGAGTCCACCACTCCTAGATCTTTTCTAACTAAAGTATACAAAGTAGTTTATACGACTCACCTCGTAGGATTAGTCTAAGGTCACCTACTTAGGGCTCTCGTCCCCGGCAGCGGCGCCAAATGTTAAGGCGGTTACGCCGCTAGCGGAAGCTAAATAGCGAGAACTCAACCAACAACAGAATTTGTCAGACGAGGACGAAGCTTGACCCGCAGGCGCATGGAAACAACTAGGTGGGTGTCAAATCACCTACTCGACCTTCTAATGACAATCACTACCAAGGAAATCAAATCTAAGTTCTAAAATACGCAAGTGACTGAAATCCGTACTACGAACGAATGCTATACGAAACAGGATCTAGAATCATCGAATCGATCTCAAACTCAAGGGGAAGTCTATACACTAGGTAAGAACAACACCCTAAAGACTTGAACTGCAAAATCAACCTATAACCACTCCGTGCGGTAAACGCGTATGAAGACAGGCCGAAAATTACAGGTGACCGAAACTTGACCCCGATGGTACGAATGTGTAGCTCTACTCGTTGTGGTTCTATAGATATGCTGCACGCTCTATTCCGACACACGAGTTGGAAGAAAACTCACACCGAAGCTCGTAGGAACTTACCACACATAGAAGCCGATAGCGCGCACTCTTGGTATCTGTGCGTAGCTCTCGCCGTTGCTAACACAATGGCGGTGTCGCTTCTCCAATGGCGGCTCCGTAGCTCGCGTAGCAAGGAGATAAGACTCTCTCTCTCTCTCTCTCTCTCAGACACAGTCACAACACTCAAAACTCACCTTGATTAATAATTGAATCTCCCTTTAGGTTACAAAACTTTGGCTTATATACCTCAGCCTTGGAGGTGAGAACATCTCTAATTATTTACATAAGCAGGTGAAATTACGTCGGGATTACAAGCTGGAAACTCAATTGAGTCCCGTTACTTAATGAATGGCTCAAATCAAAATTAATGTCGGAAAGACATTTATTACAATCAATGGTTACAAAATGATGGGCGTGAGCAAAAATGCGGGTGTGATCCTCTGCTGGCTCAACACACCTCATTTTTCTTTCGGCGGAGAGCTTGGTCTGCGTCATGAAGTACTTAAGGCTTTGGTGATCCGTTTACAGAATGAAAGGAGTCCCCAATAAATAGTGCTTCCATGAGTCTAGAGCATATAGAGCTGCTAAGAGTTCCTTCTTATACATGCCTAGAGCTTGCTCAATACGGTTGAGCCTTTGACTTGGCTTTGAGAGATTTGGTAGTGTAATCACAAGTTGAGAGAGAAGCTTCTCTTAAGCTTTTGGAAAGCATTGTTCTCCTTGGTGGACCATATATACCTGACGTTTTCTTGGTCAGGTCATGTAATGGTCCTGCGATTTGTGAGAACTTTTCTATGAAGCGTCTATAGTATGCACACATACCTATAAAGCTTCTTAGTTCATGCAAATTCCCTGGATTATGCCATCCTTTTATTACCTCTATCTTTAATGGATCCATTTGGATGCCATCTTCACAGATAATGTGACCTAAATATTGAATCTCTTGTAAGAAAAGTTCACTTTTCTTTTGATTTATATAAAGCTTATTCTCTCGTAAAACTTGAAGCATTACTTGGAGGTGTTTCTTGTGTTCACCTAATGAATTAGAGTAGATGATTATATCATCAAAGAACACTCTAGTAAAGGTTCGGGGAGGCCTAGATAGCTTCTCCATCAAGTGGTTAAATGTGGTTGGCGCATTGGTCAAGCCAAAAGGCATGACAATGTACTCGTAAAGACCAAACGTAGTGTGAAATGCGGTCTTTACAATGTCTTGATCAACTATCCTTATTTGATGATAGCCACTTTTTAGGTCAATCCTACTGAAGGTCGATCCTTGTAGCTTATCAAATAGGTCTTCTACCCATGGAACGGGAAACCTATTCTAGATAGTGATCCGTATTTAGTGCTCTATAGTCAACACAAATACGATCTGTGTCGTCTTTCTTTTGCACTATAAATAACACTGGTGAACAAAATGGAGATGATCTAGGCCTAACCATGCCAACTAACTCATGCACTTGCCGCATAATCTCCTCTTGTTGAGCTTGAGAAACTCGATAAAGAGGTTTATTAGGAGGTGAACTTCGTGAAAGAAGTTCAATTGCATGGTCTTCATTGCCTCGTTTATGGGTTAGTTCACAAGGGATATCGTCAATAAAAACATCTTGGAACCCCTTGAGAAAATTGGATAACTCTAATTCCTTTAGATTGTTTATATTTTGTTTTGCTAAAGTATTATGTTCATTTTGAAAATCTCTAACAAAAATTATGTACATAGAAATAGAGCTCTTTATTGACTTATTGAAAGCTTGCTTATGTACAAGGGGTATGGTACTACCCAACTCCTTAGCATCTATGTACATATCTTTTTCCGTGAACCTAAAGTAGATTTTCCTTTTAGGGAATTTGACATTGGTAGCCATGCAATCAAACCATGGTGCCCCTAGGATTACATCCTCATGCTTGAGAGGAGAGATAAAGAAATCCTCCTTGTCCACATAGCTTTGGACATAGAGCCTCAATTTCCCAATGAAGGGAGTCACTGAGGCTTCTTGCCCGTTGAAAGCACCATCGACAGGTAGGAAATCTCGCATCTCATAGGCTTGGATGCTTAGCTTTGTGGCCAACTCTGGGGATATGAAATTGTGAGTGGAACCAAGGTCAAAGATAATAAATGCGTCATGTTCTCTTACCTTTCCCCAAGCATGGCATAGAGGATGTAATGAAGTTGGCCTATTTAATTTGAGAGTAGTGGAAATTAATGAGAGTAATTTTGAGAAATGACTTTGTGAGCATAGCGGGTGAACATAATTGAAGATAGCAACATAATCATAGCAATTAGTTAACTTGGCATGAAAAATACTTTTGCAAGAGAGACAATTTAGAGAACATGACAACAGTTGAGGACCGGATTTATGTGGAGCCGGTCCCCCCTCCACGGTCCCCCCTCCAATAGGCATTTGTATTATGATTTCTCCCATTAAGAGAGACTTGTTACAATACAATCTTTGTGTTCCTTGTGACCTAGGTGATGCAATGAAGATGGAAAGCTTCATGCATCACAAACATAACATAAACTTGAAGAAAGATTTAACTATCCCAAGCCTCAGTCCCAAGACCTCAAACACTGGTGGAGAGAGCTAGCACGGAATGAGGGTAGGGAAGAGGAAGAAGAAACATTTCGTAGGAGAAAGAATTAGTTCCTCACTTATCATAACTCTTTTTGCTAGCATACATAATAGCATAGTAATGAATAAGAAGGAGATGGCAAGCTTAAGCATTGAAGCATGGCTCTTGGTTGGATTTGCACTCCATATCCACGAGTGTTGGTGTATACTCTCAACGTCTACTTGCTTGGAGAAGGAGAGGGAGCTCTTGCACTTTGCATAGCACACAATGAGAGTGTTTGTGAGTGTGTGTGGGTGAGTATACCCCCTAAGCAACCCCCTAGCTTGCTTGGGTGGACCCCCCCTTGTAGCTGATGCTTGAAGCTCATTGGACCCCTCCAGGCCTAGCCAATCACAAGCAGGAGGTATTACAAGCAGCAAGGGTAGCCTTGAGACAAGTGTCCCCCTTTCCCCTTTGAGAGAGAGGGCTAGATAAATGCTAAATCATTTGATTAAATCTCCTAAATTATTATTGGACCCCTTGGGTGGCCAAGCAATAGGCTTCAAGCACACCATGAGGGCAACATGAGGAGGAACTTGACAAGTGTCCCTTTTGCTTTCTTTGTACCATGCATGCCTTGTGTGAGTGTGTGGGTGTTCTCTCTCATCCCCCCTCATGTAGGGCTCGCCCCCTCCTTGTAGGAATTGAATCTTTGACTTTTTGAAACCTCAAGCCCCTCATGCATAGGCCCGGTTCCCACCACAAGCTTAGCTCATAAGCACTTTAAGCTTGGGCTGGGTTCTCACCTCAAGTGCAACCCTAGCATCTCAAGCATGTCAAGCACCTCAAGCATCTCAATAATTAAGCACCTCAAGCATATCAATCACCTCAATCATCAAGCACCTCAAGCAGGACAAGCACCTCGAGCTGGGTCTGGTTCCCGCGCCTCAAGCTCAGCCCTAGCTTATTACCTAAGGTCAAAGGCCTTTTACACACATTATTAGAGGTCTTCAATGAAGCTAACCCTAAGGTCTTATGCTCCATTTGTTAGCCTTGCTCTTTGATAGACCATCTCTCATTTGGGCCCCTTTACCATTGGCCCCGTGTTGAGATAGATCTATAAGCACATGTCTATATCTTAACACTTGTTCCCGTTTATTCTCCCACATTAAGTGATCAATTTAATATGAGAAAATCATTTGGGTTGGTTAGATGTTAGATATTAGATTTTATGATAGAGGAGATCCTTTGTGATGTGCATCCTCTTCTTGAATTTCGACCATGATAGCTCTAGGAGGCTCATTACGTGTATTCTTGTGGGGGCAAGCATGATAGGCATGCCCTTGCTCCCCGCAGTTAAAACAATGGTTATCTTTTCGATAACTCTCTAGCTCTTCAAAAGAGAGTTTATTTTTGCCTTTATAAACTCCCTTCTCCTTAGCTTTGTTGTTGTTGGCGTTGCCTTTGGAAGACTTTTGGACATTTTCCTTTCCTTTAGGCTCATTACGTCCTTGTTTTTTGTGCGCTTAATATTTCTCTTATCCCCTTGTTGGAAATTGATTCTTGAAGCCACCATGGTATGGTGTATGACCGCAGATATGGTGCGTGGCCTTTGGGAGTTAGCATACTCTGCCATATCCTCATATAAACCCTCACAAAGTTATTGTTTTTGCTCTCCAAAATCAATCTTTTTGAAGACAGTGGCTTTGAGGTATAAATCCCAGAACTTGTCTACATATTTGTGGATAGATTCGTAGGGAGAGAGCTTCAAGCTTTGCCATTCAGTGAGTACTTTGTCTTTGGCATCGAAAGCCCAAAATTGCTTCATGATGGAAGCTCTTAAAGCTTTCCATGTTCATGGAGCTTCACCGTTTACTCATTAGCTAGACCACATTACCTGGTGGACTTTTGAAAATGCATAGCAACATGACGTAGCTTGGAGGACTCCGTGAAGCCCTTATCTCAAATGCCGCATCGAATTGCTGGATAAAGGCCAAGACTTTGTCTCTAGCACCAAAGGTGCCATCATAGGTAAGCAAAGAGATGTTCTTTCCTCCCTCTTTGAACTTTTTGATCTTGGAAAACCTCTTCCACGTGGCATAGGATTTCCTATGACCTCTTCTTGTAGGTGGTTCAAGAGCTGCACCATCACTTTCTTCAGAAGAGTAAGAGTATGAGGAGGATGGAGAAGAGGGTGACCTCTTTTTTGACTTTTTCTTCCCTTGTTCCTCCTTGTCTTACACCATCACTTTCTTCAGAGTAGGAAGAGGATGAAGAAGATGGAGAAGAGGGTGACCTCTTTCTCACCTTTCTCTTCTCTTGTTTTCTCTCATCTCTCTTTGAATTATGGTGTATAGAAGTATGCGATGGTCTTCTATGTTTAGGGGGTGTTGGAGAGTATTTTTCCCATTGTCTTCATGGAGCCATCTCCACCGAGGTGGTAGGAGACTCACTTCTTTCTTGTTCTTTTGGTGAGCGCTCTACCGTTGAAATTTGGGTTCTCCTTTGGGAGGGAGATGCATCATCAAGTAGTAAGTTTTTGAGCCCTTTGTACGGATCCTCCTCTTCCTCCCATATGAGAGAGAGTCCTCTTTTGGAAGTCTCACTAGGAGGCTTCCTAGGTACTCTCTCTTCTTGGTGGGGAGTTTGGAGAATACCATGGGTGCGCAATTGCTGTAGCACTTCACCTTGGAGGAATGGGTTGCCCAGGGCTTATTGAAGCCTAGAAACAAGATAGTTTACAAGCATAGGGGCATCATTAGTTGCTCTTTCATTAGCAAAACCAAATCTATCAACATTCATTTCAATCTCTTTTCCTTTGTCAACCATACTAGCAAATTTTAGGTGTAAACTTTTACTTGTACTTTGGCACTTCAGTCCTAGTTGCTACTCCTCTTTACCTTCAAAGATAAGCACTCAAGCATCTATACCCGTGGCTTAAATATTATTAATTGCAAGGAATAGAAGAGAGGGTTCAACAGAGCCAAGATAGCACTAGTTCCTATCAAGCTTCTAATAGCTCAATAATGGTTATCAATAATGGTTAAGCCATAAGAAAGCCCCGTAGGACTTCATTAAGACCATAGTTCTCAACGGTGTCCCTATTAAGTACATAAACTAGACGTGCTTCAAGGATCAAAAATCCCTATTCTACTTACTCGTTTGCAATTAATAACACCAACCATTTGTAGCAAGCTTGAGGACCTCTCTTCTTGAGCAAGAAAAGGGAAACCCATAGCTCTGATACCAATGTAAAATTTAATGCACTAGTAACTTGTGTGTAGCAAAAATTGATAACATAGTGAGCATTTCATTAAGGATAAGTTCCTAATGAGCATAGAGAGAGTACTTAATTTTAGAAAGCAACATGGAAATTTACACCTAGCTAATTTGGCATTGACAATACTTGAAATGAGAGAGAAATAGAACAAGTGACAACATTTGAGGACAGGATTTACATGGAGCTGGTCCCCCCTCCATAAAGGCTTTGTATTATAGATTCTCCCATCAAAGGTGACTTTAGTACAATACATTTATTGGGTTCCTTGATAAAACTCATTGGTGCAATGGAGATGGAAGCTTCATGCACCAAATTATGCTTGAAAAAAACACGTCCCTAGCCTCAGTCCCTAGCCTCAGTCCAAGGACCTTATACACCTTCAAGAATGATGAGAGCTTGCGGGGAATGAGGATAGATTGAGAGGAAGAAGGTGTATCTTACAAGAAAGAAGTATTCTCCTCACATAATCACTCTAATAGAATAGCTTAGCTTAGTAATTAGCATGGTAGAGGAGATGAGCATGCCATTGAAGCTTGGATCTTGGTTGGATTTGCATTCCATAGCCAAGAGTTGCTGGTGTAGGCCCCTACTTCTTAATGCTTGGAGAAGGAGATGGAGTTCTTCTTGCACACATGATTTGTGTGTGTGTGTGTGTGTAGCATTGTGTTAGAGTAAAATGCAGCCCTCTCTCTCATCTTGGTCATCCCCTCTTGCTATTTTCTCATGATGGCCTCCCATTGGCTCCTGTAAAGCTTAGCCAATCACAAATTAGAATCATACTTGATAGTCTTTTGACAAGTGTACCCCTTTCCCCTTTTGTGAGAGCTTTAGGTAATTAAATAATTTAACTAAACTCTCATTGGACCTCTTAGTCTTCTGGCCAATAGGAATCAGGCAAGCCATTGGGCTCTTGAATGCTCATTAGACCCCTGTGTAGACTGTCGAATAGTCTTCTAGGGAGCTTAATTTCTATTGGTTCTTTTATCAAGAATTTTTAAATTGATTAGACCAGCTTTACTTTAACCTAATTCTCATTGGTCCACCTCTAGGGCCATCCAATAGGATTTGAGGGGAGATTGGGGGGGAGCTGGCCTAGGAGCTTGACATGTGTCCAGTTTCCCTTGTGTAAAGGGAAAGCCTTGGTGTGTGTGTGTGTGTGTGTGTTTCTCTCTTATCCCCTACTAAAAGGGCTCACCCCCTCCTTCATAGGGATGTGGGAAAACTTTTTAGTCTTCCCATGACCATCCAATTTGCCCTTTGCTTTGGCCATTGGATAAATGAGTTAATTTTGGGAACTTTAGCTTATGGAAGTATTAATGGAGTTGAGCCTTAGGTCTGAGCCTTAGGTCTTTTAAGCCCCATTGAAGCACATTGCTCTTTTGTAGATTGTCCCCTTTGGATCCCTGACAGAGATCAGTCTGGCAGCCTTACCAATATTCTAGCTTTTACTCCACTGGCACTTCCCATATTAAATGATTAGTTTAACATGTGAAAATCATTTGGGAGTATTAGATATTAGTTTCTATGACATTTTTGCTTTGGCCATTGGAACCTTAGCTTATGGAAGTCTTAATGGAGTTGAATGTTAGGTCTTTTAGGCCCCATTGAAGCACATTGCTCTTTTGTAGACTGTCCCCCTTTGGATCCCTATTTTCCCTTCTTTGGATCCCTGACAGAGACCGGTCTGGCAGCCTTACCAATATTCTAGCTTTTACTCCCCTGGTACTTCCCCATATTAAACGATCAGTTTAACATGAGAAACCCATCTGCGAGTATTAAATATTAGTTTTTGTGACGTTACCTCTGTCTTGAAATCATAGTCATCCTCGACTATGAGGTAGAGAAGATAAAGCCTAGTCATTAGTCCGTTTGGTAGCGGATAGAGGATCCCTATTTTACCCTACGACACCATTCCAGAATGGATGACTAGTCCATTTGGTGCTTGAGAGCCTTAGCTGCCGCCGCAAGCATGTCTGCCCTTTAGTCCGTATCTATTTTCCATAGTAGAGTGACAAATTCTACTTGGTTGAGGAGACGTTGTCCCCACAAACATGATCCTAATCATGCATACTTATTAACATGTGTGCACAATAAAGAAAAAGAGAGTCGTATAAGACAAAACTTTGTTCATTTATACATATTTACATTTGCTTACTCTAAGGAATCATTGTAAGCATTGACAAGGTTTAGCATCTTCAAAAGGATAATTTTTAAACTTGATTAGATATCATCGGATAGTCTTACCGCCTCGTAATACCTTGCCTTCGTGTCATAGAATTGACTTGGGCTACAACACCTCTTCTTGGTCCTCGATCTTTGGTGGGTCTTCAATGATTGCTTCTTGAGGTGGCTCTCCTTTGTAAGGCTTTAATAGGCTCATGTGGAAAGCATTCTGTATGAGAAAATGACTGGGCACCTTGAGTTGATAGGCCATCTCATTGACTTGCCTAAAAATCTAGAAGGGACCATAGTATCTTTTTGCTAACTTAGCATAGTACTTTTGTTGTCCCGTAGGATTCTTGCCCGTTGTGTGCCTTCATCGAGCCTTGGGAAACTTGATCAAGACCCAATCATTTCATTTAAAGGCTAGGACTCTTCTGTGCTTATCAGCAGCAGCAGCTTTTTGACTTTGTTGAGAGATGGATATAGCATCCTTAATCTTTTGGAAAGATTCTTGCATGTCTTGACTATATTCATTTGTAGCAAAGATTTTTCCATGTACCTTGAGTAGTAGGAGAATTTTTATCTTCCCTCTATGACCTCAAAAGGTGCTTTTCCCGTGGAAGTATGTATAATTTCATTGTAGGCATACTCCACTAGTGGTAAGTACTTCTCCCATGGGGACTTTTGATCTACTTCTGTGACATAAGCTTTTAGTAGATCAAGAATGGTTAGGTTAGCTATTTCACTTTGGCCATCTGTTTGGGGATGATAGGCCAAAGAGAAGTTTAGACTTGTACCTAAATTCTCAAAGAGACCCTTCCAGAAATTACTGGTCATTCTAGGATCTCTATCCAACACTATAGACATTGGCGAGCTGTGGTATGAAGATTTGAGGTATAAAGAGGGTTGCCATTTGATGGGCTTTGATAGTCTTTTTGGATTCCTCCTCTCACATGGGAGAGAATCTTCTTTTGCGGTTCTCTTCAAGAGGCCTCCTAAGATCTCTCTCTCTCGTCTTGGAGAGGAAGGGAAATTCCATAAGCGTGAAGTTGTTGAGTAACTTTGGCTTGCAAAGCAGGGTTGCCCATAGCTTGTTGCAACCTAGTAACAAAATAATTGACAAACATGGGGGCATCATCATTAGCACCTTCATGTGCAAAATCAAAGTTATCAATGTTCATTCTACTCTCTTTGTTATTGTTAGCCATGGTAACAGAATTTGAGTGTTTGCTTAGTTTATTCTTTGGCAATTCAAAACCTTAGTTTCTACTCCTCTTAGCCTTTCAAAATCAGCACTTAAGTATCTACACCCATGGCTCGAACTGGTTAATTATAGAGAGTGGTGGAGTAGCTCTAATATTGCAAAATTTCCAAGGGCTAGCTCCTTTCGGACTTCTTATTGCTCAATAATGGTAAAGTCATAGGCAAGTCCAAAAGGACTCCATTATTAAGACCAAAGCTCTAGAGGTGTGCACCATATCCCACATAGTGGGCTCAACAAAATCGATAATAGATCCAGTCCCACTTACCCTAATGTAATTAACAAGATCAACCATTAATAAGCTACTTAAGGACCTCTCTTCTTAAGCAAGAAAAGAGAAACCAAATGCTCTAATACCAATGTAATGGAAATGACCTATGAACTTTGAGAGCATAGTGGGTGAACTTAATTGACGATATCAACATAATCATAGTACTTAGTTAACTTGGCATGAACAATACTTTTGCAAGAGCTTGAGAGTTTAGCGAACATGACAAAAGTTGAGGACCGGATTTATGTGGAGACGGTCTGAAGGGGATCGGGGAGCACCACAGACGGAGAGTGAGAGAGAGAAGGAGACACACGACACACAGATATGGGTGGGGAGACTCAAAGAATGAGCAGCCCCCTATACACTTATGCTATGTATAAGGTATACAAATCAGTGGGCGCCCAGACTCTGGGCGGTCGGGCAAGGCACATGCGCCTATACCCCAACAACCTCCCACTTAAAGGCGAATGTGCCTTTAAGCAAGGGAACCTAGTCAAAAGACTACAAAAGGTGAGAGAAAATCTCTCAACCGATGCCCACTGGCTGGTTGTGATCGTGTGCATCCGACTGTCCTGTTCCCATGTAAGTCCATACACCACCAGACGTACCGCACACGCACTGCAAGTATGTACGCAATACCTTGATATCTCCCTCATGCACTATGCCATCATCAGTCAACAAACGACTGACAACCCCAACTGCAAATGCTCCCACTGCAGCTGCGTTATCCGGTCTCAAGATCAACATCTCATACATGAGACCACCGAATGCCGATGCAATGCTAGCGGGCCCTGATAGCTCTACGGAGCATGCATCAACATATATATCCCTGGCAATAGACATCTCTGACTGACAAGGTGTGTCAGCCACATGCATCTCCTGGCTGTCTGCAAAATACGCATCAACCTATCGTGCAACCTCAGAGCAAACCAGCTGCTCTAGGTGTCTGCTGGAAGACATATCCTGCACAACTATATCCCCATGCTCACTATCGAGCATAGAAAGGAATGACTGCATAATCACTGACATCTCAGCCTCCTCTGCAATAATCCACTGGAAACATGACCACTCAATCTGCTGTGACTCACTAGAGCTCTCATGCTTTAACTTCGTATGCATAGAATCTTGCACAACGTCCTCCTGTCGTGACTCACTAGAGCAAGACTGCTCTACCTGTCTATCCTGCATAGAAGTATCTCTCACAACTGACTCTCTGCTTTGCTCAGTCACTAGCAAAGCATGCATGTCTGACTCTATCACCTCTATGTGTGACTGCTCAAGTCGTGCCCCAACTGTGTACACAACGAGCTCACTACTCTGCACTCCATGCAAAGCACCCTGCAACCCATGAGAAAAAGAGACTGTCCGGGTCTCTCGCTCTCTGCATGGCTGTAACAAGATTAAGACTCGACCATCTCGCACCAGTACTACGTGCAATGGGTACCATGTGCCAACTCTAGCACCTCTCGCAATCACTAGCGAACCCAAATGCAACACAAAAGATCGCTCAAGCAGCGATACTCGATATCCACTATCGTGTAACTGTCTGACTGAGATCTGACTGAGATCAACAAACTGAGATCAAATCCCGTCTCAGATCTGGCACATAACGCACATGACGCAGGGTAAATCTCATACCACTGGGCACGGACAAACATACGTCTCCTACACCCTCAATGTCATACACAGCACCATCAGCCATGTGCACACAACCAAGTCTCCCACTAGAAAACGTGCTAAACCACTCACGATGCGACGTGACATGGAAAGTAGCATCTGAATCTAGTAACCAATGTGAAGACAATGTGCAATCCGATATGCAATCCGTAGACATAAGATCATCTGAAGACAAGCTAGATGTAAATGTGACATCGCCATCACAAGCATACTCAGTAACCACCATACTGATCTCACTAGCATCTGTCATGCCCAAATCTGCATCACGCATTTGTCGCCTCCGTTGTCTCAAACGCCTGAAACATCGACGCCTAATGTGCCCTCTATGTCCACAATGCCAACATGTCAAGTCTCTATACCGTCGAGACTTGCGTGTGGGACCAATCTCTCCCATGGACATAGAAGTGGGACTAGACTCCCCTGTAGACATGGATGTCGCCTACATAGCATGTAAACTCTGCCATAAATCATGAGTTGTAGTCTCCCTCAAGACCTGCCAGTCAACAGACTCAACCAGATGCAAACGAATCGTAGACATTGCTAACTCATCAAGATCCTGCCAATCATCATCACGCATAGACTTGGGCTTCGCCGATAAACCACACAAGGGTTTATCCTGCCCCAAATCCGCCAATGCAACAAGCATATGCTCCTTCCAAGCAACAAAATCTGCACCATCAAACTGTGTTATACCATAACGTTGGAAGTCAAATGAAAAATCAGCCATAATGCTCGCAAAAGAGCAACCAACAATGAGTAGCAAATGTCAACCAAATCAGCCCTAAACTGGCTCGAATCGCATCAAACAAAAGTCTGCAAATATGGCTGTAAAATATGCCTGCAAATCAGCCCCTAAACAGCCCCAAAATTCAGCTCTTAAACAGCTGCATAAAAAAGTCACAAACGTGTCCCAGATCAGCCTAAAACTGAGTCATACATGGACACCTGCAAAGAGGAAACAATGGCTGAAAATTCAGCGCCCAAATAAGCGCTCAAACCTGCCTGTAAACTTGTAAACCTATAAAACCTGCTGAAAAACCTCAAGCCATTAGTGCTCGAATCCGGCTACCTAGCTCGTAGCCACACAAGCATACATCACAATACTCACTCTTGTGAGTGAACCAAGATAACTGTACGCCCACACTGTGCGGTATCGATGCATACACACGCACAAGAGCTCCCGCAATGTCAATACAAGCCTCGCGTGCTCTAGTATCACACTGCAATCTGTGAGCTAATCACCAAGACCACACTGTACGGTATCGATGCATACACACGCACAAATCTTCCACCTACAGAGAACACCGCAAGCAAATGCTGAGTGCAACCCGCAATCTCTACCTAGATCGCATAAATGATGCGCATAAAACTCCTGGGAAAATTTCGCTAGAGTTTCGTCAGTAAAACGGCCACAAAACCAGTAACCAAACTGATTGCATGCTCAAAACCATGAGCAACCAAAGCACATCAAACCGCACTCCAAATGCATGTACCAATCTCCACACTTTGCATACATCATTGCAAATACCTGCAAATCTAGTACACAAATATCTGCTCTACCTGTGACTGCCAAAAAACATGCTCGATGCATACATTGCCGAGCTCAAAATGCAATCACATTAGTCTCCCTGAGCATCAAACCACATAAGGCATACATCGTATCCTCCCACCTGTGAGAAACTTGCAGCAAATATCACTCTCATATCTGAGAGCAAACCATGTGTGGAATCCTCGACACACAATAAACAACTGCTGCCGCAGAAAATCCAACGTCACTCTCACATCTGAGAGCAAACCATGTGTGGAATCCTCGACACACAATAAACAACTGCTGCTGCAGAAAATCCAACGTTAAGAATTTTAAAATTCTGATATGACTAGCGCGTCTGGAGCATGCCAAAACCCCAAGGTAGACTTCTGGATCACATGTATCCGAGTTCGGGTGTGAAAGCTATGCCAAAAAACGCTGTTTTCGGTCCAAAAACGTAGCAAAAATTTGTTGCTGCTGCAGAAATTTCAGAGGTCAAAATCAGCTCAAATAGACATCACCATTGCGTCCGGAGCGTGCCAAAACCTCAGGTTACTCCTTAACCTTGCATGAATCGCATTCCGTATGCAAAAGTTATGCAAAAAACACTGTTTTTGGGGCCCGAAAATGACCTGCGAAAATGAAAATCTGCATTTTTTTTACAAGTATGGCTGCAAATAACCATACACACTTGCAATACACTCTTCCCTCAATCTTGAGAATGCCCCTCAAGCTTCCATGAGCACAGATCTGGTGGTTGCTCACCGATCTCAAGCTTCCACCGAAAGCGAGCTCACCATAGCCGAAAGCTCACTCCTCTATAGCACTCCATCTGTCGCGAAGCCAAAGCTCTGATACCAATTGAAGGGGATCGGGGAGCACCACAGACGGAGAGTAAGAGAGAGAAGGAGACACACGACACACAGATATGGGTGGGGAGACTCAAAGAATGAGCAGCCCCCTATGCACTTATGCTATGTATAAAGTATACAAGTTAGTGGGCGCCCAGACTCTGTGCGGTCGGGCAAGGCACATGCGCCTATACCCCAACACGGTCCCCCTTCCAATAGGCATTTTTATTATAGATTCTCCCATCAAGAGAGACTTGGTACAATACAATCTTTGTGTTCCCTGTGACCTAGGTGATGCAATGAAGATGCATTTCTTCATGCATCACGAGCATAACATAAACTTTGCAAAACGCATTAACTATCCCAAGCCTCAGTCTCCCAAGGACTAAAACACCTTCAAAGGTGGAGAGACCTAGAAAGGAATGAGAGTAGGGAAGAGGAAGAAGAAACATTCCATAGGAGAAATAAGTAGTTCCTCACTTATCATCACTCTTCTTGCTAGCATACATAATAGCATAGTAATGAATATGGCAAGCTTAAGCATTGAATCATGGCTCTTGGTTGAATTTGCATTCCATAGTCAAGAGTGTTGGTCTAGGCTCTCAACTTTTGTACTAGCTTGGAGAAGGAGATGGAGCTGTTGCACCTTGCAGTTCACACAATGAGAGTTTGTGTGAGTGTGTGTGGGAGAGTATACCCCCAAGTAGTCCCCCCTTCTTGCTTTGGTCGACCCCCCCCCTTGTAGCTCATGCTTGAATCTCATTGGACCCTTCCAAGCCTAGCCAATCACATGCAAGAGGCATATCAAGCAACAAGGGTGGCCTTGGGACAAGTGTCCCCCTTTCCCCTTTGAGAGAGAGGACTTGATAAATGCAAAAATAATTAATGAAATTAACTAATTATCATTGGGCCCCTTGGGAGGCCAACCTATAGGCTTTAGGCACACCATGAGGGCAACATGGGTAGGGCCTTGACATGTGGCCTTGCTACCTCTTGAGGCTTGGGCTTTCCTTTCGTGTGTGTGTGTGTGTGTGTGTGTGTGTGTGTGTGTTCTCTCTCATCCCCCTAGCTTTAGGGCTCGCCCCCTCTTGAGTAGGGATTGGATTTGACTTTTTGAACACCTTACCCTCAAGCACCTTAGTCAGCAAGAATGACAAAGCACCTCAAGCTTAGGCAGTGTTCTCACAAGCACCTCAAGCTCCCTAGTCCGAAAGCACAACAAGCACCTCAAGCGTCTTATTCAGCAAGCATGACAAGAACCTCAAGCACCTTAGTCATCAAGCACGACAAGCACCTCAAGCTTGGGCCGGGTTCCCACCTCAAGCTCACCTAAGGTCAAAGGACTTTTAACACTAATCTTTGGAGATCTTTAATGAAGCTAACCCTAAGGGCTTTAAGCTCTATTGGCTAGCCTTTCTCTTTGATAGATCATCTCTCTTTTGGACCCCTTTACCATTGGCCCCGTGTTGAGATAGACATGTAAGCACATGTCTATATTCTAACCCTTATTCCCGTCTATTATCCCACATTAAATTATCAGTTTAATATGAGAAAGTCATTTAGGTTGGTTCGATATTATATTTTATGACATTACTTCTCTCTTGAAATCATAGTCGTCCTCGACTATGATAAAGCCATAGTCATTATTCAATGTTTTTCAGCGGGTAGAGGATCCCTTTTTACCATAAGACATCTTTCCAAGATGGATGACTAATCCATTTGATGCTTGGGAGACATAGATGTCGCAAGCATGGTCCATTTCATTCTCCCAAATTAGAGTGACAAATTCTACTTGGTGTTTGAGAGGCGTCATCATCACAAACATGATCCTAAGTATGCATACTACTCAAATTTGTGCACAATAAAAAGAGAACTGGTCTTATAAGACAAAAACATTGGTTATTTAAAAGAAATTTGTACACTTGCTTACTCTAATGTATCATTGTAAGCATTGACAAGGTTCATACTATCCTTAAGCTCTATTCCTTGCATCCATCTAGCATATTAAAAAGGATAATTTTTGAACTTAATAAGATACCGTCGGATAATCTTACCATGTTGTAGTACCTTGTCTTCATGCTGAAGGATAGCTTTGGGTTGTAGCACCTCTTCTTGGTCTTCAACTTTGGGAGGGTCTTCAATAATTGGTTCACTTGGTGGCTCTCCTTTGTAGGGCTTAAGTAGGCTCACATGAAAAGCATTGTGTATGAGCCAATGGTTGGGCAACTCGAGTATCTTATTGATAGGCTTCAAGATTTGAAAAGGACCATAATATCTTTTTGCTAGCTTAGCATAATACTTTTGATGGCCCGTAGGATTTTTCTGCCTTGTTTGCCTTAGTCGAGCCTTAGGAAACCTATTTTTTTAGCCAAGGTGCCCGTTGGGTCAGCCGGCCAAAGTTTTGATGTGGTCACATTATTTTTCCGATGTTTAATACATCAAACCCTGTAAAAGTCTAATGACAATCTCTTATGTCAAGTCTGAGTCAAAGATGTAATTTTTACAATGATGTATGTAAAGGTCCATGAGAAGTTGGCCGCCGCCGGCCACTTTAGAAAGCCCTAGGTATATAATACACTAAGGTTAGTAGGAAAGGGGATATTATTTTTTGAAGATAAGGGACTACTGCGTTACGTACAGAGCTACCTCTTTGCTCCAACTTGTAATCATCGCTTCTGTGGCTATGGTAATCCAAATTCAGTTTTTGTTTCTTGCATTGTGTTCCTCTTACTCTGCTCTTCCATTCAAGTGTAAGCATTCAAGATTCAGTGAAGGTTTCAGACGCATCCGTTTAGGCCTTAAATCGCTGTTTTGAGTGTTTATATGCGTATTTTATGTTGTTTTGACCCTAGGAGAGGCTTTAGGGACCTAAAAATGACCCTTTAGGGTCATTTGTTTACTGTTTTTGCGTACTGTGGAACGAACGATCGCGATCGTTGTACCTCTCCAGAATGCTGTGACAGTGATAGGATATGTTCTTGATAGTCCCTTGTAGCTTCCCTTCAAATTTCGTGCGATTCCGATATGATTTGCATGGTGAACGGGCGTGATGACTGTAGAGCTGTGTAGAAGGACATAGGCAGATTACTTGGCTTTAGTGCGATCGATTTGCTTGTAGAGTTAGTAGTTGCATCTCTTCGAGTTCACTTCATTAGGATTGACACCCTAGTGAGTTTCCATGCCTCATCCGAGTCGCTTCCCCTGTATCGATAATTTTATGTTGATGCTTGAGAGCTATGCTATGGACGTCCGTTGCGGCGACCCGCAAACATTGGCGCCGTTGCCGGGGAATGAATCTTAGGTGATGAGTGACCGAGTTCATATTCAAAGTTTTCTTATTGTTCCAGAAGATCATTTCCATTCCATTTACATTTCAGTGAAGCATCTAGACAGGGGTTTAGCGCTTAGTGGAGTCTAGGGTCGAGGGACTGGCTAGATCTACTCTTGAGAGATATAGGGAGTTTTGAGTGAGGTTGCTTTAAGCATTTTTTCTCTTCAAATTTCTTTGTATCGATTGAGTACTGATCCATCATCCGTTTTTTATCCTGTTTGTTTTGTTTGATTCATTTTCTTATGTTCTTTCATTTCTGTACTTAGGAGTAGGATAAGTAAATCACATTCCACTCAGATTTGGGGTAAGATTTAGAGTCGAGAAACCAAAAAACCATAACTTTGGCAAAAAGGCCATAAGACTCTGAAATTTTGAAAATCTGACCAAACAGAGCTGAACTTTATTCAAATCACAAAGTGGTAGCACGAAACACTGGGAAACACTTGTCAGAGGGATCAGACAAAATTTCATCAGATTTGGCCTCTGTACTACGATCGCGATCGGTGTACCTCAATGCCAGAATTGGACAAGATTCGACATGTGCCTTCTTGATAAGATTCTAAACAAGTTTGTCTAAAGCAACCACACCCAAAAACATCAAAAATCAAGGAAATGAGGCCACTTGGGTAAAACTAGCTTGACAGACCCAGAAACTATAAAATCTTGACTTTTGGTGATCCAAATGCAAAAAGACTTGGGGGATAGCCTTAAAACATCAATGTCTACAAGCATGCCAAATTTGGTCTAATTTGGGCTCCAAACTACGATCACGATCGGTGTACCTCAGTCCCAGATTTTGACCAGATTTCATCTGTGGGATCCTCAGGTGTATACAAACATAAAAGTCTAAAGGACCTAGGGTCAAAAACCAGAAAAAACAGGTCAAAACCACTGAATACAGATCCGAGTAAAAAACTGCTAAACTGGCATAGAAATTGACTTTCAGTAGACCAAAACACATCAAAACTGAGAAGAAAGCATACAAAGGGATAGCATGTATACATAAAAATCCCAAATAGCTTTCATTTCCCAAAACAAACATCAAGATCAAGTCAAACTGATAAAATTGGGAAAACAGGCACTTCCAACCAAGAAATGGTAGAAACTTGACTTTTTTCAGTCCAAATACAAAAGTGTCTGGCAGGTAGTCTTATAATAGCCTGGTGAACAAGCTGGTGAAGTTTCATTTAATTTGGGATCCAAACTACGATCGCAATCGGTGTACCTCAGTGCCAGATTTTGACCAGACTTTACCCACACATACACCTAGGTTATATAAGATACCAGGAGTTTTCAAAATTTTAAAAAAATCACCAAAATAGCCAAAAACAACAGACAGTCACGAAACCACTGCAGCAGACCAAGATCTGGTGAAAACATGACTTTTTCTTGTCCAAATTCACAAAGATTTGGGGAGTAGACTGTACACATCATTGTCTACCATATCCACAAGTTTCATCCAATTTGGGCTCAAAAGTACGATCGTGATCTGTGTACCATACTAACATTTTGAGTTGAAAATTTGTGAGTAGGTAGTTGATAACTAGACAAACAACATTCTCAAAAGAACCAGGGTCAAAAAACCAAAAGACAGTTGTCAAATAGGGCAAACACTGATCACTGATCCTTCAGACCAAAATTTTGAGAAAATTCAAGTTTTTGTGATCCAAATGCAAAGTGGGTTTGGGAATAGACTAATCATACCCATGTCTATCAACTCCTAAAATTTCATGCAAAAAGGAGCTGAAACTACGATCGCGATCGGTGTACCCCAGTGACATTTTGGACTGAAAATTTATGAGTAGGTAGCTGACATCTAGTGCAACATATTTTCCAAAAGGAGCAAGGTCAAAAACCGCAAAAGAAAGTGGTCAAAAGTCCCATTTACACAATCAAGCCAATAACCGCAGAACCACTTGGGATTTGGGTCTTCATTGGTCAAAAAATCTCCAAATTCAAAAATACAGAGACACTTAGTATCAAGACATCAAGGGCTAGCTACTGTGCAAAAATCTTCCAAATCTGTGACATGGGGTCAATGATCGCGATCGGTGTACCTCTACATAGTGGGGGTATCTGACGTCATAAGTTTGTAGACCTACTTGAGTACATCCCAAATCTCAAGTTTGAGTGAAAAATACCCTCTGGAAGCCAATATACAAGCCAAAGTTCCTGTGTTCAGGTCCTGAGACTCTTTTGAGTGCTGTTTCAGGAGCAATTCACCAAAAGTGCTCTAACTTTTGATAGACAACTCCAAATTGAGTCAGGTATAGCTAGGATCCAAGCTTGCGGGCAATAGCACACACCTAGACTCCAAACTTTTAAGATACCCCAAAACTTTTAAGTTAGGTTTTGGTTTTAGAGCTGAATTTTTCTAGGTTTCCTAACTCCAAACTTTTAAGATACCCCAAAACCAGTGTCCAGAAACCAAAAAAGTCACAAATTCCTGACTTTTTAGAGACTTGACCAGGGGCAAAAAGAGATTGTGTGCACTAAGCCAAGGTGTTCTTATCAAGGACCATCTTGAGAGTATTGAGTGAGGCTTAATCATGACAACTCATCCATCATTAGGGTTTCCCACTCAACTCAGAGCTATGCCACCTACACAAACAGCCAGAAATACTGCAACACCTATAACAAGAGGGTTGAGACAAGACCATGAGGCTTATCAATCATATCAAGCCAAACCTCAAGGCATGGCTCATGGATATTTTTCAAGTGATCATGTAGCTCACTGGAAGCCAAAAGTGGGAGTATATCACTCCAAATCAACTAAAATGCGGGAGTTTGAAAGAGCAAAAGTGGAAATTGTTAGAGACTTAGAGGAGAAGCATCCTCTAATCAACAAACCCAACATGAGGTTCATCAAAACCAATGAAGCCACGAGAGTTCTAACGGATTACACTTATGATGGCCTTTATAGGTTACGTATTGGGGATCAAAACAACTTCTATAGATGTTTAAATTCCATCATTGAAGAGTTGACAGACTACAAGAACCTCTATGCCTTCACATACACAGATGACCAGGGAGTGCAAGTTCTAATGGTAGATAAGTATGGACGAGAGTACAAACTTATCAGCCCAATTGAACTAGAAAGATATACATACATGGGTACTCCAATCTCTGCTTACTACTTTCAACCGAGTGTAAGCGTACCAAGGTTTTTGGAGACTGATTTGCAAGAAGCCAACATTGAAACTATGGAATCAAATGGACCTCAAACATCCAGAATAGCTATTCACAGGAGTGTAGCTCCTACCTCATTGAGTGGAACCAAGAGACCACCAATTAGACTTATAAATCCATCAACATTTCCAAAACATGTCTCAAATGGGATTCCACCAAGATTTTCTCCAAGAAGAGAAGAAGGAACGAGGGATGTCCTTGTGAGAGACCCCAACACGCCAAGATACATGGTTGAACCAGAACCAATGAGACCATATCAATTGGCCAAATGTGTCAAGAAGAAGTATGATGGGTTAAGGGATCCATACGTACATGCATCCTTGTTCAAACAAGTGTTAAGAGCCGAACAAGTATTTTATTTTCATACACAGTATGAGGGATTTGGCTTAACCTTGGAAGGGATAGCATTGAATTGGTTCCAACCATTGGACAAAAATGCCTTCTCAAACGTTGAACAACTGTTGCAAGAATTTGTTGTGGAGTTCTCTAAAAGGGGAATCAAGCATAACACAGTGTCCCAAATCTATGCATTCAAGCAAAAAGAAGATGAGAGAGTGAAGGAAGCATCGCTACGCTTCAAACAATATATAGAGAGATGTCCGGAACGCGAGTTACCTCAGGATGAAAGATTATCAATTCTCTTCATAGAGGGTTTGAAAAATGAAACTCTCAAGAAAGATTTGCACTTAAAAGGATGCACTTCCTTTGAACAAGTCACGAGAGAAGCGTTATACCTAGTTGACAATTGTAAAGCCTATGGCGAGGAAATTGGTAATACAAAGATCACTATGGATAATGCTCCTTTAGCATCTAGTGAAACCAACACAAGGCAAGTGGTTATGTCTCAATTAATGACCAACCTAGATGAGCTAGCAGTGCAAGTAGCACAACGAATAAAGTGGTGTGCCATTGAGCAAAAATGGACCAATCATGAGATGAGTGAGTGCTACTATAATCAAACCTACACGAGGGGGATACTATTTGGACATCAAATAGAAAAAAAAATGCCATTAACAAATCATCCATTATTTCAAAATAGGGTTGTACCAAGGGCTTTACAAAGAGCTGAGGTATCACAACTTAGGCTAGGGCAAGAACCTATGAGAAAAC
Source organism: Adiantum capillus-veneris (assembly GCF_014529385.1). NCBI lineage: Eukaryota > Viridiplantae > Streptophyta > Polypodiopsida > Polypodiales > Pteridaceae > Adiantum > Adiantum capillus-veneris. The sequence goes on along the minus strand of NC_140939.1, from coordinate 5,491,344 downwards.
TCTATTCATTGAATGAGGACACTCTGATGTTCATAGCCAATCAAGAGCGTAGACCAGAGACCATTCTGGCTAAGCAAGAACAACCATCAAATGCACCACCAGTGACTCAACAAGATGGACCATGCTACAAGTGTGGAGGTAATCATTGGGCCAAGAATTGTTCTTGTGTAGAGATAATTGGATATTGTTTGGAGTGTGACATTACACACGTTGTTCCAAATTGTCCAAAACACCCAAACAAACAAGGGAAAACAACAATGAATGTTGTGGGAGTGTTACCCTCTCCAAGTGGATCAGAGGCAGAACCCACAATTCCTGTGAAGGTAGTGACGAGAGACCAAGCAAAAGAAAATGCTGAGGACCAAGCTAATGAGGATAAAGATCAACAACCCAAACAAGGGGAAACAGCTAGTGTGTCAGTGAGGACTGGGAGAAAATCCTAGAAAGCCAAAAGAGACAGAATTAAAGCAAAAACAATTACAAATCAAAATGCACTACAAACATAATTACAAGAGACAAAGGAGCAGTTAAAATAAGAACGGGAAAACAAAACGGTGGTGAGCGATAAGAAGCCAAGGAAGGTGTCTTCGGGAGGATCTGTGTTGGTAGACAAATTCCTAGAGCCATTAGATGCTGCATTGGAAGCATATGAGGCTAGATTGAAACCCAACCAAACCCTAGAGCAACGAGGGATGAAATATCCTCATGCTGAGGTAGAGACTGAGAGGTTGAAAATGTGTAAGGAATTGGTAAAAACTGCACAGGCAATGATGGAGCCTGAAGCACCAATTCCACCTCCAGAAACAAAACCAAAAAGTGTTGGATTTGAAATGCCTAGGAAAAGGTTGTTGAAACATTAACTCAAAGAAACATTGCGCTAAAATCACAAAAGGATGTGCAAGCAAAGACTGCAACACAAGAAACCAACAACCTAGAAATTCAACTAGATGATCAAGTAGTGGCCAACACCACTAATGATGCAAGGTCAAGATCACAATTTATGGCACCTATCCCAGAGATATATGAGCCATGGCCAAATGAATTGTGGGAGGCAATTAGAAGTGCAAAAGATGGAAGTGCGACATTCCAATCTGCACCCATAATTGAGGTCAATACAGGGAATGAAGTCTATCAGGGAGACATTCAATCTCTAAATGGAGATGCAGGGACGGAAGTTTCAATTGAAAGCAAACCAGAGTCCTTGAAGACCTTACCCTCATACATAGGAGAACATGAGGCAGGCTCAGAGACTAGAGTGGTGCCATCACAGAGGAGAGCCATATCCAAGATGATGGATACAAAGAGTATGCAAGAGTTGATGTCATCTCCAATACAGTGCACCATTACTCTATCTGAATTGCTTAAGATTAGACCACATGTATGGGATGAAGTAGGCAACCATTTGGGGAAGATGGGATTAAAGATACCTCTTCAAGATCTACCCTCACATGAACAATCAAACAAAACTCAACAAGAAAGTGCACACGCTAAACCTGTGCCAATAAACAAGGTGGGGGAATATTGCGAAGGAGAAGAAGGAAACACCACCTTACCTGTGGAATACAAAGGAGTTAAAAGATTGGCTATACTTGATAGTGGGGCTGGAGTAGCCATAGCCACAAAAAACATTTGGGAAAAATGGCGTAGACCAGCACTTAGGAAAACTAGAATGAAGCTGCAACTTGTAGATGGATACACGGAAAAAGCTCTGGGTATCCTAGAGCAAATTATTGTGAATTCTTGTGGAATTGAATATGAACATACATTTGCAATAGTAGATTTTGGAAAAGGGAACAATTTTGATATCATTTTAGGAAGGCCTTTCATGCGTCAACTTAAGATGTTTCAAGATTGGGGCTATGACTATATCTACTTGAGACATAAAAAGATCACCACAAAAATAAGCATAAAAGACCATAGCTATAGAGATGTGAATAGAACTCCTATAGAAAAAATTGACTCTACTATAGTCAATGGGAAAGAGATACCTACGTGGCTACAAACCAAACAAGAACTTTGGATGTGTGGTGCTTCGAAGTGTGGAAGCTCAGTGAAGGAGGATTGCATCCTAGAAAGATCAATGAACGATGAAGCTTACATACCGGAACCCTTTCCAGAGCAATTATTTGAACCCTTTGGATGGGATCAAATACTGGAGACTCTTAATGTGTGTGTGAATGAGGTGACTCCGACTAAATTTTGTGATGAGGAAGGGTATGATATAACTCCCGTATTTACGATAAAGGTGTTGAAGGAAGCTAACGAGATTTGTGAGTGTGAAGGCAAAAAAGGTGAAACAGATAGCTACGTCATGGAGCATGATGCCAAAGTGCACATGAAGAAAGCAGATAAACCAAAAGAATATGTCATTATTGACATACCTGAAGAAACAAAGAAGCCGACTTCAGAAAAAGTGCAAATGAAAGTAAATGAAGGAAAAAAGCTTCCAAGTTCAACGGCAAATCTTCAACAAACGCAAGATCAAAAGAAGAACAGGGACAAGGAAGAAGATGGACTATCTCCTACGATGATCAAATTCAATTTATGCGGACAAACAGGGCTCAAGGTTACATGTTCGGCCGCAATTGATCCTTATGCTACTAAGAATCTAATGACTTATGGAACGTGGATCATGATGGGAAAGCCACCAATCAATGAGCTAGAAGAAACAGTTTAGACAAGTTCAAAAATGTCGATTCCTAGCTTTGGAGTGGCAGAAGCTGTACTCAAATTGAGTACCGGGGAGTATAAAGATACTTTCCACATAATCAACTCCCATCATCTCAAAGAGAGTCTGGTCTTGACACAAAGCTGGAGGAACATCTTCTTTCGACAACAATCAAAAGCTTCAACAACAACAACGGTAAGACTCCATGAAGCTTCTCAAATCCATGCAAAGAAGAAATCGCCAACCATCGTGGAAAAAGGTAAAGCAAAGGTAAAAATTGAAGTATATCAACCTCGCCAGATGACTTTACCTTCAACGAGCTTCCATCAAATTTCTCACGAAGCCTCTACATCAAGAGCCACACCATCAACAATGCAATGCAAACCAAAGCAAAAAGTCTATCAACCAAAGTTTCCATCACAAAAAAGCATCCAGAAGAAGCCGAAGAATGTCGAGCAGGTGTTAATATCCAAAGAGCACATCCAAGTCAAAGACCCAGTTTGGATACATGAAACACAGGTTCAACCACAACAACAAAAGGTGACAGGGTGGATAGCATCAAACAAGTCAATCACTGCTCAAGGCTACTTCCAAGGAAACACTAATGTTTGGGACAAAAAGCCTAAAGTAACAGCCTGGACCTACCCACCTCAACCAACGAGTTCTACAAGGAACAAGACGTGCTATCAACGGAATACAAAATACTCAGGGAAGCGAAAAAACACCAACAAAAGGCAAACAAAAAGACCTTCCAAGCGGGCAACGCGAAAAGTTTGGGTACCCAAATCAGACTTCAACAAAGATACCCAACACAAACAGGTGAATCAGCGGATGATTCTAGTGAAGCTACTTGAAGCACAAGGATTCTATGAAGGTAACACCCAAATATGGTTACCCAAAGTAGTTGCTCAACCTAGAGCCACTAAGACCAACCAAGTAGCAAAGGACCCCACACAAAGACAATCAAAAACAACAAAGAGCCAATGGGGACTAAGCACAACCAAGGGAGAAACAACCTCAAAATGGATCCCTCGTCTTCTACTACAAAAGCAAGGCTTTTACAACGGAAATCATCAGGTTTGGATACCAAAGCCTAGTGTCCATCAAATTGTAGAAGAAGATAAAATGCCAAAGACGGTCACACAAGGACCAAAAACAAGATGGGTTCCAAAATTGCTAGTGGAAACTTAATCACAGAGAACCCACACATCTCGACAATCGCTTCTCATGGAAATTAATGCAACGGCTACATCAAGCCCTATCAGAGTTGAAGGACTTGTTTTACAAAGAAGTATCAACATACAACAAGCAAGTCAAGAGGAGCCAAAATATGCCAATCTACTCGACAAAATGGTGGCATTCAAAGACCAAAGCAATGATAGAGGCCTTAATCTCAAGAACTTATGGCATTGGGTTTTAGGCCATGAACACGTAAGTCCAAGTCGCCATTAAAAATACATGGCATAAAAGTCAAGAGTCGGGCAGCTGAGCCACTAAATGAGCAAGGCATTAGTCCCAAAGCTTCAAGTAATATTCTTTGTGGTCTAAAAGTCTTAGCTATTCTAGGTACTGCTCAAGGTGGAGGAGTTGAGCATATTTATTTTGTGTCGCTCATGCTGGTATAGGTGAGCATAAGAGTCCAAGTCTATGTATTTTAAGTTTGGTTAAGTGAAAAAAGTCCAAAAGACACTCACGCACTACGCATAGTGAGGAATGAGTGGAGAAGCTTCTACATTGAAAACCCTTCTTGGAAACGTGCAAGCTATTGAGACGTCCTTTGATGTCACATGTGCTACATTTGTTCCTTGAAGCACCCATCAACTCCATCTTTTACACTACATGCTTTTGTTTAAAAACTTCTCATAAGCATATAGAGTGTCCCATAATTGGCACTTACATTAGGCACTCTTCCTTTGTTTCTCCCAAGCACTCACCTCGCATGAGAGGTACTTCGAGTCAAAATGCTCAACTCCAATAAGAGCGTATACCAAAGGCACTTTTTTCCCACTGGGTTTTTCCCTTTGGTCATCCAGATTTTAAGACCCTAATCTAGACCTCATCATCAACGTCTTGTATATATTCCTTCTACATCAACAATAAGGAAAGGGCTACCCAAAACCATCAACAACAACTTGGAGGAAAAACAGCAGGTCTCCATATGCTTATCAAGAGCATCTTTTATCTTCAAGGGTGACAACAAAGCTCCATCCAACAATGGCAAGTCAAAGAATGGCCTACAACATCAAGCAATGAGAAATTTAGCAAGCGAGCTATCCACAACAATCAAAAATAGCTCACACAGTGCTTCAACATTGGTGACCTATTGCAAACAACACAAATTGCAGTGGACCTTGAGAGAATATCTATCATAAAGTCCACGTGACAAGGAGGATCAGTTCTACACGATCAAACACATCAACATCCATCTTTATGGCGGCTAAGATTGACAACCAAGAGGCGAATGCACAACAAGAAGAAACCGTTGCCTCGATAATCAAAGCTCAAATCATGTATCAACAACATGACAACTATGCATCACTCAAGGAAGGGGGGAGCATCATCAACGACAATGCGCTTCCCAAGATGAAGATCAAACTTGAAGACAAAGCTGAAGACAAAGTTGAAGACAACCCTATGACAAGACTGCACAAGGTCGCGTCAAGGGACGACACGAGCCAGGAAGGGGGGAGTGTTTGGAGGTGATAACAACATACAAGTGACCACCTAGCCAAGGCACCCGTTGGGTCAGCCGGCCAAAGTTTTGATGTGGTCACATTATTTTTCCGATGTTTAATACATCAAACCCTGTAAAAGTCTAATGACAATCGCCTATGTCAAGTCTGAGTCAAAGATGTAATTTTTTCAATGATGTATGTAAAGGTCCATGAGAAGTTGGCCGCCGCCGGCCACTTTAGAAAGCCCTAGGTATATAATACACTAAGGTTAGTGGGAAAGGCGAGATTATTTTTTGTAGATAAGGGACTATTGCATTACGTAAAGAGAGCTACCTCTTTGCTCCAACTTGTAATCATCGCTTCTGTGGCTACGGTAATCCAAATTCAGTTTTGTTTCTTGCATTGTGTTCCTCTTACTTTGCTCTTCCATTCAAGTGTAAGCATTCAAGATTCGGTGAAGGTTTGAGACATATCCGTTTAGGCCTTAAATCGCTACTTTGAGTGTTTATATGCGTATTTTATGTTGTTTTGACCCTAGGAGAAGCTTTAGGGACCTAAAAACGACCCTTTAGGATCATTAGTTTACTGTTTTTGCGTACCGTGGGATGAACGATCGCGATCATTGTACCTCTCCAGAATGCTGTGGCAGTGATAGGATATGTTCGTGATAGTCCCCTGTAGCTTCCCTTCAAGTTTCGTGCGATTCCGATATGATTTGCATGGTGAACGGGCGTGATGACTGTAGAGCTATGTAGAAGGACATAGGCAGATTACTTGGCTTTAGTGCGATCGATTTTCTTGTAGAGTTAGTAGTTGCATCTCTTCGAGTTCACTTCATTAGGATTGACACCCTAGTGAGTTTCCATGCCTCATCCGAGTCGCTTCCCCTGTATCGATAATTTTATGTTGATGCTTGAGAGCTATGCTATGGACGTCCATTGCGGCGACCCGCAAACAGCACACAACTAGACAGTCCTAGCAAGCTCAAAGAAACAATGGTGTGTCACTCACAGTTGAATGATTCCATTGTGAAGGATCCTACGCTGCAAAGAATAAGGAACCAACGCCGACGCCTCGCTCAACCGCCTCGCTGTTGCAATGCTCTCTCTCTCTCTCTCTCTCTCTCTCTCTCTCTCTCTCTCTCTCTCTCTCTCTCAAGCATACACACACACACATACATACATACACACACGAGTACACGAAGGAGAAGGAGATAGAGATGGAGCAAGAGAACTTTTTAGAACCTCCAAGAATGAGGATTTTTAGGTCAAATGGACCTTTCATAAGAGTTTGACCCATTCACACATGGACGCCCACAGTGGCCAGTCATTGCAAAACTACTATAAAAATAAGATAAGTGGTGCGCCTTTCATCGGAGATCACCTATACACCTATTGGACTGACAAGCCCAGTCCATGACTCAATCAAATAAATAATAAAGCATCCGTCCTCGAAGGTGATAGGGTGTCCATGAGGCTTAACATGACCCACTTCCTGATGTAGATTCCGTCCTTGGAAGCTATTAAGATGAATCTCGTTCGTCCAGGTGGAAGAGCATTTGAGGTTGAATTTCCTTAGCCTTCTTCAATCACTGCAAAATCAGCCAAAATTGGCATAGTAATTTCATTCTCATATACAATTAAAAAGCATACGCAATTGTATGCACACAAATTGATTGGTAACAAGATATTAAACAATTTCTCTTCTAGCTTAAGATTTTGTATTGCGACACTTTTGTTTTTTTTTTTGTGTTTTCAAAATTTGAATTTTGAGCTTTTGGGGGGTCATATGACATTGTCTCCCTCCCAAGGTTCATCACACTAGTAAACTCCCTTTATAATACTTAAGCTAAAGGTCAATAGGGACTAAGCTCACTAGAAAGCCCTAGTACATTTCACAAATGCTGCCTAAATCGGATTAAGAACCTAAAGTAACCATCGAATATTAGGAAGGCATTCCCCATGGTATTACGAGAAGATCTCTAACTCCTAACTTGGTCAAACTAGCTTACTCGACTGTGTACGCTTTGCTGTACGTTTCCAAGCTGGGAACTTGCATGTGCACTGTGTGCGAGACTCAAAAAGCTGCAAACACACAAGTAGAAGAGCCTAGAAAGCTCAAAGGGGCAGGGGTGTGTCACTCATCGCTCAATGCTTCCATCGTGAAGGATCATGTGCTGCGAAGAAGAAGGAGCCACCGTCAATGCCACGCTCAACCGCCTCACCGCCGCCACAATGCTCGATCAGTCTCTCTCTCTCTCTCTCTCTCTCTCTCTCTCTCTCACACACACACACACACACACACACACACACACTCACACACACACACACACTTGTGAGCACAGGAAGGACAAGGAGACAATGATGGAGCAAGAGCCCTTCTTAGTTTACACCTCAGAGAATAAGGATTTTATTTTAGGTCAAATGGACCTTTTATAAGAGTTTGGCCCATTCACACATGGGCGCCCACAGTGGCCGGTCGTTGCAAAACTATTGTAGAAATAAGATAATTTGTGCACCTCTCATCGGAGATCACCTACACACCTATTGGACCGACAAGCCCGGTCCATGACTCAATCAAATAAATAATATGAGTCCGTCAAAGGTGATAGGGTTTCCGTGAGGGCTAACATGCCCCCCTTCCTGATGTAGATTCCGTCCTCGGAAGCTATTGAGATGAAGCATCCGAGATTGAATGTCCTTTGCCTTCTTCAGTCTCACTGCAAAATCAGCCAAAATCGGCACAGTAATTGCATTCTCATATACAATTAAAAAGCATATGCAGTTGTAGGCAGACAAATTGGTAATAGAATATTATACAATTTGTCAGCAATAAACATTAAACAATAATATAATCAAACGCATAAACAATTATAAAGGTCAAAAACTAAACAAGTCTGGGGTCACTAATATAACGGTCAAAAGGCACTAGAGATCAACTATTAATACCATGGGCAAGTTTCTCAATTTTCTCTGGTCAATTAAGCTGTTTAATCGCGAGAGCCAAGTATTTCATGTCCAAGGGATGACTAGAGGCTATACCTAGAGGACCTTGTAGTTAACACTAGAATGGTAACCTAACAGGACATAAAAGTGTCCTTTCAGGGTTTTGGAAAAAATTTCCAAAACCATAGTAGATCCACTCATTTTGAAAAATCCTTTCATGAGCTTATAGTTCAATAACTGCTACATATGGAAAAAATGAGAAACTTGTAATTTTTCTCATCCCTTGGTCACTACAAGCCTCCAAAGTTGATGGACCAGTGCATTTTTTCCAAAACAGCAATTTGTTACGGTTGATTGCATATAAATAAGAGTGGGGATTTTTGTAGGACATGAGATAAAATGCCCCGTTAACTTCAGTGGGTTGGTGACCAAAACATATGGTTTCTTTCACCTCACTAATTTTTTTTTTGGGCAAAAAAATAGGTACAAAAAAGTTGCATTTTTGCCATTCTGCGGACCTATCATCAAAGTTTCTATAGTCACGCTCAATACAGATACTATATACATGTTTTGTTAGTTCCCTTTGGGCCTTTGGATTCAAAAGAAGCCATGGAGCATGTCAAAAGGATAAAGGATCTCTTACAATTGGAACCTTGGGGGCAATGATAAAGTGCTAAATACAGCAAACATGAAAAACCTGGGCTTAGCATTATGACCTCTAGAAACCCATAGAAACTACTCAATATCTAGCCAAGTTTGTAGTCTGTGATTAGATATGGTTACTACCTACAAATTACACACAGTTGTCTTAAGAAATTAGCAATATTGAGAAAGTTATACTTGCTACTCTAAAATGTATCGTATTCTTTAGCAATCAAAAAACTCAACCATCATCATATACTATGCTATATAGCATGTTAGGTCCCACAAAACTCAAGGAAGATTAGCTTTATGTTATACATTACACTTACACAATCAAAATTGAATTTGGTAATCAAGAAAGGCACCAAAAAAATCATAAAAGTGCTAATTTTGGCCAAAAAATAGGATCATGCAATTCTTGTAAATTGGTCATAACTTTCAATTTTAACACTTAGCTCTCCCTACAAGCATCAAAACATGTTGAGAAATATGAAGGCCTAACCTCTAGCCATCTAAACCTCACAAACATGAAGTTTAGAGTGGTATAGTTGCCAAAAATTGAAAAAAGGCCAAAAACAGGACCCGTTTTTTCACACAGTTTAGGTTCAAAAATGTTGTGCAAGAGTAAGGTTAATGGTGAGATCGCTACTCAAAAAAAAATGCTAAGGTTTTTTCAGCTCATAAGGAAACTTTGTGGATATATAGAACCTAGAAATTCATTTTCATACTCTTCAAATAATTCAAGAAAAATGGTCACTTAACAGGACACAAAAGTGTCCAAGGACATAAAAGTGTCATGTTATCATTCTAGTGTTAATTAAGCTACGATAACAAGAATTTCTCATGAAATCATCGCCTAACTTATTTCCTTTTCTTTGACCCCCCAAAGTCTTTTCACATAATTGATTCAATCTTGATGTGTGTGCTTATTTTGTATGCCTTGGTTTTTTTTCTTTTCAAGGAAAAGCGCCCACACTAAGAATTTCTAGGGCTCTAGTACCATAGGCGATACATGTGGGTGAAGTACCAAATCAACCTGGGATTTCTCTTCGAGCTTAAGATTTTACATTGTGGCACTTTTGAAAAAAAATTTGGTTCATTTTCAGCATTTTAATTTTGTAACTTTGGGGGGTCATATAACATTGTTACCCTCCCCAGGCTCATCAAACTAGTAAACTCCCTTTATAATACTTAAGCTAAAGGTCAATAGGGACTAAGCCCACTAGAAAACCCTAGTACATTGCACACAGTGCTGCCTAAATTGAATTAAGAACCTTAAGTAACCATTGATTATTAGGAATGCATTGCCCATGGTATTAAGAGAAGATCTCTAACTCCTAACTTGGTCAAACTAGCTTAGTCAGACTGCTTGATTCTAAAACCTAGACAAGGGATTATGACAGAAAATTATATAGAATCTAATGTTTAATCTAAGCAAATGTGCAAAATATTGTGCTACCAATCACATTTATAGCAGACAAACATGGATGCAAAAACAAAGACAACGGACAATGCTAATGGTCAAGAAACACCTGTTTGTGTTGATGATCGTGCTTGATTTGAAGAGTGAATGAGAGAAAGATTCCATGAAGGTCCAATCCTAACAACAGCAACACTTTCTTGTACACACTAGGAAACACAAAGCACGCCTCTAGGAGGCACATCAGTGGGAAGAGGCACCAACCCTTATTGAACACAATCAAACAACATAAGGAACCCTAACCTAATTATTTGCATTCCCCCTAGAGAGTCAAGGGAATAGGATATTGTAGAGATTGGGGGGAAACCCTAAGGCTAAACCCCTAGCCTCATCATCATCTCAAGAAAAACAAAGTCATCCGTGAGACCATATGTGCCATCTGTGTAATCATGTAACTCTTCCTTATCATTAGAGATCACACAAATGTTCACTAAGAACATCACTAGACGTCTATAGTCATCTTGGTCAAGAGGGTAAGTTTGTGCAATCAGAGAGACGTCCTCTACTAAGTATAGATCAGTCGTGGTCAAAGAGATGTATCATCCATTCTAACTCCTCAAAATTCCTCTCATACGCTAGCATATCTACCAAATCCCATTCACATGCAAGCACCAGGTAGACTATGTGTTCCTCTCACATGCTAGCGTATCTACCAAATCCCATTCACATGCAAGCACCGGGTAGACTATGTGAAACACTTGTGCAAAGTAAAGAGGGTACCTCTCACCCAAGGTAGGAGTGGATGACTCTATCATACTAGCCATATCTATACACACAGATAGATGATGGTTAGAGTGAAAATATTATAAGGGTTGTGTCAAAAGGTCATGTCCTTGTGCATAATGTGTTTTTATGATTTTGGGTCATGTACTAGAACTCGTAGGTTTCCAGCTTTTTGTTTGGTGGCTCTTGCTCTTTTACTTTTTTGTTTTTGTTTTTGTGAGTATAAGGCTATTTATATACGTTCCCTAAGATTGGAATATTTAGAGGTCAGGGAGGAAGGTTAAGAGGGAAGTGAGTGAATTATGAATGTCAGCAAACACCCCCCCTTCCTTGGGTAGATCATACCATTTGGAATGATGTCGCCACCTTTTGAAACCAATTGTTCCAAGTTGTCTTGGGTGAAGAATTTGACCAATAGTTTCTGATTGCCCTAGGCATTTTATCTAGTTGCAAAGGCGGTAAAGTATTTTCCCATTGTAATGTCTATTGCCCGCAATGGAGCAATAAGCATTACAGGAATGAGTACCCTCACAGTGCCTTACATTATATCAATATTAAAGCACATGAAGGTAGAATATAAGACAATACACAGGACCAGAACACCATTTTCTTCATTGATATGTAACATAACATAGAGTTACAAGAGAGAAATATATTGATGACATGAGATAGAGATATCCACAAAGACTGGTATGAGATGTAATGTCTATTGCCCGCAATGGAGCAATAAGCATTATGGTAATGAGTACCCTCACACTACCTTACATTATATCAACATCAAAGCACATGAAGGCAGAATAGAAGACAATACACAGGACTAGAACACCATCTTCTTCATTGATATATAACAAAACATAGAGTTACAAGAGAGAAATATATTGATGACATGAGATAGAGATATCCACAAAGACTGGTATGCCCCCAATATACACCCGTTTCTCCAGCGCAGATCAAAAACGGTGGAAAATCCCGTCCTGTCCCATGATATCCCATGAAGAACTGCCCCAAAGCCGCATGACTCCTAGTCCGCAGACATCCGCAAGACCGGAGGACCTCATTGTGCGTCTTATGCCGTAACACCTGGCACGCATGGTGGATTGCGCAAACCCACATTCTAGCCCCTTCATGTTGGAGGTTCCGGTTGTTGTTCCTCCGCCTGTTGTGGTGAGGAAGAAATATCGATGTAGCCAAATCCCTGAAAATCTTTCCGATGAACCCGATATACCTCCTCCAACAGCTGTGGATCTATCTCAGGTTACTCCGGCCAAGGATCTCTTGGAATGAATTGCGTTGGCAAGGAAGCAGACTGAGGTGCATGTGGCAAAGGAGAAAAAGGTGTATGAATAGGATAATGGCAAGACAAATATCTGTTTAGCGCAGGCCAAAAAGGTGGACATGGTGGAAGACTGAATGAGCCAATGTCTCTACCCAAAAATAGACTTGGTGCCGCTCCTTACGAAGGCGATGAATCACTCGTTGCAAACGAAAGACATGAGCCTAGGCCTCAACACATTCTTCTGTAGCTTTTGCCCAATCAAAAATATCAAAACCTTCTTGGACAATATTCTTACCTCTGTCATTATTTGGCGGCTCAGGCTTCCTCACCACAACCTGTGGAATTGGTTGTTGCACTAACACATCAGCATATACCCTTGATCTCCAACTCTGCATTTGAGTTTCCAAAAAAGTGTGCAGGTCCTGCTGCATCTCCACTACTAAGGCATCAAGATCATTTATGTTGATCAACACATCACTAGGATGAGATGCTAAATAAGTGGCCAAGCTATTCTGTGTTCGCAATTGAAGAAATTCCTCTTGAATAGAAGCGAAAAACATAGAGTTAGCCCCCCTCAGTGCCTGGATTTCCTCCGTTTGCTATCGAGCTGTAGTATCCAATGATGCATTTTGACTTGTCAAATCCGCGATGCTAGCCCGCAAAGCCGTTACCTGTGTTTCGAGCTCGATGACTCGTGCCTCAGTCGTTGGAGCTGGCCAGGAGCTGGCCAAGCCGAACGTAATGACTCTGCAAAGCACTGCAAAAATGTTCCGCATGCCTGGAGCTGATCAGCGGGGTTCGCGGTAGTTGTCTCCCAAGGCAGAACTGCTGGAAGAGTCCCCTCCGTCGTAGCAGCTGTGATAGTAAGACCGGAATTTTCTGGTTGCAAGGAAGTATCCGCACTCGTAGATCCAGTCCCAACCGAAGTGGAAGTTGTCGCCCGCTTCTGCATTCTGCGTCGCCAATGCGCAATGGTGGAATCCTCCGGCAAAGTTGATGTCGCAGCAGGAGGTGGTGTGGAAACCAGAATTTCCTCCCGTCCTCGCTTGCGGCTTGATGTTCCTGCAGTGACCATCTCCTATGCACTAGAGGCTGCCACTGCACTCGACGTACTTGGCACATCCATGATGCGAGCAGGTGTTTGAGACACCCCCACAACAGGCACTTCCTTACTCTAAGTTTGTGCCAACTGCGTTGTACCACATACTACAAATCGATCATCCTCAAAGTGGCACAGAGGGCGAATGGTAAGTGGAAAAACTCCCCTCAAGGGAAACGCCAGGGTAAGAAGCTGCCCGACCTTGGTATTTTTTGGGGTGCTATGCCCCATCTGTCCCACCACTCTTTGACATTCTGCTAGCAATTGGTCTCTGACGATTGCTACCCAAGCCACCGGCCCAAAGTTGGCCGAATGCAATACATTATGCACTTTAGCAGAAATTGTATAGGTTTTGGCTTGCAAGCAAATTGCCTCCAAGAACCAGAGATATGCATCCCTTATCGTTGTATCAGTGAGCCCTGATAATTTATATTCACCCTTTACTTTCAAGCCAAACTCTACTTCTTCCTCTGCAGTAGGAATAACGTGTGATGCTCGCACAACACCATCACACACTTGGTAAGCAGCAGCATCTTGAAATTCTTTCAGCTGCTGTCAATTGAATCTGTTGACTGTTAATCTACACCACATCTCCAGTAGCTAACTGCTCAATCAATGCCATGGCCTACGGGTGAACAGGAATACCTTGCCAATCCAGGTTGGCAAAGATAAGCAGGCGCAAATCCTGTAACCAAGCGTCCACCCTACGTAGAGCCAGCTGTTGCACTGGAGTAAACGGAATGCACTATAACAAGGAGGATGTCATGGTGGCAAAAATACACAGAAGAATAGAAGAATGATGCAGTGCAACCTTGCGAACGCGCTACAAAAAACAAGAGGAGAGTATAAGGTATCCATTGCATGCACTAAACCACTCACAAAGAGTTCTCAAAATAGGGTGTGCCACGGTGTCGCAATCATTATTGCCCTTTTCTCGCTTTTCAAGATTGCATGCAAGAGAATTTCCAATCATGATTAGGGAGGCTTCCGGCTCTTGTCCACAGCAAAGGGGCACTGAATTGAGGTAGGTGAAAAATAATGGCGTAGTCAGAACCCATTGACCGGCACAGAAATCACCCCCGCAAGTCAGCCAAATAAAAAGAGGCAGGCCCGCATGCTTTAAAAGTCCAGAATGGCCCAGACCATCGTAATTTTAGCTTCTCGAGCATCTTCCCAAGGTGAGAATTAAATACAAGGACCAACTGACCTTGTAAAAATTGCCATGCTTTAGGACGATCCAACCATTTCTTCCATCTAGACTGCAGATCTTGCAACACCGCAAAATTGCGCAACCGCTCTTCATCTAATTCCTGCAAAACATCCAAACGATAAACTATGGAATCTTTCGGAAGAAGCCTATCCGCAATCAGCATTCGCAAACTCAGAACCACATGCTCCACTGGGGTAATTGCCTCCATACCAAATGCCAACTTGAAAGGAGTCAATCCTGTTGCCACTTTATATGTTGTACGATAAGCCCATAATGTGGAAGGAAGTTTCACATCCCAATCCATTCTATGCGTATTTACTAGCTTTGTCAGGATACGAACCAATTGCTTATTAGTTGATTCCACCTACCCATTCACCTCAGGGTAATAAGGAGAAGATTTTCTATGCAATACAAAGTAAAATCGTAGCATTCTCTCCATCACCTTATTCAAGAAATGGCTACCTCGATCACTAACTAGCTCAATAGGACAAACATATCTGGAAAAACCATCCTTATATAAGTACCCAACAACAGAAACCACAGTATTATCTTTCAAAGTCCATGCTTCCACCCATTTAGTCGCATCATAAGTGGCCATCAAAATATACTTATTACTAGTATTAACTACTACTGGTTTAAAAGGCCCAATAAAATCCAATCCCCATTTTTGAAAAGTCTCCAAAGGTAATAATGGTTGAAAAGGCATTCTAGACATTTTCGCAATAGCTCCGATTAAAAAGAGAGATGCATATAGAAATTCATCAGCCACCCCCGTCGGCAACCTGAATCTAGTCGAGAAAGGTAATCGGCAACCGCATGCTGGGCTCTTGGACGGTGTATTACCTCAAAATAAAATTCCTGTAACAAGAGCACCCATGGAACCAATTTTCCTAACAAATTTTGTTGGCGCACCAGGTATAGAAGAGCCGAATGATCCACGTGAAAGAAAAACCGCCAGCCCAACAGATAATGATGGAACTTTTTCACCGAATAAATCATCCCTAAACATTCTCTTTTTGTTACTGAATAATTCTTTTCTACGGATGATAATCTTCTGCTGGCATAATAGACAGGCCAAAACCACCCTTGAATGTTCTTGTATCTGCACACTGCCAATCGCCTAGTCAGAAGCATCTACAAATACATGAAAATCCTGAGCCCAATTCGGAGGGATCATAATCGGAGCTTTGGACATCTGAATTTTTTAATCGCCAAAAATCTAGATCACATTCCTACGTCCATTCAAAAACTTTGGCATGCGCTACTTGATTAATAGGGATTGCCAAATGCGCGACAAACCTCAAATTCCTTCCATGCCAATGAGCTTGGCCCAGAAATACTTGACACTGTTTCGAATTCACCGGCAGAGGCGCTTCCATAATTGCGGCTATTTTATCTGGATCCACAAAAATTCCATCCTTAGAGATTATATGACCCAATAACCTCCCACTGCGAACTGCGAATGCACATTTTAGAGGATTTAAACTAATTTTCACCTCTCGACATTTCATAAAACATAATTGCAATTGTTTCAAATGCTCTAATTGCGCTCCAAAAACACTGAGATCATCCATAAAAACTCGCATAAAATCCGTCAAATAGGAACCAAAAAACTGAAACATAACCCTTTGAAAAGTTGAGGGCGGATTCCTTAATCCGAACCACATTACTGTGCATGCAAAAACACCCCATGCTATAATAAAAGCTGTTTTAGGCTGATCACCCAATGCCATTCGAATTTGGTTATATCCATTGAACCCATCCAGAAAAGTATACATCTCGTGCCTTGCCACATCATCCAAAATAGAATCCAAAAATGAAAGAGGAAAAGGATTCGAAATAGTAGTTTCATTCAGCTTCTGATAATCCACACAAATGCGAATTTGCTTATTTTTCTTTGGTACCACCACAATGGGAAAATCCATTTGGATTATCAATAGGGATAATAAAACCCACCCGCAAGAGACGATCAATTTCCACCTTAACTTGCTTTGCTACATTCGGATTCATCCTATATGAATGCTGCTTCACTAGCATCGTATCTGGTTTTACATTAATTGTATGCTGATAAAACTTTGGATCTAATCCTTTCATATCCGCATATTCCCATGCGAAAAAATCCTTAAATTCTGTCAACAAATTAATCAAGTCTCCTCAAAAACTTGCCCCTAGCTACTTATTAATATGAATGGGCTGAGACTCTGCTTGATCCCCTAGAAAGATAGTCTCCAGTTCATCTTCCTTGACCCTTGTAACTTTTCCCATCTGTGCTTCAAACGCACTTTCTTGCTTAACAATTTCCTCCAATGATTCAGGACTAGGCAAGCTTTTTTCTTGCTCCCCTATCTCTGGTGAAATTCCTGAAACCCCTAAAGATTTCCCCTCCAAAATCATAGAAATGTTTGCAAGATATAAAGAAACTAAATCCGGGTTAGCCTAATTTCTCCTCTTCATCCTCTTCTAATCCTTCCACTATACTCAATGTCTCTGCTATCACAGGCCATGCTGCCTGAACTAGTTGCCTGCATGTTCCCAACATCACCTAAACTTTCATGCGACCCTTTTTAACTGTAAGCATATTTGCCTCCCAATTATGCTTTACCCTGGCTTGACATAACCATGGTCTCCCCAAAATAATATGATAATCTTGACTGTGATCTTCAATATTTAAGACTACTAAGGAAACAACAAAAGACAAGCCAGCTACATCCAGGACAATGCCTCGGAGTAATCCTATTGGTTGTACTCTTCTCTAATCTGCTATGCAAACTACAAAAGGTGAAAGTTCCCAATAACTAAGTCCAAAACACTCACCAGACTCTTGAGTAATTATATTCACTCCCGCACCTCCAACTAATAGTAATTTGTCGATGTATGTGCCATGATATCTGACTAAAAGCTCCGGAATGCGAGTATCCGTAATCCTATTTTCCGGCAACGAGACTGACTTGTCTCGGTCACCCTCAGCTACTGCGTTGTCAACTTCCATCTTAGTCATTGCTTTGAACTTCCGACTTAGCAAAGCATTATGAAAATTTGGAACCAATTTTAGTAATGAACCCAAAGGTACTTGTTATGGATAATCGAGAACCTCTTTCCAAACTGAATCCCAATTATCCTCTCCATAGTATCCACCTTATTTTTTACTTTCCCCTCTTTTGTTTCCAGATAAGAGGTCAATGGTCCTGATGATGGCAATGGTGGTGCGGAATGTGGAATCCACGTCACAGTCTTTAAATGTACATCTTCTTGAGTTTCCCAATCCTGAAGCTTACATCAGTTGTTGGAACCACATGTTTACCAGAACACGTAATTAGTGAAACCATCGGGTCTGATTCCTCCAGCCCCTCAATCTGAACCATAGCCACACTCGGTTGCTTTTTAGTAGCATGTTCCTGTTTCTTTCGATCATATTCCATAGCTTATGAACATTCAAACTGCCAATGCCCATCCCCTAAACAGAAAAGGCAGGTCTTGGGTCGATTAGGATCTCGGCCACCTCTTCCTCGACCACGACCCCCTCCTTGACCCTGTCCACCTGCTTGTCCTTGAAAGGGCACCTCTGATGTATGAGCATGAACCATCACCACCGCAGGCTCTTGTCCCTGCCCTGACTGTGGTGGGTGCCATGTAGAAGAATCCAGACTCCTACGATCCCAACCATTGTAATAACATTCCACTGTATTATGAGTATTGGCTGTGCAAATCGCACACCATTTTTGATTCATTGCACACTCTTGAGCGGCATGTCTCGAATTCCGGCACTGAGTACACCACGGTTCCTTCATACTTTTAGCCACCGCAGAAGATTCTGACGATCCGGATGGAACACCTTTCTCTTGACACTGGGATTTTCTGCGAGGTGCTTCTTACGATTCTTTCACCGAACCACTCTTGCCTGAATCTGAGGAATCTGAGTCTGCAGTCTCGGACTCTGAACTATCACTGCCACTTCCCTGAGACTTACGATGAGATTTCTTGCGATCCTTTTTCTTATATTTCTTTGGGGATTCCGTATCCTCTAAATCTTCTCCTGCTACAATAGCCCTTGCAATTACATTATCCAATGGAGTGGTTACCTTATCCACTATTGCCATAGAAGTTATGAGATCCTTATTGAGTCCTCGCAGAAAATAATCATTCAACACCTCGGTTGCTAGCCGTTGTGCTTGAGGTACCCGCCGCAAAAGCATCCAGAATTTTGCAGCATAATCCTCCACTAACAATGACTTTTGGCATAGCGTTCGAAGCTTTTCCAAATGTTGAGGGACCGTCTTTTCCATTCTAAATTTTCACAAGAACTCTCTGGACCCTTCGACATACGTCTAAAAGTGATCGTCAGGGTACTTTGACAGCCATTTGTCAGCTTTCCATGAAAGTGTAGATTCAAACAATGATTGTTGATGAAGAGGAATCACCACTCCAGGATGGTTCAATCCATACACTTTATTAAATTGTCGTAAATGTGCATCAGGGTCTTCATTTGAAAGACCTCAAAAGAGGCTATACTTAATCTGACCACCTGCCACTAGCTGTGCCATAGTCCCTTGCCCAACTGTACCCCCTCCTGGAAAAAGCTATCGAACACTAGGAGGTGGGGACAATGGTGGTGAAACCCTAGGACTGCTTACCGGAGATGGTGGTGGAGAAAAATGAGTGGGTGAGGGTGAGCGCACGGTAGGAGGACATGACTGACAACGTGGAGTACGCCATGCACACCAAATACGCCTTCCACACATCGGACTTGGTGATGGAGACACATGTTCCTTAGCCTGCAATGTAGAAAAAACGAATTCATTCAAACCGCCTCTCATCCATCGTCTCCCCACAATTGGAACCACAAGGTCAGGAGGACCCTACGACCTAGTGCACATGCATGTTCACAGTAGGTCGCCCATCGTGCATCGTGGTCACCAGATGTAATGTCTATTGCCCGCAATGGAGCAATAAGCATTATAGGAATGAGTACCCTCACACTACCTTAATTTATATCAACATCAAAGCACATGAAGTCAGAATAGAAGACAATACACAGGACCAAAACACCATCTTCTTCATTGATATGTAATAGAACACAGAGTTACAAGAGAGAAATATATTGATGACATGAGATAGAGATATCCACAAAGACTGGTATGCCCCCAATATACACCCACTACTCCGCCGCAGATTGGGAATGGTGCAAAACCCCATCCTGTCCCATGATATCCCATGAAGAACTGCCCCAAATCTGCATGACTCCTAGTCCGTAGACATCTGCAAGACTTCAAGACCGCATTGTGCGGCTTATGTTGTAACACCCATGATTTTATTTGCAACATTGTTGTAGGTGGTGAACTTACAGCGGGAGGTGAAAACTCTTTCTTGTTTGCATGGATATGTACAATGGTAGAGGTGGAGGTTATGTCAAAGCTTCTATTTCCATATAGGAACTACATGAAAAGCAAGAAGCTTCATTCGTTTTTTCTATGGTTGAGCTGAGAAAAACAAGCCTTTCTTGCTTGGGAACCCATACTAGCACCGAATTCAGTGTATAGTGTTTTGTGATTTTGCCTTTCCCACGATCTTTCATCGGCTTTGTCGTCACAGGATTTAACTCACAAGGGTCAGGTAACAAGTAAGAACAGAATTTACGTTTTGGCATGCAGATTTGATCATTTCCTTGATAGTAGCCTTGGACTTTCAATAATTGTTTAGGAATACAACGCAACGTTTTCTTACATTTTTGGGAGCGCGTGGGGCATTTCTTACAAGACTTTTATTTTTTAGCATCAAAAATTGTTGTTAAAGAATCTTTAGGGACCCATTTGTATGTTTTCTTCATTATATTAGGATAGTCTTGTGTGTCTCAAGCTTTGTTTCAACTACAGAAGTTGAAGCTCTAGAGAGTTGGGGTATAGGGACATATGGTTCAACCTCTTGGACATGCATTGTTTTTTGTTTTCTTTCCTCAAGAGGTAATATCTCAGGGACTATGGCTTGACTGACAGGGCTAAAAGGTTGTTTCTGTGTTGTAAACTCCCTGTCCCCCAATCAATAGTGCATTTGGTCGCTATCATCCACGTGCGTCCTATGTTTATATGCCCTTCCATAGTTCCAAGAGGCATGACCAAAAAGTCTTGAGCTACAACCGCGTTTTCATAACTGACAAAAGTGTGCCAGATACCAAACATTGTAGTTTTTTTCTTGTTGGCACCCTTGACTTGGATAGTACTCTCAGATAGGGATGGATTTCCCAATTGACACCACACTCCGTATGACAATAGATTATATTTAGCACCCGTGTCTAACAAGGTGTTATATAGCACTTTCCCACCATGTGCTATTTAATTCAATAGGGTATCTTAGGGTGTGTCAGAGTCCCCAACCAATCATCCTCTGTTTCAATGTGGAATGCATGTGTAGCTTCAAGGTTGGCCTCTTGTTGGCGTCTTATGCATTGTTGTCGCTCATTAGCCTCAGCTTGAGCTTGTATCTTCTTCAATTCTATTTGTGCCTTGGCATCCTTTTTTTGATGGATGGCACAAATCTCCTCTTGGCTTAAAGGATCATAGTATCTTTTAAATTTGCTCCCATTGAGGAATCCAATGGTTTCAACTCCATCAAGAGTCTCCACACAAATGGTACCTCGTGGGGTGATTTCACATACTCTATATGGTCTTTTTCAACTTTTTCTTCTCATTTTTCACTCCATACATTAGGACTTTATCACCAACATTGATATCTTTGTTCTTTAGATGACGGTCAAACCATTTCTTCCTCCTATCTTTCTCCACAAGTGCGTTTTGCACAGCCAATTGCCTTTCTTCATCTAACCTTTCAAGGATATATCCACACTCAACTAAAGGGTTACCATCCCAACCTTCTTGTGAAGCTACACGCAGATTAGGAATTACAAACTCCCATGGCATAATTGCTTCTTGGCCATATATTCCATTTTGAATGGTGTACAATTAATAGCAACTTTGTAAGAAGTACGGTAAGCCCATAGAGATTATGTCAACTTCAAATACCAATCTTTGCGATGAGCTTTGATTGTTTGGTCAAGATAGAAATTAAGGTCTTGTTAGTGCTCTTAGCTAGGCCATTTGCTTGTGATAATAAGGCGTGGACTTATGGTGGGCTATCATAAAGTTTGTCGTGGGTTCTTTTATCACTCAATTTATAAAATGAGTACCATTGTCACTCATAATCTCAAAGGGACAACCAATCTTGTAATAATGTTCTCAAAGAGAAACTTGGCAGTTGACCTTGCATCAGCCTTACATGTCACCCTGGCTTCCACCCTCTTTGTCACATAGTTAGTGGCAACGATAATATATCGAGATTGAGTGCTACGAGCTGTAGGACTAATTGGGCCTACAAAGTCTAAACCCCATTTTTCAAATGGTTGAGTCACTTTAACAGGATGTAAGGGCATCTTATCCTTTCATTGTGTGATCTTGTAACATTGGCATTCATCACATCCTTTTGCAAAAAGTGATGCATCCTTGAATAAGGTAGGCCACCAATAGCCTTATTGCAACACCTTTCTAGGTTACTTTCCGTGAGAAATGTCCTCCGCCTATACCCATGTGGGCTTTGTTAAGTATGGAGCCTGATTTACCCTTGTAATTTTTTGTGGTAAAAGCGCACATTTGTAAGGCCCCCATTATGAGGAGAAGCCATCGTGCGTGAAGGAAAATCACTCACCGGAAACCAAAATTTTCACGGACAAGAATCAGGGGCAACTTTAGAGGCCTCGGGGGCGAAGGCCTCTGAGACTTTTTTTTCGCCAGAATATTCCTTTTCGCCGAAATATTATGGCCGAACGGCGGCCGGAAAGTGGTCGAAAAATAACCGGTCGGTTGGCCGGTGGCCGGTGGCCAAATTCAAAAGCGGACTTGTCTTCTCAAGGGCGGCCACACATGGGCGGATTGGAGGGTCCCATTTGGACTTATTCGCACAAGGGCGGCTACCATGGATGCCTCTCATAAGAGAGGGCAGCCCTTTTGGCCTATAAAAGGAGGCCATTTCTACACACATTTCATAGTGTGAAGTTGATGCAACAAGGTGAGTGTGAGGTGGTGAGAGTGAAGCAAGGCGGTAGCTCCATTAAGGGTATAATCCCTTTGTAAACTACTTCTTGTTTTGAAGTACTAAAGCCATTGAGTGGCTGCTTTCCCGTGGACGTAGCCCACATTGGGTGAACCACGTATATTGTGTGTACTCTCTCTCTCTCTCTACTCTATAATCTCGTGTATGTAAATCTGTCTCTCTCCATTAAGTAATCTACTCAATTATCTATTTAGCTATGTCTTATTTCCTAATAGGCTTCTTGTAGTATGTATAAATACTTATCCTCATGGGGGCAAAACGTCTAAAAATATCGTCCTTCCTTATCTTGTAGAGAGTTCCTGCAATAAGAGAATAAGGCTCACATTATTTTTTTTCGAGTTATGTCCTTACGAAGCTCTTTGGGTGGAAAACCATTAACTAAAAAGTTCACAATATTCTCACTCCATTCAGGCATGGTCTCGACTAGGAATATGGAAGTAACGGGCAATTCATCATCAACTCGAGTAAGGGCTTCACCATTGGGTATGCGAGACAAATGATCCAGCATGATATGTCTTTAACCAGGTCTCACCACAACAGTAAAATAAAACTCAAGAAGAATCAACAACCATCGTGTAATTCTCCTGTGGAACAAGGTTTATTTACTAGATACAACAATGCTTGATGATCCACATAGACAACAAACTTGTTGGCAAGAAGGTAGTAGCGAAATTTCTTCACTGCGTAAATCATAGCTAAACCTTCCCTCTCTATAGTGGTGTAGTTTCTCTCGGCATCATTCAATTGACGACTCGCAAAGCTAATGGGGTAGTCCAATTTATGTTCTCTTGGTTGAGCTAGAACACACCCAATAGCAAAGTTTGATGCATCAATACGCACATGGAAAATTATATTCCATTCGGGCACTCGTAAAATTGGAGCGCTTGTCAACGTCTTTTTCAATGACTCATAAGACACTCCGTGGTCCAATGGAACTCAATAAGAAGCTTGTACAAAGGACAAGCTATCTCGACAAAGTTTAAAATTAACCGTCGGTAATAACCAACATGGTCCATGAACCTTTGAACTCCTTTATAGTTTGTAGATGGTGGCAATTTAGCAATGGCTTTAATTTTGCTCTCATATATGGAAATCCCATTTTTGGACACTATATGCCATAAAATGACTCCATGTTTAACCCAAAATTGGCATTTGAAAGGGTTTAAGGAGATGCGATACAATCAGCACTTCTCAAACACTTTTCATAAGCATGATAGATGTTCTTTCAAAGAGGAATAAACACATAGGTAATCTAAGAAAGCTTTGCAAAACTCCCTCAAATATTCTCTAAAAGCAGTGTTTATTAACCTTTGAAAGGTAGCAGGGGCATTGTTTAAGCCAAAAGCCATAATACAAAATGCGAACACTCCAAATTCGGTTATAAAGGTTGTTTTAGCTTGGTCTTCTAGCACAATTGTGATTTGATTGTATCCAGAGTACCCATCTAAAAAGCTATAAGCTTCCTTTCCTGCAACTCTTTCAAGCACATGTTCTGAATATGGCAAGGGGTAATGGTCCCTCCTAGTGGCGACATTGACCTTCTTGAGATCCACACACACTTTGACTTTCCCATTCTTTTTCCATAGAATCACTATTGGAGACACCCATTGTTGGACGGATACACCACGACTGACGTCAGCACAGCGAGAACTCACCTAACAAGATTTGTCAACTAAGGAAGAAGCTCGACCCGCATGCGCGTGAAAGCAAGCATAGGGTGTCAACCTACACTCGATCGACTCCTAACTAATTCCTACAAAGGTGTCTACCCAATGTCTAAGCTAGAGCCTTCAGGAGTGCATAAGAGGAGATTTTTTACAACGCTTTCTAGAGCCAAATACCCATCAAACGATCTCGAAACGCCACAGAACTTGAAGGAGACCCTACTAACACCAATAGGTCACTCTCCCTAAGGTCTATGAACCAGAACCCCAACCCAAAATATCTGGTGCAAAATCACGTAGGATGTCTGGCCGAAATTTGCAGGTCATCGTTTCCGAAAACTAAAGTGCCTAATGTGTAGCTCTACTCAATGCGAACGCGTGGATATGCTGCAATGCAAAATTGGACAACGTATGCTCACCAAATCACCAAATGAAGCTCGTAGATGGAGCTCGCAAAACCGGACCGTACGCGCGCAATGTAGGTATTGGTGCGTAGCTCTCATCGGAGGCAACTCGCTGCACTTCTCCACACTCGATTCCGACCACCGGTGCACGCGTAGCATCAAGATGAAGCTCTCACTCTCTCTCGTAAATAGTACGCTCACTCACAGACTTCAAACTTTTTTTAAATGACAAAAGGTTTTTTCATTAAGGTCAAAAAGTGGTATAAATACCTTACAATTCTCAAACCCTAATGTTCCAATTTAACCATCTACTCAATCTAAGTGTCAAAACTGGGATACAATCTGGAAACTTCTGTAAGTCCCAATATTTACAAAGGTGAAATGTCGGGTTTTCTCAATAAATGAATAATTACAAAAAATAATAATCCACCGAGCATTCATTTTTTGTAGGGTGTGTCCAGCTTCTAACACTCCCCCCTTCTTGTTCATGTCATCCCCGACATGGCTGTTGAGCTGCTTCATCATCGTAGGCTTTCTCTCATCTTGAGCAGTGACTCATATCTTGCATGTTGAGCTAGTAGCGTCAGGCCGAATATGTCAATATTGATTTTGAAGAAGCCGATGTAGAAAGCTTCTTCAAAGGCCTGGAGGTGATAGGATGGCAAAAACATGATCCTTTGATACAATGCATGTATCACCTCCTTGGAAGGATGACCAGACAGATCGTATACACATCTATATGTATCTTGAAAGAAGAAGATACTGTCTGTCGCCTGGCCTGGTTTGAATGTCTCGAAGACTGCCAAAAGTGTTTTGCAAATCTTTCTCATCATAATGCAAGATAGGTCAGGTGAGCCAGTGAACAATTTGATGGCACCCGTTATGTATTGAACACTTATTCTCTTGCTTGCCTTCAAGCCTGGCAGCTTCGGGTAATTCAGCCAAGTAGGTTGGCTTCTTTGCAATAACTCATGTGCCTTCCACGTCCGCATCCTTGGTAGAGGGCAAAAACTTAGGTTATCTTTGATGACTTTAGGTGCCTCTACCAGATGGATTAGATACTATGGATACTTTGTCAGCCATGCCTTTCTCCACCTGGGTTGAGAGTCGACTATCAACTTTACCCCTTCAGTCTTGGAGATGTCTGCTTTGTACAGTGGCACTGTTGGCTCCTCTCTGATTCTTTTGTTGATTGTGGCAGCTTCGTACTTTAGCAGAGGATATGGGAGAGAGGGCTGTAGCCATTCACACCGAAGGTTGCTGGCATCTATCTTCTGAATAGTCATTGATTTAAAGACCCTCTGCTCCCATTCCAAAGCTTCTTTGGCTGTGTCTCTGATTTCCGCTTCTATGGCCTTTTGCAGCTTCTCTTCTTCTTCTTGTGTCAGATCTTGTGGCTCTTGTGAGGGTCCTACAAGGATTTCCTCTTGCATGGTGGTGTCCACAGGATCTGCCACATTCTCTAAGTCTATTCCTTCCATGGATGTTGGTCCTGTGCTAAACTCCTCTTTTGTTTGCTGCTGGCCTCTCTGCTCTTCTATTTGCTTCTGAAATGTCTTATTTTTGGCTTCAGCTTGTTCTCCCATATTCACAAGTAGGTCATTTAGATCGGCATTTATCTTTTCCGCCTCTTTGAGCTTTCTCTTGATGGTTTCTAGCTCATTCTGCATTGCTTTGTGCTATTCTTCCATGCGGGTTTGCACAACCACTGACCTCTCGGCCATCATCAGCCTCTGCTTTTTCTCTAAGGTTAACTCCTTTTGGAGCTCTTTCATTTGTTCTTCATAAAGCTGTCTCTCTGAAGTGGTGTGAATCGAGCTAGTAGCTCTGACTCTGGCAGGAGATGCCCGTAGCTGTTGGATGGTTTGATCTTTGACTTTAATCTGGTCTTTTAGCTCGATTACCTCATCCTGGATAGCTTCCTACTCTATCTCTTCCTTCTCTTTGGCATTCCGCATGGCTTCCACTTTCTTGGATTCTTCAACAAGTTGTAGGGTTAGGTTGTCCCTTTCCCTCTCTGCATCTATCAATGACTTGCTGAGTTTTCTGTATTCGTCTTCAACTCCTTGCAGTCTTTGAGTTGTTGCCTTTCTCTTTCCATCTCCTGGCATCTTTGCAATGACGTGGCTAGACGGGCTTGTAGCTCTGCTTCCTTCTCTATATGCCCTTGGCTTTGTTTTTGGAGAGAGTCAACTTCAGATTTGATCAGAACTTCATTGGCTTTGAGATTAGCCATCTCACTTTCTGTGGCCATTGATTGAACCCTGAGCCCGGTTAGCTTGTTCATCACCACGTCCCAATCATTGGTGGGTGGCTGCAGGTCCACTGTATCAATGGCCATCTCTTTTAGTTCCACTAACCGCAGGCTCTACATCTGTTCTTTGGGCCCTGTGCTTGCCAAGTCAAATGCGACTGTGGCTGCCTCTTCTCTTGAACATCCCGCAGCTAGTAGATCACGAAATGTGTTAAACCTTCTTTCCTCTGGATCTATCTTTTCCTCTTTCTATTCATCTTCTTCTTGCTGCTCTTGCTCTTGGCTCTTTTCTTGCTGAAAATCTTCTTGTTCCTCCTCCTTTTGTTGGGTTTGTGGAGGGCTACGAGGAGGTGGTGATGGCGGTGGGCTGGACTCCGGGCTTGACGGTGGAGTTGGTGGCTTCTTCTTGAAGTCCCAGTCCCGCCTTGGTCTTCCACTCTCTTTCTTGGCCTTCCTGCTCTTCTAGCAGTTGTCGTCGTACTTCATCCACTTGTTCTTCTGTAAATGGGATGTTAGGGATGTTTTCTGATGTAGCATCCAGGATCTCAAAATTCTTAATGTAATCTTCAAATCTGTCTCTGTGCACCCTTCGGGATGACCCCGACATGGCTTCCAGAGACGGCTTCCATAATTCGCTTAAATCTCCCTTGAGGGCTCTCTCGGCTCTGAAGCTTTCCATTAGCTGCTCTAGCCGTGCCGCTTTCTGTGATTTTGTCTCTTTGATCGGCACTTGTACACTCTCTTTCTTTCCTTTATTCAACTCCGGCTGCTCCTCTTGCACAGTCTCTAACCGGTGCTTCAAATGTGTTGCTACCCTGGGTGCTTTGGGCGGTTCATCCTCTTTATCTTCCTTGAGCCTTAGCTAGTCATTCTGGGATGGAGGATCAGGCCATCCTCCCTTGGCGTGCAATGCCCCATAAACCACTTTCGTGATCAGCTCACTCGGCACAATGTAGGTGGGGTTCTTGTTGCCCATCTTCACCAGATTGTCATGGATATAAGCAGCATAGTTGATCACCTTTGGCTTGCTCTTCTGCATTACCCAGGTGAAGGTTGTGGAAATTGCTCTAGGCGGCATTCCGTACTTTTGTGGCCGCTTTGTACACATATGGAAGTACTGGTTATAAAGCTGGCTCATGATTGCCACTTTAGGGTTTGCTATATCTTCAAAGGTGTAGTTGCTCTTCTTTTCAGAGTACACCTTGACTTCATCTTTTATTTTGGTTACACTATCCCCTTTGTTGGAGAGGTCTAGTGTGGCTGCCACCACTCTCTCTATGATTACAATCACAGTGTCCGGCTTGCTTTGCAGATCCCTAACTCTGGCCACTCCATCTTCTTTGATTGTAATTACAAACTCCCATACTCTTTTTATGTCAATTCCAGCTGGCACAGCTTCAAAATAGTTGTGGAGATCTATCTTCTCCAGGTACTCTACCATCTTGCTTCTGACAAACTCATTGAGCTCTCGCGGTAGCATTGGTAGCTCTATTACATTTCCTTCGGTGTCTTTGAACACGCCTTGGTAGATCTTCAGATCATTTGACTCTCGCAAATCCTCCTGAATCCACGTGCTAGTTGGCTTCAGAGTTCCTTCTGGGATGACAACCGGCTCTACTTCTTCCAAGTAATCTTTTATGGTCATCCTCTTCTTCTTTGCTGGTGATTTTGCGGCTGCCATAGATCCTGTTGCACTCAGTTGTCCGAAGTTAACGTTTTTTTCATATTAGCCGAGAAACTGAGTTTTAACTATCCAAATGACTTGAAAATTGAAAATAAAACTTAAAAGGAACTTGGGAAACTAGGTATGTGCTCACAGTGTCATTCTGGCCAAAATTTATCATTTAGACATCCTACACGTAGGATGTCTTTTTCATCAGTTTTTGGTGAAACTTGGCATGCTGGTGGTCCTTGACCTGTTGAACATGGCTATGTGATTGGAGTTGGGTTTGGGCATCAAAAAGTGCATTTTTGGGCAGATTCGGGCTTTAGGCTGTCCACCACAGGTGGAAAATGATATTCAAATGGGTTGGAATTTGATATATGGGATCCTTGCACCATGGTAATGGCTCCCATGATGTCATTTCTTGCACAAAAGGTCAAAATTGAGCTGGAGACATCCTACGCGTAAAATAGCTTGAGATTTGTTATGTGGGTAGTTCTTGGCATGTGGAACATGGCCCTGCTCTTGGATTTTGATTTGGACAGGAATTGATGTTGGTAAGAGCATGTGTAGTGTTTTTGGGCTCAAAAAGTGTATCTTGGAGGTGTTGGGGGTCAAAAATGATTAGAATGGCTTGAAACTTGATATATGAGCTCTTGAAGGTGATATGAAGAGATCTTGAATTGAAAAACATCATCTGTGGGCCAAAAATGTCATTTAGACATCCTACACGTAGGATGTCTACTTCATCATTTTTTGCAGGTGACCACACAAATTGATTGGCAATGTGGTCATGACTGTATTGTGTAAGTTTCATGTGATTTGGACAATTTTTGGTAGGTCTATGGCCCATTATTGCCTCTATGCTCTGACTTTGCGTTTTTTTTCATACATATGAGGTCAATTTTTGTCCAAATGTGATGAAACTTGGTGGCTAGCATGTAAAGGCTATTTTGAAACTTTGTGTGATGAGAGATGTTGGGGTTGGTCCCCAGAAATGGCCTTGAGACATCCTACGCGTAGGATGTCTCCTGATGAAATTTTTACTAAAGGTGCTACTGGTGCCTGCCCTAAGCCCCTCTGAGTCCCTTTTAAGCCCTATTTCAACAAAAAAGTCAAATAGATAGAAAGTAACTCCCTATGTGGATTTCAGAGCCTCTGAGCGGTTTTCTGACTTTTGGAGTGCTTTTCGGCGATGAAATTTCTTGATGTTGGTCTCCATAGCTTCCCCATCCCTTGGGGATCCTTGCTGTATGGTTTTTGTCGACTTTGGCTTCACCGGAGCTCCATTTGGCAATTTGTCACTCTAGAAGCACCCGTGGTTGCGTTTACATGTCGTTGATGACTTGTGGTGGTCTACCACCATAGGACTTGCTTGTTGATGGTGTAGGAAAGCCGCTCGTGAAGTTTGGTGGCAAACGGACATGCGGTTTGATCGCGAGAGCTATTTGACGCTTTGTGTCTGATGCCGTTTCTGAAGTTTAGTACCGCTTTGGGTCACCTTTTGGTCATGTGGGCTACATAGACTTGTCGAGCATGTCAAGATGCTCCTACCCATAAGTTTTGGTAGCATTTGGGCACCTCTTCGCCGATTTCCCATTTGGTGGCCTCTTGCGGGGCTCTAGGAATTAGGGTTTTTCCCGATGGTTTTCTACTGCCTTTGGGCATCCAAGACTGGTCTCCTATGCTAGGGTAAGCTGCCAATGAAGTCTCATTGCTTTTGGGTTAGCCGTTAGGTGGCCACTTCTACTTGTAGGTCTCTACTGCTCACTTTCTCTGTGAACCCTATGCTAGTTTTTAGGTGGCCACTTCTACTTGTAGGTCTCTACTGCTCACTTTCTCTGTGAACCCTATGCTAGTTTTTGCGACAAAACAACAAACATGCACGAAAAGCTCAAGGTGGTGAGCCTACCTCTCATGTCTGGAGCCCATCGGGTAGTCGTGCGCGTCGTAGAATTTGCTAGAAGTTCCATTCGCTCTAGGTGGCAGAAGCTCTCTCTCAAAAGTCAATAGTGGAAATGAGCTTAAAATGAAGTGAAGATTTCTTATAATGGGGGTCCCCGAACCACTTTTCATGAAATTTGACATGTGCTCCCAGCTTCTTGCGAGATGCGGTTTAGGCTCAAAAATTTCTTGATTTGGACTCCATTTGCCCAGTTTACGAGAAATTCGACGTTTCGGTCAAAATCTGGCTAAAACACAGTTTTCGCTCTAGTCTCATAATTGCACCCCCATTGTACCATAGGTTGTCCTATAGTCACTGATCATCCCCATATTTTTTTGTTTTTCATTACGACCGTTTTTCACCTACTTTTTGTATTTTTGAAGTTTTTCTGCCAAAAATTAGTAAAATCAAAAGGAAACTAGCAAACTAAACCCGAAAAATCCCCAAAAATCATAATAAATCAAAAATATCACCGCAAAACATCATATACACTCACTTGCAATTTTGCCCGAAAAATGGCTATTTTTACTTATATACACGCACCTATGGGCTTGATTTGGTGTTTGGCCCCATATACTTGTCTATTCATGCTGTATAAGGGCATATGTACTTTGGTTAGTCCAGAAAATTTTGCAATCAAACAACAACCCTTAAAAATAGTCGAAAAACATGCCCTTTTTTGCTCTTTTTGCCATTGGGTCTGTATTTGAGAATGCCTCCCCCCCTCCTAACCGGAGTCCTCCCGGACGACAAGGTATCGCCTCGGAGTATGTGTCGTGCATGTGTAAAAACTCGTGCTAATGCTTGGCCGTGTAATGTGGCCCTATATTATGCATACTCCGTTAATGCATGGAAAAATTCATGCTATGAAAGAGAAGGGTATAAGCAAGATGCTTATTGGCATTCGCCGTCGAGGTTTCCTGTTTGTTGTTGATTTGGTGGACGGAGTTTCTTTGCAAGTAAAAGTTGTAACTCTACCGCTCTCTGTTTAATCATTTGTGGTGCAACAGTCGTGAGGTTTGTCGCTACTGTCGATATGGCCGTAGTTGTCTCCTTGGAGAGAATTTTTGTGGCGGAATTGGCCGTAGACCTTGTCTCTTTTGCTTTCCATGTGTAGCTTTGCCTTGACGGTTTTTGTAGGTTTATTGCTAGTGCCTCGGTTGTCATTGTTTTGTTGTTGATTGGCACCCAAATAAATCGGTTTGCCGGTTTCATATGCAGTTGTCTGCCTTCCGATGTTGCTTGTACTGAAGGGAGTTCCTTTTGCTTCGGTTTCGGGATCCAAAAACGAGTCGCATTTAAGTTGTTGCTGAGCATTTTCTTTGGGATCCATATCTATCTTATTCCCTTGGTCTTTAGTTGAAATGTCTGCTTCGGTTGACTTCTTCTGTTGTATTGTTGTTTGTCTGCCATGTCACCTCTATCCTTCCGCACCCATACTTGTCTTTCTTGTGTTGGTAACCTTGATCTTTTCACTGCGGTCGGTGACTTTTTATGCATGTAGTGAGCATGGTTGGCAGTTCCCTGTTTGTTCTTTAGTGGCACCCTTCCTTTTGGCTCTTTATCCAGTAATTGCATTGCTGGTAGCTAATTCTTCTGGGGTTGTTGATGAAAGGCTACCACCTGTTGTTCTTGTGCATGCTGAATTTTGACTGCAATCGCATTCCAATCTATCTGCACATTATACTCTTTTTGCCAAGGTTGTCCCAACAACATGGGGTGTTGTGTGCTTTCATCCTCGACCACATAAAACTTGTGTGGGTACATATATTGATGTATTTGTACATGCAATATAGTCTAGCCCAATGTTTTTAGCGAATGTGATGTACTACTTTCCAGCACTTGTGGAGTAGAATCAAGTTGACTTGTGGTCTTGAGCTGTTTGTATAATCTATAAGAGATCAAATTTGCTTGAGCTCCAGAATCAAGCAATGCCGTCGAATCAACTTGATTGCTACCCACTTTGACTACAATTATTGGCTCCACTGTGTCTTCATCAAAATTCGTTAGTCGAATAGCATTTATTCACAACGGTGATCCCCACTATTGTTGTTGTCGTAGAAGCCATCTTTTTGCAATGCGTTCTTTTGCTTCTGCTTGAGCTTCTTCTTGTATTCTCTGTTTTTCCTTCATTCGTTGTTTTTCTTGATGGATTTGTTGAAGCATATCCTGTGTTAGTGGTAAATGATATTTCTTTAATCGACACCCACTAATCCAATTTGGCATTTCTTCTCCTGCTAATGTAGCAATCTTGACAGCTCCACTTTGTGATAGGTCACTAATCACAAAGGGTCCCATACCTCGCTTCTTAAGTTTCTTGGCATGTTGCTTCAAGGTATAAACAAGTACATAATCACCTGTTTTGAACTCTTTCGTGCGCACATGCTTGTCAAAAAACTCCTTTTGTCTTCTCTTTTTAGCATAGATCGAAGCTACAACTCTCAAGCAAAGTTCATCTAGCTTTTCAAGATCATCTATTCTTGAAGAGAGCTCATGCCCTATCCATTCTAAGTGTTTTGCTACTCGTAGAGTTGGGATTAAAAAATCTATGGGTAATATAGCATTTAGGCCAAACACCATGTTGTACGGTGTCATTCCTATCGATGTTTTGTAAGCTACCCTGTATGCCCATAGTGTTGAGTGTAACTGTTGATCCCAATCTGTTCTTGACTCTGATACAATTTTAGTGAGAACCGTGCATAGTGTTTTATTTGTGGCCTCCGCTTGTCCATTTGCTTGTGGATGATATGGAGCAGATTTTCTATATATGACCATGAATTCCTCTAGCAGATATTCAATGACTTCATTAAGAAAATGTGTCCCTTGATCACTGACAATTTTTATTGGTAATCCGTATCTTACAAAGACATTCTCATACAAAAATTGTGCAGTGGTTCTTGCATCTGCTTTTTGTGTTGCCTTGGCTTCTGCCCATTTTGTGAGATAGTCCGTAGCCACAATGATATATTGGGTATGGGTGTGATATGCAGGGGGTTAAATAGGCCCCACAAAATCAATGCCCCATTTTGCAAATGCCCTTGCTCCCATCATTGGCCGTAGTGGCATCTCATCTCTCTTTATCGGCACCTTGGTGCGTTGACAAGCGTGACAACATTTTACAAACTCTTCAGCATCCATATGCAATGTAGGCCATCATATTCCTGCGGTTAAGACAATTTTTGCCATCTTATCGCCTGAAAAATGGCCTCCACTTATTCCGCCATGTGCGTGTTCTAGAATCAGCAGGTATTCACTTTCACTTGCACAGATTCTAAGTCGATTGTCCTTTCCTCGCTTATAGAGTTGGTTCCTAATTAACTAAAAGTCACAAGCCTCCAGCTCTATAGCCCTTTTCCGTGCTCTTGTTATGTTTTCAGGGAATGTCCTTATGGTTAAGAAATCAATGATATATTGACTCCATGCCGGTGCAATGTTTATCTAAAACAATGTCGTGTGATCCACTGGTCGTTTGGCACTACATATAGTACAATTGTTAACATAAGCATGTGTGTCAGCATACATAGTTGGCCAATAAACCCCTAACTGTTTCAGTCTCTGGTGTGTTTTCATTGTGGAACAATGAAATGCACAATCCTGGACGTGCACTTCTTCAAGATAACACTCGAATTTCTCTGGATTTATACATAATCATAGAATTTGGTCCAATCCTAGCTGATACAGCCGTCCTGTAATGAACTGGAACTTTTTTGTTTGTCTAATTGGTTGCGGTTTGGGTATGTTTTCCTTGTCATCAAATCCTCCAAAAGAAAGAATGCTAACAATTTCCTGAGACCATTTGGGTATCATTTCAATATTGAAAAGATAAGCATCTGGTATGTCATCATCTACTCCTTCAGGAGCTTCCCAGTTGTGTAGCCTTGAAAGATGATCCGCCCATAGATGAGTTTTACCCTTTTTGACTACCACTGTGAAATCAAACTCTAGCAATATAATAAACCAGCGTACAATTCTCCCGGTATTGCATGGTTTATTTACCATATACAAAAGAGCTTGATGATTTGTGAAGAATACAAATTTGTTTGCGAGCAAATAATGCTGAAATTTCTCTACAGCATAAATCATTCCTAACCCCTCTCTTTCAGTGGTTGTGTAGTTCTTTTCCACACTATTTAACTGTTGGCTTGCATAACAAACTGGAAAATCCATTATTCCGTCTCCACGTTGAGCTAGAATACTCCCAATTGCATATGCAGATGCATCAATGTGAACATGGAATATCTTTTCCGAATCCAGTGCTTTAAGTACAGGTGCGGATACAAGGTTTTCCTTCAGCTTTTGGAATGAAATTTCACACTCCTCAGTCCAGTCGAAACTAACTAACAAACGATACAGAGGTTGTGCGATGACTGCATACATATATATGAATCTTCGATAATATCCGCAGTGTCCCATGAAGGATTGCACTTGTTTCACATTAGTAGGCCTAGGCAGGTCTACTATGACTTTGATTTTATCTAGGTCAGTGCTTATGCCATTTCTTGAGACAATGTGTCCTAAGATGCGGCCTTGTTGCCTAACCATAAAAATACAATTTTCTGGGTTAAGATAGATTCGATATGTTCTGCACTTCTCAAATACCTTTTGTAAATGGTCTATATGTTCCTCACGTCGAAGAGAGTGAACACAAAGATCATCCATGTATATTTATAAGAATGTTCTCAGGTATTCTTTGAACGCATGCGTCATTAATCTTTGAAAGGTAGCTGGGGCATTAGTTAAGCAAAAAGGAATAACTCTATACGCATATATTTCCCATTCTGTGGCAAACGCTCTTTTGTGTTGATCCTCTATTGCAATTGCCAGTTGGTTGTATCTTGAAAACCCATCTAGAAAGGAATAAGCTCGTTTCTCGGCCACCCTCTCAAGTACATGTTCTGTGATCGGCAAGGGATAATTATCCCTTATGGTGGCTGCATTTACCTTTTTGAGGTTCACACACCATTAGGAGATTTCGGAGGTCTTTTGGAGGGCCTTTTGGTAGAGAGAGGAAAATAAGCTCCTCCAATGAGAGAAGAGCCTACGTTACGTAGAAAAATAAATTGATATTAACAAAAATATAAAAGGTGTCCCTCTCCTCATTTAATAATCTAGTGGTCCTTGAAGACGAGCACTCTCTTTTATTTAATGCGAGCACCTTTTTTAGAAGGTAGATGCGGTGCATTTGATACGGGATACGTCATCACTAGAACTCAAAAAGTCACAAAACTATCAAGTGGTGGAAGATTTTGAAACTTTTGATACTGCCAATGCGTCCGGAACATACATATCTCCTAGAAATGAATGTCCAATTGCCTCGCTTAGACATCCAAAGAGGCCAAAAATGTCAAACACCCCTAAAAGAACATTTTACTAACGGCGCGCTAGGGGGCATTCCAAAATTTTGGAATGCCTCCTCGCGCGCCGTTAGTAAATAGGCCCTTTTTCCCTCTTTTTAGGGAGCTTTTTGAGAGAAAAATGTCCAAAAACCTCTAAAAAGGGGCTTTTTGGAAAGATAAGTTTCCAAAAATCACTAAAAAGAGCTTTGTACTAACGGCGCGCTAGGGGGCATTCCAAAATTTTGGAATGCCTCCTCGCGCGCCGTTAGTATAAGGGCCCTTTTTTCCTCTTTTTAGGGAGCTTTTTGAGAGGAAAATGTCCAAAAACCTCTAAAAAGGGGCTTTTTGGAAAGATAAGTGTCCAAAAATCACCAAAAAGGGCCTTTTTACTAACGGCGCGCGAGGGGGCATTCCAAAATTTTGGAATGCCTCCTCGCGCGCCGTTAGTAAAAAGGCCCTTTTTTCTTTTTTTTAGGGAGCTTTTTGAGAGAAAAATGTCCAAAAACCTCTAAAAAGGGGCTTTTTGGAAAGATAAGTGTCCAAAAACCCCCAAAAATGAGCTTTGTACTAACGGCGCGCAGAGGGGCATTCTAAAATTTTAGAATGCCTCCTCGCGCGCCTTTAGTAAAAAGCCCATTTTTGGGGGTTTTTTGACATTTTTTGCCTCTCCGGATGTCGGAATGAGACAAGTAGACATTCGTTTTTAAGGTATTTTGGCGTTCCGGATGCATTGGTGGTGTCAAAATCCTCAAAATCTATCACTATTTTACAGTTTGTGACTTTTCAACTTTCAGTGATGACGTAAGCTGCATTGAATGCGCCGCACCTGCCTCCTGAAAAAGACGCTCGCATTAAATAAAAAAGTGACCGTTTTCAAGGACGATTGGGAATATAAATCTACTTTTCAGAGTGTCTGGTTGTCCTTTTGGACGTACTCACAAGGTGCAAGTGCAAAATCATAAAACCTAATATTGTCTGTTTTCTCCCCACGCTCGCTTGAGTTGTCTGAACACTCATTCTCTACATCGTTATTTACTTCCAGATGCTTAGAGGAGTTTAAAAACTCTTCTTGTTCTGGTGGTTCTACAATCTCATCTCCTCATGGTAGAAGGCTTACCATGTAATAGGGTAGCACATCATAGCCATCCTTATTGCAAAATTTTGTTGTTGGACCATCTGTAATGGTATAGACATCCAATGTTGCTAGTATGTGTTCCCATTCCAGAGGTTCTAAGGCATCTTCAGGAAAAGGTTCCGAAATATAATCCTTGTCCTCAACCGCTCTTTCTAAGACGCATTCATCTCTTTTTAAGCTCCCACCATGTGAAGCTCCGCACATCCATAGCTCTTTTTGTTGCCCTAATCGTGCTGGGAGTTCCGATCCTGCCAATGTAGTTGAATCAAACTCTTCCACTGGTGTCTGGTTCACATCCTTGTAACTATGGTCTTTTAAGTGTATTTTGGTTGTAGTCTCACCATGTCTGAGGTATATGTGGTCATACCCCCAATCTTGGACCGTCTTTAATTGTCGCATGAATGGTCTTCCCAAGATGATCTCGTAATTGTTCTTTTTGTCGAAATCGACTATTGCAAATGTATGCTCATACTCGATTCCGCATGAGGTGACAATCACTTTTTCTAAGAGTCCTAGAGGCTTCTCCATGAACCCATCTGCCAATTGCAATTTCATTTTGGTAGCTCTCAAAGCTGGTTTTTCCCATTTTTTCCAGATTTCCCTGGTGGCGATAGCGACTCCTGCTCCACTGTCAAGAATAGCTTTGGTAACTACTCCTTGGAATTCTACTGGTAGCGTGGTGTTTCCATCTTCTCCCTCGCAATATTCTCCAACCTTGTTTAAAGGTACTGACCTTGTATTTAGTTGAGGCCTGTCCAATTCTCTGATCCCTTCCTGAAGCTTCGAGGTGGGGTCTTTCACTCCAAATTTTTCTAGGCATTTGCCTACTGTGGTCCACATGTTTGGGCGTAACCTTAGCAGTTCGGGTAATGTGATTGTGCATGCCACCGGGGTGGACAATAACTCAATCAACCCTTGTGAATCCATCACTTTGTTAGAAGAAAGTATTTGAGATGGGATTTCTCTCACCTCAGACTTGGCTTTATACTCTCCTAGGTAAGAGGGTAGAGTTTTCAGCGAGTCTGGTTGGCTGTGCCTCGAACTAATTGATCCCTGGTCTCCCCCTTGTGAATGCATATCAAAGTTCATTTGCAACCTTGCCTCAAATTCTTCAATAGGAGGTAAGATCTCATTTTTCTCTTTTCTCGTGCTATTCATAGGGTAACTCACCCTGTTAGCTTCGTTGCCATCACGGATTTGCTTCCACAGGTCATCTAGACCATTACAATCCTTACCCATTTCTGCCAATGTTTTAGGCTGGAACCCGTCACTTGCCTCATCTATCATATTTGGCACTATGATAGGCTCTCCCCTAGACTCATAGGCATTCGTGAGTTTTTCCTTTGTTTCTACTTGTTCCTCTAAAGCTGGTTTGATAGGGGTTGGAGTTGGTACTTCATGCCAATTTGCAGGTTTACCAAGCGGATTTTCTATCAAAGATTGAGCTGTTTCAATCATCTTTCTACACATTTCCAACCTCTGTTTTTCTATTTTAGCATATGGATAAATCATCCATCTGTGCTCTTGGGTTTGGTTCTTTTTGAGTCTAGCTTCGTAAGCTTTTAAAATTGCATCTAACTGCTCATTTACCTTGTCTGCCAGTACTGATCCTCCTGATCCTGCACTTTTGGGTTCTGCTATTTCCTTGGGTGCTATGGTTGCCACAGTGTGTGAGCTTAGGCTAGCTAGATCCTCGAGCCGCTCTAATCTCTCCTTGGTGTGTTTTAACTCCTCGGATAGAGCTATTTGCTCTCGTTCTTTCCTGGCTTTCATACGCACCTTTCTAGCTTTCCAAGTGCTTCTCTGATTTTTCATTTATGAACTTGAGGCATCGGTTTTTGCCTCTTCAATTATGGGTTTGTTCGTCATTCTTTGAGCTTGGGCTCGTGTTACTACTTGAATAGGTATTATTGTCTCGTTTTCTGACCCTCCACTGGAAGGCACTGCTTCCATCATGTTCAAGGTAGTTTTTGCTCCTTTGCTCAGGTTCTTAGGGCAATCAAGAATCAAATGAGTAACTTCACACTCGGTGCAATATGCGTCGACTCTAATGATTTCATCATGAGGACAGTCTCTTAGCCAATGGTCTCCACCACACTTGTAGCAGGGTCCTTTAGGCTGTTGAGGTGCTCCTTGAGCTCCTCTTTGTTGGTATGCATGTCTCTGCCCGCCCATGCCTCCGTTGGCTATGAACAACAATGTTCATTCATCCAAGCTATATCTTCCTTCTCCTGCTGCCTGCGCAATTGTTGGTGGCCCTGCACCTCCTATCATGCTCCACAGTTCTAGTGTTGGGGGTTCTTCCGGTGGATAATAGATAGGATTTGTAGCATATCCATTGGGATCTTCATAATATGCATGCATAGGCACCAAAGCCTTCTCTTCATAATATGCATGCATAGGCATCAAAGCCTTCTCTTCTAATTCGGTAACTGTTGGTGTGTATCTTATGCCGACTGGTCATAATCCTGGTAGGGGTGGTTGTTGCCCCAACACTGGTTGTGGTCTCTCTACACCTATAGGTCCTGGTAGGTTGCCTACTTGATACCTAGGCATCGGTGGAATTTGAGGAGATTCTACCTGAGCTTGGGGAGCGTAAGGTCTCTCTCTCACATATCCCTTGTTATAATAACATTCCTCCGTCCCATGGTTTGTCCATTTTTATTCAATAGCACACCACTTGGGCTATTTAGCCTGGGGTTTGGCGTACAAGTTAATATTTTTTAGCACTTTCTCTACAAGATGCTCCTAGTTTACAGCTACTTCTCCTTTCGGTGGCGTCTTAGAAGACTTGCTTCCACTTTGTTGTAAGGATGAATCATCGTCGAGATCCTTGAATTCACCCTCTTTGTAGACCGCACAATTGTCCACAAGATAAAGAGCCTCCTTAGTTAACTCATTTAACGTCGTGCTCCTCTTCATATGTAAGTCCTTCTAGAGATCTGCATTCCTTAGTCCTTGGATAAATATAAGCATAAGTCTGAACTGAGTTGGCAGTTCTTCCACAGGGCAGAACTTAACAAATCTTTTTAGTCGTAGGGCTGTCTTTCGCACAGATTCCCCATCTTTCTATTTGAATTCATGGATTTGTGAGACTGTATTATGAGCTATCCCCCTTTGTGAGAATTCCTCAATAAACTCATCAAACACCTCTTCCATAGACTCAAAGTCTCTACGCTCCACAGAGTCAAATCAAGTAGCAGCGTCATCCTCTAGGGTTAGTCCAAATCCTGCAAATTGGGTAGGGAAGTTTAACACCTCTTCAGCTCTAATTACAAGCACAAAGGCTGCTACATGATCTCTCGGATCTCTGTTTCCCGTGTATTTCTTGTTTACCCATTTTTGCACTTGAGAAGGTCTAATTCTACGATGGTCTACAAATCTCATCATTGGATGTCCACGTCTTAATTGATATACCTCCTCTGGTCTTCTGTAGTAGGCTGGTTCCTCTCCCAATGGTGCTCCTAAGCCATAATTTCTAACAGTTCTTGCCAGAGATGGTTCATCTCTCCGAACTCGTTCTATGGGTGGTCTTCCAGACTTTGTTGACCCTTGAGTCTTTGGCTTACTCTCTCCTTGATACCTTGAATAGAGTGGTGGTTCATGTAAATCCCTTAGCCCTCGTGCGGCTTGATAACCATCTCGGTAATGTTGTAGTCTGTCGAAGCCATGCCTGCAATGATGGGCTAGGTTTCTGGTTGGTTTTGGTTGTTGAATGTCTGTGGTTGGGTTAGGAGAATACGCTGGTATTCTCGCCCATACCTATCAACAAAAACAATATCCTTCCCCATAGAAATTTCATAAGAGAATAAGTAAAGAACCTTATCTTTGCTTAACTCGTTTGGGTATGGTTCTTTGCATCGGAAATAAGAAACTATTCCCTCGCTCTCATGCTTGTAAATCCCCACATTCTTATTATAGGATGAGACCCTGGTTGTTTTCTTATCATACATAAAAAGTGCTCTAGGTCGATCAATGTTTGGTGGCGGTTCTTGAGTTTCTGAAACCATTTTCCCTTTCACCACATTATCTCCATATCTATTGTAATCCTCAGGGTTACTAACTATCAGATAGTGGTTCCCCTTTTTGTCTCGGAATCTATCTCCATCATCATAGACTTGGATTATCTCCAGTCTCTGAGCCGGTCTTTCTTCAATAAAAATACACTTGTGTCCTCGATAGTCAGAATAAACTAGGGCTCCCCTCGAGTTTGTTCCTTCTAAGAAGATCACAGTGAACTTGGAATCATTCAAATGATTTAGGGAGGTGCTTCCTCATGGCATTGGTCCGTCATAGGTGAAACCTCCTGGCTGTTGACTACCCATCATGAAGAAGGATTTGTCTGATGAAGTGTGAGTATCACTACCCTCCTCAATAATTGGTGCTAGTGGATCTAGCCTTGCCTGAGTTACACTCTCCTCGGTGAACACTAAGCTACCTTGGTCACTTGCCACCTTTTGGTCTCTAAAAATGTGTCTTCCTGCTCTTAAATTCATCAAACTTAGCAATGCAATTTATACAAATCCAACCACTCACCTGGCAAAGGATCAGTCTCCGCACAACTTCTTGCTTTGCTGCTGAATATACCTGTACACAAGCGTTTAATTTCGGCAATCGAATCAAAGCATCTAATCGCTAGAGGTGATTTTAGTAATGATTGGTATAACCGGAGAGTTAACCTCAACCACTACTATATTTTATACACTTCTAATGTTCTGGATTAGGTCAGCTAATCTCGAACTGTACTTCCCTCGGATGTTGGTCAATTTACATTAAAGGTCTGAATTCAGTCTTTGCTCCGTCAAAAGGTCAAACAAGGTCCAAATTCACTTCTGAAAGAAGTTCTGGAACCCTTAAGTCAAATGGAACCTCACTATATAAGCTCAATCAAATTTTCTCTTCACTAAGCCTCAGTAGACATCCGACGCGTAGGATGTCTCCTGCTCTATTTTGCCTGGATTTTTTGCACTATGGATTCCCCTTGACGTGCTGAGTC
This sequence comes from Adiantum capillus-veneris, assembly GCF_014529385.1. NCBI lineage: Eukaryota > Viridiplantae > Streptophyta > Polypodiopsida > Polypodiales > Pteridaceae > Adiantum > Adiantum capillus-veneris. The sequence goes on along the minus strand of NC_140939.1, from coordinate 5,449,132 downwards.
CACAACTGTTTTTACTTTTTGATTTGGACATCTATAAGATGGTCAATGGATCAGAAATCTGTTCCGACAGCCTACTGTTGGTTTGATCAGTCAAATCAACTCCGATTTGGACCAAAATTGACTAGGAGGCTTGCCTCGGGCTATACAACACCCTGCTATGCCTACAGTCAGTATCTGGCTTCAATTTCTTTCTTTAGACATTCTACGTGCAGGATGTCTTTTTTTGCTCAAAATGGCTTCAAATGCAAATCACAGACTCCTCTTGAGGTGCTGATCACTTTGGTATGCTCAAAACTCAGTTTGGAGTGCAAAATCACACAGATGACATCCTACGCGTAGGATGTCTTTTTGGTCTGTTTGACCCTAGACTTGACCCACAGCTTCCCCTTGATGTCAGCAACCCAGTGGTATGCTTAGATTTTGGTTTGGATTTCAAAAGTCCCCAATTTTAGCTGTTCTAGCCTTTTTTAGTCAAAAGTGCTAAAGTCTGGCCTAGAGCCCAATTCTCTCCCAATTGAGATGAAAACTTTCTCAGTCACTCAATATATCATGTAGATCATACTCATGCAGCCATCCTATGGTTTTGGTCTTAAAATAATGCCTTGGCACAATTTGGATAGGATGTCTGGAAATTTCAGTATATCTGGCCTTATCCTATCAAGGTATGGTCAAATTTCCACTTTCCAGGTGAATAGGGTAAAACCTACCTTCTGGACACACTGGTCAACTCAAAATTCCAGAATTCCCACCAGATTAGCATGTAGACATCCTACGCGTAGGATGTCTCCTGGATTAAAATTTATTTTTTTCTAACAGAATTGCTCATGATGCTCTACAGCTCTATCAGAAACACTCAGAGCAACTTTTGGACTTCACATCAGCTTTCAAACACACTTTTGAGTCTTTTACAACTTTGTGATGAATCTAACAAGCAAGTATACATGGATGAAGTGCTCTAGATCCTGAATCATGATGTCCTACTTACTCTACTCCTACTCATCATATGAAATGGTGATAATGGTGTTTTGGTTGCTCTCCGGACTCTCAAGCTCTCCTCTCACCGCTTCTACCACTCCAACTCCTACTCTCTACACCACAACTCAACTAAAACTACCTAAGTCTACCTAAGTCAAAGGATCTAAGCCAAACACACGCTCCCTAGACTCCCTCTAAGACCTAGAGAGTCCTCCACCCTCTGATCCTATCTAAATGTAAAACAAGACTCTTGGCAAGCCAAAGAATCCCTATCCTCAAGGACTAGTCTTGGTCACCTACCTAGGGTTTTCGTCCACGGCAACGGCACCAATGTTGGACGGATACGCCGCGACGGACGTCAGCACAGCGAGAACTCACCCAACAAGATTTTTCAACTAAGTACAAAGTGCGTGGAAGCAAGCATAGGGTGTCAACCTACACTTGACCAACTCGTAACTAATTCCTACAGAGGTCTCTACCCAATGTCTAAGCTACAGCCTTCAGGAGTGCATAAGAGGAGATTTCCTACAACGCTTTCTAGAGCCAAATACCCATCAAACGATCTTGAAACGCCACAGAACTTGAAGGAGACCCTACTAACACCAATAGGTCGCTCTCCCTAAGGTCTATGAACCAAAATCCCAACCCAAAATATCTGGTGCAAAATCACGTAGGACGTCTGGCCGAAATTTGCAAGTCGTCGTTTCCGAAAACTAAAGTGCCTAATGTGTACCTCTACTCAATGCGACCACGTGGATATGCTGCAATGCAAAATTGGACAACGTATGCTCACCGAATCACCAGATGAAGCTCGTAGATGGAGCTCGCAAAACCGGACCATACGCGCGCAATGTAGGTATTGGTGTGTAGCTCTCGTCGGGGGCAACACGCTACACTTCTCCGCACTCGATTCCGAACACCGGTGTGCAAGACCTTGGGCAATGAAAACAATTTTGGACTCTTCTCCTGGGTCTACTAACTCTATTTCCTTAACTATCGCTGGGACCGTCATAGACTCCATTGCTTTCATAAATAGGTTTTCTTTGAGCCGTTGTATACACAACCTTACGCTCCTCCATGGTGTAGGATTTGAAATGATCGGGTGCAGGGTGTGAGTTTGTGGGGTCTTGTTGTTCTGTGGACTGTGATTTCACTTCCGCTTCCTTTTGTTGTTGAGTGAACTCTTGATTTTGTTGTCTCTTTACAATACGGCTCAACTTGGCTTCTTTGTAGCCTCTAGTTGTGTGATGTCAATGAGTTGTGGACTACACCACATAACGCTTTGAAGAATATATTCACCCCATTTATCTACCAACTTTTGATGAGAATCACATGTCCCTATATAATTAAGCCATTCTACGATAGATTTCTTTTTGTTTATTCTAGCACGCACATTTGCTCAATAACGTTGCCTCTTATATCTTCTTGTCTAATTTTTTATTATGGTCGATCTCTAGTGAAGAGTCACTAGATGAATTGCTACTTTTGTCTTTTGCTCCCTTGGATAGATTGTCATATAGGGTACAATTGGGCCCTGAATGGTTTGTCCCCACATTTGCACTAATATTTAACCCGAATTCTTCGTCCTCAGAGTCAATTTCAGTTGATGATTCCGACTCCAAATCGTGTGGGCTATAGTCTTGTGAGACACTACTAGTTCCAATGTCAAACAATCCTTCATCCTGTAGGTCATCAGAAGCTCTCTCTCTCTCTCTCTCTCTCTCTCTCTCTCTCTCTCTCTCTCTCTCTCTCTCTCTCTCTCTCTCTCTCTCTCTCTCTCTCTCTCTCTCTCTCTCTCTCTCTCTCTCTCTCTCTCTCTCTCTCTCTCGCTCGCTCGCTCGTGCGCGCGCGCGCGTGCATACACACACACAAGGAGATGAAGAAGAAGATGGAGATGGAGACAGAGCACTCTTCAATTGCACAATGAGAGAATGACCTATTTTAGGTTTAGATTGAATTTTATATGGGCTTTCCCATTCACATTTGGCCGCCCACACTTAGCCAATCTTACCCAAACATTATAGGTTCCAGTTTTAGAGTGCACCTCTCATTGGCAATTACTCTTAACCATTCCTACCTGTCTAACAAGCCTGGCCAATAACATAATACACTAATAGCGGGTCCGACAAGCCCGGCCCATGGCTACATAAAAGGTAGCCGCTTGGTGGTAACATGCCCCCCTTCTTGATGTAGATTCCATCCTCAGAAGCTAGTGAGAGAAATCCCGTTTTGTCCATGTGGTAGAGCATGTGTATTTGAATCTGCAAGGCAAAGTCACTGTTTTATGCAAGCGGAATTATATGGAAATAAACCATGAGGAATGTAAAGTACATGTAGAATGAGTAAATGCAAGATTTATGAAATGCTAGACTGCCATTAAGGACAAATAAATTGCACTTTGTGATGAGTGCACGTGTGCGTGGATGCGTGCGTGCGTACATGGTGTGGTGCATGCGTACATGGTGTGGTGCGTACATGGTGTGGTGCATGCGGGAAAGGGGGAAGAGCACAAGCCGGTGTGGGTGGAGCAGCCTCACAAGACTTAAGATGAGGAGCTCCTTATTCTCATATGTAATAAAGAATAAGAGTATGTACACACGTGGGCAGATGGCCGAACACTGGACATCCGGGCGGGAAAAAGGCGTAGTGTCTTTACCCCAACAATCTCCCACTTAAAGATGATGCGCCGATAAAAGTGAGGCCTACTAGCTAAACTACTAGTATGTACAAGAAACTAGGTGAGAGTGGTATCTCAACCTACATCCACTTGCTCACCTCTGTCGATCTACACGCAGCTATATTGGCTCTGGTGGTAGGTGAGTGTGTGTACCCACACTAGAGCCTGCATGTAAATCCCGCAGACAAGTCTGTATGGTCTCCAAAGCTCCATGAAGCGTCATGCTAGTGTCATCCATCATACGGCTGACAATCCATGCTGTAAATGCTCCCACTGCAGCTGCTAGGTCGTGCCTCGACAGTAACAAGTTGAACATGAGACCCCCAGACACTGAGGAAGTCTGCACAAGACTGGCTCTACTTGCCTCCCTGCACTATCTACAATCACTGCGTCCTCAGGACTACCGATCACGTATGGATTTGTCAACACCGACACTAGGGAAGCTACGTCCCTCTCACCCATAGGCAAAATTGTGCATCCTGGCACCAACTCATCAACCTCTATGAGCATGTCCAAAAATCCATACCTGTCAACTCTATCTATGTCCCTAGGGAGCAGACCTGCTCTACCTCTGACAGCACAAAGTCTAACAACACCTGTTGTGTCTCACTAGAGCACTACCGCTCTATCTCTGTCTCTACAGAGTCTACTAGCACGTCCTGCACAACTAAATGCTCTGTCTCCTGAGAATGATGGAGATCACTGGCGAAAAAGACATGTCTCATATCTCGCTCAAAGCATGCCAGCAAAAAAATTGAGACTACACCATCACGAACCTCAGACACATGCATAGGATATACCAGGCCACTGCGGACTCCTCTAGCAACCACTAGTGAACCGCAATGCATCTAGAAAGACTGCTCTCTAAGCAGTACTTGATAACCAAAAGTTGTCAACTATCTCACTGAGATCAAGCTCTATCTCAACTGAGGAACATAACGCATATGTCATAGTGTGTATGATGCACCACTGGGCAATGACAAACAAACATCTCCTGCACCTTCTATGTCAAACGCTGAACCATTGTCCAAGTGCACACAACCAAGTCTCCCACTAGAGAATGTGCTAAACCACTCACGACATGGTGTGACGTGGAAAACTACATTGCTATCTAGTAACCATTGTGGAGAAAGTGTGCTAACCATAGACAAATCTGCAAGAGGTACACTTTAGGCAAGCATGACCTCGGGGGGTTCACTATCTGTAAAGCTACCATATCACGTGCGTTCAAGACATGTTTGTAAAACCCCTTATCTGTGAATTTTTTTAGGAATATAATGTACCCTTTTCTCTTAAAATCTGTAAGTTTTTTTCAAATTTGAAAAAATAATTCCCTTTTGTATATATATTTCTGTAAGTTTCAAGAATTTTAAATACCCTTCTGTTGAACTCACGTGATAGGTTACATTTTTATTAAGTGACCTCCCCAGGAGCATGACATCACCGTCACTGGCATACACTGCCACTGGAACTGTCTCTCTAACATCTGTCACATGTGCATTTCGCATACATCTCTGTTGTTGTCTCATACGTCTGAAACAACGGCGTCTAATGTGTCATGTGTGACCGCAATGCCAACAACGCAAGTATCGGTAAGAACACGACCATCATCTCTCAATGTCACACATGTCTGTTGCCATAAGTGAACGCCAAAATGGCAACAAAGTGGGAGATCACTCAACCACTATGTAATCAAGCATAAACCAACTAGTAGCTCAATAGTGAAAAACCTGTAACTTGTATGCTGTAGTCTCACGCTTGGAATATGCGTCGATGTGAGAACATGAGGCAAAATCAAAGGAAACCTGTAACCACTATGAGCATACCATAAATGTATGGCTAAGAGCCAAAGTATGGTGAGAAAACTAGGAAAAATTTGACAAAATCTCCCCCTATAAACTGAGCAAAACCTCAAGTACATTCTAACCATAGACCATGCCAAACTAGCAACAAAGTGGGAGGTAACTCGACCACTACACAATTCTCAAAATCACGATCAATCGTATCAAAACTGACGCTCACATATGCCCAAAAGAATAGATCCACAAATGGTCTATATACGCTGCCAAAAGCCTGGCAAATTAGCTCACTCCTGACCGAGTGTCTCTATGGACATGTACCTGTTCAAAAACACCTGTAAACCTGTAAATATGCTACCTGCAAGCTATCTCAGCTCAAGTTGTATCCACATATGCATACATAGCATGAAACTGCACCAAACTGTGCAAAAAAAACTGCTCTTTAGTGCTCCACACAAGCTGCACTACAACTTGTAAACAAAACTATTGAAGAACTGGCAACTACTACCTCATCAATCAGTAAACACATCAATCGGAAATGCTATCCAAGAGTTGTGTGTGCTCAAGGGAGAAATCCACTCTGGAATGGTCCGTCAGAGCCGTATCTGTTGGTATGTGCTGTCGAAACCGAAATTGGAGATGATCATCGAAGTCAAAAAGCCAAGGATGGCCGTCAGAGCCATCTTCCACTACTGGGCGGAAGTGCTAATGCTATGGCTGCTTGTGCTCAAAGTCGAGAAAATGCTCGATGTCAGCTTTTGCCGCCGAGCGAAAGCGCGCTAGTTGAATAGCCACAAATCTGTGTCAGAACCGATGCACCAAGCCGAGCTATCAATGCTCGAGGCCGTAGACGATGCTAGAAGATCGAACTTGGGCCGATGCCAGATAACGTCAAGCATACTCGTCCCCACATAGCTAGTGTGTTCTCACACAGTTTGCTTTCTCTCAATCTCCTTTCACTCTCCAAGCAGTTGTACACCAAATTGTCTTGAAAAACATAGTCTCTGTGTTTTGGATTTTCAACCCACCTACACTCTAAATCAGAAAATGACTTCTTCTATAAAGTTGTAGATCTTGAAGAGATCTACATTTTGATAAAAAACGTTTTGCAATCGGAACTTCTTAGCTCAAGTTATAGCCAAAATACTGAATAGCTATCAAGCTGCCAAAACCTGAGCGACCTGCTTCTCAGTGTCCCTAGCTCACAGAAAACTTGATCTCTCTCTCTCTCTCCCCCCTTTTTCCTGGTGGAGTGTAAGCTCCTGTTACCTTGATCTCTGAGATCTACTTGTCGAATCCGTGTCAGATCCACTGCCGAATCAACCTGATCGGATGCCGTGAAGCACCGATCTCCGATTGAGATCCTCCATCGCCAAGAGATCGTCACCGTCGCCTAGCCGTAGCTCTAATACCAATTGATGAGTGCACGTGTGTGCGGATGCGTGTGTGCGTGCGTGGTGCAGTGTGTGCGAGAAAGGGGGAAGAGCACAAGTTGGTGTGGGTGGAGCAAACTTACAAAACTTAAGATGATGAGATCCTTATTCTCATATGTAATAAAGAATAAGAGTATGTACACACGTGGGCGGCGGGCGGACGGCCGAACATTGGACATCCAGGCGGGCAAAAGACGTAGCGCCTTTACCCCAACACTTTAATGAAATTAATTAATCAAGAGTTTTGGGCATATGGGTGAGTTTATCAATTAGTTAGTTATGACTAAGGTTAAAACAACTACTCTAGTACTGGCTAAGCTAAGAAGATTATCTAAATGCAAGATTCCCTAGTTGTGCTTTTCAGCTTTGATTAGCTAACTAGCTCTCACAATTCCAAACAAAAGCTTAAAATTTTAACTGTACGCTCGATGAAAGTCTTTTAAATGTCATGTTTTTTCTTTTACTTTGGTTCACAGTCATTTAACGTGTGTGCTTATTTTGTATGTTCGGGGTTTTTTGCTTCTCAAGGAACAGTGCGCACACTGGGAACCTCTAGGGCTCTAGTACCATAAAACAATACATGTGAGTGAAGTACCAAATCAAGCCAGGATTTCTCTTCCAGCGTAAGATTTTCATTTGTGGCACTTATTTTTTTGGCTTCCATTTCCTTGGTATTCTCACTAGTGTCTTTTGTTGTTTAAGTGAGCAAGCTTCTCTATGCCTAAACCATTCCTAAGGTCTCAAACACTCAGATTATTTTATCAACTAGGACTAGTGATCAAGTAAATGAGTTAACCTAAAGTCACGGTCTCATAATCTCAAGGCTCATCTTAAGCAAAGACAAATTTATACATCTATAATGGCAGATAACAAACATAACTACTGCACTCAAACAACCATGAAAAATGACAATTAGCAATTATATATATCCACCAGCATGAATCATGGAAAGTAGTACACCTGGAGGTATGGAGTTGCTCATTTTGTCGAAGCAGATGTCTTCAACCATGTGGATGGATATCCATATAAGTCCTACATAACAATATCAAACAACAAGGCACTATACCTCTAGGAGGCATGTCAATGTGAAAAAATTAAAACTCCTAGAAAACAAACTCAAAACATGATTCAGACCCCTAACCTACCTATTTGTCATCCCTTTTAGAATCAAGGAAAGAGGATATTATATAAACCGGGTGGCATCCCTAAGGCTAGGCCTCTATCCTCATCATCTAGATAAATGAAATCATTTTCCGTGAGACCATAGTCTTCCTCGGTCTCTATTATTTCTTCTTCTTCATCCTCTTGTGCAAGCATGTTAATCAAGAACCTCGCCATGCGTGGATACTCATCCTGTGCAAAAGAATAAGCATGTGCCACTCGAGAAACATTCGCTACTAGGTAGGGATCACTAGTTATCCATAGACATATCATCCATTCTAACTCCTCAAAATTTCTCTCACGTGCAAGTCTATCTACCAAATCCCATTCGCAAGAAAGTAGAGGGTAGCAAATGTGAAACACTTGAGAAAAATAAAAAGGGTACCTTTCATCAAAAATAGAAGCACAAGCCTCTGGTGAACTAGCTATTTTCGTGTGCTGCTTGATGTGACATGGTGAATTTGCACTTATGTGTAGGATCTGATAGGGTGCTCTCTCGTTGCTAGTCGCTCTTGCTCTTTTACTATTTGTTTTTTTTTTTCTGCTAGAACTAGTATAAGGCTATGTATATACAGTCCCTCAATTGCAGAGTTCAGATATCAGGGAAGAAAATTTAAGAGGATGGGGATCCAAAATATTGACGTGAGTGAGGACTCCCCCCTTCCTTGGGTAGGTCGTACTATTTGAAATATTCTCGTCACCCTTTGAAACCAATTGTTCTACTTGGTAATAGGTGACGATTTTTTCCATTAGTTTTCTATTACCTTAGGTGCCTCATCGAGTTGCAAGGGTGGTAAGGTACTCTCCCATGATCGAAACTTGAAGTGGTTCATCAGTTGATTGTTGAGCATTGGGAGGTGTGGATTCCTTTGTAGCTTCATGGAGGTCCACTATTGTAGGTGGAGGCTGTGGAGAACCTTTTACCTCTATGGATGCATTACATGAGGAGCTAGAAGCTTCATGGGACTCCCCCCTTCCTGAGCTAGATGGAATAATTTGGTTTTGCCTTGGAACCCAAACTAGCCATTAGGAGAAACTTGGACTCAATTTTGGGCCCTGTAAGAAACACCAACTCAACAGAGAGAGAGGTAATTATGAAAAATACAAAAGTTTTTTTTTGAATTTTGTTTCTCATAGTACATACGTAAAAGTTTGCTCAATCACTTAAATGCATGCTCGTACAAAATGCTTTTCGATACCCAAAATTAAGTGTACACAAAAATCCATGTTTGTGAATCTTAATGAGTAATTTGATGTGTGATGAGAGAAAACACATAAGAGTTGTTTTCAAAATACAAAAATAATACCATGGATACATCCGGAACATTCAAAAACCTTAAGATAGCTCTTTAAATGCCAAAATCTGACGTCTCTAGCTCAAGATATAGCATTTTTAAGCCTAGGGCCTCATGAGGTCAGTACCAAGTGAATAGAGACCCTTGAGACCCCTCAAGGGCTTCAATTCGCTTGGTACTGACCTCATGAGGCCCTATGCTTAAAAATGCTTTATCTTGAGCTAGAGACGTCAGATTTCAACGTTTTAAAGAGCTATCCTAAGTTTTTTGGACGTTGGAGAGGGGGAATGGGGGAACACACCCAAAACAAACACAAGGGCCTGTCTATCGCTCAGGGTATTCACAGCACCCCTATCCTCTCGAAAAACACCTTCAAAGAAACACTTTACACTAGCAGACCACCGCCTGTCCAATTGCCATTGCTCACACACTCCACAAATCCACCACACAACACACCTGCTACCACTACGTGTCTCCACACTTACACACACACATAGACACTCAATCTCACTCTCTCACTCAAAACACCATCGGTTCGGGGGGCACACACTTCCACACAGCCGAGACACCGAGGAAACATGAAAGCTGGAGAAAGAGAAGGGGGGAAGGGGAAACAACAGTACGGGAGGCAACTGTGGCTTGATTGCACTTCAAAAAAAATATACACCGGCTTGTACTGCCATCACCATGGCCACTTTCATACAAAAGTTACAAAGGGGCTAGCTTGCTAGAGAGCTCCACTTTGCAGGATTCAAACGGCACACCAAAGGTCATGAAAAAAGCCCTTAATTTGATCCAATTTTGACTTTTATAGGGGGGGTCTTCAATTTGGGAAATTGCCCTTCAATTGGTCCATATGGCACCTATTTTTTGTATTTTTGGGAAAGGGGACACCGCCTTGCTCTATCTGCTCTCTTCTTCTCTCTTTTGCACTTGGAGGGGGGGGGCATTAGTGATGTCGCTATTGCCCCTTGACTTTTTATCTTTCATTTTTACCCCTTGGTGACCTCAACCTTGCACTGCTTGATTTTGACTTTTTTCCCTCTCTCTATCCGACTCCTCTATCACCTCTCTCTTTGGCCTTGGCCTTTACTTTTTGCCATTTCATTTGGCTTCTTCCCTTTTCTTGGACGGCCTTGGAACGCGCGGCCTTGGAACGCCCTGTTTTCTCCTTTCATTTGTCTTGAGATTTACACTTACTGTCTTATGGCGGGACTTCCCCCTTGCCACCTATTTTACCGGCCACCCCCTCCTTTCTCTTTGCTCACTGCCCGTGGCGTGGGACCCTCCTCTTTTACACCTAATCCCCCAGCCACCGTCGGGCCTCTCCTCACCTCAGCGGGAAGCACCCCTTACCCTCCTACCATTAGCGACATCGCTAATGGGGGGTGGGGTCTCCTTTCAAAAAACGGGCCCTAATGGGTGCTGCCACGTGTCATTATCTATCCTGCTACTGCAGCCACTTCACCCCCATGCGGGGGCGCCGCCTCACAGGCCAAAAACCACCACGATGTGCCCGATTGGGCTGCGCGCCACCAGCTCACAGCGCCCGTGAGGGCCGCCGCCGCCTGCGCCATAACCAACAGTTCACGGAGCTCCGAGGGGGCTCGCCTCCAATCCTTATAATGATCTACCACCCTGGATTATATACCCCACCCTTCAAATGTTGTATGGCGCATGTGGGGAAAAGCCCATTGACACGTGGCAGCTCTGCAGTGCTTCAACCTTTGAAGGCCTTTGAAAAAGCTAAAAAATATTTTAAACAACAAACTTGTTTCCCCAAACTTGCAGAGCCTGCAAACATCACCTAGTGATCCAACTCCCAAGCAATCAAGGCTCATTGAGATCTCATATCTTCAGCTCCAAGTCGCATAGTTTGCACCTCATCCCTAAGCTAGGAAGACCCCAAACCAAGGTCATAAAAACTGACAAAATCACCTGCGGCCCAATCCGGGAAAATGCACCTCATTTTCCAACTTCAGTATTTCACCGCTCCGGACTCCATCTGAAGTGTAGTCACTTCCTACTAGCATCATACGCTATATAATGCGTACTAAATGCCTGGCAAGCTCATGAAAACACCATATGGTGCATTTCCCAATGCGGTCAAATGGACTCAGACCCGCCGGCCCACGAAAAAATTTCGATTGACCATATCTTGCCAACCAGAGCTCCAATTTGCATTCCGAGAAGACAGTCATGCTCCACAACTTGAGCACTACACATGTATATACTGACATCAGCCTGGGCTACCTGTCCCCCGCTGCCCTGTCCGTCGGGGATCTGCTACACACTTTATCTTTAAACTTCAGTATCTCGCTCACAGGGGCTCCGTTTGAAAAGCCGTCTGGACCATCATAGAAAAGCAGACTGAAGACCATATTCTAGCACATAAAATCCACATCTTGGGCATAGAAGGCCACCAACCTGCTTGGCTCTTTGTAGCACACCTTTGACCTTAAAAAACACTTTAAGCATTCATTCCCGCTACCCTTTGGCTGCCAAGGGCCTTGGCACCTGCCCTAGCCTCTTGCACTGCACTTGCCTGCTGCCTGTGCCTGGCATAGACCACCTCCTAGCTCGGACCAACTTTGGCTGCACCAGCATTGCCCACCCCCTCGTTGAACATTTATGTTCAACCACATATGGCCTTATTGCACTAAGAGACTGCACACCAAAAACAGACTCTCTGTACACTGCAAAACCACCTATCATATATACATAACTGGCACCTTCTACTCGCTGTCTTTGCTCATGCGGGTTGCCCAACCCCCTACTTAACCTTTTACCGACCGCGTGGGTCAAACACCTTGCATTGGTATTCTTCATCCACCTGCAACAACTTTGCATAGTGCTACACCAAGGCACAGACCCAACTACATAGCCAAACTGCGAGCACGATACCTCTACCACTCCAAGCACTCCTTGACAAACTGCCCACTCGCAACCAAGCATCTCCAAGAACACCAAATAGAGCACCCTCATGCTCACCGTCCTGCTCAATCAACACTCGCAATGTACCTGACCCACCCTCCCATCGATCCTCATCTAGAAAATCCTGTACTTGCCCAACAGCACACTGCACAGCTATCTTTATTACCATTCCTTTCAAACACCACTCACAGACCTCCTTAGAAAGCTTGGACACTGCCTTGGAATCCGCATCACCTATCATAGAGGGCACTGACTACGTAGGAAGCACCTCTAAATTTAACTCCGCTTTGTTTTTCTCACCTGCCATGAACTCAATTCCAGCATCGTTGAGCACCTCCTCGTCAATTGGCCCTTCAACGTCAATAAGCACCGCTTGCTTGTCGACTTCAATCACCTGCTCTTCTACTGCTGCATCATCAATCTTTGCCAAGGAAGCAAGAAACTCGTTCTCTACGACATCCTCATCGTCCTTTTCCATAGGTACAAATGCTTCATGCTTTTTAGCAAAATTTGTACCTGTTGCACCACTATGGCATATTCTACTGCTACCTTCATCAACATGGCTATTAGCATGGAACCGCACACCAGCTTTACCTGCTCTTCACCACATGTAGGGTTAGAATGCTCCACTTGGTCTTCACTAAGCACTTCCGCTTGCACTTCATGCTCCTCCTCGCACACATTCACCGCCTCTCCACTCACATGTAAGAGGTCGAACTCATCATACCCGGAGTGGGATGACTTGGTCTCCCAACTCGTGTCTACGTCCATAGAGCTACTGTCATTCGATTCAACCTCCTCTTTGGTTTCAAGCTCAGGAACCTCTTCTAGTTTCACTGCTTCGACCTCGTCTGCAAACTGCACTCCTTGCTCTTTACCGCATCCCAATGGAGCTTCAACAACCGCACTCAAATTCTACAACACATTCTTTGTCCACTCTTGAACCACTTGCACGTCCTCCACAACTGGAACCTCTCTAGCCGGCATCTTTGGCATAGGAACAACCCTATCTCTCTGTAGCCAAAGAACCCTTGATTCTGCTCGCACTTGCATTTCTCTTTGCATCACCTTCGTCTTGGCTACCACCGCATCATACTGCTTTGGCATCACTGCATTTGGCAAACCTTGCCTAGCCTCCCGCTTTTTCAAAATCTTTTTGGTTCGCCCTCTCGCTAGAGCTACCGCCTCTTCATATGACATCGAGTCATCTATCTCCACCTTTTCATGTACTTCCTCATGTAGGCAATTCATGAATTTACACAATTTCAAAAAACTGGCATTTTCTACAGCAGTTACCTTCATCAAATTCCCCCAAAGGGCTTTGAACTCCCACTCGAATGTTTGAAAATCTCCCTCCAAGCTTTGCTTCAAACCATCCAGCTTCCGCTTTACTTCATCCAGTTGCGCATTTGCAACAAATCTGCTTCAAAAAGCTGCCTCTAGGGCCTCGCAATCTGCTTTTTCTTCTTCCCCAAGGCTATCAAACCATATCTTTGCTTTACCACGAACCAGGAGCGGGAACACCTATACCGCATCATCTTCTCTTCATAAACCGCTTTCCAACACGAACAATCCGTAGTCTTGAAGCCAAGTTTCCGCATCTTCAATCCCAGTGAAAATGGAAAATCCCGTCAAAGCTATCACTAGCAGCACTTGCTCTTCAAAGGTCGCACCTTTGGCATCACAAAAATCACTGCTTTGACTTCAACTAGGAGCATCAACACACTCCTCCATGGGGGCACCAGAAGATGGAGAGGGGTAATAGGGGAACACACCCGGCACAAACACAAGGGCCTCTCTAAAGCTCAGGGTATTCATAGCACCCCTATCCTCTTGGAAAACACCTTCCAAGAAACACTTTACACTAGCAGACCACCGCCTACACAATTGCCACTGCTCACACACTCCACAAATCCACCACACAAGGCACTTGCTACCACTGCCTATCTCCACCCTTACACACGCACACAGCCACTCAATCTCGATCACTCTCTCACACAAAACACCATCGGTCCGGGGGGCACACACATCCACACAGCTGGCACCGAACAGCTGGCACCGAGAGGAAACATGAAAGCAGGAGAAAGAGAAGCAGGGAAGGGGAAACAACAGTACGGGAGGCAACTGTGGCTTGATTGCACTTCAAAAAACATATACACCGGATTGTACTACCATCACCATGGCCACTTTCATGCAAAATTTACAAAGGGGCTAGCTTGCTAGAGAACTCCACTTTGCAGGCTTCAAACGGCACACCAAAGGCCAAGAAAAAATCCCTTAATTTGATCCAATTTTGACTTTTATAGGGGGGGTCTTCAATTTGGGAAATTGCCAATTGGTCCATATGGCACTTATTTTTGGTATTTTTGGGAAAGGGGACACCGCCTTGCTTTATCTGCTCTCTTCTTCTCTCTTTTGCACTTGGGGGGGGGGGCATTAGCGATGTCGCTATTGCCCCTTGGCTTTTTATTTTTCATTTTTTATCTTTCATTTTTACCCCTTGGTGACCTCAACCTTGCACTGCTTGATTTTGACTTTTTTCCCTCTCTCTATCCGACTCCTATATCACCTCTCTCTTTGGCCTTGGCCTTTATTTTTTTCCCTTTCATTTGGCTTCTGCTCTTTGCTTGGACGGCCTTGGAACGGCCTTTTTGCTCCTTTCATTTATCCTTGAGCTTTACACTATCTGTCTTATGGAGGGACTTCCCCCTTGCCACTTATTTTTCCGGCAACCCCCTCCTTTCTCTTTGCTTACTGCCCGTGGCGTGGGACCCTCCTGTTTTACACCTAATCCCCAAGCCGCCATCGGGCCTCTCCTCACCTCAGCGAGAAGCACCCCTTACCCTACCATTAGCGACATCGCTAATGGGGGGTGGGGTCTCCTTTCAAAAAAGGGGCCCTAATGGGTGTTGCCACGTGTCATTATCTGTCCGGCTATAGCCACTTCACCCCCATGCGGGCGTGCCACCCCTGGCGCCGCCTCATCGGCCAAAAACCGCCACAATGTGCCCGGCTGGGCCATGCGCCATCAGCTCACAATGCCCGTGAGGGCCGCCGCCGCCTGCACCATAACCAACAGTTCACGGAGCTCCAAGGGGGCTCGCCTCCATGCCTTATAATGGTCTAACGCCCTGGGTTATATACCCCACCCTTCAAATGCCATATGGCGCATGTGGGGCAAAGCCCATTGACACGTGGCAGCTCTGCACCGCTTCAACCTTTTAAGGCCTTTGAAAAAGATAAAAAATCTTTTAAACAAAAAACTTGTTTCCCCAAACTTGCAGAGCCTACCAAACATTACCTAGTGATCCAACTCCCAAGCAGTCAAGGCTCATTAAGATCTCATATCTTCAGCTCCAAGCCGCATAGTTCTCACCTCATCCCTAAGCTAGGAGGACCCCGAACCGAGGTCATGAAAACTGACCAAATCACCTGCAGCTCAATCCGAGAAAATGCACCTCATTTTCCGACTTCAGTATTTCACCGCTCCGGACTCCATCTGATGTGGAGTCACTTTGTACTAGCATCATACGCTATATACTACGTACTAAATTCCTGGCGAGCTTATGAAAACACCAGATGGCGCATTTCGCAAGGTGGTCAAATGGGCTTAGACCCGGCCCCCAAAAAAAATTTACTGACCATATCTTGCCAACCAGAGCTTCGATTTGCATTCTGAGAAGACAGGCATGCTCCACAACTCGAGCACTACACATGTATATACTTACATCAGCCCATGCTACCTGTCCCGCTCTGCCCTGTCCATCAGGGATCTGCTACATACTTTATCTTTAAACTTCAGTATCTCGCTCACCGGAGCTCCGTTTGACGAGCCGTCTAGACCGTCATGGAAAGCACATTGAAGGCCACATTCTAGCACATAAAATCCACATCTTGGGCATAGAAAGCCACCAACCTGCTTGGCTCTTTGTAGCACACCTTTGGCCTAAAAAATCGCTTTAAGCATACATTCTCGCTACCCTTTGGCTGCCAAGGGCCTTGGCACCTGCCCTAGCCTTCTGCACTACACTTGCCTGCTACCTCTGCCTGGCATAGACCACCTCCTAGCTCGGACTTTGGCTGCACCAATGTTTCGGATGCATTCATGGGCATAACAAATGCTATATCTTAATCCTAGGGCCTTATGAGGTCAGAACCAAGCGAATAGAGGTCCCAGAGACCCCTCAAGGACCTCTATTTTCTTGGTTCTGACTCCTTCATAGTCTTAAATAGTACCTATCAATCACTATCAAGTACGATCTGTTCAAATTTAAATTACGAGTACTTCATAAAAAGGTGATTGATACTTGTGAGAGATGCACAAGTAGAATTACTTCACTTTATAGGATAGCAAAAGCGGGTCATAAAAAGGCGTTCGGCGCTTGTGCAAGATGTCATTATCAAGCACCTTACTTTTTTGATGATAGTGACAATTTCACCAAAACGGTTTTCATGGACATTTTCAAAATGATAAAAAAGGTTTTTTCAACGTAATGCTAGCCTTCTTCCTATTGGCTAAGGACCATTCTCTCGCTAGAGCTAAAAGGCCCAAAAATGAGTCCATTTCTTTCCTAATGTTTGGAATAGGTGTGTAGCATTCCGTGATCTTTCCCTTTCCACGGTTTGCTATTGGCTTTGGAGCTATATTGATTGACTCACATGGTTTTGTAGGTGATAGGGAAAGACACATTTTACGTTTAGGTATCCAAATTTGATCATTTACATCATAGTAGCCTTGGGATTCTAATTGTCGTTTTGGAATCCATCGTGATTTGGTCTTGACTCTCCTAGAGCGCGCTCTTGGTTTTCTATGAGAAGTTTTTCTTGAAATGGATGGAAGGGTTGAGATATCTAGAAGTAGGACCTTGGGGACCCATTGATATGTACTCTTAGGTCATGCAGGCTGAGTACTTGCAATATTATTTCTTGTTGCGACTACAAGTTTTGAAGTGCTAGGTTCATGGGCAGCCGACAAGGACGAGTTAACCACTTTGGTTTATGAATCTTGGCTATCTTGCAACTTTGCTAGAGTTTGTAACGTAGGTGACTTTGCTTTAATGATAGGGGTAAGAGTCAGTGGTCGCGTCGTGAACTACCAGTACCCCAATCAAGAGTGCATTTGGTTGTCAATATCCACGTGCATCCAAGGTTTATGTTGCCCTCCATAGTTCAAGCAGGCATGACCAAAAAGTCTTGAGCTACAACCCCATTGTCATAATTGACAAAAATGTGCCATATACCAAAAATTGTGGTTTTTTTCCTGTTGACACCCTTGACTTGGATAATACTCTCAGATAGAGATGGCTTTCCTAACTGACACCACAGCCCATATGATAGAAAATTATACTTAGCACCCGTGTCTAATAAGGCGTTATATAGTACTTTTCCATAGGTGCTGTT
Source organism: Adiantum capillus-veneris (assembly GCF_014529385.1). Taxonomy (NCBI): domain Eukaryota; kingdom Viridiplantae; phylum Streptophyta; class Polypodiopsida; order Polypodiales; family Pteridaceae; genus Adiantum; species Adiantum capillus-veneris. Next base: position 5,431,458 of record NC_140939.1, on the reverse strand, counting down.
TAGCTCAATAGGATATCGTAGAGGAGTGTCAGAGTCCAACCAATCCTCGTTGATTTCAACGTGGAATGCATGTATAGCTCTGTTACCATATACATGTGGTAGTGATGTGTGTGAACACACTAGGACCGCCGGGGCATTTTTTCCCTCTTTAGGAGGTTTTTTCCCCCGTGCATTGTATATACGCCCATCACTCTAGGGCTATCTATCTTTCCATTGCGCACTAAGTAACACACTCTCTATTGTGTGCCTTGAGCTTCCTTTGTCTTCTCCAAGCTGTGTGTGTTTCTCTGCAACCCTAATTCCAACAATTGGTATCAGAGCAGGTCACGTCCTCCCGGGCTTAGTCGCCAGCTGCTCCAGCACACGCCTGCTCACTTTCTCCGATTTCAGTGAGCTTTGGCGAGCGTTCACAGGTCGACAAATATTTTGGGAAAGCTCGAAGAGCTTGGTCTGCTCAGAATTTTGATTTGGGCTCATTTCGGCCTCCGTTTCCACTACGGGCAGTACTGCACAGGCTATTTCGTCATTTTGTGCAGATTTTCTGTCAGTGCCGTTTTCTGCATAACAGGTGCCTTATAGTCTTCTACGGTTAGTGCTATATAGCACAAGTTGTTCCCGCTCCATTTCTCCTATTTTCGGGCAGTTTTCACATCAGGTGCAGCATTTACCATGGCTGACAACAACAACACAGATGTGTTCAAGATGTTTGCTGCTGAGGACAGGTTGGATGGGGACAACTACCCTATGTGGGCTTATATGATGCAACATGTTCTTGTGTCAAAAGGTGTCTGGAACATTGTGCAGGGCATTGATGTACGTCCTGGTTCTGAAGATGTAGGCGATGTTGAGGATGTTGCAGGTCTTGCTGCAAGGATTGCAGCTGTTAGAGTTGTTTTGCCTACAGCAGAACAAGCTCGTTGGGATGTTAAGGATGCGCAGGCTCATGCATTGATAGCGTTGTCTGTGAAGCGCACCATTATTCCTCACATCCGTTCAGCAAAATCTGCAAAACAGGCTTGGGATATTCTAGCAAGTCTTTATGCAAGCCGCAATGAGGCTAAAATTGCTTTGCTGCGTAAAGAGCTAGAGTCGAAGATTATGCATGAGGAAGATGATATGGACACTTTCCTTGCTAGTGTCAAGGATATCAATGAGCAACTCATTTCTGCAGGTGAAGTCATTTCTGACAGTTCCCTTGTGCAGACTGTTCTTGATGCCTTACCAGATTCCTACCAGACTTTTGCTAGTACTTGGAGATTGATGACCCAAGGAAATCCTGAAGTTGTCAAGTTTGATGCATTATGCACATTGCTGTTGCAAGAGTCACTTTCTAGAAAAAACAGGACTAGGCAGCGTGCAGTTGAACAGGCTTTTATTGCTTCTCAAAGAAAGGGTGGTAACAGTAATGCAGCCACTTCTTATGGTTCTGCTGCGAGTGGCAAAAATTCTGTTCCTAATGCTTCTACTGGCAGCACTTCGTCTGGCAATTCTGGTGATAAGGGCAAAAAGAAGATGCGTTGCCATTATTGTAAAGCCAATGATCACTTGATCAAGTCGTGTCCTAAGTTGAAGGCCAAAGAGGCTAAGAAGAAAGAGGGTGGTTCCACTGCAAATGCTGGTTCCACTACAAATGCAGCCATTGTTGAGTCTTCTGTGAAAGGAGATTGATATGCAGATGTTGATGCAGAATGGGCTTTTAGCGCAGAGTGCACTTACAATCCTGCTGTCCATGATGCATGCTTGTCAGTTGCTGCAGATTCACATGTGTGGTATTTCGACAGTGGTGCTACAAAGCACATTACCTCACATCGTGAATTGTTTACCTCTCTCGAGTCTGTCCCTCATGGGAATTCAGTCACTTGTGCCAACAACGCCTCTTATCCAGTTCAGGGAGTTGGAAAGATTGTGCTCACTGCTGCTAATGGCAGTTCCTTCACACTTGTTGATGCACTTTATGTACCTGGGATCAAGAAGAATCTATTGTCTGTATCCGCACTTGCTAGACTTGGACTTGTAGTCAAATTTGTGGATGACAGATGTACAGTTCATGATCTCAGTTTTGGTGATGAAATTGTTGCATCTAGGCTTTTGTGCCGTGGGCTGTATAAGCTCACTTTGTATGACAAGTGTGGACAAAATTTTGCAAATGCTGTTGTAGATTCAAGGGCTATTTCAGATGCAAAACTTTGGCATGCACGTTTTGGTCATCTGAATTTTGCCAGTTTGCTGCGTTTGCAGAAATCTGATATGGTTGCTTCTTTGCCGCCTCTTGAAGCACCTATCAAACATGTTTGTGAAGGCTGTATTCTGGGTAAAATGCAGCGTTCTAAGTTTCCAAAGGATGGTTCAGTTAGGGCCACATGCAGGTTGCAGCTTGTGCATAGTGACGTTTGTGGGCCCATGCAAACTCCGTCCTTGGGCAATTACCTGTACTTCGTGACTTTCATTGATGATTACTCCAGGCATGCGTGGGTATTTCCGCTTAAAGCGAAGTCCGAAGTTTTTATGTGCTTCAAACAATTTTTGGCTATGGCTGAAAATGTCTCAAAATGTACTATGGGCACCCTCCGTTCCGATCGAGGGGGGGAGTATATGTCTCATGAATTTAATGCATTTCTGGCTAGTCGTGGGATAAAACACCAATGTACAGTGCCTTATACACCTCAGCAAAATGGTGTTGCTGAGAGGAAAAACAGGTCACTAACGGAAATGGCACGATGTATGGTCAAAAGTCAAGCTTTGCCTCATTCTTTTTGGCTTGAGGCCATCATGTGTGCCACTTATGTACTTAACAGGTGTCCTACGAAAGCTTTGCAGTCTATTACTCCATATGAAGCATGGCATGATAGAAAACCTTCTATTGAGCACATGCGTGTTTTTGGCTGTTTGGCATATGCTTTGGTGCCACAAGTGCAGCGCAGAAAATTGGATGATAAGGCTGTCAAATGTATTTTTGTTGGTTATAGTGCTGAAAGCAAAGGTTACAGGTTGTATCATCCACAAACAAAATGTATTTTGGTTTCACGGGATGTAGTGTTTGTGGAAGATTCTGTTCAACCCTTGCTGTCATGTACTAGAGACAGTAATGTAAGCTCACAGGACATCTATGACACTTTGTTGCCTCTTTTCAGTGGTGGAAATACGAATGTAAGTTCCAATGAGGCAAATGTACAGCCTATGGGGGTTTCTGAAAATGTTTTAGAACAGCCTATTACTGATGCAGATGTACATGATGTACTTGATGAGGAAAGGGCTGAAAATGAGCAGGCTAAAGGTATGCCAAAATGGCTGGTGCACACTTTGCGTGACAGTAAATTGGATGCACCTTTATCTAGTCGTACTCGTTCAGGCTCTCGCCATGCATCTTATGCATCAGATTGTTATGCTTTGGCTGTGTCTAGTTTACATGATGTTGAGGAGCCTCTGTCTTTTGATGAAGCACAGAATTCAGAAAATTGGATTGCTGCCATGAAATCAGAATATGATGCACTTATAGAGAATGACACATGGACTTTATGTGATTTGCCTCCTGGCAAAAAGGCCATTGGTACGAAGTGGGTTTACAAGTTGAAACGCAAGCCGGATGGTGAGATCGATCGCCATAAGGCTCGACTTGTTGCAAAGGGTTATGCACAACAAAAAGGCATAGATTATGAAGAGACTTTTGCTCCCACTTGTCGTATGACTACTGTGCGTTTTCTATGTGCATTGGCAGCTCATTTTGGTTGGGATGTACATCAATCAGACATTGTTACTGCTTTCTTGAATGGTGAGATATTTGAGGAAGTTTATGTAACGCAGCCTCGCGGTTTTGTCATAAAAGGACAAGAGGACAAAGTGTGCAAATGTAAGAAGGCTTTGTATGGGTTGAAGCAATCTCCTCGTGCTTGGTATGAGAAAGCTGACACTCATTTGGTTAAACGAGGCTTTCGTAACAGTCCAACAGAAAGCACATTGTATGTAAAGCGTGAGGATGATGTATTTCTCATTGTGGTTCTTTATGTTGATGATTTGCTGATCACTGGACCAAATGAGAGACATATTGCTGAATTTAAGGCTGATTTGAATGCTACTTTCAAGATGAAAGATTTGGGGCTGTTGCATCATTACTTGGGTATACAGTTTAAGCAGTGTGATGGTGGTATTGCCTTGTGTCAGAAAAGTTACATAGAGACATTGCTATGTAAGTTTGGACTTGAGGATTGCAAACCTATTGCCACTCCCATGGAAACAGGTTTGAAGTTGAGTCTACATGATGCTGGCGATCCTGCTGATGTCACTCTTTACCAAACTGCTGTTGGCTGCCTCATTTATGTATGCAACACGAGGCCAGATATTCAGTTTGCAGTCTCGCAGGTCAGCAGATTTATGCATAGCCCAGGGTCTAAGCATTGGCAGGCTGTCAAGAGGATTTTCCGCTACCTTAGTGGCACTTTACATCTTGGCTTGTTTTATCCCAAGGGGGGATCATTGCCGCCAGACTTACATGCTTTTTCGGACTCAGATTGGGCTGGTTGTTTTGACACGCGAGTGTCCACAAGTGGTTTTTGTTTCATGCTTGGCAGTTCATGTATATCATGGTTGAGCAAGAAGCAACCTACTGTGGCCACTTCGAGTTGTGAGGCTGAGTACAGGGCAGTCTTCACAGCTACGGTTGAGTGTGTATGGCTCAGACGCCTTATGGCTGACTTGGGTGTTGGACAGGACACTGCCAACACTATCTACACTGACAGTCAGAGCGCATTGGCAGTTGCGAGGAACCCAGTTTTTCATGCTCGCACAAAGCACATTGAGGTGCATTACCACTATGTCAGGGAGAGGCTCTCAGCAGGAGAGATCAGCTTGGCTTATGTGCCAACACAGGACAACCTTGCAGATCTTTTCACAAAGGCATTGTCTCGTGAGAAGCTTGAAGCTTTCCGCAAAGCTTTGGGCTTACTCCCCTTTGTGGACTGATCCTGTCCTCAGGGCATGGCACTTCCCTTTACTCATGTGCCAGCTCTCGTTCACCGCATCACTCCAGGGGGGATTTGTTACCATATACATGTGGTAGTGATGTGTGTGAACACACTAGGACCGCCGGGGCATTTTTTCCCTCTTTAGGAGGTTTTTTCCCCCGTGCATTGTATATACGCCCATCACTCTAGGGCTATCTATCTTTCCATTGCGCACTAAGTAACACACTCTCTATTGTGTGCCTTGAGCTTCCTTCGTCTTCTCCAAGCTGTGTGTGTTTCTCTGCAACCCTAATTCCAACAAGCTCCAAGGTTAGCCTCTCATTGGCGTCTTATGTAATGGAAATGGCATGAACTTTGAGAGTAGCGGAATTAGGAAATTAGGTGAAGCACTTTTGTGAGATTACTTTGTGAGCATAGCGGGTGAACTTAATTGATGGTAGCAACATAAATATGGTACTTAGTTAAATTGGAATGAACAATACTTTTGCAAGAGAGAGAGTTTAGAGAACATGACAATAGTCGAGGACCAGATTCAATTGGACCCGGTCCCCCCTCCAATAGGCATTTCTATTATAGTTTCTCCCATCAAGAGAGACTTGGTACAATACAATCTTTGTGTTCCTTGTGACCTAGGTGATGCAATGAAGATGGAAAGCCTCATGCATCACAGTATAACATAAAATTTGTAGAAAGCATTAACTATCCCAAGCCTCAGTCCCAAGGCCTCAAACACCTTCGAAGGTGGAGAGAGCTAGCGGGGAATGAGGATAGGGAAGAGGAAGAAGAAACATTCCATAGGAGAAAAAAAACATTCCTCGCTTATCATCACTCTTCTTGCTAGCATACATAATAGCATAGTAATTAAGATGGAGAAGATGGCAAGCTTAAGCATTGAAGCATGGCTCTTGGTTAGATTTGCATTACATAGCCAAGAATGTTGGTGTAGGCTCTCACTTCTCACAAGCTTGGAGAAGGAGGTGGAGTTCCTCAACTTTCACCAAGTGAGAATGATCCACAAAATGAGTGTTTGTGTGGTGTATATCCCCCCACCACCCCCCTTGCTTTCTTGGGGTGAATTGTAGCTTTTCCACATGTTTCAAGCTCATTGGACCCCTCTCCCCCCTAGCCAATCACATGCAGCATGCATTCAAGTACATGGGTAATCTTTGGACAAGTGTCCTCCTTACCCCTTAGACAGAGAGAGCTTGAAAATATCTAGATATTTGTTGGATGGAGCTAGAAGCTTATTGGACCCCTCTTTAGCTCAACCAATAGCATTCAAGCACACCATGTGGTTAATCATAGGGAGAGTCTAACATGTGTCCCATGTGCCCTTTGAAAAAGGGGTGCCCTTTGGGTGAGTGGAAAGTTAAGTCAAAGATACCCCTAACTTTGGGACTTTCATGCATAGGAAGCTTCTCAAGCACCTTCCTCATTAAGTTTGTAGGGTCTCTTTCTGACTCAAGAACCTTACCCCCCATGTATGGGAAGCTTGTCAAGCACCTTTCTCATTAAGTTTGTAGGGTCTCTTTTTGACTCAAGCACCTTACCCCCATGTATGGGAAGCTTCACAAGCACCTTCCTCATTAAGTTTGTAGGGTCTCTTTTTTACTCAAGCACCTCACCTCCCATTAATTATGACAAGCATCTCAAGTACCTTAGTCATCAAGCATGACAAGCACCTCAAGCACCTTAGTCATCAACCACGACAAGCACCTCAAGCTTAGGTCAGCCCTAGATTGCCTAAGGTCAAAGGACTTTTAACACTAACCATTGGATGTCTTTAATGAAGCTAACCCTAAGGGCTTTTAAGCTACATTAGATGCACATTGCTCTTTGACAGACTACCTCCTTTTGGACCCTTATTGAGATGTAACCATCTCTCCTCTTGGTCCCCTGCTGAGGTAAGTCTAGAAGTACTTATTGCACATTGCTCTTTGATGGATCGTCTCCTTTTAGACCCCTACTGAGATGCAACCATCTCTCCTTTTGGTCCCGTGTTGAGATAGGTCTAGAAGCACATGTCTCTATTCTAAATCTTGTTCCCGTATATTCTCCCACATTAAATGATAAGTTTAATATGAGAAAATCATTTGGTAAAGTTAGATATTATATTTTATGAAATATTATGTGTTGTTGTCGCTCCTTAGCCTTAGCTTGAGCTTGTATCTTCTTCAATTATGTTTGTGCCTTGGCTGCCTTTTTTTGATGGATGGCACGTAGTTCCTCTGGGCTTAAAGGATCATCGTATCTTTTAAATTTTCTCCCATTGAGGAATCCAATGGTTTCAACTCAATCAAGAGTCTCCACACTTGTGGGGTGATTTCACATACTCTATATGGTCCTTTTTTGCATATTTCAACTTTTTCTTTTCATTACGCACTCCGTACATAAGTACTTTATCACCAACATTGATATCCTTGTTCTTTGGATGACGTCAAACCATTTCTTCCTCCTATATTTCTCCACAAGTGCGTTTTGCACCGGCAATTGCCTTTCTTAATCTAACCTTTCAAGGATATATAAGCGCTCAACTAAAAGGTTACCATCCCAACCTTCTTGTGAAGCTACACGCAGACAAGGAATCACAAACTCCCATGGCATAACTGCTTCTTGGCCATATACCATTTTGAATGGTGTACAATTAATAGCCACTTTGTAAGAAGTACGATAACCCCATAAGGCTGATAGAGAGCACCTTTCTAGCTGTTAGTTCCCCTCAGAAATGTCCTCTGGCTATACCCATGTGGGCTTCTTGCAGTATGTATAAATAGTCATCCTCACGGGTACAACATCTAAGAATATCATCCTTTCCTAGCTAGTAGAGAGTTCCTGCAACAATGAGAGAATAAGGTTCACATTCTTTTAACGGTTTTTGAGCTATGTCCTTACTCTTTGGGTGAAAAACCATTAACTAGATAGTTCAAAATCTTCTCACTCCATTTAGGTATGGTTTTGACTAGGAAGACTAGGAATAGAGAGTGTCGAGAAATTTATCATCGACTCCAGTAGGGGCTTCGCCATTGGGTATGCGAGACAAATGATCCTCCATGACATGTCTTTTACCAGGTCTCACCACAACGATAAAATCAAACTCAAGGAGAATTAACAACCATCATGTAATTCTTCCTGTGGAACAAGGTTTATTTACTAGATACAACAAGGCTTCATGATCCACATAGAAAACAAACTCGTTGGCAAGAAGGTAGTAGAAAAATTTCTTCACTGCGTAAATCATAGCTAAACCTTCTTGCTCCGTAGTGGTGTAGTTCCTCTTGGCATCATTCAATTGACGAATTACAAAGCTAATGGGGTAGTCCAATTTATGTGCTCCTGGTTGAGCTAGAACACACCCAATAGCAAAGTTTGATGCATCAATATGCACATGGAAATTATATTCCAATCGGGCACTCATAAAATCGGAGCGCTTGTCAATGTCTTTTTCGATGACTCATAAGCATGGTCACACTCGTGGTCCAGTGGAACTCAATAAGAAGCTTATATAAAGGACGATCTATCTCAACAAAGTTTAAAATAAACCGTCAATAATAACCAACATGGCCCATGAACCTTTGAAATCCTTTATGGTTTGTACGTGGTGGCAATTTAGCAGTGGCTTTAATTTTGCTCTCATCTATGGAAATCCAATTTTTGGACACTATATGCCATAAAATGACTCTATGTTTAACCCAAAATTGGCATTTGACAAGGTTTAAGGAGATGCAATACAATCAGAACTTCTCAAACACTTTTCGTAAGCCGGATATATGTTCTTTCCAAGAGGAAGAAACACAAAGGTCATCTAATAAAGCTTTGCAAAACTCCCTCAAATATTCTCTAAAAGCAGTGTTTATTAATCTTTGAAAGGTAGCAGGGGCATTGGTCAAGCCAAAATCCATAACACAAAATGCGAACACTCCAAATTTGGTTATAAAGTCTTTTTTAGCTTGGTCTTCTAGCGCAATTGTGATTTGATTGTATCCAGAGTACCCATCTAAAAAGCTATAAGCTTCCTTTCCTGCAATTCTTTCAAGCGCATGTTCTGAATATGGCAAGGGGTAATGGACCCTCCCAGTGGTAGCCTTGACCTTCTTGAGATCCATGCATACTCTGCCTTTCCCATTCATTTTCTTTAGAATCATTGGAGACACCCATGTTGAGTGTTCAATAGGGTATATGAATCCGCATTTCACAAGCTTTTCAATCTCTTCTTGAACGATCTTTGCATATTTAGGATTCATTGGGTAGGGTCTGAACTGGTTTAACCATGCTATTCATGGGGATTTTGTGTTGCTCCATGGAAGGTGGAACACATTTCATATGATGATACGTCCAAGAAAATATATCCCTAAATTCCTTGAGAAGTTCTTTAAGTACGCACTCCTCAGTCTCTATCAGATGGGCAATGAAGACAGGTTTGGACTCTTCTCCTGAGTCTGCTAACTCTATTTCCTTAACTATCATGGGACCATCATAAACTCCATTTCTTCCATCAATAGGTTTTATTTGAGCCTTTGTATACACAACTTTAGGTTCCTCTGTGGTGTAGGATTTGAAATGTTCAGGTGCAGTGTGTAAGTCTGTGGGGTTCTGTTGTTCTCTGGACTATGATTTTACTTCCGATTCCTTTTGTTTTTGAGCTAACTCTCGATTCTGTTGTCTCCTTACAATATACTGCAAAAATTTGGCTTCTCTGTAGCCTCTACTTGTGCGATGTCAATGGGTTGTGAACTACACCACATAACGCTTTGAAGGTATTCACCCCAATTATCTACCAACTTTCGATGAGCATCACATGCGCCTATATAATTAAGCCATTCTACAGTAGATTTCTTTTCCTTTATTCTAGTACGCAAATTTTCTTGATATTGTCGCCTCTTATACCTCTTATTGTTGCCTCTTAGTCGCTAGATAAATCACTACTTGTGTCTTCTGCTCCCTTGGATAGATTGTCATCTAGGGTACCACTGGGCCCTAAATGGTTTGTCCCCACATTTGCACTAAGATTTAACTCAGATTCTTCGTCCTCAGAGTCGATTTCAAATGATGATTCTGACCTCAAATTGTGTGGGCTATAGTCTTGTGAGACGCTCTCTGGTTCCAATGCCAGTCCAGACCTTCATCTTGTAGGTCATCAGAAGCTATATGCATTGCTTATAGCACATTTAAGGATATGAGTGGTGGCATTTCATCCCCCTCATGTGTTACCCAAGTCTATGGTTGCTGCTAGGTGGATCCAATCCACATTGTCCAACTCAGTCATCCTAGGTACTACATCCATATAAGGAGTGTCCGCTTTACACGTGTAACAATATTGCAATGGGGCCCAGTGAACTGTGGTGTCAGATCTATGATCAATTATAAATCTATTTCCTAGAGGATGTGCTCGACCAGTTACAAGATCCACTCGAATGACAAAATCTTGGAACTGCAAGTAGACATGGTTTTTAGACCAATCATGCACCATTTTTGCTTCCCTCATGAAAGGACGTCCTAAGATCATCTCAAATGCCATAGTGTGCTTGGAAAAATCCATAATAATGAAGGTAATCTTATTTTATGTCTAAAATACCTTGATCTTAAGATCTTCTAACATCCCAATAGGCTTAACAATAGACCCATTGGCCATCTTTACTACTACGGTTGTGGTTCCAAGGTGAGGTCTTCCCATAGTTTCCCAGCAGTTTTTAGTCACAATGCTAACCCCAGCGCCACCATCAAGGATTCCCTTCATAGTTAATCCCTTGGTAGTGATTGGTATGGTTGCATTGGATTCATCTCCCTCAAAGTATAATCCCAACTTTTTAACATGTATTTCTACAATAGGGTTCTCATCTAGGTTGGGTTGTGGATCTAAGTGTTCCTTCTCTATTGGCATCTCCCTAACTCCATCCATCTATGCAAGTTGTGGTAGCCCAACCTTCAGTTCTCCATTGAGGAAAGCTCAAAGAGCTAAGAATAGCTCATGGTCTCCATATAGTTAGGACATGATGGTGGTTCTAACCTCTGAAGCCATGAAATCCATCAATTTGGCAATGTTTAACGGCACCTTTTGGGCTTCAGTCCCTTGACGTGGAGAAGATGGGATCTCCATTTGTTTGATAGGGTCAGATAGTCCCTCTCTAAACATTCTTTCCAACAAGAAGTGAGTACGCCTACTTTCCCATGACTTTAAGTCACTTTCTTCTTGAATGACACTAGGTATGGCTAGGGGTCTTGGACTTTTTGAGGTTGTTGTTGCGCAGGGAACACTGTGTTTGCAATCTGGATCTGCCTAGGTGTTGGCTTTGGGTATCTTCTACCAAACTCCTTAATTGCTTGACCCGCTCAATCTCCTCTGTATGGATAAGTTCCTATCTTCTTCTTGGATCATGGCCATTGTGGCTCATGACGATCTTCCTTGCTGCTTTCTTTCTTAGTGGTTGTTTTGGTCTCCGCAGTTTCACCTGAATCAGAATCCTCTTTAGAGTCGTTCATATATACGAGGTCGTCACCAATCCCTATGTTGATATTCGAATTGGGGTCTGACTTCACTGCTTTTTGCGATCTCTTCCTTCGTGTTTCTTCTTCTTTTGAGATTGGGCAATTGATGTCGTGTCTCTTTCCTCAAGAATATAAATTTTTTTTGGAGCATCAATTGTGTGAGTACGTTTACTGGTACCACAGGCGTACTTTGTGATGGATCCTCGGTAACCTCAATCAAGTTTAATGGCATGATCTTTGGTGCATTTGGATTATTCGGGCATTGGGCAATCAAATGATCTATTCCACATCAATTACATATGAGTATCGGCATTGTGGACGTGCTTGATTGATTGGTTTGCATTAGTGTGGTGTTCTTTTGTAGCCTTATAGGACACGCGGCCACACGATGTGGACCTCCACACTCATAGCATTGAAGAGGTGGTCTCTTAGCAATGTAATTGATATTTTGACCTCTTATAGCGAGAGCAGCTACTTGATAGACAGGTTTCACTTGTCCCCAATAGTTCTCCATGTAGTATTGTGGAATTTCTTCAAGAGCATCCATCCCCTAGGCAATATTAGGGTCTATATCTTCCTCATAGCCTTCCAAACAAGCAATAGATGACTCACAACCCACTTGATTCACTGATTCTTGTATGTGGTGGTTGCGGTCCTATCACTGTAGGTGGTAAGGGTACTGTTTAAACAAAATTTTGGGCCCTAGGGACCATGTGTTGTGATGTTTGTTCAAGAGGTGGAGCCAGCATCAATGCAAGCACTCGAGGTGTGTCTGTCCATGCTAAGGTTGGTCTATTGGCCATCGCGCGCTTAAATACTATGCAATCCTTAGCTTGAGGACCATACCTCCCACATGCATTGCAATTCCCATTAAATTTTACTCTAAAAGTAGGGAATTTACTGGTACTATGTGGACCATAGCATACTGAGTGCCATTGTTGTTCCCTTCTTGGATACATATGATTATTTTGTGGAGGGCATTTACTGGTATTATGTGGGCCATAGCATACTGAGAACCATTGTTGTTCCCTTCTTGGATACATGTGATTGTTTTGCAGAGCACAATTGTCTCTAAGACTCTCATCTTAGATGTCTTTGGCTCCTTAGCAATAGGATTTATGGTCATTGGCTGATGCCCCGATGCTTGAGAGCTAGTAGATTTAGGCTCAATAGACACTCTTTCTCCTTGAATCATTAAATTATCCTCCAAATGGATCGCATTGGTGGTGACTGCTTCCCAAATGGTGATACCTCTAATGACTAGGCCATTGTAGATATCCTCATGTTGTAATCCCTAATGAAGCTAGAGATATCAAATGCTTTAAGCGACTAATAAAGTCTCTCACCGACTCTCCTTCCTCTCATTGGGCTTCTTGGAGCTGAGAGGCTACACCCCAAAGCACTCTTTCTCGTATGTATTGTTTCAAGAACAGTCTCGTAAGAGTAGGGTAAATTCATTTTTTCTTCCACCCTTAGGGTTCTATATTAATCCCCTGCCTTCCCACTTAAGGTTATGCTTAAAGCATTACTCTTATGCAGGTCATTGTGTTCTCCTAGATAATCTCATATTTGTTCAAACACTTCGATATGCTTTCTCACATCCCCGTCTCCACTAAATTTTTGTGTGAGCTTGGCTATTTGTACTGCCTTACTTCTAGGTTCTCTATCAGGCATGTTACGCATATTCTCAGCAATAGATCGACCAATAGCTTGAGCAAATGTTGCCAGGTCACCTAAGTGAGTAGGCACCATGGGTGAAGGTGCTCTAGAGACTACATGTGGAGTAGGTATTGGCATTGGGCTTGGCGCATAGGAAGCCCTTGGGTTCCACGTGGTAGAATGTTGTGCCATGTGGCGGCCCAAAGTTCAGCCCAAAGTTCATATGTGTGGCCCTAGGCATAGCAGGCATCGGATGTCACATGCTAATGCTAACCGGTATGGTCCCATGGAAATAAGGAATTGGATGTTGTGGTTGTGGAGCATAAGTTGTTGAAACAATGGGAGGGGTAGGAGGTACATGAGCATAAGGACCCATAGTTGCATACGATTGATACACACTTGTAGGGGCTATTGTCGGCATTGAGCTACCATGTAGCGGTGCTTTACTAACATATGAGGTCCATGGCGTGTATCTTGGCATGTCCATCATTGGGGTAGGCATGGTAGCTGTGGTGTCATCAAGGGAAAGATGAGCTAGACTTGGAAAAGTAAAGCTATCACTTGTGGGCTCATATTGCACTGACACCCTGGCAAAACAACATATAGAGGATCCATTGAACTTATCGAGGGAGTCTCCATTTACGATAAGGTTGGTTGTTTAGCCTTCCCTGTATCCAAGAATATCATGAGACCCGTTGAAGGCATGTGGATCCCCTTGTTCTGTCTCTCTAGCTCAAGAACCCTATGGATGACCTCACAAACTCTTTGTTGTTGATCCTCCACACTAGTACCACCCGTTGTGCATTGTAGGACATCTAACCAACCCACATGATAGGTGTGATCTATGTATAGGTTGGTTAGAGTTTTCGTTTGTAGTTCGTACTCCCAGTTCTCATTTAAGAACGCTCCATCTAGGATTGAGGTGCTAGGGGTGTCCTTGAACTAGATGCAATGTGGCTCTCTATGGGTTGACCCTTAGTGGTCACTAATTTAGGAGCACTTCATTTCTCTCCTAGAAATGATATTTACATAGGTGCTTTTTCTTTTAACTCTCTTCGTTGCTCTGCCTTGCGTAAGCTCTTGATTTCCTTTTCCCTAGCCGCAATTATATACCACTCAACTTCTTGTACTTCGGCAAGGCTCCTACCATCAGGTAATATAACCTCGGAGGGGAATAGCTTTGAAGAGTCAGGGACTGTAGTGAATGGAGTATTCACGTGCATACTCTCCAAGAGCATGGGGTCTACGTTGGTCATGAATGGAAAATTTACTTCCCCACCCCCCTCATTTACATCATTAGCTCCATGTTCGGAGCGAGTGGCTCTACTAAAGGTTTCCTTCAAGCGGCTAAGCACGCTCGGCCCGCCGGCCGTGGGCCCATGGCATGCATGTCTTGTGTTGAGTTTGGGTAATCCTCCATGAAGTTATAGTCAAATGAAGAGTCACTGGACGCAATATGCGGGTCCTAAGTGGTACTACCTTGGGTCCCTGCCGAGGGCTCAGAACCTAAGGTAGGTGGGTATTGAGAACTCGCATAAGTCAAAGTGATCGCTAGTTTCTCAGCCTCTAGCACACAACTAGATCATAGATGCATGTGCCTTTGGCACCCTACAAGCGTCGGCGAGTACCTCGAAGATTAACCGCTTGAGTTTTTAGGCGTTTTGCACCCCATTTTCATTGTTTTTTTATGTTTATTAATATCTTTTTACGAGAGGTTTTGGATTAAAGCGTGTGATATCTCAAAACAAGTGTATCGCTCAGGGGGTCATGGTGTGCTTTACAACACAACGTTCGCTTATCAGAAGCTACGTTGGTCCTCAAAAGGGTCGATTTTTACTTACGCATGAGGCTAAAATAAGTAATTCTGAAGGGTGACTACAGCTTGAGTCTGAGCGTGGGCTTGGGCTTGGACATGGGAAATATTCTTGATCCCAGTCCTCCCTTTAATTTTTTTTTATATTTTTTTTTCGGGATAATGTCGTTGCGACCGCGCCGCACGCGCGAGCACACACACACCTAACCTACCTACTTGCAACTGATTGAGCTACTATTACACACTAAAACAGTACTACTGCAACTAATTAACTAAGAGATATACTTATTGTACCTTACAGAGCTAACATTATAGATCTACCACCTTAATTCTAACACCTTATGAACAGAAAACACAGTACATTGCAACACCTTATTAACAAAAACAATACACTACAGCAAAACAAACATCACAAATCCTTCTCAACAAGCCACACACCTTCTTTCTCTGCCTTTCCTACATTTCATAATGCACCACAAAACAGCATAGACTGGTATTTGAGCTTAGTGCAGGGCATTTCCCCGACAGTGTCAACACTTGACTTAGCACCTCATAAGCAAGTAGCTGATGCACTCTCAAGACGGCCAAGAAAAAATGTATATCTGTCAACACTTAACAATATAATACACACATACTATGAACAAATGCCCTCACAAAACTATAGATGTGACCAAAAAAACTGTAGACTTCATTTGGAGTGGGTGGGCTACACATAACATTTGCTTACCATCACATACAATATGGCTCTATTTCCAACATTGGAGCTAGTGGCAATAATGTTGGCTGCTAGTTCTCCATTTCTGTAGGTCTGTGTTGGAACAAGAGAAAGAGCTCAACTTTGACAACTCATCTCTAAGGCAGGATGCCCGATGCAAGGAACAAAAGAGAGAGAGAGAGAGAGAGAGAGAGAGAGAGAGAGAGAGAGAGAGCAAGACTCAGCAAACCGCCTGCTAGTCTGAGAGAGAGAGAGAGAGAGATAGAGAGAGACTCCCCACGTCGTCTTCAGTAACTGAACACAAAAGCAGATGAGGAGAGAAAATAATTTGTTTATGGAATGTTAGCAGCGATCTAACACGGATACCATTTTTTGGAGTTCTCTTTGTAAAACATCTATTATTTTGATAAATTGAGAACATTGTAACTCCTATTTTCTTGGATAAACTCTGTAATTAATGAGCCGGGGCTACAAGCTTCCAAATTGTATCAAACCAGTCGTTACCCAGCTTTGGTAGAACTCCAGATTATTAGTTTTGACCACACAAAAACCTTGGCTAAGATAGAAAAGCCAATTTTTGTAAGTTTTTTATAAGTTTTTGGATAAGAAATACACAGCATGAGCTAATGTCGCTCACTTCTCTCCTTCTCACGCTTCCTACTCCCTTCCCGGTTGTCACATTGCGATTGTGTTTGTTGCATTGCAACCGCAAGTAAGAGCTCTGCGCATTGACGTAAGCAGTTTATAGAGAAGTGAGCTAATGGTGCTCAATTCTCTCCTTCTCATGCTTCCTACTCCCTCCCCGGTTGTCACATTGCGATTGTGTTTGTTGCATTGCAACCCCGCAGGTAAGAGCTCTGCGCATTAACGTAAGCAGTTCACAGTATTTCGTAGCTTTTGGTATCGCCGACCTGTGGCCTAATTTCATTATAACTAGGAATTTACACTTTTAAATCAAAAACTAAGCATAGGAAGGTATTGGGGCATCCTTGCTAAGTATTTAGATGCATTCTGGGTCGAAAACGACTAGGTCAAAAAATAATCCACTGCTCTTAATAATCACAATTTTGAAATTGGACCTAAAGTGAGATTTGAGACCATAAGCATGTGTGCTTAAGTGTTATAAACTTGTCCTAGAAGTTTCGTTACGTTTGGATGTCATTTGATGTTGTAATGGATGTGAATTGTTTGCCAATGAGTGATTGGCTTTTGGTGATTTTAGTCACTTGAGTGTAGCTTGAGTTAGATGCGAGTTGTTAGTTGTTTTCCTAGAGATTGACAACCTCTTGTAGCTTCTATGCACTAGTCGAGTCAGCTTCATCCCATGGTTTGACAAATTAATCGTGGTTCTTGCTAATACTGCAATAAGATAGGATGGTGAGGTTAGACATGCGTCCCACATTTGGCACCACTATCGGGGATCGAAGAGACCCAAACTAGGGAGAAACACCAGCGTCTTGTGAAGTTATCCTTTAACTTCCTCTAGGTTCACCTAGAGTTCAAAACTTTAAACTTTCTTTTAGAAACCGTATAGCTTAAGATTGTCGTCTTTTGCTGTGTAGAGGTAGCTTGGAAGTAATCGTACTTGTTGAGTGCCTTTAGGATTGTAAGATAGTAGAATTAGATTAGGATTTTGGGAATGATTGGTAGACAAGACAAGTCTTAAGATCAATGCTCAAAAAAACATAAAACGCAAGAAAGCGAGTGTTTGTGGACACTTTCCACAACCCCATTGTATGAGAATCTAGGAGTAGAGTAAGTAGGATCCGAGGTGGATTTCAGAACATTGCTCTCTTTGAAAGAATCAAGTGTGAGTTGTTATTGGAAGTTGCAGAATTTTAGATCTACAGCTAGAAATAGCTCGAAAAGACTCGAATCCTTTCAATCCGACTGGCGAGTAAACCTAAAAGCTGTCTGAACCAGTTGGTAAGCTCAAAGACACTTCGAGGTAAAATTTTCAAGAGTTGACCGAAACTCAGATTATTTACTTTTTCTTGACATTTTAGGCCAAATTAAGTTTTGAATTGATTCATGGGCTTAAAATAGCTCATATAAAGACTGTCTTTCAAAAATTTGCAAAAAAGTGTTCATTTCAAGCCTAAAGTTAATAATTGTGATTATTAACTTTCTGCTCTAAATTGACCAAGGTTCATACCATTGACTCATTGCATGTGTACAAACAACTTTTGTAAAGGCCCACGAGATTTGGATCACTAAACTAGCAAAAAACTGGGTAAAAACTAAAGTTTGTACTAACTTTTTGAATCTTGAGTTGTGAATTGGCAAAAATTGTAGACATGTAGTAGTGTTAGTGTGTATACGCGCTTCACCAGGGGCACTTTTCTCCCACTGGGTTTTTCCCCCTGGACATCCGGTGTGAAAGGACACCTTATCTCTTAGGGTTTCATATAAGCTTTGTAGATCTGAGTTTGTATACACTATTATTCTAATACAGAGAGATAGACTACAGAGATCTCGTACGCAAGCTCTGTGTCTTCTCCTTCTCCATCTTCTTCCTACTCTGAGTTGTTGTCTTCCTTCTGTTTCCTGTTTCATCATCTTCAACAATTGATATCAGAGCGAGGTGATTTCCAGAGCCTCTACTTGCGTTTTCGCGTCCGCGCGCGCAATCGCAGTTTTCAGGCAGTTTTCGAAAAATTTGCTCGTGGGAGCATCCTCGACGTTCCGGGAGTATTCTGACCAGGTGACCTTCAGTTTTACCCCCCTTTCGAAGCCGTTCGAGCCCTCAGAATTTTGTTCTAAGCAGCATAGCAGAAGTTACTTTTCAGAGGCGTTTAGATCAAGAGGGTGTGTTTTTTGACAGATTTTCTTCAGGTAAACAGTTCTTTTGGGAAGCAGCTTGTCTTAGCTTTGTGCTGAGATTTTGTGTAGAGTTTTGCTTGCATTGGAGAGGAGATTTGTGAATCTCTTGGAGGTTCTTTTGCTCTCTTGTGTGCATCCACAGTATGGCTCAATCTACGGAGAAAGAGATTTTTGGTGCGTTTACATCCGAAGACAAATTGGATGGTACCAACTATTCTCTTTGGTCTTTTATGGCCAAAAATGTTTTGGTTGGTAAAGGATCGTGGGATTATGTATCTGGAGATGAAGTTCGTCCAGGTAGCATTGCACCTGCCACGCCTGGTCGTGGTGCAGCTGTTGGTGCAGGACCCTCACAAGTCACTCTAGAGCAAAAGAGATGGGATACTAAATATGCACAAGCTATGGCCGTGATTGCCTTAACCATAAAGAGGACAATCACACCACATATAAGATCTTGCAGAACTTTTGATGATGCTTGGAACACTTTGCAAGCTATGTTTGGAGGAAGAAATGCTGCCAGAATAGAGTTTTTGAAGAAACAACTTGACAAAATACAGATGGACGAAGGTGACGATATCGTCGAGCATCTTACAAAAATCAGGGATCTTGAAGAGCAATTGCTTAGCATTGATGAAGTGATTCCAGAGAAGGACTTGGTTTCCAAAACACTCAATTCACTACCACCATCTTATTTGACTTTTCAGACTTCTTTGACTCTGTCTTTGCAAGCTAATCCTGAGCCTCTTCATTTTGAAGAGTTAGTGGCTTTGCTATTGCAGGAGGATCAATCACGTAAGAACAAGTCTTTATAGGTGGATGGTATGGATCATGCTCTTGTTGTACATAACAAAAACAAGGGTAAATAGAGTGCTCATTACTCCAAGTCTAGTGCAGGACAATCTTCAGAGAAGTCTAAAGGTGATTCCGAAAAGTCCAAGAAGAAAGGTAAATGTCACTACTGCAAGAAACTTGGTCACTACATTAGTGAGTGTAAAAAGCGAATTGCTGAAGAAAAGAAGAAAGAGTCAAGTTTGGTTGTTTCAGCTTCTGGTGATTCTTCTACAACTAAAGAAGAGTCTACAAACTTTGTGCAGGATTCTTATGCTTTCGTAGTATGTTCAGATTTTTCTGCTTACAATGTTGACAAGACACAAATGATTTGGTACTTTGATAGTGGTGCATCCAGGCATATTACTTCAAGGAAGGATTTGTTTTGTTCATTGGATGCAGCTCCAGCAGGAAAGAAGGTGACATGTGCAAATAATGCTTCTTATCCAATCAAAGGCGTTCGTAAGATTTTGATTACCATTTCAGATGGTTCAAATTTATGCTTGCCAGATGTCTTATATGTTCCAGGGATCAAGAAGAATTTGTTGTCTGTATCCTCTCTTGCAAAAAATGGTCTTCGGGTCATTTTTGAGGATGACAGATGTGTTGTATGAGATCGAGAGAATGGTTATTCTCTTATCACTACAGGTACGCTGGAAAATGGACTATTTGTGCTAGATCGTTATGAAAAGCAGATTCAAGTATGTATTGCAGAAACAAAGACTCAGGCCATGCAGGATGCTGAGTTGTGGCATGCTAGATTCGGGCATGTTAGTTATGGCAGTTTGATGACTTTACAACGTCATAATATGGTGCATGATTTGTCTTTATTGGAGATGCCACCAAGACATGTATGTGAAGGTTGCGTTCTTGGAAATATGCATAGATTTGCATTTTTGCAGGATGGTTCAGTTAGAGCGACACGAAAGTTGCAGCTTGTGCACAGTGATGTATGTGGTCCTATGAGGACGCCATCTTTGGGAAACAACCTTTATTTTGTGACCTTCATTGATGACTTTTCCAGGTTTTGTTGGGTGTATCCACTCAAAGCAAAGTCAGACGTGTTTGCAGTTTTTCAACATTATGTCGCCATGGTTGAAAATGAAACAGGTTGCAAAGTACAGACTCTTTGTACCGATCGAGGAGGTGAATACATGTCAGGTGCATTTAAGGATTTTTTGGGAAAGAAAGGCATTAAACACCAATGCACTATGCCATACACACCACAACAGAATGGTGTTGCAGAAAGGAAGAACAGGTCTTTAATGGAGACGGCTAGATGTATGCTCAAGGCTAAGAGTTTACCTCATAAGCTATGGATGGAGACAGTTGCTTGTGCAGCACATGTTTTGAACAGGTGTCCTACTCGTGCCTTGAAGACCATTACTCCATATGAAGCTTGGTATGACAGAAAACCTTCAGTCAGTTATCTTCGTGTTTTTGGTTGTCTTGCTTATGCTCACATCCCTCAGCAGTTACGTGGGAAGCTTGATAATAAGGCAATAAAATGTATATTTGTGGGGTACAGTAGTGGAAGTAAAGGCTATAGACTTTTCAATCCTGCTACAAACAAGATTTTTGAAAGTCGTGATGTAATTTTTGCAGAAACTACTGCTCAACCTATGGTTGCTTTTGATGTACCTCATATGCAGACACATGATGTATTTGAAGGTTTGCTTCCTTCTTTTGTGGAGAATCAAGAAACACAACAGGTTGATAATCTTGATCAATCTTTTGATCAGCATGTGACACCTCATGATGTAGAGGAAATTGTGCGTGAAGAGCAAGAAGTTCTCAGGGAAGAAAGAATCTTGCCTAAATGGGTTCAAAAAACTTTGCAGGATAGCAAGTTGGATGCACTGTTGCCACGAAAAACACATGCTGGTACTACTTTCGGCAGAGATCAAGTAGATTTGGCTTGCTTTAGCACTCTTTGTGATGCAGATGAGCCTGATTCATTTGAACAAGCTTTAGAGTGTGTTCAGTGGAAAGATGCTATGCAGCAAGAAATTGATTCTATTCATAAGAATCATACATGGGATCTAGTGGACTTGCCTACAGGTAAAAAGCCTATTGGTACAAAGTGGGTTTTTAAGGTAAAAAGGAAACAAGATGGTACTGTTGACAGGTACAAAGCAAGGCTTGTGGCAAAAGGCTATGCGCAACAGAAAGGCATAGATTATGATGAAACCTTTGCTCCTACTTCTCGTGCGTCCACAGTTAGATCACTAGTTGCAATTGCTGCTCATCATGGTTGGAAAGTGCATCAGTTGGATATCAAAACTGCTTTTTTGAATGGTGATTTGCAGGAAGAAGTTTATGTAAGTCAACCAAGTGGTTTTATTGTAAAATGTCAAGAGCAAAAGGTATGTAGATTGCGTAAAGCTTTGTATGGTCTCAAACAGGCTCCAAGAGCATGGTATGAGAAGATACATACTTATTTGATTGGCCAGGGATTTCAGAATAGTCCAACAGAAAGTACTTTGTATGTCAAAAAGAGAGATGGAGTTCTCATTATGCTAACACTTTATGTGGATGATATGCTTCTTACAAGCAATAATGCAAATGAAATTGAAGCGTTTAAAGATGCTTTGAGAAAAACCTTTGAGATGTCTGATCTTGGTTTGCTACATTATTACTTGGGTATTCAGTTTGTGCAATCAGAGGATGGCATATACATGTTGCAAGAAAAATATTTGCATAAAATTTTGGACAAGTTTGGTATGCAAAATTGTAAGCCAATCTCTACACCCGTAGAAACTGGATCAAAGTTGAGCATGCACGATGCTGGAGAACCTTTTGATGTACATACTTATGCAGCAGCGGTTGGTTGCTTGATATATTTGGCAGGCAACACTCGTCCAGACATTCAATTTAAGGTTTCACAAGCAAGCAGATTTATGCACAGCCCAAATATGCATCATTGGCAGGCTGTGAAGCGCATACTTCGTTACCTTTCAAGTACCCCGAATCTTGCCATGTTCTTTCCAAGGGGGGATATGTATGGAAAGCACAATTCTATGCAGCTTCTTGGTTACAGTGATTCAGATTGGGCTGGTGGTTTTGACACACGACATTCCACAACTGGCAATTGTTTTTTCTTGGGAAATGCATGTATATCTTGGCTAAGCAAGAAGCAACCCACAGTGGCTACATCAACTTGTGAAGCTGAGTACAGGGCAGCTTTCACGGCAACAGTTGATTGTGTATGGATACGCAGGTTATTGGTAGATCTTTGTGAGTGTCAACAGGCACCCACTACCATTTTCACTGACAGTCAGAGTGCTATGGCAGTTGCAAGGAATCCAGTATTTCATGCAAGAACAAAGCACATAGAGGTTCACTACCACTATGTCAGGGAAAGGCTACATGCAGGGGAGATCACCCTAACTTACTGTCCTACACAGGATAACATTGCAGATCTATTTACGAAGGCATTATCACGAGAAAAGTTTGAAGCTTTCCGAAAAGCTTTGGGCTTACTCTCATACACATGATGATCTGCTACCTTGTACAGATTCACACTATCACTACAGGGGGGATTTGTAGACATGTAGTAGTATTAGTGTGTATACGCGCTTCACCAGGGGCACTTTTCTCCCACTGGGTTTTTCCCCCTGGACATCCGGTGTGAAAGGACACCTTATCTCTTAGGGTTTCATATAAGCTTTGTAGCTCTGAGTTTGTATACACTATTATTCTAATACAGAGAGATAGACTACAGAGATCTCGTACGCAAGCTCTGTGTCTTCTCCTTCTCCATCTTCTTCTTTCCTACTCTGAGTTGTTGTCTTCCTTCTGTTTCCTGTTTCATCATCTTCAACAAAAATTTTGTCCAAACTTGTTGAAAATTGATTCATAGGCTTATATTGATGTGATAAACATGTGTACATGCTCAATTGACCAAAAGAATGAAAAAATTTATCAGTAGTAAATAATCGCGATTATTTACATCTACCCCATTTTTCAACTTTTTTTATCAAGTCAGCATACCACTAGTTTTAATATGTTATAGAAAGCCCACAAACCAAATTTGGTAAGATTTGCATCACTGGATTGAAAATTGTGACTAAAATTGCAAAGTTAGTCTACGGACAGATAATTGATGACCATTTGACCAAAAATTGTCCAAACTTGATGAAACTTGGCTAGTGACGTTAACTAAAGGTGCTTAACAGATCTGTGTCAAAGCTGGGACAAAAACTTGCAAAAATATAGCTGGAGTAAATAATGGCGATTATTTATATCTGCTTCAAAACTTGATGATTTTGCAAATTTGAGTATACCATAAGGTCAAGCATATCAAGTAGACCTCACAAATAAAGTTTGGTGAAATTTGGATCCCAAAAGTGAGACTTAAGCCAGATTCTTGAAATCAGAGTCTGCGGACACAAAACAGTTGTTGATAAACTTGATCAGATTTTGTCCAAACTTGTTGAAACTTGTCCAGGGACTTTAACAAGTTGTATACTTGCCAAACAAATCAAAAAAGGGCAAAAATTTGACAAAAATAAATAATCACGATTATTTACTTCTGCTACCCAGAGACATCAATTTGACTTTTGAGCTTATGCAGTGTTAGACCAACATAATATAAAGCCACAGGGCAATTTTGGGTTCAATCAGATCAAAATTGGTACAGATATACTTAGTTTCCAAGCTGCACATTAAACCTTTGATTTTTTGCTAAGTCAAATTTTGACTCCAATAGCTCAATTTGAAGTGATACACAGAGACCAATCATGAGAGTAGAAAAAACTCTACTGTCCTTATAGAAGAATAACTAACTTGACCAAATTTGTACAGGAATCAGGTCGCAAACGAGGAATCAATGGCTCAAAAGAAAGTTGCAATTGAATCAAGTGGAAATTGACGACAAGTCAATCCAAAGGTAAGTACTCTATCCATGGCTTCATAAGTCTATATGAACCTTAGATCTGGTCGTGTACTAGGAAATAAGGGCATACTCGGAGAAACCTCCAGTAGAGTATCCACCGAAGAAAGCGTGAATCAAGGCAATTCCTTGCACACAATTTCTGAAGAAGTCTCAAACACTTTTTCAGATTCAACATCCGAAATGTCTTCTTACTTGACTCATTCAGAAACCGGAACAACAGTGTGCTATAAGCATATACTATCTTTTTACAAGACTAATCGTCATGGAGCCTAGGTTTACTTAGACCCTAACAAGGAGTATACTATTCGCATTGATGACCATGGTATTGAGTTCAAAGAAGAGATTAGGGCAAACAAACAAGGAAAAATTATACATGGATCGAAACGGAACTCAGTATTTACAAGTCGAAAACCCTGACGTGATAGACAAGTGGGGGTTAGAAGTAAACACCATAATCCCAGATATGTCAGCAAAAGAAGGACCACCAACTTTAGAATTCGAGGGATACGATCAAGTAGACTTGAAGCCTTTGAAACAACTTGGTACGAATAATCCTAGGATCGGAGTCTATTGTTGGGAAGATAGAAACATAAAAGATCTTCTGTGGACTTCTCATGCCAAACCAGGACAATTAACGGCCATGAAGATCATCTATATCTTCAAGATCAAAGATAAGGGATCAACGGACCTACCAACCTACCTGTTTAGGGATTGTTATAACAACAATTACTTCGTTATGATGACTCCTGAGGAGGTAGAACAAACCAAATACCAAGGGTATTCGATAAGGGATTAAGCTACAAGGGTCCACCTACTTCAGTAGGATTGACCTAAAAAGTGGCTATCATCAAATGAGGGTAGTTGATCAAGACATTGTGAAGACCGCATTTCGCACTACGTTTGGTCTTACAAATACATTGTCATACCTTTTGGCTTGACCAATGCACCAGCCACATTCAACCGCTTGATGGAGAAGCTATTCAGGCCTCACCGAACCTTTACTAGAGTGTTCTTTGATGATATCATCATCTACTCTAATTCATTAGACGAACACAAGCAACACCTCCAAGTAATATTTCAAGTTTTAAGAGAGAATAAACTCTATGTAAATGGAAAGAAAAGTGAATTTTTCTTGCAAGAGATTCAGTATTTAGGTCACATTAGCTCTCAAGATGGCATCCAAATGGATCCATCAAAGTTAGAGGTAATAAAAGGATGGCCTAAACCAAGGAATCTTCATGAGTTAAGTAGCTTTATAGGTATGTGTGCATACTGTAGACGCTTCATAGAAAAGTTCTCACTAATAGCAAGACCATTACATGACCTAACAAAGAAAAACATTAGGTACACATGGTCTGCCAAGGAGAACAATGTTTTTGAAAAGCTTAAAGAAAAGCTTATCTCTCAACCTGTGCTTATACTACCGGATCTCTCAAAGCCATTTGAGGTCCAATGTGATTCTTGTGGTGATTGCCTTGGAGCTATTTTTCTTCAAGAAGGGAACCCATAGGCTATGCAAGTCGAAGGCGTGACCCTGTTGAGCAATCTCTAGGCATATATGAAAAGGAACTCCTTGCAGTTCTACATGCCTTAGACTCGTGGAAGCACTATTTATTGGGGACTCCTTTCATTCTGCAAATGGATCACCAAAGTCTTAAGTACTTCATGATGTAGACCAAGTTCTCCGACAAACAAATGGGGTGGGCAAACTTTCTTTCGCAATTTCATTTTCATATTTCTCACATTGCTGGCAAGCATAATCAAGTAGACGATGCACTCTCAAGACGGCCGAGAGTGAATGCGGTTTCTGTAGAAACTCACAATGATCTATGTACTATGATAGATGAGTATGCTATTGATCCCGATTTCAGAGATGTGATTTCAGCCCTTGCACTAGGGAAGAAAGAGGAACCATTTACTTTACAAGATGGTTATCTTCTCTACGGAAATAGACTATGCGTTACTAGTTCACTACGTGAGAAAGTAATGTATGAATCTCGTGATCCTCCTTATGCAGGGCATAGAGGGATTCAGTCTACTCTAAAGGGATTGAAACATATTTCTATTGGCCTACCATGAAACCAAACATAAAAGATTATGTTTCTAAATGTGTGGTATGCCAAAAGACAAAGTTTGATAGAGGGAAGCAACCTAGATTTCTTCAACCTTTGCCAATCCCTAATTCACCACGAGAGAGCATATCCATGGATTTTATCTTTGGATTGCCTAAGTCTATCCATGGGAATACGAGAATATGGACAATAGTAGACAGGTTTAGTAAACAAACTCATTTTATACCTATCAAAAAGACTATCAAAGCTCATCAAATGGCAACCCTCTTCATTTCATAAATCTTCAAGCACCATGGCTTGCCAATGTCCATAGTGTCGGATAGAGATACTAGAATGACCAGTAATTTTTGGAAGGGTCTCTTTGACAATTTAGGAACAAGGCTAAACTTCTCTTCGGCCTATCACCCGCAAACGTATGGCCAAAGTGAAGTAGCTAACCTAACAATTCTCGATCTACTAAAATCCTATGTAACGAAAGTAGATCAAAGATCCCAATGGGAGAAGTACTTACTTTTAGTGGAGTATGCTTACAATAGCACTGTACATACTTCCATGGGAAAAGCACCTTTTGAGGTTATTGAGGGAAGATAAAAAATCCCCTTGCTACTTAAGGTACACGGGAAGATCTTCACTGCAGATGAGTATAGTTGAGACCTACAAGAATCTTTCCAAAAGATTAAGGATGCTATCTCTATCTCACAGCAAAGGCAAAAGGCTGCTGCTGACAAGCACAGAAGAGCCCAAGCCTTTAAAGAAAATGATTGGGTCTTACTCAAATTTCCCAAGGCTCAATTAAGGCACACCACGGGCAAGGATCCTACAGGACACCAAAAGTACTATGCTAAGTTAGCCAAAAGGTACTATGGTCCTTCCAGATTCTTTAGCTAATCAATGAGATGGCCTATCAACTCAAGTTTCCTAGTCATTGGCTCATACCAATGCTTTCCATGTGAGCCTATTAAAGCCTTACAAAGGAGAGCCACCTCAAGAGGGACAACTATTGAAGACCCACGGGAGATCGAGGACCAAGAAGAGGTGCTGCAGCCCGAGTCCATTCTCTGACAGAAGACAAGGTACTAAGAGGCGGTAAGACTATCTGACAACATCTTATTAAGTTTAAAAATTATCCTTTTGAAGATGCTAGATGGATGCAAGGCATACAATTAAAGGATAACCTAAACCTTGTCAATGCTTACAATGCTTCCCTAGAGTAAGCAAATGTACAAATGTTAAAAATGAACAAAGTTTTTGTCTTGTAACACTCTCTTTTTCTTTATTGTGCACAAAAATGAAGTAGTATGCATGCTTAGATCAAGTCACCAAGTAGATCTTGTCAACCTACTATGGAAGATTAATAGGACTAATGTGCAGACATGCTTGTCGCAGCTTAGGCTCTCAAGCACCAAATGGACTAGTCATGCATTCTGGAACGATGTCGTAGGGTAACATAGGGATCCTCTACCCGCTAGGAAAAAGGACTAATGAATATGCTTTATCTTCTCTACCCCATAGTCGAGGACTCTATGATTTCAAGAGAGAGGTAATTTTTCATAATAATCAATATCTAATTCTCCTAAATGATTTTCTCATGTTAAACTGATCATTTAGTATGGGGAAGTGACACAGGAGAAAAAGCTAGAAAATTGGTTAAGCTAACAGACCGACCACAGTAGGGATCCAAAGGAAGGAAAATAAGAATCCAAAGGGGGGGGGGGGGGGCATCTGCAAAAGATCAATGTGCAACAACGGGCTTAAAAGACCCTAAGGTTCAGCCCATTAAAACTTCCAAAATGCTAAGGTTCCAAAATTCAAAGGTTGTGTCCAAAGGTCAAACATTAGGGAAATTGGATGCTTTGTGTGTGTCACAAAATGTCTTCATAATCCCTACATAGGAGGGGGCAAGCCTTGCAAGTAGGGGATGAGAGAAAAACTCACACACACACTCACAAGCTTCATTTGTACACAAGGGGAAATAGGGACACATGTCAGCTCCCTGGCCAGATGCCCACAAGGTGTACTCAAATCCTATTGGATGGCCTTGGAGGTGGACCAATGAGAATTAGGCTAGAGTAATTCTAGTTTAATTAATTTAAAAACACTTAATAAAAGAATTAATAATAATTAAGCTCTCTAGAATACTACTGGACAGACTCCCAAGGGGACCAATGAGCATTCAACAGCCCAATGGCTTGCCTGATTTCTATAGGCCAGGAGGCAAAGGGGTCCAATGAGAGTTTAGTTGCATTTATTAATTACCTAAAGCTCTCACAAAAGGTAAAAGGGGGACACATGTCAGAAGGCTATCACTTATGCTGCTTAATTTCCATTGGATAGGCTTGGGGAGGTCCAATAGGGCTGTAGCATGAGAAATTAGCAAGGGGGGTCGACCAAGAGAGACAAGAGGGCTGATTTTTGCAAGGCATTATCACACACACACTCACACAATTTCATGTGTGAAGCAAAGAAGACTCTCTCTCCTTCTCAAGCTTTAATGGAAAGCTTACCACCTACTCCAAGCTTGTGAGAAGGGATGCCAACACCAATAACTCTTGGCTTTGTGATGCAAATCCAACCAAGAGCCAAGCTTCAATGCATGCTCATCTCCTCTACCATGCTAATTACTAAGCTAAGCTATGCTAATATGAGTGATTATGTGGCGAGATGTACATCTTTCTCGTAAGAATACTCCTTCTTCCTCTCAATCTACTCTCATAGCCCGCTATCTCTCACCATCTTTGAAGGTGTGTGAGATCTTGGATCTAAGACCATGAGGGAATTGATGTTGTGTTCTTAGTGCATGAAGTTTCCATCTTCATTTCACTAGCTAGTATTGAAGGAACACAAAGAATTGTATTGTAAAATGTCTCTCTTGATGGGAGAAATCATAATACAAAGCCTTTTGGAGGGGGGACCGTCTCCATGAAAATCCGGTCCTCAACTATTGTCAATTGCTTAATTTCTCTCTCTTTTGAAGTATTGTTCATGCTATCTAACTAGGTGTTATGCTTTTTGTTGCTCTCTCCACCCAAGCACTCTTGTTATTCTCATTAGGAAGCTATTCTAATGAAATGCTCACTATGTTCATGCTATTTTCCACTACACACAAGTTACTAGACCATTAAATGTTACAGAATATGCTAGGGAGAGGTATGTACAACATATTTTAGTAGCACCTCCTCCACCCAGATACGCTATGGGAAATGCGTCGGGACCAGTAGGATTTTCAAGACCACAACTTGTCTTAGGACAACAACCTACACTGCCAAGTACCAGAATGCCTATAGATATGAGATATACACAGATGATGGAATACAACAGGCAAGCGATATTACCAAATGCAACGTATTATAACAACCAAAGTGGGTACTGCCCTCCGAAGCGTCAAAAAATGAGAGAAACACATGGAATGGTGAGGCCGGTACAACCTCCACCTCTTGCATTTTGACCTGAAGAAAGAAGATACGAGATGGACAAAAGGACATTGTGGTTCATTGCTAATAGAGGTTTAGCTAGGTCAGAGTCTGTTTACAGCCAAGCGGAATTGCAAGAAGAATCTTCTCAACCAAAGATAGATTGTCACAAAAGTTGTGGCAACCACTTGGTCAAACAATGTCCTCAGACGGAGATCACTCAAGTAAATGCCTATTGTCTTGATTGTGCTATCATTCACTTGATCCTCAACTGTCCAAAAAATCCAAACTAAGTGACAAAATTATGACAACTGTCTCAGGAATTGTTCAGTTACCTAGTAGCTCAAAAAATGATAATGTCATACCAGTTTAATTAGTTATGAGAACGCAAACTCAAAAGGAAGCTTATGAGAACCTAAAGAAAAAGAAAATGAAAACTGACACAAGTCTAGATATGGGTGAACCAAATACCGATGCACCTATTCAAAAGACCAGAAGCAAACAAAACAGCTGGAAAGCAAGAAAGGCTAGGATGAAAGCACGAAGGGAACGAGAGAAAAAATCCCTAGCTGAGAAGCTTACCCAAGCTAAAGATAAGATAAGACAACATGAGGAAAGGGTTGCATCTTCTCTTGCGGAGGCATCTCAACCTTCAACAGAACCATCAACGAAAAGTGAGCCAGAAAGTGTTAGTTCGGAGGATCTGTGTTGGTCGAGAAGGTTAATGAGCCATTAGAAGCCCTCCTAAAAGCCTATGAAACACGGCTCCAAAACAACCAAACCCAAGAACGAAGGCAGATGACATATCCAGATGCGGAACTAGAAAAGGACATGCTTGAAATATGCAAGAAAATGATTCAAAAAGCCCAAGCTTTACTAGAACCACAAGTTGAAGAATCTAAGGGTGTAATCCTTGTCCCACCTACACCAGTAATCCCACCAAAGGAGGACCGAAAAGAGCTAGAATCCAGTCATGATCACGAACAAAAGCTCAAGGACTCGGCATTAGAACCAAGGATAGTGCTGAATACCACGGATAACTCTTCCAAGGGATTTCACATAACTATACGTGACAACTGTAAAGAAATAGATGGTCTTGACAAATTGTGGAAACAAGTCAGAGAGGCCAATGAAGCAAGTGGGCTAAGTAGACAAGTAAACCAAACGGGTGATGGAAGAGGAGTGTCCCTTTCACCAATAGAGTAATTTGAGGTTGGATCTCAAATAGATCTAGAAATGGAATCGTATCGGGGAGACAAAGGATCTGTACACTTTATGGACAATCAACTGCATTCATTAAGAATACTACCATCCTATACAAGAGAGTATGAGGCCAAGTCAGATGTTATTCCGATCCCATCATAGAGAATCTCTCCCAACAAGGTCATTGATTCAAAAGGGCTGATAGATATTTTGTTGACACCAGTCACCTGTACAATAATGTTAACCGAGTTTCTCAGAATATGAACAAACATGTGGCCTACTGTGGGAAAATGCCTAGAGAAATTTGGTGTAAAAAACCCAATGACTCAAATCGAGGAAGGGATCAAAGAGCTTGAAATGCCTCAGTTAAATACTAGATCAGTGCCATTAAACAAGGTAGGTGAGTATTATGAGGTAGAAGATTGGAACACCACTCTTCTTGTGGAATTTCAAGGTGTAAAAACCATTGCAATCCTTGACAGTGGAGCTGGCGTTTTCATCGCAACAAAAGAGGTCTGGAAAAAATGGGAAAAACCAGTAGTGAGGGCTACAAGGATGACACTGAAACTTGCACAGGCCCATAGGACTGTTAGAAAAAGAAGTTGATACTTCTTATGGGATTGAATATGAGCAAACCTTTTCTATTGTTGACTTTGGCAAGAAGAACAACTATGATATCATTTTAGGAAGACCATTCATGAGACAACTGAAAATGGTCCAAGATTGGGGATATGACCATATCTACTTGAGACATATGGAAACCACACAAGGATAAACTTGAAGGACCATAGTTACAAGGATGTGGCGAGAATATACATAGAAGAGTTTGATTCGGCTATTGTACGAGGATCAGAACTTCCAGCGTGGTCGGGTAAGCCTAAAGAATTGTGGATGCGTGGAGCTTTGCAATACGAAAGCTTAAAGCGAGAGGAAGGCATCCTAGAAAGGGTAGTTGAAGAAGAGGATTATATCCCAAAACCCTTTCCGAAGGAAGAATTAGAGCCACTTGAATGGGAACACATCTTGGCTACTCTTGGTGTATGCCCTATTACATATGATCCAACAATGAAGTTTTGTGATGAAGATGGCTTTGATGTCGTTCCTTAATTTGCAGTGAGTTTAATTCAGGAAAATGAAGATGAAGAAGAAGACAGGTTCTACGACTTTGTAGAACACTTGGAGCTTCAAGAAGATGACGACAAAGGAAATCCAAATAAAAACCCAGCAGGTGACGTGAAAAACACTTTAACAAATGCACAGTTTTATGATTGTCCAGATCAAAGATCCAAGAACCAATGTCACCGCCTTGGGGGGTTCACTATATGTAAACCATCTATACAATGTGCATTCAAAGGGTATTTAGAAAACCCCTTATCTATGAATCTTGAACTAATAAAACAACCCCTCTTTCTTTATGAACTTACGGGTTTTTTTCCAAAGTGCAATAAAAAAAACCCCTTATTTAAATATTTTCATGTAAATTTACCCAAAATTTTTGAATTAAAAAACCCCTCCTGTTGAACTCTAATGGTATACGTACATACATAGAGGTGGACCCCCCACGGTCACCACTACAAGAATAAAGTGCATCAGATATGGATTCCAAAATCCTCGATGGAAACACAACTACAACAAGCATCGTCATATGTGACTCCTATACAAGAAGAAAGATTCACCCAAGAAGAGCACAGCCATGTCAACGAGCTACCAATGCTCTAATTAAGTGGATACCAAAGTCATCCCAGAAACGACAAATGAAGAGCAAGCCAACCCACAAAGGAAAAGTGCTAGCATGCAACCTTGCAGAGGATAGCAGCGATAGTGATGATTCTTTTGACATTCCTTACCAGATACTCGGGTCATCACCATCACTAGCAGCTTCAGTAACAACCAAAGAAGGCCAAAAGAAAAGAATGGATTAGAACCAAAAATTTGGATACCAAAGAGCCAGATTGGCCAAAAGCAGGTATGGATCAAGAAGACGAAGGTCCTTGATGAAAAATCACAAGATCCAACACCAGATGGACAACAATCGAGCTTGCAAAAACATATAAGAAAATCACAAAGTCACAAGCTTCCGCCAATCAGATTTGGGTTTCAAAGAAGCTGACTCAAGAACAAAGAGGTCAGGACTTCATATGGATTCCAAAACAGTTAAATTGTCAACTTCCAAAGTCTAAATCTTGTCCTCAACCAAGAGTATAACAGCTGAATTAAAGACCACTGAAGACTCAAACAAAGACAAGGTGGATCCCAAAGAAGTCTCTTCAAACACAAATAAAGCAGGGACAAGTATGAGTTCGCAAATGAGCAACATCAACAAAGCAGCCGATAACCACAAAAAAGTGGGTCCCAAAGGAAACCAATAAACCTATTGTCATTGCACCACCGCTTGAATTCTTTAAATTCCTCCTACGATTATAGTACAGTTAGAAGAGAACCCACTCTGAGGAACATTGCCAAATACGACAACCAACCACAGGGCTATACTTCCAAAGAAGCATCAAGCAGATAAGTAAGCCTTCAAAACAACTCTACAACCTTCAATCAAGCAAACGGCACAGGAGCTTCAAAGAATATCACATTGCTTAGAATAGAAAGCTTCATCAGCAAATACCAATAAGCAAATTGCTTATACCCACATCTTGCACAGCATAAATCTTTTCCATGCATTTACTATGTATGCATGATAGGGCTACATTACAAGGCCTGCATAGACACATTTTTTGATTGCCCAAGCACAACACACACCCGTCGTGATACCCTGTCATCAAGGAGGACTCCAAATAGGAGGGGGGGAGGCATTCTAAATGTGGACCTAACATATGATTATTAGAGGGCAATGTTTTGTGAGTTGTATTGAATTTTTGCGTTTGATTATGACATTTTTTTGACAAAATTCAGAGTATAAGCCCTCATAGTAGAGTTACAAGAGGAGTATGGGGACAAAATCCATATATGACCCCCTAGGGACATGTGTACATTGTACATAGCGTTTAGAATTCTATTAGAATGATTTTCTTTTTTTGAGTTGAGTTGATTTTTGGTTTTATTTTGTTATTTTTGAGATTTATAAAAAAAAATTTAAAGGGCAGGAAAAATTTAAGATGCAGATGAAGAAAAGACTGAAGAGATGTCGAGCAGTAGAAAGAGAAACAGGTAGTACAGGAACATGACGATGCTTCACGAGGTATGCCTCAAAAGCCATTGAGGCGGTCCGGGGCGGGCAACAAGAGAGGCGACCTCTAAACACCCCTCAAGGCTCCCGTGCTGCTCAATTGGGGCTAGGGCAACTACAAGCACAACAAAACAGCAAACCCACAGCCAAACCCAAACAAGATAGGGGCACCACCTAGTTATGGTATGCGAGCTACGACGCAAGAGAGATTTTGGTACAACCAAGAAGATGCACCACACAACACACACAAGCAACCTCACACCAAGACACACACAAAATGGACCAGAGAGAGCTAGGGCAAAGGGAAGAGAGAGAGGAATGGATCTTGCGTAATACCTTATTTGTGACTTGCAAATGGAGATGGTTCGTTAGGTTGCTATCGTAGAGCTTGTACAAAAACTCACTCAATGCTTAGTGATTGCTAAACATTGCCAACACACACACACACACTGTCTTAGGGTGTGGGAGACCTCTCACCACAATACCCTCTTACAATGGACACAAAACTGGCAATGAAAAACACACTAAAACACTTTCTAAAATCACGATCAATTGATAAAAACTCAAAATACACAAGTCACCTTGAATTCACCAAACCGTATTGCACAAATGGAAGGACGAAGATTTGAACGTCGAATCACGTCTTTGATGCACCAAAACTCAATTTATTGATGATGAAGGAGCATATACAATAGTGGTTTTGAGATTTGTGGAACTCACGCTCTCTCACTTGCAATGTGTAGCTTGAAGTCTTCTCTCACACCAAGAGTGAAGCTCACAAGTGGTTGCTACACCTAAGTCTCTCCTCACGCATAGAGTGTTGGGGTGCTATGTGAGATGTTGGAGGTTGTTTTAAAACAAGGAGAGGGGCCTATTTATAGGTTGGAGACCCCTCATTAGAATATTGGAAATCCTAATTTACAAGCTAACAAATTAGGATTATGATTTTTTTGAATACCAAAACATTGCGAGCCTTCTTTGTCTGCTTGAGTCATGGGTGTGGGCTCAAAAGAGAGCATTATTGATGGTAGATAAGGTGAAAGTAAGTAAGGAGAGAGAGAGAGAGAGAGAGAGAGAGAGAGAGAGTTACTATACACATGTCTTGAGGTGAGGTGTCTTTTATGGTTAGGTCAATGGCTATTTTGTGTTAGTATAATAGTGGTTAGTGTTAGTAATCACTAGAAAGTTAATGATATATTTACAATGGGTAGAATGGGGGGAATGGTTGAAGTAAGATGGTTGAATGAAGTGAGAAAATCCTTGTACGTGATGGTGAAGCTTGAACAAGTTTTGGACTTACTTGTGTAGGTTCTCAAAATGACTATCGATCTTCTTCTTCGTCTTTCCTTCTTTATGCCACCGCTGCCAAGGTTGATTATCGTGATGAAAATGGTGATTCCGTTGATGAGATCTCTTGATTTGCAGAGGTTAAGCATGGTACACATGCTGAATGTATGTATATATATAAGGAGTAAGATGGAATTGTACTTTGGAGATAATAGAGAGAGACATAGAGATGGTGTATGTACATGGAGAGCTCATATGAGAGCTATGGAAGTAAGAGGGGAGGTTAATGGTGAAGAAGGTGAGAGAAAACATTGAAGGTGCAGGTTTGAGTGAGAGATTGAGAGGAATGTGTGTGTGTGTGTGGAAGTGTGGAAAGAGGTGAGAGAAGACTATGGGCTACTTGTGAGAAAAGTGGGCAGACTGGGGTCCACTCAAAAAATCATAGCTCACCGGTGGTTGCTTCAAAAATCATGAAACAATTTGAGGTGATTATTCAAAGCGTGGGCTACATTTTCTCTTTTGACCACCGCTCCAAATTCGGAGTGGAGATAGGTGCCAAAATTCTCACCAAAAAGCCTGTTTTTATGCCTGTAAAAGTCTTTTAGTGGCCCCCTCCTTTGTTGAATTTGTACAATGCATCCAAGAGTGAGCCCCTCCTTTGTCATATAATAATACAAAGCATCCAAGTTGCCCTTGACCCATGCATGGAGGAGGATTATTGGTAAATAAGGAAATATATACATGGTGGGACTAGTGTATGGACTATTCATAGACTTTAGCTCAATGAGCACATGGTGTTAGAATAATGAGTAAAAATAATAATAAAAATATGGAGGAATTATGGATATGGAAAGATATTGGAATCATATGATATGGTCTCTCTTTGTATTATTTTGGGTGAAAGAGAAAAAGGTATGCAAGTAAATAATATAATAAACGTGACCAATGAGTAGAAATCAATTTTTTTGTTTTCACGAGGGTGAGGGTGAAAATGTGGGGGTGATTTGTATAAAAGAAAAATATGAGGTTAGAGTATGTACACATTGGCAAAATATACTTATGGTGTAAGAGGATGAAAGAAGGCATACACAGGTTTAATAAAACACACACCTAAGTATAAATATTTAAATAAAATACCAGAATAATTATAAAAATCCCTATATTTAGGCCATATATATAATGCAATATTTACACAAAAATGGGCCATAATATATTTTATTTTTTTGACTCAACTAGCGCAGTGACTAGCTAGCTAAGGATTTTAAGAAGATATGGGAAAAGCCCCCTAACTCACACACGCCTATTTACAGTGAAATGGTAGGGATAGCCATAGAGTTTGGGTGGATTTGGTAGGGTGGAGTAACTTACTATGGCAATTATGGAGAGCCGAAAAACGGCTATCATTAGCCCTCCCCCAGGATGATGGTATATTCATGTACCATCATAGAGCATCTTTTCCAAAGAGAGTGCTTTAGAGTCCTTGACGAGATCTTCATTGTTTGGGCCCTCAGAATTTTGGCTGGAGTTACGCTCATGCTTCATGTAACAATACTTACATGAGACAGCGGCCTCTTGACAGATCTTTGGTAGATCCTTTGGCAGAAGGCGACTCAAATAGGGCTTCAAGCGATACCCGTTTACCTTCCTAGAGTGCTCTTTACCATTCAAGTCCATAAGCTGATAGTAACTTGAATTGAAAGCCTTCTTGAATATGTATGGCCCTTGCCATCTAGTTTCAAACTTGGCATCAAAACGATTGTCAAGTCAATTGTCATACCTTAGCACAAGCTCTGCTTCCTTGATGCCTTTGTCCTTCAGTTTCTTGTCGAGCTTTTCTTTCGCTTGTGTGGCTTTCCTCTTGTAGCACTCATATGCTGCTTCTCTTTTCCACTCAAGCTCCACTAACGTAAGAAGTCGATCCATCCATACCTCTTGATCATCTTGTGCTGCTTTGCCATGAAGTCGCATTGTTGGAATGTTGAGCTCGATATGCTGCAAAGCCTCTTGACCATAGACCAAGTGAAATGGTGTGAACTACGTGGCTTCCCTATATGTGGTTCGATATGCCCACAAGGCACCATCCAAGAAGTCATCCCATAATTTTGTCTTGTTTTGCACCATCTTTCTAATGATTCCTGCAATGACACCATTAGACTTCTCCACCAAACCATTTGATTGTGGGTAGTATGGTATGCTATGACGATGTAGAATGTGAAGCTCTTCACAAACTTCTGTGAGCAAGCCCTTCCTAAACCCTGGACCATTATCAGAAACAATCTCCAAAGGTGTGCCAAATCTGCAACAAATGTGAGTGTACACAAACTTGCTAACTGTCCTCTCATTCACTCTTGCCACACTTTGAGCTTCCACCCACCTAGTCATATAGTCTACAGCCACTAGAATGTAGAGTTTACCATTTTTTGTCGTAGGCAGAGGACCCATAGCATCAATGCCCCACTTTTCAAAGGGTCCATTTGCAAGCACGATTTGCCTTGGACCATAAACCAATATTCTATTCCCATTTACCTAACAATTGTGACAACTTTTACACCAATGTTGAACATCCACATGCAAACTGGGCCAAACATACCCCGCAAGTAAAATCTTCTTCACAGTTAATTCTTGTGCAAAATGACCACCACATGCCTCTTCATGCAAACCTTTTAGAATGGCTGGAATTTCCTCGATAGTTGGTACTCTTCTGCACACTTGATCCTTCCCTCTTTGATAGAGGGAGCCTTCTAGGAAGAGATAGAAACTTGCCTTCTTCATGAGTCTCCTTTTCTGAGCTTTAGTGAAGTCTTGTGGAAACTCGCCCTCCAAAATGTAGCCAATAATGGGAGCCAATGACTCCAACCCTTGGTATCTCGGTTGCTTGACAATTGCTGCCACCATGATGACCTGCACTTCTTTCTCAACACATGTAACTGCTTGTTGTGCAAGTAAATCGGCATCTTCATTTTGTTTCCTCCGAATATAATATAGTTGCACTTTTTCAAACTGATTAAACATCCTACGAATGGCATGAACTTTTGTCCTTAAGCTTTCATTCTTGCATGCCCAAATGCCTAAAATATGTTTAACAATGAGAAGTGCATCTCCCTTTACCATGACACGTTTTATCCCTTGGCCAATGCACATCTTCAAATCATGAAGTAGTGTGTCGTATTCTGCTTCATTGTTGCTAGTTGAACCTGGTAGATTGACCTTCTCTTTCATGACCACCTCTCCACTTGGGTTGAGCAATACTAGCCCTCCCCCTGCTTTTCTTGTGACTCGTCGAAAAGCTCCATCAAAGAACAAGGTAAAAGCATTAGGAATACTTTTAGGTGGTGGCAATGGTAGGGTCTTTACTTCAGGCACCTTAATCTCCTTCTCATGTACCCTATAAGTAAGGATCCCTGCCAATTGTGCACGCACACTATCTTCTACCTTGAAAGAGTATTGGAACTCTTGCAATTCCATAATCCACTTTGAGATCCTAGTGCTAAGATTCATTTGAGATGACACCCAAGGAAACAAATTTTCTGCAGTGAGAATTACAAAAGGTTTTGGTAGCAAGTAGGATCTAAAATTTTTCACCGCAAACATGAGAGAAAGCATCATGAGTTCTGCTTCTGTGTAGCTTCTCTCCAAGGCATTCATGACCCTACTAGCAAAGTAGATGGGTCGCATCCTGGTACTGTGGGGATCTTGTTGTAATAAAATTGCACCAATTGTTTCCTTCCCAACACTAGAGCTAACAAAGAATGTGTACTCCCAACAAGGAGGCATGAGTGTTGGTAGCTCTGACAAAATGACTTTAATATTACAAAAATACTCTTCAAGATCATCAGACCATGCAAATTCTACTTGTTGTGTCATCTTTTGCAAAGGATGAAGCAACTCCGAAGCTAAGTGAATAAAGTGTGACATATACTTCACCTTTTGAATGAATGAGATGACCTCTTTGAGATTCTTGGGTGATGGGAGCTCAATAAGAGCCTTTGCCTTTGAAGGATCCACCTCAATGCCTTTATAGGAAACCTTGTGACCAAGCAAGATCACTTCATCCTCACCTATGTGACACTTGTCGGGGTTGAGTTGACCTCCCATGTCATAGATCTTCTTTAAACCTTCTTCTACCCTTTGTAGATGCAATGATTTTGAGCTATAAATGCAAAAATCATCAATAAAAACCCTAATGGACTTTCCAAAGAATGCTTGAAACACCATGTTCATGAAGCGTTGGAAGGTTGCAGGAGCATTTGTCAGGCCAAATGGCATGACTCTAAAAGCATAACAACCCCAAGGAGTGATGAAGGTTGTTTTCAACTGATCTTCCAATGCGATACCTATTTGAAAGTAACCCGAGTAGCCATCACATACAGTGTACTTCTCATGACCAGCTACCTCATTTAGTATCTCATCCTGAAATGGGAGGGGAAAGTGATCTCTTTTTGTTGCCTCATTGAGCGGACGGTAATCCACACACACCCTCTACTTGCCATTTTTCTTAGGAGTGACAACAACGGGGGAGACCCACTCTGAATTCTCCACTGGATAAATGAAACCTGCTGCTAGAAGCTTTCTTACCTCCTTGAGTAAAGCCTGCTCCTTGATGACTCCTAGCCTTCGTAGCTTTTGAGCTTTAGGTTTGGCCTCTGGCTTTAGCTCAATCTTGTGTTGAACATCATCTACTCCACGCACGTCGGTGTAGTCTTGAGCAAAAAGCTTAGGAAATTTCCTTAACACACCTTTGAACTCCTCTCTTTCATCCTTTGTAAGTGTTGTAGACAACATACCTTCTAACATTCCTTCATCTTCCACATTTTGGTTCTCTTGGGAACCTACCTCCTCCAAACCTTGACAAGAGGTCTCTTGGTTGGTTGGCTTAAACCTTACCCCCATGACTTCGATTGAAGACTCCTCTTCAGTAATGCTGCCGCTACTTTCTCCTTCTGAAGTGCTATCGGTCCAGCCTTCCTCCATCTCACTTTGAGATGATTCTTCATGGAGCTCCTCTTGGCGTTGCTCCTTCATGTCGAAGACAACCTTCTTATGATTTTCATTCCTGCAAATTAATTTTCCACTCTCCCAATCCTGCAAAGCTTGCATTTTCATTAGCCATGGTCTTCCTAGGATAAATGGATAACCACTTCCCTTGGTCGACATAACATAAAAATCGATCCACCACCTTCTTAATGCCAAAAGCCTCTACAAAAACATTTTTACAAATGTCTACACACCTAGCTTTGCTATTGTTTGCCATCTTCACTTTGATTTCAAGTGTCTCATGGATGTGCATACCTAGTCTTTGCATGAGTCCCTCTGTCATGATGCAAATTTGTGCACCCCCATCCACTAGACCTTTCCTAACCAATCTTCCTTTGATGTAACAATCTAGCATAGGTGTAATATCCTCCTTCATTTCAGCATGTGCAATTTTTACAACATGCACACTCTCTTTTACCTTTCTCCTAGTGCTAACTGCCTTTGTTAAATCCCTCCTAACTTGTGGACATAATGCAAGAAACTGAGGCCATGAGATGTCAGGACCCTTACCTCTCATGTCTTCCAACAAGTTGTATGGAGCCATTCCATGTCCAAGAGGGAAGTCTTGGAGGTTGATACGACGTCGAGTCCTCTTAGCTTCCTTGGTCTCCTTTGTCTTCTTTTCTCGTCCATGGTCACTTTGTGATGTAACCCCTTCTTTCTCCTTACCTTTTCCTCGGCCACGCTTAATGCCATTTGCTTCCATGTCAACCTCTCTTGAATTTGTCACCTCTACCACATGCACATTTGGGTCTGGCAAAGGTGGAACTCCTTCTACCCCTGGTGGAGGTGGTCTTGGTCCATTTGGTCTTTGTAGAAGCCTTGGTTGTTGACCGATTCCTTCACCTGCATTCATCACTGGGTAATTCAAGTTAGGTCTCCCTGGCTCCCCACGGGGCCAAGGACAATTATACATCCCATGTCCAGAATCTCCACAATTCCAACATTGCAAGACTCTCCTAGGGCGTGGATCTCGCTCTTCAGACTTCTTTGCTTGTCCCTTTGGACCTACAGCTTGTGCAAGGTGAATTGACAGGCTGCTCAAAGATTCATTTAACTTCTCAATCACTTCCGCCATTACCTCAGGAAGCTCCCTAGATGTTGATGCTTGTGACTTACCTTTGGGTCTAAGACCTTCTATTGGAACCTCTCCCCTTAAGCACTTGAGCTTCCTATATTTCTCAGCAGCCCTAGTTTCAGCTGCATCAAAGGTAGCAGGTGCACCCGCCTCAACTTTTACCTTAAGGTCAGGAAAGAGTCCCTCTCCTTCTTTAGGAACTCTGCACCATCACCAGGGTTAGCAACATTTCTCACCCATACAGCCCAAAGACGTAAAAACTCTTGCTTGTACCAGTAGTAGTCATCTAAGTCTTTTTGCTTATGAGAAACAATGTCTTGCCATAGCTTTTGAGTGTTTTGGGGATCAAAGAAGTATCTCTTGAAATGATTGACAACTTCCGTGTAATTTCCTTTAACTTCCTCAGGCAAAGAGTCAAACCAAGTGCTAGCATCTTTCCTAAGGACTACCTCAAACATTTCTACACGTTCTTGATCAGTTACTATCCTCTTGATACGACAAGACATCTTGAAATTTGCCAAAAATAATTCTGCATCCTCTCCAGGCTCTCCAAAGATAAGAGGATATCCAAACATTTGGCGTTGGTTCTCCATTGAATTGATTTCAAAGTGACGTGTTTTTGTTTTTTCTTTCTTTAAAAGATCTACACAATAATATTCTCTAAATTGCAATCTATTCTACAAGAAAATAAAAATATTCACATCAAATGACCTATGATAATCAATGAGAGGTAGGATGGCAGGGTTTGGTGACGCGAGAATTTCTCCTACTCTTTGGGCACCAAACATGAACACCATACGTTGTTGAAAATGGATTTTTCTATTAATTGCAATGTTTACTCTAATGTGTGGAGTGAAATGGAAGGGGAAAACCTCTATTCCTGGGCCATTATCCATGGTCTATGCATGACCTAATACTTAAAACAAAACAAAAATATAAACGTCCAAACTAAGGTCGTACCTAATGAGAGGCAAAATAAAAGGATTTACTGAAGCGTTTATCTCAGCCAACCTATGAGAGCCCAAAATTCTACGAATTACTCGTTGAAATTGTAACTTAGTACTAACAATTATGTGCACATTTTGCCTTGCAATGGGAATAAAAGGTTCATACAAATTCTCCTGATTCATGCAAGCTACTTGATTATGCTAAAGGTTGAGCCTACACAAAACATACACAAGCCATCCTCAGTGGGGGCACCAAATTAAAATTGAGGCGGTCTGGGGCGAGCAACAATAGAGGCGACCTCTAAACACCCCTCAAGGCTCCCGTGCTGCTCAATTGGGGCTGGGGCAACTACAAGCACAACAAAACAGCAAACCCACAGCCAAACCCAAACAAGATAGGGGCACCACCTAGTTATGGTATGCGAACTACGACGCAAGAGAGATTTTGGTACAACCAAGAAGATGCACCACACAACGCACACAAGCAACCTCACACCAAGACACACACAAAATGGACCAGAGAGAGCTAGAGCAAAGGGAAGAGAGAGAGGAATGGATCTTGCGTAATACCTTATTTGTGACTTGCAAATGGAGATGGTTCCTTAGGTTGCTATCATAGAGCTTGTACAAAAACTCACTCAATGCTTAGTGATTGCTAAACATTGCCAACACACACACACAATGTCTTAGGGTGTGGGAGACCTCTCACCACAATACCCTCTTACAATGGATACAAAACTGGCAATGAAAAACACACTAAAACACTTTCTAAAATCACGATCAACCGATAAAAACTCAAAATACACAAGTCACCTTGAATTCACCAAACCGTATTGCACAAATGGAAGGACGAAGATTTGAACGTCGAATCACGCCTTTGATGCACCAAACCTCAATTTATTGATGATGAAGGAGAATATACAATAGTGGTTTTGAGATTTGTGGAACTCACGCTCTCTCACTTGCAATGTGTAGCTTGAAGGCTTCTCTCACACCAAGAGTGAAGCTCACAAGTGGTTGCTACACCTAAGTCTCTCCTCACGCATAGAGTGTTGGGGTGCTATGTGAGATGTTGGAGGTTGTTTTACAAGAAGGATAGGGGCCTATTTATAGGTTGGAGACCCCTCATTAAGATTATTGGAAATCCTAATTTACAAGCTAACAAATTAGGATTATGATTTTTTTGAATATCAAAACATTGCGAGCCTTCTTTGTCTGCTTGAGTCATGGGTGTGGGCTCAAAAGAGAGCATTATTGATGGTAGATAAGGTGAAAGTAAGTAAGGAGAGAGAGAGAGAGAGAGAGAGAGAGAGAGAGAGTTACTATACACATGTCTTGAGGTGAGGTGTCTTTTATGGTTAGGTCAATGGCTATTTTGTGTTAGTATAATAGTGGTTAGTGTTAGTAATCACTAGAAAGTTAATGATATATTTACAATGGGTAGAATGGGGGGAATGGTTGAAGTAAGATGGTTGAATGAAGTGAGAAAATCCTTGTACGTGATGGTGAAGCTTGAACAAGTTTTGGACTTACTTGTGTAGGTTCTCAAAATGACTATCGATCTTCTTCTTCGTCTTCCCTTCTTTATGCCACCGCTGCCAAGGTTGATTATCGTGATGAAAATGGTAATTCTGTTGATGAGATCTCTTGATTTGCAGAGGTTAAGCATGGTACACGGCTATCACCCTCTACACGGCTATACAGAGCCGAAAAACGGCTATCACCATCTACACAATGCTAGAATGTCAGAGGTATGAAAGAATGCTAATCAGCCTTCAACAACAACTATTGAGGCCAAAAATGATTGAGAATGGTCATAAAGCTCCGT
The DNA here is from genome assembly GCF_014529385.1 of Adiantum capillus-veneris. Classification (NCBI taxonomy): domain Eukaryota; kingdom Viridiplantae; phylum Streptophyta; class Polypodiopsida; order Polypodiales; family Pteridaceae; genus Adiantum; species Adiantum capillus-veneris. The sequence continues at coordinate 5,387,245 of NC_140939.1, read as the reverse complement.
GATGGACTATAAGGACAAAGAAAGTATCGACTAAACAAAATCACCTATCAAGTGAAAAGTTGTTATTAGACACTTCACACAATGACAAGGCCATATACAGGAAGTAGATCTTTATACTGTAAATCTTCTATCTTGTATGTGACTTAATGAAGCCTAACAAACAAAAGGGACTAACAGTACTGACAAGAATAGAAGGTGCCAGAGACATTAGTCATTTCTAAGACTAAAATCCAAAAATTTAGGTTGGAAATTCAAGTGCAAGTCCAAATCAAGCCAGACTTTGTCAGGAGGCTATGTATAGAGAGTACAAGCTAAGGGTTTTCGGAAAAAAAAAAGAGAGAGAAAATCCCTAGTTAGCCAAAGATGCAAATTTTTCAAATCTAAAGCTATGATAGCCATCTACATAGTTTATATATCATGTATATGAATTTTGGGGACAAATGGACGATGATAGCTCATAGATGGTCATCTATCCTGAATGATGTCAAATAAAGCCCTTTTGATGCAAGTTACTAACTTGGAAATTAACTAGGGTTTGTCAAGCTTTATTTAAGTCATGTATCAAGTAGAAGTAGTATAATGATTTACAAAGAACACAAAAGCTAAACAATGGCAAATGCGACTTTGATCACCTTAATGCAGGAACAAAGAAGTTCCCAATGAAGAAGAGAAGACATAGAAGAAATTAGAGAATCTCTAAAGATAATTATCTCATAGATTCAACCTGACAGACACACTTTGCATTGGAGTGCAACTTGGCCTATAGAAGTTGAAGGTTTAGCCATACAATTTCTACAGATCCTTACAAAGTTGTCATTGGCTCACAAGATTGAAAGCCAATCACTCAATTCTATAGATTGTAGAAGTTGTTTTTGAGAATCACAAATACTCAGAATTGACAGATTCATTGAAGCAAGTGATGGATGGAGCTTTCTCTATCCGTGATGATAAGAGTCAAGCTGAACGAGATTGGATTCTTCATGAATTTAGATTTGGCAATAGACCTATAATGACAAAAACAGATGCTGCATCTGAGCATGGTATGAAGGACATAAAAGTCGTCATCAATTATGATTTCCCTGAATCATGTGAAGACTATGTACATCGGATTGGATGAAGAGGACGAGCTCGTGAGAATGCTACAACCTATACTTTCGTACGTCAGCAAAATGACAACAAAGATCACACTAACATCGACAACCAGGTCATGTCAGGGACGACATGATTATGGAGGGGGGGAGTGTTGACGGGTGAGTCAACATCATGACATAACTCAATTTCCATACCAAAGCCTTATCTTTTGAGAGTTATGAAATGTTGAGGATTATGGTCATAAACATTATTTGTAATAAGTATCTAGTCTAGTTGCAGAAGCTGGGGTGCAATGGCACTTCTAGATTGTAAATATTAAGCCATTTGACCACTCAAAATCTATTTTAGGTTTAACCTAAGGTGACCTTAGTATATAAGGTACCTAGGTCATTTTGTAAAGAAAAAATTTTATCATAATCATAAGTTTTAAGCTGTCGTCGGCTGTGTGTGAGAGAGGAAGAGAGAGAGAGAGAGAGTGAGTTTCATCATGGTGCTACTCCCACTCGATCATCACATAGTAGATCCGACTGCACCATCGTGTTAGCCTCAGCAAGAGCTACGCAACAACGCCAAGCATTCCTCGTGGAACGGAGCATACGTGCTCGTGCATCTACAAGCTACTCGTGGCTGTAAGAATATCAAACTATGTCTATTTTCTGCCTGCAAGTAGTCGTTAGAATCGTAGTGACATAAGCTACGCATAGGTACTCATAAATTTCAATTTTGGGCACTTTCAAAATTTTGCTCTGTCTTTATAGGTTTTTTTGCATATGGGTTGTAGAGGCTTAGGGACAGGTGTATCCTAGTGAGGGGATGGTGTTCCATAAGTTTCGTATGATTCTGGTATGGTTTAGTGAGTTTTCTTTCATTTGTGTGTATGTGGCTAGGTGGTGAGAGTAGTGAGATTCTAGGTTGTGGTTTAGTTGGCCTCCATAGTGTTGTGTGTGTAGGATGGTCTCAACCTAACATGCTAAAGAGATTTTCTCCGTGTGCCTATCGTGTCATATGTGCCCTCGATTGACATTATGTTGATCTAGGTTGTGTTGAATGCACTTTATGGGTGATGTGATTCGCTCCCACAACAATGGCATCCCATTTCTTTGTTTTGGATGCTTCCACAAGTATTCATCTTTCAAAAAGTATCCATGGGATTTTCTCAGTATTCTTTTGAACTGTTGATCAATCCACCCTTCTTGCCTTTTCAAAGTGCTCAGATATAGTCAAATCAGCAACAAGTCACCTTGATATAAGTCCTCCGTAAATTACTCAAGTGCATTTGACAGGCAAATATGATCACCCTTGGCATGAGAGATACTATAGAACCTTGTGCCTACATCATTGCCCTCGACAACCATGTCTTCTTCATTTTCATACCTTGGTCTTGAAAGAATATCCTGGATTATCTTTCCCTGCAATAAGCTTAAATTCTAGATTTAAGAACTTGATGTAGGCAATCCACTCAACATGGAAAGTCTGGAGTTGAGCAGCTTGTGATTATTCCAAGAAGGGATAAACAATCAGTCTCCACTATTATATTTCCTCCTATCAGATAATCTTTATCATATTTGAATGTTGTAACTGCTCCCCATAATTACCTTTTCACCTGTGGATAATTGCGTTGACGACCAATTAGGACCTTTGCTCCAAGTCTCACTACATATCGCTTACCATCTTCATCATCTTGGACAATCACCCATCCAATTCCTATGGGCCTAATATCTATTGTCACAATCACACATCTTCCACATTCGTAGTTTACTTTCCTCAAAGTTGGTGACATAAGCAACAACTTCTTTAATTTCCTCATGGCATGTGTATGCATTTCTTCCCATTGGAATTTTTGGTTCTTTCTCAAAATTTGATACAAAGGCTCTATTATATGCGCATAATGTGGAATCCGGATAACATAGAACACACATGCACCCAAGAACCTTCGAGCCTTAGTTACATTAGTACATGTATCTTTCATTAGTTGAATCACATCAATCTTTGTTGGACAAGGCCTTGTACCATATGGACTGCACATATGTCCCACAATAAGAACTTCGTTCACACCAAACACTGACTTTTTCCCAGACAAGATAAGGTTCACTTCTTCCAATCTTGAGAAGATTTCATCACAATCATTGATATGATTTGCCACATACTTGAGGCACCCCCTCGAGTCCAGAGACACATCTATATCACTTACATCACATCATTTAATTGTCACAACATCAAGAAAGGGCATTGTAGTTTGCGGCATGAAGTCACGTAGGACTTTGTTCATACCATTCATTATATGTGCAACTAAATTAGTTTCTCCCTTAGATAAGGTGCACATTCTTACCAGACCCAAAGGTGTCCTCATGGTAGTCAAGTCCCTCATGGTAGTGAGGTCCCTGCTTTCCATAGCTAGTTTGAGAACTGATCATACCCTGCGTACAAACCCCCCATAGCATATATCGCCCTTCGTGTAAATGCCTCTGCAAACTCATCTACAATTGGCCTTGTACCCACATTTCTGATTATCACCTTTTTATAGGTTGCATATCCTAAATAAAGCATAAAGAACCATTTTTCTTTGGAACTGTGAACCACCTATTTAAATATGGAGCAAAAGAAGGCTCCAAAATACCCATCTTGATCTTTTCATTAAGCAACTCAATGAGTTTTGGCAAATGGGCCTTTGGAACCGAATTGGCCTCAAGTACCAAGGTACATGAGGGATAGTGAAGATCACCATAGGAGCAACAATAATGGATGGATCAATACACCCTATCTCATGCGACTCGAATGAAAAAGCCTTTCCATGTTTGGCAAGCATTTCTTCAAAGCATACTATTTCAACCTTTGTCAAACTATCCTCACAAACAATCTTTAACTCCTTCAAAGTATCATGTGTAAACTTATGTCCAAATGCCACTGGTTTCACTTTCTTTGCCACATACTTGTACTTGGTCTCCACTCGTAGATCAACACCTTGAGCATTTTTGAAATCCTCAATGACTTTGTACATTTCTATTGAGCATACTTTCACGGCCTCACTTCCCATACACAAATTGCAACACTAAAGACTCCAAGTCTTACATAGTATCCACAAACAAACACTCATCAAACACACATACAATCCATTCATCGGCTTCTATCAAACCATTCATCTTCAAGCCTCTTTGTACACTATTTACATGTTGTCGTTCACCCCGCTTTAAGTTCTCACACTTTGTAAAAGCAATAGATCCATAGTTTGTTAATCCTACAAAACCTGTAGAAAATATTTCCTTTGCATATACATTATGCGATAGGTTTTTTCTTTTTGTACCACTGCAATCCCGCTCTACAATGGTACATGGCCAAAACCCCTCATATCCCTGTAGTAGTCCTTGAATTCTCTGTTTGTCTTTGGCAATTAGGGTTTCTCTCTAAAACTTTCATGGTTCCTTTTACGGTCCACACAAACAGTAAGGAATTGTAATGCATGCTTTCCCATCCCTGCTTCTTATCCTAGTAGTAATGTATGGCTGCCCAAGGATTGGAGGGTATGTAGACATCTCTTGTACAAAGAAATTATGGTCATCTTTCACATCCCCTATAGTCACCTTTACATTTGGACAAGCTTTGTACAGCTCCCTTGATGAGTTGTTTGGTGCAAGAATCATCCATCCATCATTTATATCAATTGGCCATTTTCCTTTTTGATAAAGACTCTTTGACATAAGGTTAATCTTTGACCCATGATCTATCAACAAAATATATCGCTCTTCTAAGTCTCCCACTTTTACTAGGGTCTTGGTAGTTGCTCTTGCCCAATGACTCTTCAAGTAGTAACTCTTGTGAGTGGTCTCAACTTCATCTTCATCATCCAAGGAGCGAACGTGTTTTACTCCTCCCTTAGACTTGTAGCATCCACAATAGTTTCATCACCTTGCTCACCATAGAATTGTACTCCCTATTCATTTAAAGTCTCTTCTTCATTTTTACATGGATAGATTCAGTAAGAGACTTTCACTTCCTCTTGATGATATTAATTATCTCTTCCTCTTCCTCTTGATGATATTAATTATCTCTTCATGGAACTCCCTCTTTTCTATTCCAAGGACCTCACCCAAGGTAAATTCCAACTTACTGCTCAAAATCCTCTCTTCCAAGACCTTTTTGAGATCAGTTGCTGCCTCTATATTAGATTGGAGTTTGTATGACGGACCCTTTGCTTTAGCTTTTATTGCATCCTTCTTATTTTATTTAAAGGCTTCTTGCATAGGTACTTCAGGGATAGGCATCTATTGTGGGGAAGCTCATCTAGGAGGAACTATGTCATTTTTGGCCCCACTCCTCGTCGCCCGTTTTGAAGGCCCTTCATCCCCATTCTCACGCCTACGTTTCTCTCGACAACAGCCTCATTGGCTTGACATTTGGCAATGTATGCATGCACTGACAAAGAGTCCACACGATCATTCCAACATGTTTCTAGTAGAATGCAATCTACAGCTTCATGTAAAACCTCTTTAGTCATCTTACCATTCATAGAAGATTCTATCGCCCATGGCTATAATTCTTCAATACCATTAGATTCTTCTTCTTCAACCTTGACTCCTTTCTGCTTAATAGGCTCCACCTTTAACACTAGTCCTGTAAAAAATCATCCACTTTTGTGGCTTTTTGAGACTTTTGTAAAAAAAATATTAACATGATGTTAATTATCTAAATAGAAAATGATTTTAGGGAATTATGACCAACACTCAATATGAGTTGGTAAAAAAATAGTACAGAGCTAAATGAGGGTCTAAAGGTGTCTTTCCATTGCCATCTTCTATAACTAATTTGTGCAGATGGACAAAAAAATTCTATTTTCTTTTGAAAGTAAATCAAATCATTGTTAAGCAGGCCCAAACTTCTTTGAATAATCCCCTCAATAGGTGTGTGGTGATAGATGTACTAAGCTTTTTTAACCCATATACAAAGAATGTTGACATTTTTTTCTTCTTCAAGTTAAGTATTGAAGTGCAGTTTTATGTAAAATTTACTAATTTTAGAAAAGTAATTTTTTTATTTTTTATCTTTTCATGGAAATTGTGTATTTAGAAATATTTTTCATATCTTGAACCCATAATTAAGAAGTTTCATGAAATTTTGATGTCATACACAAAAGTTATGTTTCATTTACTAGAATCCTTATGTGATCCATTTTTGTGGCTTCAACCAGTTTTGTGGCTCATTACAAGTCTAGTGTTAACCCATACGCGATTGTGTCAACCATTGAGATGGCATGGCTAGTAGCCATGTCCTCAATCAACAAGTTTCTTCATCCCACCTTTTCCAAAGTTTGTCCCCAAGATCTTTCCTGTTTCACTTAAGTGAATTTTTTTCATCTTTAAAGAAAAACAAGCTCCTTTGTCAAAGCATCTTTGAAACTTTCACAATCCCTCCTTGCATGGTCAGTACTATCACACCATATGCATATATTAACAAAAGCTTATTGGCTTTGAGGTCATTGCTCTGTAGATTGACCTGATGGTTGCCCCTTCTCTTCTAGCCTTGTAAGCTTTAACTTTAGCTCTTACATTCCTTTAACAATATCATTAAGGATGGATTTTTCACTCTTTGTAACCACAATCACAGGCTTCAAGAACTCCCTTCTTTCTACAGCTTATTGCTCTTGCATAAACACCGCAAAGGCTTGAAACGTTTGCATTGTAACTGGATCAAACCGAACCCCCTGTTGCTCTTGCTACTCCATAGCTTTAAAGATTTAATTTGAAACCTTGAATGAAGATTTTAACCCTCACCCTTGCCTATTTCACATCGGGTTCACCAAAATTGTGTCAAGCAGTGTGGAGTGTGGCTAGGAAAGCGTCGGGCCTTTGACTGCAAGAGTTCGCAGCAAAATCAAGCAAGTCGTAGAATATTTGAGAATAACAACACACTCAAAAAAGAAAAAAACTCTAGCCATGAAATATTATCTATGAAAAAGAACCAATATAAACTCAACTCTTGTGTGTGTGATGATTTGGTGTAACCTTGCTGCCAATTACACAGTTGTAGTGCTCTTTCGACCTGATAAAAACCCTATACAAGCGCTTCAATTCTCCATCGTAGCCATTTCATGGAATCTTCAGAACTTCATTATACATTCCCAAGTAGGTATTTGAAGAGTGTAAACCTTTACTGGTGGCCTCATAACCTCAAATACATGGTTGGAACAACACGGGACTACACTAGCATACCATTATTCATAGGTGCAGACTTTGTATCCCTTCATAGAGGAGCTCAAAAGTGTTGGTATTCATGTTCTAAAATGTTCCCTCACTCCTCATAGTCGCGGAACCATGAGTGATGTGCCATTTTGAGACACTTTTTATCAACTTTGGGTCATTTTTTACCATTTTATGACCATTTTTTGTCATTTTAAGCCCAAAATGTCCTTTTTTGCCCGTAAAAAGCCCAGACAAGCAGAGAAAAATCTCTAAAAATGTGGAAAAACCCATTGGGCTTAAATTTCATCTTGAAATTCATTTTACCACTTGGAAAGCACTCTGGATTCATGTCCTAGGCTCGTACTTGAAACCTGCTATTTTTGGTCGAGATCGCTCGCATTGAACTTTCTAGGAAAAACGAGTGTGTCACTTCGATACACTTGACATTTGTACATTTATAAAGAAAAAGAATCATGTTTTAATGTGATAAAATAGGCATCAATTCCACGTCCAGGGCCTCATCTGCTTGTAAGGTATGTACACGACTACAACGGTGGCATCTATTTTCACATATTATATCACAGTATGTACATCATAGCATTTGTTCCCACATAGAAAAATCATTGAGAATGAGGTAGATATTTTAGTTTCACATAATGCACATGTCACAACACGACACGTGAAACTCTAGACCTAGGTGTGCAAAGATCAGGCATGACTAGAGAATGTGAGGTAGTTTACAATGTGATTTATGGTTTCTTGATTGCTATTAGAGGGGGGGGGGGGAGAGAGAGAGAGAGAGGGGGGGGGGGGGGGGGGGGGGGGGGGGGGGGGGGGGGGGGGGGGAGAGAGAAGAGAAGAGAAGAAGAGTAAATTTATATTTAATTTAGTATTTAGGATATTCAAAGTCATTATCAATAGTGACGATGATGTGGAGCCGTCCGATCGAGATGTTTATCTTGCAACAAGGATCTTCTGTCCTTGTAAACAATTCCAACATGTTGTGTGATAGACAAGGCGTGTTTCTTTACAACATATTTTTTACTTTGGCAAGTTTGACCCATCTATTATAGATCACGTCGTTGCCAATTACAAGTCGGCTGACTCTAATGCTGGCCAACAAGCAGTGATACTGCTACCTAATAGCGTGTTCACAAGCGCTTTACTCAAGTAGCATATGTGAGGGTGCAAAATGTTGCCTCTTCAAGCTTGGAGGGTGACTATGTAGAGCACATCCCCAACCACGCTATGTTTGAGCCCGAGATTTGACAATATGATTGAGACGATCATGGATTCGTAAAGGTTCGTCTACGATGATATAAAACGTGAGGCCAACACACCCTTGTATGATGGAGCAAGAGTGTCTAGATTGAAGGAGATCTTGGTTCTTCTCAACATGCAAGCAAATTTTGGATGGAGTGACACTAGCGTCACAGAACTTTCAGGTGCTCTCTTGCACAATGTGTTGACTTCAATAGAAAACTATACATGTATAATGTACAAACTTACGAGAGATGTTATTGTTTTTCTCTATGTAGATTGTTAAAGGAGCACATATTGCCAAATGATAATGTGATGCCAGATTCCACAGAGGATGTAAGAAAGATCCTGCGAGCCCTGGGAGATGGATTACAATCCATTTACGCTTATCCTAATGATTGCAATGTTTCTAGGGGGAAATATCACTACAAGAGGTTGTGTGCTCTTGTGACGCTGTTAGCGACGGAAATACATTGGGTTTTTATAACCCCCGGCGTCGCTAAGAGCGTCGCTACGAGAGCGTCGCTATAAGCGTCGCTATAGGCGTCGCTATATGCGTCGCTATGAGCGTCGCTATATGCGTCGCTATGAGCGTCGCTATATAGCGACGCATATAGCGACGCTTATAGCGACGCTTATAGCGACGTTTACACAGAAGACTATAGCGACGCTCATAGCGACGCTACAGAGCCATAAATAGCGACGCTTATAGCGACGCCCGAGAGAATATTTTTTTGGTGGCAGGGCATTGAATGCCCTGCCACCCATCAACCATATTGTACTTGATTCACTTTTTAAAAAAAGTGCAAAGGTAGATAATAGACCCAAAATAGTCACCCACAAGACGCATTGTTTGCAAAATTGACAATTGTACACATCATAGGCAAAATGAATTGATTGGCAAATGTAATAATGACAATTGTACAACATCATAGGCATAAAGAATTGATTGGCAAAAGGAACTGCGGTGACAAATGTAATAATATACATGGTTCAAAAAGACGTATAAAATCCGTCTCATGATACATAAGCTATGAGAAACCCTAAACTAATGCTATCTAGCTACGGCTAAACTGACGTCGTCTAATCAGACGTCTCATCGCGTCCAAGCGGCGTATCTGTCGGATTCTGCAAAAAAAGACAATAAGACAGCTTTCAGTAAGTATAAACATATAACGACATTTATAAAACAATACAAAAAATAAAAAAGAGTAAACCCTAATACTAACCATGCCGCCGCGAGAACTGAGAATGTCCATCAGGGCGTTTAAGCCCTTCCTGCCTGCGTACTCGCGCTCGTACGGTGTGGGATCACGTCCTGTCATCGACCACTGTCAAAACATACAAAGATCTCATTATGTTAGAACTAAAAAACTCATAAACCCTAAACTATCGAACATGCATAAAGAGCAATGTGAAAAGACTTACAAAATCGGCCTCAAATGATGCCCATCCACCGCTCCCCAAGTGGTGCGAGCTCCCTGCCTCTACTCGCGCTCTGGCTGCATCCTTTTGTTGCTTCCACTTGTCGGGATTCTCGCGCGCTGCTTTCTTCGCATTCTTCCAATCTTCTTTGGCCAGCCAATCTGGCCTATTCCACCCATTCTTGATTGCTTTTTGCACTTCGGAACGCTTGTGTTTGCAGTATTCGCGCATTCGAATCTTCATCAGGTCTTCATTGAAGCGTTGATCCCATGTTGGAACGGGAAACTCATCATGAAGTATGCTGATGACTCTGTTTTTTAAATCACTTGGTACTTCACTCCATTTGTTTAGTATATAGTGTCTAAACAGCTGAGAGCAAAGACCACGCATGCGCGAGATCACCTTCTTGCCGTCATCATCCATGATGATGCCGCCGTTGATGTCGACGGAGTAAGGCAAGCCCTCTGGCCGGTGACGCGTGAATCTGGGTGTCCCGGCAGGGGTCTCTAGCGGCGTGTCGATGGGGGTACGGACGTCAGGTGTCTCCACCGGCGTCTGGGCCCCGAAGCGAGGAGTGTCGAGTGGGGTGGCTCCTGGCGGAGTAGGTAGAGGTGTGTAGCTTCTAGGAACAGTCAGCCGTGCAAAACCTGGCGTAGATGGCGATGCTGTGGCTGGTGTGGGGGTGGGCAAAGAAGGGGAGGGTAAAGAGCCTCGTCGAACACGAGGCGGTGTGGAGGCATCGGTGGCAGAATCCCCACAACAACCGCCACCGCCACCACTAGAGCGCCGGTGTCTAGACGAGTGTGAAGCTCGTCTCGTCGACGCCGAAGCTTCGGAGCGCGCCGAATGCTCCGAAAGAGAGGGAGATGCGGATGGTGTAGGAATGCGCGATGATGCGCCAGAGCGATGACGCTCCACGTACCACTGTCTCTGCTGCGGTGACAAAGAAGAAAGAAACTCCTCATCATCCATACCTGCATTAAACACACGAATATTTAAACTTAATATTGAATGAATAGAGTAGACAATGACGCAAAGACCATTAAATACAATGACGTAATGACGCATATAAATACAATGATGCAATGAATCGAGTGATAGAAGAGGCAAGTCGAAAACTCAGAATTTTCAATCAAAAGATGTGAGCGCGAGTAGAAAAGAGCGTTATACACCATGGAAGGTACTTAGAGAGCCAGAGCTTTTACAACACGGAGCAAAATTGTTCAAATACAATATTTGTGGCTGTAAGAGATCTCTCTCTCATCCTCGCATAACTCAGCATAACTTCCTATATCTATATAGAGCTCTCCGTTTAAACACATATCCTCTGTTTCATATAGAGTAGTAGCATCTTGATGCTCATCTGGCACCACCGTAGCGGCTTCTGATTGAGCATCTTCTCTGATCTCCTCCATTGACGTCGTTGTGATTGGCACATGGTAGCCTTCATACGTCCTTGCACTACGAGGGGCTACCTCTATGACGTACCACCAGTTTGATGTAGACTTTGTAGGATGAAATACTACCTGCCAGAGCCACATAACTTACATGAGAGCTTTCAAGCACATAACTTGTAAAAGGGGGATGTTAACTATTTACATACTTACTTGTTCACAATGCTCGGGTAGTACGAAAGTGTCTCTTAGGTCAGTCCATTTCTTAGTAGAATCCACCTCAAGAAAACCAGACTCTCCTCTACGCACAGTAGCGTTGCGACCCTCCATGATTATCTTGAACCATTGCACGTCGAACAAGTCGACAAAAAATCCTCTGTAATCGATCCTCAAAATCTCTTGCAGCGTGCCGAAGTAAGTGAGTTCCGCCACCACAGGATCTGCATCAGAGGAACGTCGTCGACTAGACTGTTCAAATTTTGCCATGATTCCACAATCTTGAGTAAAACGCTTTTTGTCGATTCGTTCCACCCTAAAATGTCGACCTTTACACCATGCTGCTGTGTATGACTTATACTACAACGAACAAAGATTATGAGTGGCCGTTCAAACGTTTATAAATAAAGTCACTTGCTAGTCGTACATTGCAAACTTACCTTGGTCGCGCAACCCCGAGAGTACTCCCACTCTTCTTCAGTCACTTCGTCACCGCATTGTTGTGCGCTTTTCAATTGGTTGTGCAACCATCTTAAGCTCATGAAGGTTGGTAGGCTCTCCAGAACCTTTGGATAGTGCATCGGTGGTCGTCTTCCCCGTCTCCACTCGATTCGTGCCCTTTGTCGCTCTTGCTTTGCATCCTCATATTGTGAAATCCACTTTTGCATCACTGGATTGTGAAGCATGCAAAATCGGTTGATTTTAGCCTCTAGATCTTCCGTCATCTTCTTCTCAACACCGAGATTGCACATGACAATCCAGATATACGCTCATCATCTATGGTTCGTCATAGCGTGTCCCGGGATTTATCAAATCCGTCTAGCCACTCTCCAATGTACACTAGGGACTCTGATACCAACCAACCTTCTGCCATGCTACCCTCCGGACGTGCCTTTTGACGCACATATCCCTTAAGCGTTTTCATGAAACGCTCTAAGAAGAACATCCATCTGGAATGAACTGTGCCAGCTATTTCCACCTCATCAACTATGTGAACAAGAAGATGCACCTGAATGGTTAGCATTGTAGTAGGAAAATGTTTCTCAAACATGCACACAAGCTCCGCAGCATTTAGTTTGGTGAATGGTATGGAGTCTACGTTGATCTCCTTTTGTGAGATCCATTGCACCAGCTTTGCAAGTTTGTAGATTGTGTTACGGATGTCGAGAGACAAACATCCCTCAATGGCAACTGGTAAAATAAACTGTAAAGTATGTGCAGCAATGATATTAAAGTCCACATTTTATGCAATGATATTAAAGTCCACTATGAACGTACCTGACACATTTTATGCCAATCGTGTGACTTCAAACCGGTAAGCTTTCCTTCTTTAGTAAAACACGTTCGGAGCGAGTGCATTACGCCAGTGGGGGTCCGCAAAGATCGAATGGCCTCTTTTACTTTGCGTTCTTGGGCTCCTGTGAAAATCCATGGTGCTTTAGGGAGTTTTATCGATCCATCAGACGCTGTTTGCGGCCAATATTGCTCCATACGATCCACATTTCTAAGGTCAACTCTGGCTCCCAAAGTATCTTTCTTGCCGGTCAAATGGTCCCATAGTAGATTACCCACATTCTTGAATATGTGCATTGGATCGAGCAAGTGATTGATCATGAGTCGGGGCCAGTATGGTAACTCGTACCATAGAGATAGTCTCTTCATCCCTGGAGGCAATCCGTCATCGCACATCTCCTTCTGCTCTAACCATGCTTGTGCAGACATCCTTGGTGGCTCTCTTCCCAAAAAGCCGTCGCGTAACACATGATTCTCTGGAAGATACGCTTGATGACCTTCGTAGATTTGCTTCTTCAGTGAGGGTGCCCTACGTGCATTCAGTCTAGGTCCACATGTGACACATGCTCTGTATCCGCTTGTTTGAAGCCCTGCATGTATACACATGATAATAGATCAACTATGGGAAAAAACAAGATTTACAGTGTCTGAGTGAGGAGTGTCAATAGATCACCTGAGCATTCTGTTAGCCCGGGATAGTCATGCATGGTCCACATTAGAATGCCTCTGATCAAAGCATTCCGTCGTCCTGTGTGTCGGCTCATATCCACCACCTCTATGCCAATCCACAATTGTTGTAGCTCTTCCAATAGTGGACGAAGATACACATCCATATTCCCCACTTTATATCGCCCTGGCACAATCAAGCTTAGCCATAGGTGCCCCTTCTTCGTAGTCAACCACGGGGGAATGTTGTAGTTGACGATGACAACGGGCCATACACTGTAAGATGTTGATCTTTGACCAAATGGATTTACGCCATCCATAGCCAGGCCTAAGCGCAAATTTCGAGCTTCCCTGGCAAAATCCGACCATGTTCCATCTATATGTTTCCAGGCTGCGCAATCTGCAGGAATTCGTAGCACACCATCCGAAGATTTATTCTCCTCATGCCATGATGCTAGGGCGGCCATGGACTTACATTCGAAGAAATGCTTGATGCGAGGAAGCAAAGGAAAATGTCGCAAAACCTTTTGTGGAATTTTTGTCCCGTGGAGATCTACTCGATATCTTTCGGAATCACATTTCGGACACTTCTCCATGTCTGTGTATTCCCCTCTGAAAAGAATGCAGTCATTAGGACAAGCGTGGATAGAATTGTAATCCATCCCCAAGTTTCGCAAAATCTTTCTTGCTTCATCTCGGGAATCTGGCATCACATTGTCAGCTGGTAGTATGTGCTCTTTCAGCAATCTACACAACATAAAAATATGATACAGTCGTGTAAAAATCTATCAGATCATTATACATTTAGAGTTCTATTAAAGTAAACTAATTGTAATAGATCACCTGAAAAGCGCTGTGACGCTAGTGTCACTCCATCCAAACTTTGCCTGCATGTTGAGAAGAACCAGGAGTGCTTTCAATCTAGACATACGTGCTCCATTATACAATGACGTATCGGCTTCACTTTTCATATCATCATAGATAAGCCTTTCTGAATCCATGATCGTCTCGATCATTTCATCAATCTCGGGCTCAAACATTGCCTCGTTGGGAATGTGCTCTGCATGATCATCCCCCGAGCTGTCAGAGGCTACATCTTGTGGCCTCACATATGCTGCTTGACCAAAGCGCCTGCGAACACGTCTATTGGGTTGCAAGATTGCTGCTTGTTGGCCAGCGTCAGAGTCCGACGAGTTATAATTGGCAACAACTCGATCTATAATAGATGGATCGAACTCGCCAAATTCGCGAACGTGCTGCAAAGAAACACGTCTTGTCCGTCGCACAGCATGCTTGCATTGATTACAAGGACATAAGACCCTCGTTGAGAGATAGGTGTTTCGGTTGGACGGTCCCACATCCTCGTCGCTACTCATAATGAGGATAAAAAACTTATAACCTGGACAACAAATTTAATATTCTATTGGCATTCTTCGTCTTATCTCTCTCTCTCTCTCTCTCTCTCTCTCTCTCTCTCTCTCTCTCTCTCTCTCTCTCTCTCTCTCTCTCTCTCTCTCTCTCTCTTACCTCACATTCTCTAGTCATGTCCAATCCCCGCACACCTCGGTCTAGAGGTGCACGGAGATCAGAACCACCGGGTTATAATCTCGTCTTTATTGGTCAATACCTATATTTGTGGGTACAAGAAATCTACACACCCACGTCTACATGATACTGCATGTAGTGGACAAAATCCCTTTGCCTCTTCTCTAGCTGTAGCACTTCACTTCATCTTAACATCTTTTCACAGTAGATCTTTTCACTGTTCGTCTAACTCTAAACCCTAAACCGTAAGTAATTCTTGCGTGGACTCGATCTAACGTAAATAAACGTAAATCTAACTAAAAATAAAGCTAAATCTAATTTAACGTAAGTCTAATGACTAGAGGTTGTCTAGATGGTCATTGTGTCGGGGATGTAGTGACTCTTGCCGCCCTGAAGATCCACCTTCTTCCCTATCTTCTGAAGACATTTCACCAGTACTTTTGGATCGACGGAGCCCACCATGAGTGAAGGCAGCAATACCCTATATTCCATTGAGGGCTTTCTTCACCCGCTTCATGCAGGCATCGCAGTCTATGGAGACCTAAATCTAATCTAATATAACGTAAATCTAAATCTAGCTTAAATAAACGTAAATCTAGTTAAAAATAAACCTAAATCTAATTTAATGTAAGTCTACATATAACCTAATCTTTAACGTCTTTTAAGATAGTTTCCTACGACGTTATAACTCTCTTCTTCTTGTGTGTGTGCGCGTGTGTGGATGTGTGTGCCAATAAAAAGAGATAAATGGTATAACCTTTCTATCACCCATGCCAAGTATGATAGATTGATTATGCCATTTCCCTCTTGAATAATAGGTCTTCAGTTCAACTCCTCGTCGGCTAGATCTTTAGGTCTTTTAATTTTAATTAGTTTCCTACAACGTTAAATTAGTTTCTCTCTCTTTCTCTCTCAATGTGTGTGCGTTTTTTTGGATCGTATGCATGTTTTCTCTCTCTTTTCCTCTCTCAATGTGTGCGTTTTTTGTTTATGCATGTTCTCTCTCTCTTTTCCTCTCTCAATGCGTGCGTTTTTTGTTTATGCATGCTCTCTCTCTCTCTTTTTCTCTCTCAATGTGTGTGTGCATTCTTTGTTTATGTATGTGTGTGTGCGTTTTTGTTTTTGTTTGTACTCTCTCTCTCTCTCTCTCTCTCTCTCTCTCTCTCTCTCTCTCTCAAAAACACTATGTGTGTGTGTGAGAGAGGGAGAGAGAAAGAGGGGAAGGGAACATGAGAATGAGGAGAGGGAAGGAGCATACCTGGCTCTCCTTCCTCTCCTCGTGTGTGTGTGTGTGTGTGTGTGTGTGTGTGTGTGTGTGTGTGTGTGTGTGTGTGTGTGTGTGTGTGTGGGGGGGGAAGAAAAAGAGAGAGAGAGAGAGAGAGAGAGAGAGAGTGAGGGAGAGCGTTACCTGCTCCTTGCTTGAGGGCGCCGAAAAACTCAGATCTGAGATCTGAGTTTTTGGGCGCGCTCGGTTATTTTTTTACCCCAGCCGGCGTCGCTATGAGCGTCGCTATATGCGTCGCTATGAGCGTCGCAAATGTCTTTGTAAATTTGCGACGCTCATAGCGACGCCGGGAAATTTTTTTTTGAGCGTCGCTGTGTGAGCGTCGCTAATATGAAGAGCCTCTTGTAGTGTATGTAGACATGTAGAACTAGTGTCTAAAATGTGATTCCGAAAGAAATCGAACGGATTTCCACAAACAAAAAGTGTTGTAGAAGATGCCACAACAGTTTTCTCTGTTGTTTCGCATCAAGCATTTCTTCAAGTGGAAGTCCAAGTTGCGGATATGAGCCAACATGCAGGTCAACACAATGCTATGATAAGACAAATTCTAATGTGGATGATGCATGACTATTGCGGACTAACAAATTGCTCAGGTGAGACTCCAAATCCTGTGTCTGGGTTTTTCATGTGTATGGGTGCAAAGCTTCAGTGGGTTTATTGTCGTGTATATGGGTGCATGGCTTTAGAAAAGTGATTACAATGCATGCGTCACATGTGGCCCTAGAATTAATGCAGATTGGGCGCCTTCACTCAAGAAGCAAATCTATAAAGATCATCGAGCACATCTTCCAAACAATCAAGAGTTATGAGAGGGTTTCTTGGGAAGAGAACTGACAAGGATGTCTTCTCAAGCATGGTTAGAGAAGAAGAGGATGTGTGAAGACGGTCTACCCCCAGGAATGAAGAGATTCTCTCTATGGTATGAGTTGCCATACTGGCAAAGAATCAAAATCAATCCCTTGCTAGATCCAATGCACATATTCAAGAATGTGGATAATACGTTTTATGACCATCTCATCGGCAAGAAAGATACATTGGGAGCCAGAATTGACCTTAGGGATACTAGTCATATGGAGAAAGCATCATGAATCTTGGCAAGACAATAGGATTTGACCTTAGGGATACTAGTTGTATGGAGCAAGCATCATGAATCTTGGCAAGACAACATGAACACAAAGTGAAAGAGATAATTTGATCCATGCATACATCCACACGTGTAATGCACTCACTCCACACAACATTCACAAAGGAAGGGAAGCTTACTAGTTTGAAGTCACACGACTGGCAAAAAATGTGTCAGGTATGTTTGAGGTGAAATAGAACATAGTAGGATGTGCATACTATTACCCGTGTGTGGACTTTGATCCCAATGCTAAATCTATTTTGCAGCTTATTTTGCCAGTGTTCCCATTGGGGGTTGTTTGTCCCCTGCGTCGATCGCCAAACAATCTACAAACTTGAAAAATTAGTGCAATGGATCTTCTAGAAGGATATCGATGCAATTTCTATACCATCCACCAAATAAATGATGCAAAGTTTGTTTTCATGTTCGAGACAGACTTTCCTACTACCATGTTGACCATTCAAGTGCATCTTCTCATTCATGTAGTTGACGAGGTGGAAATCTTAGGCACAATGCATTCCAGGTGCATGTTCTTTTCAGAACATTTCATGAAAACGCTCAAGGGATGGATGTCTGTGTTTTTTTAATGTAGGTATGGATTCAGATGCGTTTTATGCTTCCTTGGACCCCGAGCAAAGGAGGTGGTATGATGTCCACTACGGCATCGATGCACATGCATCATCGTTCCACTCCTTCGGAGTCTCTATCTGCTTTGGAGCCATAAGCACGCTTTTAGATCTCCGTGTCGACTGGACGGACTACACACTCTTCTAGGCATGACGCTCTAGTGTTGGAGGCAAGCGCTACTCTGGAGGAGGTTCCACTGATGCGTTCACACTGCCTCGTAGTCGTCGAGGCTCATTGCCTGCCCTTTCTTTGCCCGCATCCACATTGGCCACAGCGTCGCCCTCTACTTTGTCGTTTGCACAATTACTATCAGGCACTCTTGGCTACACACTCAGCTACACACCATGAGCTACTCCTTCGAAACTCACCCCACTCATCACTCCTCGCTTCGGAGCCCGGACTCTCGTGGAGACACCTACAGCCGTGACCCCTCTCGAGATACCACTTGAGACCCCTGCCAAGACGCATGTAGTGACACCTAGGTTGGGCTTCCCCGGGTGAAAGGGCTTGCCATACTCGATCGATGTCAACAATAACTTGATCTTGGATGAGGACGGCAAGAAGGTGATTACGTGCATGCACGACTTGTGCTCTCTGATTTTTCAGTACTACATATTGAATAAATGGTCAAAAGTGCCCAATGAATTTAAAGATAGTCATTAGCATGCTGCATGACGGGTTTCCCATGGAATATTGGGATGAGCACTTCAATGAAGACTTGATGAGGGTCCAAGTACTACAATCACAAGCGCTCTGAAGTGCAGAAAGCAATAAAGCATGGGTGGAGTAGGTCCGCTTGGCTAAGTAATGAAGATTGGAAGATTGCAAAGCAAGAAGCACGTGCGAATTCCGATCATTAAGTGGAAGATTGCAAAGCAAGAAGCACGTGCGAATTCCGATCATTAAGTGGAAGCAACAAAAGGAGGCAGCTAGAGCGCGAGTAAAGGCAGGGAGGTCTCACCACTGGGGACGCGGTGGATAGGTGCCATTTGAGAGCGAGTTTGTAAGTGTTATTGCATTACTCTCTAGGTTAAATAGTTTTGGGTATTTGTAATCTTAAATTTTAACATAATGTGTTCTTTGTATTTCTTGAACAGCGATCGATGACTGGACGTGACCCCACACTATACGAGC
This sequence comes from Adiantum capillus-veneris, assembly GCF_014529385.1. Classification (NCBI taxonomy): domain Eukaryota; kingdom Viridiplantae; phylum Streptophyta; class Polypodiopsida; order Polypodiales; family Pteridaceae; genus Adiantum; species Adiantum capillus-veneris. Next base: position 5,368,012 of record NC_140939.1, on the reverse strand, counting down.
ACGGGCCAAAAGGGCTTAAACGGCCTTATGGACATTTTGAGCTCTTGACCCGACTTGGTAATTAATTAATTTAAGCTATGAAATTAATATTCTAATAATCAGTTGTTAGCTTGGTTTATATTTGTATGTTTAAACTTTAAAAAGAAAATTCTTTCTCTTTTTGCAGAATCTAACAGATATACCGTTGGGTCGCGATGAGATGTTAGACTAGCCCTAACTAGGACTAGGTAGTCTTACTTCTATAAAGCATATTAGGAGATGATGTGTATACATCAATTTTGTAGATTGTGAACAACAATGTAAAATGGTTCTCAATAGGTTTTCATAATGGCTTGTGGTTCTTCCGGTTTTCTAGATTGTGAACAACAATGTAATTTGGTTCTAGAGTACTTTTTTGTAGATTGTGAACAGCAATGTAATTTAATTTGGTTCTATAGTGTTTTTGTCAATTCTATGTTTTTATCAATTCACCCTGCTTTTGTCCATTCTATGCTTTTGTATTATGTTCAGTATATATGATTGATTGGGTGGTAGGGCGTTGTTTGCCCTGCCACCAAAATTTTTATGCTTTGGCATCGCTATCAAGGTCGCTATATTTAGGGCCTTCCAACACCGCTATCAGTGTTTCTATAGCATCGCTATGAGCCTCGTTTTATAGCAACGCTAATAGGGACGACGTTAGGGACGATTTCTTTGTGACATTAATAGTGACGTTTTTAGGGATGTCGGGGATAAAATTTTTCCCATATGTTTCTGTTGCTAAGGCCGTCACAAGCCTTAAGCACCTCTTATAGTGTTAATTGTTATCTAGAAAAAGGGGGGGTAGAGCAATGGCACTGAAGTTGGCTCACCCCACTTCTATAAGAATTTATAAATTTTTTGGGAGTCTCTAAAAGTGCATAGTAGTTGTTCCAACTCCATGACGTGGACTCTCTTCCCCATGTGTAGCTTTCATTTCGCTCAACCCCAAAGCATGGAAGAAATGAATAGACTAGTTTTTTATTCTTGAACTGAATTTTGAAAGCCTTGTCTTTTCTTTTCAATTTTCAATCTTTTTTTTTCCAACAAAGCAGTGAAAGTTATAATAACAGGAGAAACGAGACAAAATCACAATGTAGCACCATGTGCACCATGAGATACTAGTATTCCATTTTTGAGACTTTAGCCATAGCAAGGAGACTCTCGCTTTACAAGACAGATTCATAGAGTTCAAATGACAGCTAAGGCCGACCAAGCCGAACGTATACATCTTAACAGTCAACAGTTCTTAAGAGAGTCTATCATTCCTTGAATTTTCTCAATGAAGCTCCTAGCCTTGGAAATGACCTCAAAAGCCGCACGGGAGGCATCCAGGTTAGCAGCCAGCATATTCTTGATTTCATCTAATTGCCTCTTATTGATGGGGAGCTCTAGATCCTCTACCTCCAAAGCCAGGTGGGATTTTTCCGCATCCCTGATGATCTAGTTCCTCAGATAGTACAGATTAGCTTCATTGAATTTGGTTTTGAACACCTGTAGATTGAAGTCCACAAACAATACTTTCAGGCTAGGAGCTTGGTAAGCCACCTTAAACACGTGACACTTTCTCAATTTCTAGATAATCCATAAAAATTCTACCCTAGTACGGTTCCTGCAAAAGCAGGACAGAACACCGACATAGTCTTCTAGCAGAAGTTGTCTCCAAGAAACAGGATGTTTGAGCATAGTAGTTACTGGGGCCAAAATGACAGCAGATAGAGGACAGTTTAGAAATAAATGAAAAATGGACTCCACTTCCACATTGCATCTCAGACAAATTCCTGGGGATAGGCCTGCGTTAAGACTTTTCTTCCCTGTCCAAATGGCTTTGTGGAGAATGAGCCAAAGAAGGACTCGTTTTTTTGGTTGAATAGAAGCATCCCAGATCTTTTTAAATTTGAACATCCACTGCCTCCCATCTAGGCTGACTTTCCAGCGTTTGTTCAAACTGTTGTGAAGTGAGGGGGTAATGCCACCAGGGACCAATTGTGGGTGTTGGAGTTTGAATCCCCCTTTCCATCCAAAGGCACTGAGTGGGACACAATCTTTCAGAGAGAGCTTCCATAGTTCAGAATCAGGGAAAACCTCAATTTTTTCTAGAATCAGCATGAGTTCCCAAGGTTGGGGGGGAAACTGGAGAAGAAGTTCCTCGGCTGATTTCCACCTACGTAGTGGTTGATTCCAATGAACACTCCAAGTGGTAATACCGTTGTTATGACACTGAAGTGCCGTCCTTATCTGAATGTTAGAGATAGGAGGTAGGGGAGGGAGAGGCCACCAAATGGAGTCGTATTGCCGTACTGCGTTCGCTTTGTTATCCCCAGAAGAAAGATATATTTGTCCTTGCCCTATTCCATGAGCCCCACAAAGAAACCAGTAGGTATGACCCTTTAGCCTTGATGGGGAAGGGGCCAAAAAAAATGGTGATCCAACTCATTTTCTGCCATTTTTTCCAATTATCCAGAGCAAAGTTTTTTTTTTTTTTGAGTAGGAGGAGCACCCATTCCTGACTGGTATCTTCTAGGGCACGCATGAGGAGTTTAACAGGGATTTTATCTGCCCACTTGTTAATGTTTTTCACTCCTAGTCCCCCTTTGACAACAGGAAGATAACAAATATCCCACCATACTTTGGCTGCAGCTTTTTTAAACGGATCACCTCCCCAAAGGAAGCTCCTGCAATATTTGCTTATGACACTCAGATGAGATTCAGGAGGACGCCAACAATTGAGAGAAAACATAATATATGCTGAAAGGAAGTAGTTAATTACTATGACTCTTCCAGCAAGTGAGCCCTGGAAGCCTTTCCATCTTTCCAACTTGGCCCTGAAACGTTATAGAACCCAATCCCACCGTTGTCTTAGGGAAATCTTGAATCCGAAGGGGATGCCTAACAGCCTAAGAATTCACCCTCTTTAATAATAGAGCATCCTTGTTTGAGAATCCACCCCGGTAGTAGCAGGGTCTGAGACGGTCTGACCCCTGTCTTGTTGTAGTTGATTCGGGAACCAGAAGCAACGCATAAAATTTCCATTGCCAACCAGAATTCTAGCAGTGAGTTGTCGTCGTTGCTTAGCAAGGCATTTGTGTCATCAGCAAGGCATTTGTGTCATCAGCAAATTGAGAAAGACATTGTTGTTTGTCATTGTCTGACAAGGGAATACCTTTAATAATACCTTGTTCCATCTTTCCTTTGACCAAGCAGCTGAGGCCATTTGCACTAACAGCAAACGGAAGAGGGGCCAAGGGGCAGCCCTGTATAGACCTATTGAGCTCAAAGAAATCAGACATAGCTCCATTAAGAGAGACTCTCGCTCTAGCATGACCAAGCAAAGTGGTTACATACCGGATCAACCCCTTTTTGAAGGCCATTTTTTCTAGGCTAAGTAGGATAAAGGACCATTCAAGGCGGTCATAGGCTTTGTCAAAGTCAATTTTGGTGAACACATAATCTAGACCCAAGTCTTCAGAGTCTTCAATTTATTCCCAGAGAGCAATGACCACCTCAATGCTCCTCCTTCCTTTTATAAATCCTTTTTGTTCTGAACAAATCCATTTCAAGGATGGGAGTGAGCCGGAGAGCATCCGGAGAGCAACTACTTTGGCAAAAATTTTGTAACAGGTGTTGAGTATCGTGAGAGGTCTCCAATTAGACAGGTTTTCCTTGGAACCTTTCTTATGCAAAAGTTTGATGATCCCCATGTTGACAAAGCAAAGGGAGAGTCTGGTACCTAACCGCTTCTCTAATTGAGGGTTTCTCTATTACAGATGACCCCTCTCATATGGAGGCCAATCATTCTAGCCATGTATGAGCCTTATTGTCCTTAGCTATTTTGCTTTTGTTGGTAACCACTCTTTATGGTACCATTGTACTTTGATCAGGATTTTTTAAGTAGTCAGGATAGGCCTCCTTCTTTGGGGGCATTTGTATCCTTTTACATTTACTTTTAATCAATTTATTGTTTTCCATAAAAATAACATCTCAAATGATCCAAATAGAATAATATGTGAAATGAATTTCTTTTTCTCAAATATTTCCCTTGAAAGATGAGGGGAAGAGGGGAATGTTGTAATTATTTAAAGGGAAAATTACCAAATACCCCTCTAATTTGAGGAAATTACCCCTCAGATTTCAAAAATTCCCAAAATACCCCCAATATTTTGTCATAAATTCCCAAAATGCCCTTCAAATTTTCCAAAATTCCCAAAATACCGAGAGTAAATTTCTCGAAAAATAAAATTTTTTGTAGGTCTTCACAAGAAGAGTGATTGTCTATCGTACAAAATGCTAAAACTACAATTTGAATTAATTACGCAGGATTTGGAGATGGATTGCTTCATTATTTTTAGACATAATTGCCTTTTTTGCGATCGTGGTGACAAATTACATGCTGAGCACTCAAAAGTGGATCTCAATTGTCAAAAACGAATGAAGATTAGAAAATCTTCAACAATCCAACCAAAATAGATACAAGGATATTTTGGGAATTTCCTCAAATTCTAGGGGTATTTTGGTAATTTTCCCTTACTTAAATGTATTATAAGTGGCGAGCATCAGAAAGGTGCGGCTCAAAATCCACGCTTGTACTTATAAATATAGATGTGATTATTTAAATGTACTATAATTGGCGAGCACCGAAAGGGGCATGCATACGTCTGCTCTCTCTCTCTCAATTGTCTTGCGCCATTTCTCCTTCTTCTGTGTACTGTATATGTTGAGGGTGTGAGAGAGGGAGGTCGCGCACAATTAAAGTATATTACAGCAGTCTCACTATGCATGCTGAACATCGTTCTACGTTAATTGTGGACTCTTCATCCCTCCAGGCTCCTGACCACGAATGCTTGGCCTGGCTGTAAATGGCTTGGAGGGTATGTTCAGCAAACCGCCAGCCTCATCAGCAGCCTCGTCACCAGGAGAGCTAGCCGCCAATATGGAGCTGGAGTGCCAATCAAAGCCATGCACAAGATTGGCAACAAAGAGGCTCACCATGATGATGCCCGCGTTGCTTCCTGGACAACCTCTGCGGCCTCGCCCAAAAGGAATGAGCGGCTGGTATCCTTGTATGCCCACCAGCCCGACTTCGCTGGCATGACCGCCTGGCAAGAACCTCTCAGGCTGGAACTCATGCGCTGCTTCCCACAGACTTTCATCTCTCCCAATCGTCCATATGTTGCAGAAGAGCCTTGTATTCTTCGGGAGAGAATAGCCTGCAATCTCTATAGGTTCCCTAGCTAAATGGGGAAGCAATAGTGGCGCGGGCGGGTGTAGCCTAAAGGTCTCCTTCACAACTGCCTGGAGGTATGGTAGTCTGTCCAAATGTAACTCCTCCACCTGCTGCCCAGCTCCTACTACTGCACTTATTTCCTCTTGTAGCTTCGCCATCTTCAATTGTGGGGGTCGCAGCAGCTCCCTCATGCCCCATTCTATGGTAGCAGTGGTAGTATCTGAGCTTGCTAATAAGATCTCCTGCACCCCAGAGACATGGGAAAGTTAGAAAGCCAGTGCCTTTCTAGCTACCATTCAGTTTGCCCATTGTTTAAGAGAAGAGAGAGAGTGCTCACCACTATGGCTCCTTTGACGGGAGCATACTCATACTCATCAGAATGGTCTGCTGCTGTGCCGAAGCTATCCAAAAATGCTGAGAGAAGATCTGCCGGGCGATCGTGACCGCCCCGTAGCAGCCGTCTTTTGTCCAGGATCTGTTGCAAGAGCGCATCCATACGCTTTACCGCTAGTTTCACCCTCCGTCGCAGCCCGTGAGGGTCGAACCAGCGCAGGTACGGCACGAAGTCGCCGATAAGGGGCTGCGCAAAGAGCTGAGCCAGCTCTTTCAAAATGGCCGGAAGCTCTGAGAGCTCACCGTCGGAGAGTCTTTGACTGATTAGCAAGCAAGCCATGACATTGGTGGTCCAGCTATACGCAAGCGTCCGAATGTTGACCGGTTTGCCGGAAGCGGCCGAGCAGCGAGCCTCGTGCAAGAGCAAGCCCATTTCCTGGTTTCGGACATGCTTGGAGGTCAGGAGCGACTTGGGGGAGAGCAGCTCTTGAACGAAGAGCCTTCGGGTCGCTTTCCAACGGGGGTCGTCCGGCTGCATGAGGCCAATCGCGTGGCTGAAAAAGATATGCTCAGCGGACTCCATATTGGGCGGGCGAAAGGCGAAGTTCTCATCGTGGTCATGCAGGAATTGCTTGGCAAGAGAGGGCGAAGAGACGACCACGGTGGGGCTGCTGCCTAGGCGGAGGAAGATGATGGGTCCGTACTTGAGAGAGAGAGCGTGGAAAGACTTGTGAGGAAGCGGGCCCAGCAAATGCATGTGACCTAGGATAGGCAGCCCCATGGAAGGTGCAGGTGGGAGTCGCCCCTTCGGCCTGCCCCTGCAATGTGTCGACAACCAGCCGTAGGAGACAGCAATGAGGATTGAGCTGGCCACCATCGATACTGCATACCACCACCAATTGTAGCTCAGCAGTATTGTGCCGATCAGTGTGCCGATATCGGAACTCATCATCATGGTGCTGATAGCGCTGCTCTTCATTTATTGTGTGATCAGCGTGTGTGTGTGTGTGTACGTGTGTAGAGAGAGAGAGAGAGAGAGAGAGAGAGAGAGAGAGAGGAGACTAGGGAAGGAATATCCACTACGAAGGAATATCCACTACGGGACCTCCGTTTGTCCTATTATTGTGTGTTTTTTTGCATCTAACAAGATTCAAGCGGCTTATGCGGCCCGGGGGTAGAATTCCAATGGAGCCCCTAATTATCCTTGCTAAAAGGAAAGAAGATTTTGCAAGAAAAGGAAGGTTCATCATGCAAGTCAAAAATTTGGTGGCCGTTACAAATTTGTTGGATATCAAACTGGGCTATTGGAAAATGGAGTTGACACTACCTTTTGGCTATATCTAACATGGGCATGGGGAGATGGGATCTAAGGTCCCAATCAATTTAGGGCTGCGATATTAATTTGGGAAAGTAAAATAAACTTGGGTAGCCGATGAGTTTACTTTTTGCTATTGCGATGTGTTTGCACATCAAAACGCGAGTGTGCGTCAACAGAGTGAAGTATAAAGTAAGTTTGGTCACCCAAGTTTACTTTTCCTTGTTGCGACGTTTTTGCACATAAAACCACCAGTGGACATCAAGAGGGAAAAGTAAACTCGGGTACAAAAGTAAAACTCGACTACTTTACTTTTGTAACAAGATCTAGAGCGCCAAATTAATGCACAGGCCCTAAATTGATTGGGACCTTACATCCCATCTCCCCATGCCCTTATTAGATATAGCTGAGGCAGAACAATAGACATACTATATCATCACCTATAAGATTTCATTATATATACATATATGCAAGTATTGCAAGGTTGTCCACTTATTTCACTTGCATTAAGAAAACGTTGTTTTGCAAGTTCGACCATACTAAGTTCGAAATATTAATTTTCTTTATGAATAAAAGTTTTGTGAGCTGGTCCATACTAGTTTTGTAAGCTGGTCCATACTAGTTTTATAAATCTGAGATTCAATTTTTTTTAAATAAAGCTATGAACTTCACATGACAAGGGGTTCTCTCTCTCTCTCTCTCTCTCTCTCTCTCTCTCTCTCTCTCTCTCTCTCTCTCTCTCTGTGTGTGTGGAAGTGTTCTTATATCACAATATATGTTCTTGCTCGGAATGAGCTTACATCTATCTATAAACTGAGAATCGAATATGGTCATAACGTCCTCCATTACCTTTGATAGAATCAATGTTCACTATAAGAGGAGATGTCTATAACCGCTAACATTACCGCGCGCGGAAAAACAAAGGAAACAGGAGAGAGAAAAATTTGTGGGGGCGGCAATAACCGCTGCTATGTACGCGATAGTGGTTTCTCAGCAATAAACGCGGTAATAGTCACAGTAATATACCCGCAGGTATTATCGTGTCAGTTGTCGCGTTTATTACCACGCTTATTGCCGCTACACGCTAATTCAAAAATAAAGGTGCTCAAATTGGGTGGCCCAAATGAGCACCTTTATTTTTGACCCACATAAAACAATGAAACATCAATTGTTTTTTCGAAGAGTATAAAAAATACCAAAGAACTGAAATTGAATTTACTTTACCTTGACAATTAAAAATGTAGAAAATCAACTATTTAAAAAAGTTACAATAAAAAGTAAATAGTTCTATATACATTGTGCCACATTGGGATTTTACGAAAGTTTGGACAAAACATTTTTCTATCTAATCCTCCTCTATCTTGTCGTCGTCCAAAGGCACGTATGTTGAACCACTTTGACTCTACATAAACCCAAACCAAATTTAACAATTATCAACAGCTCAAAACAATTTATACAAAATTACTTGTTTAAACTTACTGTTTGTAGTGGTCCAACCGCCGCGTCGAATTGCTCGTGAGAGATGTAGTTGTTTTCGAATAACCATCGCCAAATATCAAATTTTGTATGTCGCTCCCGATACTTGACCATCTCTCTGGTTGGTCGAGAGAGAGTGATATTTTCCTAAGTTAGTAATAACAATACCAAATCATCAACTACAATCTGTATAATCACCAATCGACGTTATAATTCAATTAATCTTAGATATTTATCCTTCCAAGCTCCCTTGCCTCCTGAGCCACAGTGCATGGGAGTTTGTCTTGCGCGAGCCTCGCATGATGTCTGTATGATGAGCCCGTCGCAGTTGATCGCTCTTCTCTTGAATTGCCCACTCCCACTCTGTGTCTGCCATGTTGCCACCGTAGTAACTCCTGTCTAGATCTCTGACCTAGTTGGCTGCTGCGCGTCGCACACTGAACTGCTTGTTTTTTACAAAAGTCTTTATGTAGCCCTCCAACCATTGTTGTGAAAAACGTTGATCGGGGCGTTTGGAAATCTAGCTAACAGAGCGTCCTCAATCTCCTGTGCATGATCGGACAGTTGGTCTCTAAACTTTATAAAACAGTTTTTATACATTGAATGTATAAGAATTTGTAGATGGCATCGAAATGCCCAACCCTGTGCTGTGCCAAAATCCACCTCCCCGCCATATTTAACCCTGTAGTAGCGTCCATGCGTGTCTAGCATGGGTGCATCAGGGACGGCATGCTCTGAAAGTGGGGACTCTGTTCCCCCGCCACTACCAAAACATGTGAAACCACAAGATCCATCGTCACTTCGTCTCTCACGATGCTCGCTGCCCTAAGACGAGCGTCGACGTGCGCTGCCAGAGGAAGTCTATCGACGATGTTCTAGCGAAGCAGGAGTGAAATGGAGTGGCATAGGATCCTGTGATGCCATGGGAGTAGGACCTGCGATGCAAGGGGAGTAGGACCCTGTGATGGAATAGAAGTAGGACGATAGGAAGGGAGAGTAGAGGGAGGAGCTGCCATCGGTGCGAGGCTCTATAGGTGAGGAGTCCCTCCCTGACTCCCTCATGGTGTAGACTACGGAGAAATGACGTAGGTCGCAAGCTGCTGTGGAGTGTAGCGGTCAAACAACTCCTCCGTCAAACAGAGGTACTGCTCTCGTAAAGAGATAGCCCATTGTAAGTCAGGATATATGACCGGTGGAGGAACCTGAGAAGGGTAGGTGTAGGATGGCCATGCCTGCAAATAATTAAAAAAACCTATGACACTCATGGTTTAGGGTTAACTACGTAGAACCATTCTTTATTTATTTGCTTGTTCTCACTGACTCAAGACTCGGGTCCACTGGAGGCGATGTCCACCTCGGGTGGGAGCCCACCTGAGATATGAACCAACCAAAAGAAGAGCCAGTTGGCTGCTCCTCACCAATTGGTCTCTCGTCTGACATCTACATTACAAAGAGCAATACAAGATTAAGCTTTCCACGCTACTCACTCATCTATAAATACGTAAACAAGTATATTAGCACACAAACACGTAGATACATAGACATACTAGTAGACCTAAGTAGAGGCTAGTAGTGCCAAAGGTCAACTGCACCTCTTTAGATATCATCGCAGTCTCAACTGTAGTAAAACCAGAGGTACATTGCGGTAATCCATGCATAAGTGGATCAATGACCGCAACGCCACGATTAAAAAAGGACTATACCCAAGAGGAAGCATCTAACCTTCGGGTGCTATGCTCCCGTACTTAGTGCCTACCCCAGGGGATTCACCATGGAAAACTTACCGCACCACGTAAGTGCAGGGGAGAGGGGTTTTTTACAAGCTATATAAGTGTATAAGTTAGCGGCAGGCTCGGGCAAGAATTTATCTCCCAAGCATAAAAATAAGGAAGGGGGCGGGGGGGGAGGGGGGAGAGGGAGGATGACCCGGGTTGATTACTTGTAACGATTAGTCACCGGTATGCACTGGAACTTGGATGAGTTTTGGGGAAGCTTTTTATCAGTCACACATTAGATTTTGCATCAAGTTGATTATAGATAAGGACTGATTTAGAGTAGGTCAAGGGTTGATTTACACCAGCTTTGGATGGATGAGAAATGGACGAGGAGCCAGAGTGCAAGCTGATGGGACACACAGTTTGAAAGTCAAACTAAGACGCATTGAGGGTACGTCTAGTTATCAATAAGAATGGTATTTTAGTACGTTGTCAATCACTATGCTACACACTCTTTGACTAGATTTACTCAGTTAGATCATGTGAGACCTAACTTATATATGTAAGATAGGGGTTTGATAGTTTTCTTCATCTATTGTCGTATAAGCGTAGAAAGGGGGGTCATATTCTCAAATATGAGTCGTATATAGGGGTTTTATCTAAGTTGTCTGCTCGCATGTGGCGTCCCGTTTTGTATATAGAGTGAATCCCCCGGGGTGCCTACATACATGCATAGATAAGACAAATATATATGTATACACATATATATGTTATGGTTGTAAATGTAGCCATCGTTTTGTGTTGGCTACACCTCGATTCAATGTTTAAGTGATCAATTGATCGTAACATTACAATTCTCTCCCAGAGGATATATATATTAGCACACAAACACGTAGATACATATACATACAAGTAGACCTAAGTAGAGGCTAGTAATGCCAAAGGTCTGCACCTCTTTAGATATCATCGCAGTCTCAACCATGGTAGAACCAAAGGTACATTGCGGTAATCCATGCATGAGTGGACCAATGACCGCAACGCCACGATTAAAAAAAGGACTCTACCCAAAAGGAAGCGTCTAACCTTCGGGTGCTATGCTCCCGTACTTAGTGCCTACATACATACATATTTTAGGCGCCAGTTATTACCGCGGATATTATCGCATATATTACTGTGGCCAGTCATTTCAAATGGATACATGCGCGAGGTTGCGGGGGGGGGGGTACAAATCACCCCCTCTACCCTTAGCTATATATTTTTTCATTTTTTTAGTCTTTTGAGTTTTTTGATGAAGATTTTTAATTTTTTATGGATACTTTATTTTGTAGTACTTTTAAATATTTATTAATTGCATTTTTTTAAATTCTCTTTTACTTAAAAATAATTTTAACACTCATTGTCATTTATTTTCTTTGACTTTAACTATATGTAATTTTTCTAATGGAATTAAGTGCGTTTCTAATTATTTATTTTTTAGGACACATGACTAAATAAACAATATTTCACGTGTGCAGGACATTGATTGGGATGATCGTCGTCCCGCTGGAGGTCCAGAGCGAAATCATTGGCTCAAGGAAAAACTACCTTCTCCTTGTGCCAAGTACAAAAGGGCAATCCCTCGCTTGAGGCACATTGCTTTGGAGCACGTGGAGAACAAAGGGCTTTGGAATCCTCAAAAAAGCACTCAGAGAGATGATAGCGCGACTCACCTGTCACTTGAGGAGGTGCCCCATTGGTCTGTGTTCAGTGGTGGTGCACCGCCACGCAAGGCCGAATGGCAAAGGCAAGAGCGACTGGGCGATTTGAGTGCACTGCATGGTGATCCTCCCATTGGCTCTACGTCGGCATCTCCTATGGCGTCTTCGTCGCACTTTGTGGCAGAGGATGAGCACATGTTCGACATGTGTGATGAGTTACTAGCTTATGAGTGCAACGTGGATGCGAGGAGGATTGTCAACCCTGCACTAAACGGGCTGCCAAAATGGAGGATAGATTGATGACGAGCACCCGAACACCTCTTTACAACGGTGCACGGTACTCCGTGCTCCGAGCATCTTTGGAAGTCCTCAACTTGCAAGCAAAATTCGGTTGGAGTAATGCAAGTGCCGATGCACAAATTTTGTAAGTATGGAATGTGGCTTTTATATACTCTCTCCCTCTCTCTTTATGGTGTCGTCTTCTAGGAATTATACTAATATGCATGTTTGTTGTAGTTTGATGGGCAAAATATTGCCAGAAGATCACCATATGATCGTCGATGAGCTAGATCGTATGTTACTGCACTTGGAATGGAGAATGAGCACATCCATGTGTGCGTCAACGATTGCATGCTATATTGCAATGAGCATGCACATGCTACCTCATGTCCCGTGTGTGGAGAGGCACCATACAAGACAGGAGTGAGCGGGGCACACCTACCCTGCAAGGTATTGAGACATTTTCCATTAATTCCTCATATCCAACACATGTTTAAAAGCAAGTCTACCGTGAAGCTTCTCGCGTGGCACATGAAACATCGCTCAAATGATGGAATGATGCGTATCCCTGCCAATTCACCTGCATGGAGGCACATCGAAACTCAATGGCCAAAGTTTGGATTGGAGCCTCGACACTTGAGGCTTGGGTTAGCAAGTGATGGTGTCAACCCCTTCGGCACTAAGTCTACTTCATGGAGCACTTGGCCTGTGGTGATCGTCAACTACAATATTCCCCCATGGCAAACAACTAAGAAGGGCAATATACTTCTTTCCTTACTTGTGCCAGGGAAGTACAAAGTGTCAAATATTGACATTTACCTCAAGCCCCTCATCGGGAGTTGGAGGAGTTATGGAGAGGCATTCATGTTGTCGATGTCTCACTTGCGAAGGGGGGGAGAGAGGCCCAAGTGAGGGGAATCCTTATGTGGACTATGCACGACTATCCTAGGCTTGTTGGAGAGATTTCTGGTAGCCCCCTTTCCTCTATCTCTCTTTCCCTCTTTCCCTCTCTCGCTTTAGTTCACTTTAGTTCACTCATCTCTCTAACCATATGATATGTATGCAGGGTTCGGGGCACAATGCATGTCCTACTTGCGGGCCATCGTTGGTGACGAAGAGGCCTGATTCCTTGCACAAGGTAATCTATCCAAACAACCATCGTTTCTTACCCCAAGGGCATAACAAGCACAAGGCTCCAACAAATGGGAAGACTCCTCTAAAGCTCACGATGGCAGATTGGGCAACCATTTGGGAAGAACACCACAACAAAAATCCGGCTCCGTGTCCTCCACCAAAAGGTATGTGAAGGTATTTCATATTTTTAAGGCTTCCATATTGGAAGGACTTAAAAATACAACACCTCTTGGATCCCATGCACATATTCAAGAATGTCGCCCAAACACTATGGGACCACATTATTGGCAAGAAGGACTCTTTGGGTGTGAGGGAGGATTTGAGGCTTTTAAAACGTCTCCCCGCCTCTGCTACTCCACAGCGTGCCCCAAATGGAAAGATTGTGCTTCCTAAAGCACCATGGATGCTAGCCAAAGAAGAATTAGACAACGTGAAGGGTACCATTGCCTCTATTCGCACACCAACAAAATACATGAGGTCTCTAAAGGGAGCTTTCACAAAAGCGAAGGAGGGTAGAAGCGTTCAATTGTATGGGTTGAAGTCCCATGATTCGCACAAGATGCTTCAGGTAATCTTCATACTCCCTATTCTATCTATAGTTTGTGTGTATGACTATCACTCACTTTCCCTTTCTTTGATTTACATTGTAGTTCATTCTGCCGGTGAGTATGTGTATATGTCGGGACAAGAAAGTCAGGGACGCTATTTTCAAACTAGGAGAGCTAGTAAGGTACACCACAAGACTCCACTCAACTACACCTTTTTTATGTACACAATAATTTCAACTAGCACTTAGTGTATCCTTGTGTGTTTTCTTGTAGATTTGTGAGCTCCAAGGAAATCGAAATAGATGTTATCCCTGCTGCTCAAACACTTGCAACAGAAACTATGTGTGCCATTGAAGATGCATTTCTTCGATTGGTCCTTCTTAGTCAAATTCACCTCTTGGTTCACGTGGTGGAGGAGATATCTATATGTGGAGCAGTGCACGCACGATGGATGTTCTTCTTAGAGAGGTTTTTAAAGAGTCTCAAAGATTTTGTGCGGCTACGGTCTCAACTAGAGGCATCTATGGTCGAAGGGTGGATCGTTCAAGAGACATTTGTTTACATATCAGAGTATTTGGCACAAGTTGATCCTTCAATGCCTCACATGTGGTCAGACGAGGAAGATGCAAGGATAACTTCACACATGGAAAGGGAAAACTACTTTACATGGATATGAATCTATCCCGAGTGGTCGATAACTTTTGCATTCTCAATTCAAAGATTATGACCAAGTGGGTGGACTTGTGGACAGTGGCAAAGGCAAGGCGTTTGCAAGAGAGGGAAGCATGGAAACAAGCACATGGAGAAAGGAGGGCACCCCTAGTGCCTAGACACCTTGCATGTTTCCCAGATCTCATTAGTGCAGAGTGGATTCATCAGAGAATGACCGAGGCAAAAGCACGCGGAGAAGACATCACCAACAAAGAATGGAAGTATGCATGAGGCTGTGTACCAAAGGTAGAGTATTCATATACCTAAACCATATTATAACGCTATTTCTTGAAATTATATTTAATATGTATTTGATAAATTAATATATTTTTATATTTTGTAGTGCCTTTCATTTAACTCTATGTGGTCAAAGGGTCGTCACTTTCGTACGCGCCACATTGACGAGCATAGAACCACCATGGATTGTGCCATCATAGGCAACTTTGACACAGACGGTGATGAAGCCAGGTACTGCGAAACTATTGAAAGGATACTAAAAGTTAATTTTAGAACCTTTCATACCTTCATCTTTGAGTGCAAGTGGTTTGCAAATGTGTTTAGACGACATGAGAATGGCCTCTACATGGTGGACTCTAGTGTGCATCACACAGGGAGGTATGACAATTTAGTTTTACCGCACAATTGTGAGTAGGTGAGTGACATGTACCTTTTTTATTCTTATTTGCTTGTAGCATTAGTTATACCAGTGTTACTCACTTTGAGCTGCTATTTCATATATCATCTATATCTCAGCAATCCACCAACCAAAACTTTGGTTCGTAATTTCCGTAACACCTCGGGGGAGAACCATTTTTTCCACTAATGAAGTGGAGACTATCTTCGACCCTCTTCCACCTCCAACTTTGGATGAGGTAGAAACAGAGGAGAGGGAGGTTGATGAATCAAGTCCGGCGGCAACAAGTCTTAGCGAGGATGATTTTCATGATGATGAAGATGATGAGATGGAGGATGACGAACTCAAAGATGATGAAGGCAATGCATGCATCCACAAACGACAATTCCGTTTCTCTCTTTATTGATTTAGGAGCCATGGGCTTAGAATTGGATGATGCTTACTTTTGGAAGATGATTCATAAACATTTTGCAGTTATGAAAGCTTTTGGTCGTGTAATCCATTCATCTCTCTCTCCCCCCTCTTCCTCTCTTTAGATCTAAGAATATGCTCAATTATGTTAATCAATTGACAATGATCATTTTAGTTGTAACCAAGTTAATATTATATCCCCTGCCTCCTTCTCCTCTCTCTCTCTCTCTCTCTCTCTCTCTCTCTCTCTCTCTCTCTCTCTCTCTTGCCACCTCAGGAGAGATGGCTCCACGAAGACGGTGGGAACCATGCTCTCCAACACCCCCTAAATGGAGAAGACCATCACATACTTCTCCACACCATAATTCAAAGAGGAACGAGAGAAAACAAGAGAAGAAAAAGGAGAGAAAGAGGTCACCCTCTTCTCCATCTTCTTCATCCTCTCCCTCTTATGAAGAAAGTGATGGCGCATACAAGGAGGAACAAGGGAAGAAAAAGGGGAGAAAGAGGGAAAAAGGGGAGAAAGAAGTCACCCTCTTCACCATCCTCCTCAAATTCTTCCTCTTTTGAAGAAATTGATGGTGCGGCTTTTGAACCACCTAAAAGAAGAGTCCGTAGAAAATCATATGCTACATGGAAGAGGTCGTCCAAGATTAAAAAAAGTTCAAAAAGGGAAGAAATAACATCTCTTTCCTTACCTGTGATGGCACCTTTGGTGCTATGGACAAAGTCTTGGCCTTCATCCAACAATTCGATGTTTGGAGATGAGGGCTTCACGGAGTCCTCTAATCTATGCCATGTAGCTATGCATTTTCAAAAGTCCACCAGGCAATGGTGGTCTAGCCTACGAGAAAACAGTGAAGCTCCACAAACATGGAAAGCTTTAAGAGCTTCCATCATGAAGCAATTTTTGGCTACCGATGCCAAAGACAAAGTACTCACCGAATGGCGAAGCTTGAAGCTCTCTCTACGAATCTATTGACAAATATGTAGACAAGTTTTGGGATTTGCATCTCAAAGACACTGTCTTAAAAAAGATGGATTTTGGAGAGCAAAAAAAACAATTTTGTGTGGGTTTAACTGAAGATATGGCGGATTATGTCAACTCCCAAAGGCACCATATCTGTGGTCATACACCTTACCATGGTGGCTTCACGAATCAATTTCCAACAAGGGACTAAGAGAAATCTTAAGCCCACGGAGAACAAGGACTGTAATAACAAGCCCAAGGGGAAGGACAATGTCCAAAAGTCTCCTTAAGGCAATGCCAACAACAACAAAGCTAAGGAGAAGGGAGTTAATAAAGGCAAAAATAAACTCTTTCCTGAAGAGCTAGAGCGTTATCGTAAAGATAACCACTATTTCAAGTGCAGGGAGCAAGGGCATGCCTATCATGCTTGTCCCCACAAGAATACACAAAATCAGCCTTCTAGAGCTACCTTGGTCGAAATCCAAGAAGAGGATACTCACCACAAAGGATCTCCTCTACGCCATGCTTGGGGAAAGGTACGAGAACGTGATGCTTTCATTCTCTTTCACCCTGGTTCTACTCACAATTTCATATCCACAGAGTTGGCCACCAAGCTAGGCATCCAAGCCTATGAGATGGGAGATGTCCTACCCACCGATGGTGATTTCAAGGGGCATGAAGCCTCTATCACTCCCTTAATTGGGACATTGAGGCTCCATGTACAAAGCTATGTGGACAAGGAGGACTTCTTTATCTCTCCTCTCAAGCACGAGGATGTAATCCTAGGGACACCATGGTTTGATCACATGGCTGCCAATATTAAATTCCCTGAAAGGAAAATCTACTTTAAAGTTCAGGGAAAAAGATATGTACATAGATGCTAAGGAGTTGAGTAACACCATACCCATTGTACATACGTAAGATTTTTATAAGTCAATAAAGAGCTCTTTTTCTGTGTACATGATTTTTGTTAAATATTCTCAAAATGAACCTAATGCTTTAGCGAATATGATTTCAAGAGAGAGGCAAAAGTATTGTATTGTAAAATGTCTCGCTTGATGGGGGAAACCTATTATACAAAGCTTTTTGGAGGGGGGACCGGCTCCATGTAAATCCGGTCCTCAACTAGTATCAATAGCTTAATTTCTCTCTCTTTTTGAAGTATTTGTTGAGTATGGAGCCTGATTTACCCTTGTAATCTTTTGTGGTAAAAGTGCACATTTGTAAGGCCCCCACTATGAGGAGAAGCCATCGTGTGTGAAGGAAAATCACTCGCCAGAAACCAAAATTTTCACGGCCAAATTTTTTTTTCCCTCGCCAGAATATTATGGCCGGACGGCGGCCGGAAAGTGGTCGAAAAACAACCGTCGGTTGGCTGGTGGGCCGGTGGCCGGTGGTTGGAAGTCAATGGCCGGTGTGGCCGGTGGCCGAATTCAAAGCGGACTTGTCTTCTCAAGGGCGGCCACATATGGACGGATTGAAGAGTCCGATTTGGACTTATCTACACAAGGGCGGCTACACATGGCTGCCTCTCATGAGAGAGGGCAGCCCTTTTGGCCTATAAAAGGAGGCCATTTCTACACACATTTCATAGAGTGTGAAGTTGATGCAACAAGGTGAGTGTGAGGTGGTGAGAGTGAAGCAAGGCAGGAGCTCCATTAAGGTTATAATCCCTTTGTAAACTACTTCTTGTTTTGAAGTACTAAAGCCATTGAGTGGCTGCTTTTCCATGGACGTAGCCCACATTGGGTGAACCACGTATATCGTGTGTACTCTCTCTCTCTCTCTACTCTATAATCTAGTGTATGTAAATCTGTCTCTCTCCATTAAGTAATCTACTCAATTATCTATTTAGCTACGTCTTATTTCCTAACAGTATTGTTCATGCCTATCTAACTAGGTGTTATGCTTTTATTGCTCTCTCCATCCAAGCACTCTTGCTATGCTCATTTTAGGAAGCTACTCTTAATGAAAATGCTCACTATGTCTATGTTATTTTCCGCTACACACAAGTTACTAGACCATTAAATGTTCCACAATCAATTTCCACAAACATACAGCCCAATCTGTATCCACGTAAAATATATGTTTCAAAAAAGTACATCAACGGGGATGTGAGTATTGAACCAGATTTAGTATCCCCAAACCACCATGATTAAGAGGGGCAATGTGCTTCCAGGCTGTGGGGACAGAAGATGCATTTCTCGTTCTCCATAGGAACTTAGAAAACTCAGATTTAATAGGTTGCAACAGGGCCTTCTCAGTCCATCTGAGAAGAGGCAGATAATAAAGCACATATGGAACCAAAACTCTCTCTCTCTCTCTCTCTCTCTCTCTCTCTCTCTCTCTCTCTCTCTCTCTCTCTCTCTCTCTCTCTCTCTCTCTCATGTTCCATGCACATGAGGTGTTCAAGAGACCCATTTGGTCAAAAAGAGAGTGCCAGACCCCTGCACTTAGAGAAATTGTTCATTGTCTAATTGTATCATAATGATGGCCCCTTCTTCAACGTATTTTCAAGCATTCACATCGTTCGTGTGGCAAGGAGGAGACTCAGGGTGTCATGGGCCCACAAAGCTACCATGTTTGTGACTTGGAGCTACTAGAGCCCTTTGTCCACCTAATCTCATCACAAATTTAGCAAGGCAGTCAATGATCGAATGGCCTACATGTGGGCCACCCAAGGAGGAGGATGCACTAGAGTGTCCAAGGGCAAGAGCCCTATCAATGTAAACTTCAGGTGAGCACAAGGTGTCCCTCTAGAGGTGACCAACGGGAGATTTGAACCCACAACCCACGAATTTTTTATTTAGAATGCTCATTTGGCAGTGTTGTAACGTTTTAAAATGAAAAGCAAGGTCATTTTCATGTTCCAGTAGATTAGTAATTCATTTTTTTTTTCTTTTTGGTGCCTTTTTTCAAAAAGCAAGGCCAAATCCCTAATCTACATGTCCAAGGAAACCTATGGTTCAATTTGTAAAAATTTGCTTTTCAGACACTTTTCACGCTATTTTTTTCTTTCATGATTTTTGGTTTTTCTTTGTGAAAAGCTAATCCGCATTCTTGTTTGGGTGGACAAGAAGAACCCATGGTTCAATTTTAGAAAATTTTGGTTTTTTTTTTCTTACGCTATTTGTAGCTTTTTGTGCTTTTTGGCGTTTTTGAAAAGTAATGTGCTTTTTAGGATGACCTAAATATCAAAATATTTTTTTTAGTCTAAAAACGACCATCCGATGAAGAAACATGATTAAACAACATTTTTAGAACAATAGTTAAAGACTCAAAAAATCATTCACAAGTTCTACATTTTTGTTCAAAATAGCTTGTATTTTGACAGTTTATGGTATAAGTTCTTATATGGCTACAAATGTCTAAATGAGCAGATAATCTCCCATACTAGACACTTTAATATTTATGAACACTAGGACTTCTCACTATTTGTTTTTACAAGCCACTTGCCCAAATTCATTGGTATTGATAAAGATAACATTCATGAAAAAGTATATCCAATCCACATCATTAAAATACAAGAAATGGATGAAGATAACTTTTCCATAACCAACCACAAAAGGTTCTACATCACTCATACCAAAGACAAAATTGATTAAATTCTGATATGAAGATTAATGACATGGTTCCATAGTAGTCTACTACAGAACCCTAAGTCCCAAGGTCACTAGAAGCTTTCACAATTTCCCATAAAGCTCATAAACTGACATAACAAGGGATCCATTATGATATTCATTGCATTGGAGGGATATTGGTTGCTAGAGACAAGAGCATTGTTTATGAAAAAGAAAAGTACTATCAAATTGTGTCCCACATTAAGCTGAGTTTTAATTCCACAAAGGGCCAAGAGAGAATGTGTGACACACTACACATCCCTGAACAAGAATTGGTACGGTAGATCCTTCATAAAGCAATGAGCTAAAATAATTCCAGATTTTGAAAACCATAATGACAGCAAACCATATCCACAAGGATAACTTCAAATGGTATTTCAAAAGTAAACATAAAGTCATAGCCAAAATGCTAACATCAAAAAGATACATGGCTCATAACCAAAGTAATGGCACAAAGTCGCGCTAACAGCTAACAGTGAGCATTGCATGGCTCATATCACCAAGCAACTAACCATAGAATTTTTTCCATATTGTCATTGAGAAGAAAAAAAAATACACTTAGCATTCATAGAAAGCCATAATTAAATGGTTGACATCAACAAATAATTTTAAGAGTAAACTACTAGCCAACATAAAAAATGGTTGTATATACAATCCCCAAGGTTTGTAACCAAGTCTATCACCAAGATGTCTGCCAAAATGATTCGTCCAACCACAAAAGGAACAAACCCCTGGGCTAGCATCACCAAGACCTAGATGCCAACCGTAGTCACAAAGATTTGGCTGCCACGAAGAGAATCTTCCAACCAGAGCCTTGGCATCCACAATTACTTGCCAACAATCACCTGCGATCAAAATCACCTGTCAAAATTAAATCATAACCAAATCGTTGGTTGCTACCACAAAAAAATCCTTCAGTGACTTGGTGGCACACAAAAGAGACATGGCAACCATAAACTCAACATACATGCCACATAAGCTATTGCTACCACCACATACATTAGGAAGAGGATGGGGTCTAGGAGGGCCTCTTTATTTTCCATGAGATTATAGAGGTGATTAACATTTTGACGAATAGATGCATGCCATGTGTGCAAGAATGGTGGGTTTGTAAGAGATGTGTAAAAGTTGTCAAAGGATGCCCCCAGAAAGGGGGTAGACAACTTTATGATTTTCGGCCTTCCATAACTCCTATGTATGATCTTTGATTTGAGCGGAGATTATATCTAGATTCTACACACCGAGCTCTTTACATAGACATGTTACATGATATACTTTTGCCCGCTCGATTTTAAAGTTCATTTTGGGGGAGAAATTGAATTCAAATAAACTAGCTGTTTTGCCTGTTTGAATTTAAAAGATGTCCTTTGATTGCTTTCTTAATACTAAAGGTTTGACTCCCTTACACTACCAATAAAGAGGCCCTCCTAGACTCCATTCTCTTCCTAATGAAGGTATCATCGCATACCTACCATTCATCCAAAACAAAAATTCTATGTCATTATGACCAAAAAATTTTGACCACAAGCATAATCATACGTGACAATGGGCTTTCATACCTAATGGAAAAAAACAACATAAAAAGGTTTCCATTAGTCCAAAAGTAGCACAAAATAGAGACCAGCCACCACCAAAAGTCCTACATTCTCAAGAAAACCATCTATAAGATTTCAAGTAAAGCATGAACACCATACACCAGCAATATAAGCAAAGACACAATTAGAAAGCTCTTACATAATGGTGGAGGTTGATGTCTCCTACTCACTTGTGACCTCCCATCATACAAGAAGTCAACAATTGATTTTGTGTGATAATCCTTGAAGCAAGGATTAGTACAAATGGTCTTCTTACATTTTCCACAACCCCATTTTGTGTGTGAAGTCTTACATCCCTTGACATCCTTGTGCTCCTAAATGTGTTTCTTTCTCTTGGAAGCACACACAACACAATACTTACTTTATGCCTCATGCAAACACATTGGAAAGTGTCCACTGTAGGAATCCTCCACCATAGGTCTCTTACATACATAAGGCCAAAATGCATTATTCACTAGCTTCTCATGCATGTAAAGCATAAACTAAAACCTAGAAGCTTCTTTTCCATGAAAATGTCTCCAAATGATCCAACAATTTGTAAACACCGAGTCCATGAGACCCAAAACAATGCATGCCACCATGTCTAGCCATGCATAGTGGTTTGCAAACTATAACCATGCCCAAGCCGTGAGCACCATGCTATCCAAAACATTGCATCTTACTTTACATTCATTATGCTTCAAATTAGCCAATTGAGGACAAGGCACAAGCATCTTTTTACCATCTCCAACCATGCATTTCACTTCACCCTTATGCATTCCAATGCAATTAGAAGCAAAGAAAATTTCTTCCTTGTCCATCCAAGAACATCCATCCAAGAACATGCAGCAAGGCTTTGCTTATTGCAATATGCAATTCACCTAGCATCATGAGCTTGCTTTCCCAAATGCAACATGTCTCTAATTTCTATTACATACATAAGTACTTGTACCTCCTTGGCCTTCACCATGTAAATGCTATGGAATCTTTATGGAAGTGAAATACCTGCCAAATTAGCTAGCATAATGAGCTTGCTTTCCGAAATGAAGCATGTCTCTACTTGGGAAATACTTCCTATTACGTACATAAGTACTTGTACCTCCTTGTCCTTCACCGTGTAAATGTTCTAGAAGCTTTACAAAAGTGAAATACTTGTTAAAGTATACATAATGCCCTTGCATAGGCAAAGATTTAAAACAAGATTTGCAACTACATGAAATGACAATTCAGGACATGACATCTTATCATAAACTTGAAACACATAATTATAGCCCGTGGAGCTATTATATAGATTCCAAACTCAAATCTCAAACTTATACAACTTCTTGTGATTGTACACCCTGCATGGATTTAGTATGCATTGATGGTATTATATGCTCATCAATAGTCACACATTGCTTAACATTATAATGCTTTCAAAACATGTAATTTAGCCCCTCCTCTAAGTCAAGAACCTGCCATAATCTATACTCTCTAGATCCCCCACATGGCATCTTTGCATTATCTCTAAGATGCAAGAATCTCTTTTTTGGTTGAGAAGATGTATGACTCCTTTTCACCAAAATTGGGGAAGTGTAGTGAGCCTCTCATATCATCCTTCCACTAGTGTTCCTTGCTAGGGATGTAATGAAGTGCCATACCTAAAGCCAAACCCAAGAACCTCAAGAAGGAATGATGATCCAAGGGTACCCATCTCCGCATAAATGCAAGGTCATGCACCTTTCTCTTTCTTTGTTAGCATACACGTTTTCCTCATGGATGATATGGTCAATAAGATCAAGTTAAAAAAGCATGAGAAATAAAAAAAATTCAGTGAATTCACGAGGGACATGTCCTAAATTGGCTCCATTCAAGCCATTGAAAACATGAAGAGGTACTCAAAATGTGCCTAGGGACTCATGCTCCATTTTATCATCATTCTCACATTCCAGAGGAACAACATCAACAAATCCTGCTTTAGCCTCAGGAGAATCATCAAGCACAGGACCTTCCACATCTAAGGCCTCTTCATCCCCACATTCCACATCATCACCCTTTGATGCATGCTCATCATCATCATCATCAACCTCAACCTCTGCATGTGAGCTTGCTGAGGTACTAGGTCTACCCCCTGAGTGTGTGTGTGTGTGTGTGTGTGTGTGTGTGTGTGTGTGTGTGTGTGTGTGTGTGTGTGTGTGTGTGTGTGTGTGTGTGTGTGTGTGTGTGTGTGTGTGATCTTTGTTTGTGTGGGAGGCCCATGTTACTTGAGTGTGTGTGTGTGTGTGTGCGTGTGTGTGATCTTTGTTTGTGTGGGAGGCCCATGTTACTAGGTCTACCCCCTGAGTGTGTGTGTGTGTGTGTGTGTGTGTGTGTGTGTGTGTGTGTGTGTGTGTGTGTGTGTGTGTGTGTGTGTGTGTGTGTGTGTGTGTGTGTGTGTGTGTGTGTGTGTGTGTGTGTGTGTGTGTGTGTGTGTGTGTGTGATATCTTTGTTTGTGTGGGAGACCCATGTTACTTGAGAATTTGGGTGAAGGATTTGAATTTTCGTCATTCTCATTCGGAGTAGCCCTAGGTCTACCCCTTTTCATAGACTTTGGTGACCTTTCACGCTGTTTAGATGGTAGCATTTTGGTCAATCTTAGCTCATCCCAATCAACTACATGCAAGGGGGTCTCTTCCTCATTCTCTAAATGCAAGGTGGCTCCTACCCTACCCCAATTTAATGCATCATGAGCATCCTCCACACCCAAATTAAAAAATTTGCAAGAATTTATAAGATTAGCTTCAACATTGCATACATCAACGTGATTTGATTCAGAATTGCATGCATCAACATGATTTATGTCAATATTACATGTTGTATTCAAGATTGTTTTCAAGATCCCTTACTTTCTTTGATTTTCAAGGAGATATCACACACATGGAGCTTCAAACTACAAATTTTAAAAGAGAATCTCATGTTGTAGAGTAGCCTTTTGAATCTCTCTTAAATCTGCACCTGAACTTCCTTGATTTATGGTTGAATTTCTCAATAACCCCAAAGAAGAACACCTCATCATCATTTGTCCCAGATTTTTGGAGCACCCATGTAGCCCCAAACTAGCTTGTTAACACTTGTAGCAGAACGCCCTCTTGGGATGCCAAAAACTCTAGATCACGTCCGACCCTATTGCACCCTAGCTCGTGAATTTATCCTTGAGCGCGTGAAAAAATCCGGTTTCTGTAGGGTGCGAATTGCATCAATTTTTCCCAATTCCTTTGCACACAATTTTGAATTAGGGAAATTTAACCCAAAGACCCTTTGCAAGAGTGCCATTGGATCTAATTCAGATCCAAGGGTGGAAAATTGACACCACTACTAGGGCGTCACTCCCACGATGGAGAAAATTGGGAGCATGACTTTGCATGGATACCTCTCCCATTCACTAAAAGTTGACAGGATTGATTGATCGTGCACTTTATTTCATTCACCTATAGGCGAGGATTACCCATTAAAAAATATTATGTTTTTTTCAAGTGTTAAGATCGCTAACCCTATTGGCCGATTGCCCAAATCTTTTTCCAATTACCAAAATTAATTCATGGAATTTTGTTGGTTAACAGGACATAAAAGTGTCCTAGGATATAAACGTATTGTGTTACCAATGTAGTGTTAACACTGATTGTTTTGTGTTAAGATTAATATAATTAGTGTTTTGAGTGGTGTTTATTATCAATCAATGTGATCAAATTTTGATTACATTGATTTATCAATTTTTTGTTTTGAGACCCTCAACTTCATATCAATTTTTGAGGGTATTTTGCTCAAAATTTGAAAAATGAAAAGGCACAACAAGCATCGTATTTTGATCAAAACTTGTTCTATTTGTGCTCTTCGATTTGATTCTTGGTTTGCAAAAAATGGAGTTCATATAACAAATGTAAGCTATGCTATTCTTAGCGCAATTCAATTTAAAACAGGTTTCATCTTCATGAAGCATCCACTGTCACTTTTTTGTTTTTAGCATCAATCATTTTTGAAAAATTTAGAATTTTACAATGCATAGTGTGGCCACCAATCTTGAGTCTCACATAACTCCATTTTGAGAATTCTTTTATATTATCCTTTTACCTGGTGTTTTAGGCCCATGTCTTGTCCTCTCTTTGATTTTTTGTCGAGCATATTTTTTGCTCACTTTTGAAAAGTATGATTGAGATACTTCTCTCTCATCCTCAATTTACATATTTCGTCTCTTGCATCCTTCATTATATATGGTGTGCAGATTTTGTGATCTCGTCTTATACGTCTTCTTGCAGCCAAATATGGCTATGATCATCAATGGTTTTCCTTCTGTCCAATGGTCATTCATCCTTTTCAAGTCCAAGGGTTTCTTGGCTAGAAAGAAAAGATGATATTAATTCTTGAAGGTGATGAACTCTTAGATGTTGTTCTTGGAAAGTATATATGTTTATGCTAAGCCTGTTGATCCGAATCATAACAATATTGTTCTTATCACTGAAGGACCTATTTTTAAAGAGTGGCATCTTACTTATATGGAATGGCACCAATGTGATAAAGCATCTCGTCGATATATTCTTTTTGCTCTTAGAGATTCTTCTTTGCTTTTTGTATATGAGCTTCCCATAACTTTCTACTTCCTGCAATGTATGGGAGTATCTTCTAGCAAACTTTCAGAAGAAGTCTGTTACAAAAATACTTTGTTTGAGAGGTTTTCTTACCAAGTTATAATATGAGGTTAGTATTACTATGACGATACATATTGAGTCTTTTAAACCTATTATATTAATCAATTTGGTGTTGTCAGTGATTTTATTTCATAAAAATAACTAATGACACATCTTCTTGATAGTGTAGAGGATTCTTCTTAATTCTTTCTAACAAAGCTGGTCTAGATTTCAATCAAACATTCTTATCTTTAATTGAACTCTCAACGTCAAGAACATCATAATGCTGGTCACAATGTAGCTATGGTTTCACAAGAGGAGTTTGTGTCACAATAGTTGGAATGGGATTTTTATGTTTAAAAGTGTCCATTTCAACGAGCAATTCGTAGAGGTAGTCATCGTGATGGTAGTTTCTCTCGTCTCAAATTTCCTAGCAAGCATTGTTCTTACTGCAATAGAAATAATAATAGTAAAGATTATTCTTAGACACATCAATATGATGAAGAGCACAATATTACCACAAAGCAACTACATCTATTAAGAGATTTGAATTTCTTCTTCTTTTTGTGATTATTGTAGATGATCTAGTCACCCCTCTCATATGTCTTTAAGTGCCAATTTGATACATATTAAAATAGCGCATATGCTAAATATGAATATCATGATAGCATTATACCAAAAACAAGTTGTGTTTTATGTTCGATTTCTCCAAACAAAATACTTCATGTATGTGATAGTTCACTTTTCATTAGTTAGTCTAGTGCTACAAGGAATATGAAATATCAATCTAAGTGGCTGCACAACTATCATTCTCTACCTGTTAAGCATGTTCTTTATATTTTTGATGATACAACTTGTCAAGTAGAGGGTATTGGATATTTATATCTTGGTACATTATCTTCTTCAACTTGAGTTTTGCAGGGGTTTTACATGTTCCAGATCTTCAATGTAATGTTCTCTCAGCTACAAGACTTGTTGACCTTGGTCTGATTATGGGCTTTGATCACTCGGGGGGTTCACTATGTGTAAAACTACCATATCATGTGCGTTCAAGACATGTTTGTAAAACCCCTTATCTATGAATTTTGTTAAGAATATAATGTACCCTTTTCTTTTAAAATCTGTAAGTCTTTTCAAATTTGAAAAAAAAATGCCCTTTTGTATATATATTTCTGTAAGTTTCAAGAACTTTAAATACCCTTCTGTTGAACTCAGTGATAGGTTACATTTTTATTAGGTGACCTACCCGAGTTTGATCATCCCAAATGTCACATTGAGAAATATAGATGTACTATTGTGATTGCTTCTCTCAATGGTGATTTGTTTGAGCTCTCTTTTAATGATATTGTAGCAAATGTTGTCAGTGCTCTGGGAGATCATGCAAGGTATGGCATCACCGCTTTGTTCTTGGCAATTTCTCAAAACTTCTTGACCTTCATGGTCATGATCTTGTTCATGGCCCAGATCTTAAAGCTCATCCTCATGTGAAAATGTATGGGCTCTGTGCTTTTGAAAAACATAATCATAAACTCAAGTGAAACTCATTCTCATGACCTTTTGGATCTTGTTCATACTAACATTTGTGGACCTTTGCCTCCATCAATATCACAACATGATTAATTCATTACATTTATTGGTGATTACTCATGATATATATTTGTTTTAATACTTAGACAACAATAAGAGGCATTAACTATTTTCAAAAGATTTCACAAGGCTTAAACCGATCATCATCTCAAGAAAATTTGTAGTGATAATGGTGGAGAATACGTTTCTTATGAGTTTTAGAGTTATTGTATTGAGCAAGATGTTCATCTCATGAACATACTATTCCATATTTGCCTCAATAGAATGGTGTTTTCAAATAAAAGAATCACACTATTCTTGATGCTATAACATGTATGCCGATTCATTCTGCATCGTCTTCTGCTTTCTGGGTTGAAGCTATGTTACGAGACTGGGCACCCTCCTGTTGTAGTGGTTAGCTGCAATTGGGATAGCTAGGCGTAATGGTTAATTATGTGTTGTCTATTTTACTAATTGAGTTGATGATGATTTTGTAGAGTGGAATGCGGGGAGTTGATGAAGAGGCGACGGCAATTACTCTTGGCCATTTTATATTTGCACAGTATCTTAGAACATCATTTCAATAAGCCACTATGGCTCTGTAAATAGTTGTAGTGGGAACTCCCCTTATGGGTCATGCAAGAACTAATGAGCTTCACTCATTTGCAAAAGTAAAGTGGTTGTAAAAGAGGGGCCTCAATTTTTGGCACCGTAAACTCAAAGTAATATATTAAATACCAACTCCACAAGAGAGGTGCCGTGGAGTTTGAGGCTAGATTTAGGCCTTTCTCTTGCAGATTCTCTTCTCTACTCTCTTAAGCTATGGTTATTTTGCTGTGTACTCTCTAATCTAGTCTCCATATCTTACACATCTCTTACACCTCCTTACAAGCATGTCTGTGTCTATTCTATGTTTACTGTGTGTGTGTGTCATAGTCTAGGTGAGTGTGTGTGCTTGGAAATTGGAAGAAGAGGTGGACAGGTTGATGGTGATTGCTTGGAAGCTTGTGTTGAATAGTTTAAGCGGTCGATCTCCCCCTCTTCTCCCAACAGTGGTATCAGAGCAAAGGTTTTGAAACATGAGGAGTAATTATGTGAACATGACGTCCCGATTAACAACCGACAAGCTCATGTTAAGGAGGTCAAGAGACGTGGCAAGCTATTCTCGACACAAGTGTAAGGAAGACAAAAATTTATCGACTATGCATCTGAGCTCATTAAGGATTCCACTGAAGAGAGTAATAGTATTTTTATTTTCATTTTTTTTGAATTGGTAGAGTTTTATTTTACTATTTCTCTTTCCTTCATCATGTGTTGAAATTGAGGTACATCACTTGAGATTTAAATATGAGCACAAGCACCACTATCCCTTATGGAAATCCCATCACCCATCAAGAGCTCACAACTGCTCCAAATTTCCTATCTACTTACAACTCAATAATATTTTACTTTGGATTTGGCAAGAAAATCGTGTAGATATAGCTAAAAATATAGGCTTATTTAAAAAACTTCCACTTAAGAATAGGCTCAAAAGAGGATTAAAGTATGCCTTATGAACTTGCCTATGTAATATATATATATATATATATATATATATATATATATATATATATATATATATATATATATATATATATATATATATATATATATATATATATATATATATATATATATATATATATATATATATATATAGATAGATAGATAGATAGATATTTACAAATTAACACAGACACAATTCTCTAATGGAGACGACTCATAACTGACCAAGTGTTTGAGATAGAGAGAGACAATAACTTATGGCACTCATAAGCACAAACTAATGAAGCCTTGGGATTTGTGCTGACCATATGTCAAGGCGTCATTCAGTAGATGGCACAAAGGAGACCTAATTGACAAGTGGTGCTTCTGCAACTAACGAGGCCTACAGTTTTTTGTTTACCCCTCTGCAGCTCAGCAATTCAGCCCAAAAGGCGCAACAAATCAGGCATGGGAACCTTGTTTTGCCCCACACTGTCGCCCTCTCTGTTCTACCACTTGTCGGCATCATCAAAGCTGTTTTCACTACAGTACTGTGTACTAAGCATGGGCTCTTCTCGCCTTCCAAGGCTTTCGACAAACCTGCAGAGTACACACAAGGGGGCTGTGAAGGATAAACACATCTGCAGAGTAGAGACATGCAGACAATGAGAGTTCCGCCTCCCTGCAGCAACTCGCCAAGTACAGCCCGACTTCATGCATATAGCACCATGAGGCGCCACAACAGCTTTCCACCATGGTTGAGCTCCTTAGGAGCTCTCTAACCACAAAACTCCCTATAGGCTCGCACACTTAGTGCACGCAATCTGAGGTGGCCCCCCTTAACCACTCGGGAAAACTCCCAGTGCACGGAGTTGCTGTCTTTCGACGGCTCTCAGCCACAGCTTTTTCACTCCCTTTTACCCATAAAAAGAGGCTGTTAATCTCTTGACCACCTAATATGGCCGTCGAGCTACATTCCCTTTGGCCATTAAATTTTAGCTTTGTCCTTAAAGGTGCAATCATCCCCCACTTGCCTCAAATTCATGGTCACCCACGAGTGTTCGAGAAAAATGTGTCTCAGCTCAATATCGTGCCATTTTCAATTTTGAACAAATGCCGTTAAGGGCATAGAGTAACGGAGAAATTTTGCCCCAAAATCGAGAAAAAAATAGCGTAAAAACTCAGTTTTTTCTAACATTTTCTTTTGAAAAATTCAAGAAAAGGAATTTTGTATGTTTGGAAAAAAAATAATAATAAAATTTCCCAAATAGTGTCAACCACCCACTTGGTACTCAAGGGTCAAATCCTCGAGGGGATGTCCACCCTATTATGCCCTTAACCGGCTGTCCCATTTAAAAAAATTTCTCGATCGATTATGCCACCAAAGTTGCACTTGACTAAACTTCAAAGCCATCCATTTAAAATTCTTCCGACCACCCAACTTACACCTTATTTTGACCGCCTAACCTTGGTTATTTTGTCCACCCTTATTCCTTTTTGCTGCCTATTGCATGCCTAGTCATTTAACAGACAATTATTTGCCATCTAACTCCTTCTTAGTGGCCTCCCATGATAATCTTCCACTATTTTATTAAAATGACCTTGTGGCCTTAACTTTTGACCTTTGAAACTCAATTTTATGAGGAGTCGACCCTATTCCCACTAAGGCCTTTGAAGCTGGCCTCCCAGGTCGATACATCCCGATTCATAAGAACTCGGACCCAATATCAAATTCCAATTTCATTGGACAACCTGACCACCAAGAACCAAATCTCTGTATTGAAGTCAACTCATGAACGAAGAGCTTGAGATAATATGAATTATTTTATTTTTAGTTTTGATGCCTCTTTTAAACAGGTATCCTAAAAGTCTATGCCAATTTTTGGTGATGTATCTCTTATTTTATTTTTCATCGACCATTGTTACTTCACTCAATAGTTGTTCGTATCTCATACATTTATAAGCTGATGCAACATATTCATTGATTCCTATATTCACGAATTTATGATTTTTCTCGTCCCATGTATTTGGAAGCTACCCAAGACAAGGGATAAGACACTTGATTGTGGTGAAACTAATCACGTTCCATGCCGGATGTATGTCGGTGAATATAATTTGTAAGTTCTCTCCCTTCTATCTTTTTAGAACAAATTTGCTATTATTCATTCATGGTAATAATCAGTTTGCGATCATTTATGTATTATACTTGGCAACTGTGATCTATCATTGATAATTCCGTATTATATGTTTTTCAATCTTCATGCTACTAATCATGGCACAAAGGCCACTTTTAGTTCTAATGTTGACAGATCACAAATACAATCACCTGTAAGTACAAAATTCTCTCGAGAATTGTGAGCTTCAAACACCAGATTTACTATGGTTTACATTCTTTTCAAAAAAATTGAATGCCAACTCATTAAGTTGCTAAAATGACATCATCACTTTATTTACTACTAGTATGCTAACTCTATTTCTCTATAGAAACATGTTTGTATAACAAAATACACCACTTTCTTCATAATAGCATTTACTTATTTGATAGAAAAGTGAAGTTTAACAAGTTGCTATGGTATTGCATATCTTCTAGCTTGGGGCTTACTGGCCCTAGCAGGTACTGAATTCTTGGTAAAGTTTTCTTAAGATAATCACACTTGTGGCCACCTTCTGGGCCACCTTCTATGGTTGTAATGCAGGATATGTTGTGCATGAGGACTCTTAAGATCTTGTGCATTCTTCGCGTCCTCAGCTCATGCTTGGATACTCAATATATTTTGGATCATGGTGTTTATTTCAACAAGAAGCCTAACCTTGTAATGTATTTTAATAATTAATTACCTTCACATTGGCACATTCACAATGCCTTTCACATTAGTCTTTTACGCCCATTCCGAGGACCCCTACCTACACACCACATTTATGAAGACCCACCTTCACTTGTAGACCAAGAAGAGCAACTCATCCCTTATAAAATAGTTGACCATGAGACCACCACTACACGCACTGGAATGGTTTATAACCGTTACCTTTTGACTTTCAAGGGCCACCCTAGAGAGGATGCCAAATGGATGCCTG
This sequence comes from Adiantum capillus-veneris, assembly GCF_014529385.1. NCBI lineage: Eukaryota > Viridiplantae > Streptophyta > Polypodiopsida > Polypodiales > Pteridaceae > Adiantum > Adiantum capillus-veneris. The sequence continues at coordinate 5,335,547 of NC_140939.1, read as the reverse complement.
AAAAGTTTTTTCTCAACTTTCCCGACCTTCTCCACACTTTCCATCACTCACGGTCCAGTTGATTTCTCTATTGAGCAACTGAGGACAATTGCTATCCCTGGTGGGAGGGATGTTACGAGACTGGGCACCCTCCTGTTGTAGTGGTTAGCTGCAATTGGGATAGCTGGGCGTAATGGTTAATTATGTGCTGTCTATTTTACTAATTGAGTTGATGATGATTTTGTAGAGTGGAATGCGGGGAGTTGATGAAGAGGCGACGGCAATTACTCTTGGCCATTTTATATTTGCACAGTATCTTAGAACATCATTTCAATAAGCCATTATGGCTCTGTAAATAGTTGTAGTGGGAACTCCCCTTATGGGTCATGCAAGAACTAATGAGCTTCACTCATTTGCAAAAGTAAAGTGGTTGTAAAAGAGGGGCCTCAATTTTTGGCACCTTAAACTCAAAGTAATATATTAAATACCAACTCCACAAGAGAGGTGCCGTGGAGTTTGCGGCTAGATTTAGGCCTTTCTCTTGCAGATTCTCTTCTCTACTCTCTTAAGCTATGGTTATTTTGCTGTGTACTCTCTAATCTAGTCTCCATCTCTTACACATCTCTTACACCTCCTTACAAGCATGTCTATGTCAATTCTATGTTTACTGTGTGTGTGTGTGTCATAGTCTAGGTGAGTGTGTGTGCTTGGAAATTGGAAGAAGAGGTGGACAGGTTGATGGTGATTGCTTGGAAGCTCGTGTTGAATAGTTTAAGCGGTCGATCTCCCCCTCTTCTCCCAACAAGCTATCTTGGCAGTGGTATTATTCAAAATCATCTTCCTAATACCGCTCCTTCTAGTAAGATATCCATTACATCATGGATAGGTGAAATCCTTTTGAATCTCATTTTTGAACCTTTGGATGTATTGCTTATATTCATGTTTCCAAAGAAACATGAATAAAGCTTGATGCTCTTGGTTTCAATGTTATTTTTATTGGATATTTTGACACTTTCAAAGGCTTCAAATTCTATGACCCTTCCTTGAACAAGAAAGTAATCCTGAACCGTGATGCTACTTTCAATCAGAAGTTTATGGGAGGTACATTGTCCATGGATGATTTTGATGATACTAAATCTTTGTTTTAGTCGTTTCCATTCTTTTATGATGATGACCCTCTTTCTAAGGAGTAGGTTCCTACTTCACAACCATCAATTCCTAATGTCATCAAGGATGATAGCTATATTTCTATTGATCTTTCTATTGATTTTAAGAATGGTTTTTGTCATGTTTATGAAGATATCATTCATAACGCTCTCTCTAATTTTTAAGATCATGTCAATTATAGTGAAGCTATGTCTTCTTCACAAAAGGATCAATGGCAAGAGGCTATGAAATAAGATTACAATTCTCTTATCTCTAAAGGTATATGGATACTAAATAAGTTGTCTCTTGGCCATACATCCATTAAGTGAATGGATGTATAAGACAAAATTCAAATCAGATGGATCTTTTGACAAACTCAAGACACGATTAGTTGTCAAAAAGTACTCTCAAATTAGTGGCATTGATTATCAAGTGACCTTTTCATCAGTTGTTTGCATTACTAGTATTAAAATCTTATAGGCATTTTCTATTCAATTTGATTTAAAAACTTGTCAAATGGATGCAAAAAATTCTTTTTTGAATGGCGATTTGAATGAAGAAATTTCTATGGAGCAGCCATAAGGGTTTTTTATTCTAGGTAAGGAAGTCCTTGTTGCTCAACTTCATATGGCATTATGCAGTTTCATACAAGCTTCGCAAGCCTAGTGTATAAAGTTTGATCTTTCTCTTACCTCCCATGGATTTATCTCTTACTCTTTGAGCCCTAAATTATATAGAAAATGACAAAGGCTAAAAGCAAGGGATGGTGGTATAAAAAGGGTTTTCCTTGACACCACCCAGGCTTGGTGGGATCCTGAGTATGCCAAGACTAAAGTAAAAGAGGGAAAAATGGAAATAAAGGAGAAAATCAAGTGCAAAAGTCTCGAAAGTTTATAACTTTAGTCTTTTGTTCGGAAACATCCTGTAAACAGATCGACGTGGGTGGGGTGCAAGACATGGGTGGGATTCAAATTCTCTCTCTCTTTCTCTCTCTCTCTCTCTCTCTCTCTCTCTCTCTCTCTCTCTCTCTCTCTCTCTCTCTCTCTCTCTCTCTCTCTCTCTCTCTCTCTCTCTCTCTCTCTCTCTCAGCTAAGGCTAGTACCATATCTATAGAGACGACTTCGAAATCTGGTCGCGATCCCTTTAACAATCTTGAGTTAGAGATACCTGCATTTACAAAGGGTATTGTAATGGGAACCATGAGCGTTCATGAACCTATCAGTAACGAAGAATTTTTGTGGGGCTATTGGGTGCAAAAGAAGCGTGAGCAACAAAGCAAGGAGCACAACCCGGCTAAGACAATTGTTGAACTTTCTACAACCAAGTCAAGGAACAATATATGCAAAGCCATGGATAGATGTTAGTGTCAATAGACCCAAAGACTAACAAGAATACAACAACAAAAAATTCTAGAACATCTCATGCATCATCAGCCATTTTCCAAGTTGAGGAGTTTGGATGTGCAATCGAGTCTTCTTTTCGTTGTTTGTAACACATTGACTAACATTAAGTACCCCACTCTTCAAGAGATCTTTTTGTGAAGAGAACCTCTTTGAAGATGATACTGAACAATGGCGATCAGAGGACAACGTCAGTGAACCAGTCCAAAATTGCTTTTATCTTGGGTGTTCATTGACGGAACATAGTGGCAGCAAGCAGTCGATGCATGTCATAGACAATTGCTTATGCATACAGATATCACAAGTGAACCTAGAGAGTGACCACTTTTTGGAAATCCGTGACGAGAGTCTTACCTAACAAAAAGGATATATGCAAGCACATGATCGAGGCAAAATGTGTCATCAGACATCCCATACATCTTCTAGATGACTCTCGGGTAATATGTTTTTCATACAATACAATTCTAATGGCCTTTATTTCAGTTGGATTAGTGCTCACAAAACTTGCAGTCTTTAGGCGGCATTCAGGTTTGGCTGCACAGTACCAAATTGGTAGTTTTTTGCCAACAATTACTCTAGGCCAAACAATACCATTTTGGTATTTTTGGGCAATAGTCATTGTAGGTACCATTTTGTAGGTCCATAGTAGGCTAAAAGCAGGGTTTGGTGGTACAAAAAACTGATAAATTTTTGGTACTTAGTGTCAAAACTTAGTGTCAAAACTTGTCAAAGTTTGTTTTTTTATGTTCTTCTTTCCAAGATGTATCCAAAGATATATAGTATGATAAGTGATTTATTTTGGGACTTCAATAAATTGCATTGCAAAGATTTATCAAAGGTACTGTCAAGGACAACCAATTTTGTACCACCATCCCTTGCTTTTTGCCAGTACCAATTTGGTGCTTCTTTGTATTTTTTATCGTTCCCAAGAGAATGCACAATATAATTTCTTGGTTGTAATGCCCGAAGGTATGGATGCACATTCTCAATTTGGTGCTTTTGATTTTCACCCAAACATGGTAGTGTAATATCGGATCAGGTTTTGGAAACAAATTAGGTGCCTTCAGTATATCCTGCAAAGTACCAAACTAGAGAGATTGCACCAATTTTGTCTCTTCTTTGTATCTAGAAAAGTTTCCAATTTTGTACTATGTAGGTTACTTTCTAGGTGTGTGCATACTACCTAAAGGGATCCACAATACCATTTTTATACTTTTGGGAGCTTCTTACGCTCAAATGTATAGTACCAAATTGGATTTTTGGTGCTTTTAGTGTTGCTTGCAAAGTACCAAACAAGATGCATAACACCAATTTTGTTGCTTCTTGGAAAATAAAAAGTACCCCATTTGGTACTACTGAATTACATTGGTACTACTGAATTACATTGGCACTAGTGAATTACATTGGTACTACTGAATTACATTGGCACTATGAAGTATGTAGAAAAGTTTTTGTTTGGTGCTATGAATTCAGTTTGGAACTATGAAGTGTAAGGAGATGTACCAAATTTGGTGCTATGTAGGGTGCTTTGAGTTTGCATGTATTTAACAGTCTTAATTTGGTACATTTGGTCATCACTCACACTTTGTAGTGTAATACCCAACTGGGTTTGGAAATAGATCTGGTGCCTTCAGAGTATCCCACAAAGTACCAAAGTAGATACATAGTACCAACATTGGCGCATTTCTGTACCCAAAAAATCCATTTTGGTACTAGGGATCCAGTTCGGTACTATGGAGTTTACAATAAAGTACAAAAATTGGGTGCCAGTATAGATGATCCATAGTACAAAATTTGGTGCTTTTAAGCAGCATAGTACCCAAGATTATATGCAATTTAATTTTTTTGGGAATCAGTCACTGAACGTAGTTTATGTTAAAAAATAGAGTATCTACTTTTATGGGACTTGCATAGGTCACATAGAACCAAATTTGGTGCTTTTTGGCTTTCAATTTGGTACTATAGTCTGATTTCTGGCAGTACATTGCTAAATTTGGTTTTCTATAATGAGTTGGTGTTTTACAGTACCAAATTTGGTAGTATAAATTGCTTTGGTGCTTTACTTTTTTTTTGTAATATTATGAGCTCTAACTTGGATTATTTTTTGTTTAAAGGCGGAGCTCTATAAAGGATTCAAGAGCACATATCCTACGAAGAGGTTGTCATTTAGGTCCTTTGAGATACTCAAACTATTCTTTGTCCAAAAATTAAAAGAGCACTATACTTGCTGCTGTGTTTACCATATCCAAATGATATAATTCAAGGATGTTTTCAATCAAATGCGCCAGAATAAGTTTGGGCATCATGCAAAAGGACATCCATGTACATGATCCATTTGTGGGACACATAGTGCCGTAGGTCAGTGTTCTCCAAACCAGACAATTTTTCAGCATATAAGTAACTTGTTGAATTCCATATTGTGCCCTCACCCTATGGATCATGAATATCATGCAAAGAGATGCTTGCTTGGAGAGTGCCCTAGATGTGGTGTAAGAAAATTATCATTCTGTCCATATGAGATTGCAACTACTTGGAGGGAGGTGACTATTAAGGTATTTAAGCATGTGGGTATTGGACAGGTTAATGCCAAAGGGAAAGGGAAGAAGAGAAAGAACTTGGTCGCGGAAAGCATGAAAAGTGAAACTTCCATTCATCTTTTTTCAGATCATCTGAAAAGCTTTGTCAAGGATAAATTTGTGTTTAGGTGGCAGACTCAGTAATTTAAACACTACTTGCTTAAGTTTCCCAAAGACGTTGTGTTTTTTGTTGTTGATTTTGCAGAGAATTACAACTTAAAGTGTAGAACAAGATCCATTCCCATGCATTGGTGGTCAACACAGGTAAGAATACTAGTGCAAATCTCTTATATCGAGAATTCGATAGGAGTTGTTGAGAAGACTTCGCATTTTTACATATCGGATGATAAGCTCCATGACATGATTTTTTTTCAACATTGTTTTAAGATGCAGAACAATTGGATGAAACAACAAGGACACAGTTTGTGTTATCATTGGGTGTGGTCAAATGATGCTGCATCGCAATCCAAGGCACGGCGACCACACTATTTTGTAGCCAAGTAGTATCAGTTGACAGGATTGCATATGATGTATAACTTCTCCACTTTAGGACAAGGAAAAGGAGAGCATGATGGTGCAAGTGTTGTTATCAAGAGAACTCTTACACATGAAGAGCTCAAACCCGATGGTTGGGCAATGAAGTTTGCGGCTGATGTGGTCAATTTCATAAATGCGAGGTTTCAACAAACAAAAGAAGGTGGGAGTGTCAGCACAAAGAAGGTGGGAGTGTCAGCACAAAGAAGGTGGTTTTTCTTGGTTTCACTAAATGAGGTGTTGCATTCTGTAGTATGGGACTATAAACCAATTGCACGCTCTTGCTCATTGCATTGTGTTGATAGCTACTCAATGCATAATCAATGTGATGCACGTTTTTGGACGTTGTCATGATTTTGTGATCCATGAGTGAATGGGTAGTGGAGGAGATGCAATAATAAGCAACAGATTGAAAAATGGAAATATGTCTCCATCAAGCCATTGATAGAGTCCATATAAGCAGATAGTGATGAGGATGAGGATGATGAGCAGAACTACAATTATTTGTTTTCCTCCCAAATGAGTTAATATTTAAGCATGCCTGTGTATGAAGGATACCCTACGGTATTGAGCCAATTACTGTCCATTGGGGATAACTTTGCAGTGAAGGAAGATGAGGAGAAATGAGATTTCTACAAGAGTATTGAAGGACCTTTGGCATAACAATATTGTAAAAGGTGGAATTCTAGTTGAGGGTTTGTACTATGCCCAAGTTGAGGGCAAAGTTGATATCGATACCCTATTGAATCAAAAACCACTGATGATGATCTACTTCCATCTAGTTAGAGCCATACAGTTCCCCATGGAGGCTATCCCTAGCCTGCATAACCACTTCAACCTATCTTCAAAGTTATATGAAAATATCTACGATAGTATGCCATATGAAGAAGGAAGTGGGAAGGAGGGAACCATACAGTGTTTACCCCAACTACAATTCTAACCACGGCCAATAGTTGTAATTCTCTTTAATAGTATCTTACTTGAGATCATCAATGTCTAGTGCCATTACTGTGTTATCAATTTGGTACTCTACAGTATCAAACCTTGGTACTCCATAGTACAAAAGTTTGGTGTTGTGGTTTATATTTTTTAGCTGAAAGTTGTGTTACTGTAGCACTAAATTTTGGTACTGTGCTTTTTTGTGTTTAGATGACTGCTATAGTACCAAATTTGATACTCTATGTTACCATACCAAATTTGATACTCTATAGTAATGTAGTACCTAATTTAATACTCTATACTACCCACCTTTAGTACTATCTGCTACCTTTACAATCATTTAGTTAATACTGTGTTATATAGTACCAATCTTTGGTGATAATATGCCACCAATTTTGGTACTGTAGTATCAAATCTTGGTACTATGCTAAATGGATTTGGCTGACTGATGTTTGTGTACAGTTCTTATGAAGGCAAAGTCATAAAGCCCATTCTTATTGTGTAGTAAGAACCCTTTCTTGTACTCTGTAAAAACTATCCCCTTCCTCTTTCTTTCTTATCCCCCCCTCCCTTTCTCTCACCAACTCTCTCCCCTAGCTTCTTGTTATCCTCTTCCCTCCTCTAGTCTAGCCTTGAAGAGGATCTACTAACCTGGAAAATCCCACTTGTGACTAACTTCAAATTCACGCTTGTCACCAAGTAGTAGTAGAAAATTACCAAACTAGTAGCAAGAAAAAGTATGTGTACACACGATAAAGTGCACTAGTAAATTTTTTAGGGGACCAATATACACATGCAAAGATAATTTTCATGAAAATGCCAGAGGAAATGTTCAAGCTTACACAATCCATTACACATCAGGGGGGTCAAAGAGGTACAAATACCCCTCCAAAGATACAAAGTAGTTTGCAACGTACAACGAAATGTCATCCTCAACATCAAACAAGGGTATGCAATGGTTGTAAGCGGTGGGGAACTTCTCATCTAGCCACCCACAAATCCATGGAAAAATGACCTCCATCAAATACTTCGTCTTTTCGAGGTCATAATATTTTGGCTCATATAATCGAATGCAGCAACACGAGTCATGATAATTCTTCAAGGACTTGTATTTTGTGTCATCCATATGGAGGGTGTTCGCTTCATTAAATTGCATATGCTTGCACCACACTCTTTTTAGGAGTGTTAGAAAAATAGGCTTGTCATCGAACTCCTCCAATATTGTTGGTACATCTCTGAGTGTGGGATCCCACATCTCACATTGAGACTGGTCAAATATATCCGTGACAGAGAAAGTAAGCAATAGAACAACTATACAAATAAGAATACCAAAGCAACAAACACAAAGTACCAAATGAGCAAAGAACCAAAGTACAAAAAAGTAGTACATTGTGTACATAGTACCAAACACAGTACCATAGAACCAAAAAACCAAATACATAAACAATACCAAGTTCTGTACACAACAATAAACAGTACCAAAGTACCATATAATACCAGAATGTGTACCAATCAGTAGCAAAGTGTAAAATAGTACCAAAATCACTAAAGACAGTTTGGAAGTTAAGGGATAAATACCTAAAAACAGGTCTTTCATATTCATCAATTTAGGGAAGCAAGCATTCATTATATTCATCAAATTCTTTCTTTGAATACATGACATGAGCATCAATAGGATCACTTAGCCCTGTTGTTTTTCATGTTGTCCCCTTCCCTCTTTACCTTGTTTAACCCTCTCCTGCACTTTGGCTTTCAGCTTCTCTTCTCCCAAGCTTGAGTCCATAGTGACCTCATCCCCCTTACCTTTTGTTTTGTTGGCATCAAGTTCTTGTAGAATATCCTACACTTCACCTTTAAGATGATCTTATCTCATGCGTGAATCTATAGTAGGCTCAACCCCTTTCCCTTCCACTATGCTATCATCAAGGTCTTGCAGTATTTCCTGCACTTTAGCTTTCACTTGATCTTCTCCAAGGATTGAGTCTATAGCAGGCTCAGCCCCTTTCCATTCCATTGTACTGGCATCAAGGTCTTGTAGTATTTCATGTATTGACTTGTGAGGATCCTCATGGAACATGTGAGTCGCATCGAACTCGCTATGAACACAAAGATCCTTTCAATCCACTGGGGTGTTGTCATGGGTGTTCGCAAAAAAAGATCCTCTACCTACATATATACAAAGATGAAAGAGAAGTTTTGATCATGATTCAATTCAAATGAATATAAGCATAGTGTCTAGCACAACACCCCACTTACTCTTCATTAATGACCTCCCTGACACCCAGGCTTTTACATTCAAAGGGATTACGGTGTTGCAATGTGCCTTCACACAAATATCTTTTGTTCTCAACACAACTGCAAAACACAAACTATAGTGGATGGTACTGATGTCATCAGGAAAGCACGAAGGCACCAACCATGTAAGAAGCCTCCCCACAGGAAACACAAGTACCAAACACATGAGCTGTGTTTTTAGTGTCCACAACATGAGGCCTTGGAAACAATGTGGATGTCAGCCCACATCTTGCTTACAAAATCGTAATGGCCTTGGTTTTCCAGGCACTCATTGTAGAGTTTGGCATAATCCATCTGCAAGACAGCAAATACCCTATTAACTTATCTACCCAAAAAAATTAGCAAAGAAGAACACAAGCAGTACCAAAACAATATAAAAACATTACCAAAATACCATCAAAATAGTATTAAATAACTATACCACCAAATCAGTACCAAAATACCACCAGAAAAATACTAATTCACCAAAATAGTTCAAAATAGTACCAAATGAGGCATAGTAAACACAAAGAAACCAAAGATAGAACCACTATAGCAACCAAGACATATTTAGCAGTGCCCACATAGTACCAATGAAGTACAAAAATATTCCCAAATAGCACCAAAAGGAATAAGGAAGCACCAAAAGTACCAAAGATATTAACAACATACTACCCAAGTCAAACCCAACAATACCCTATAAGACCAAAATATCTGTAACTAGAAAGTACCAAAGCAATACCAAAGGAGGTGAAAACAACACCAAATGAACAAAAAAGCACCCAGAGTACTGAGGATTGTGCCAACATAACATCCATTATAAAACAAAATGTACAATATTTGAGTGCCTAGAAGTACCAAACTATTACCAAAATTGTCCAATGCACTACCAAATGTAGTAAAGAAGGACTAAAATTCATCAAGAAAAGTACCAACATAGCACCTGGTGTTTAAAAAAGTACCCAAAATAGTTATATAAAGTAGCAATACAACTACCAAAGCACTATAAAGATATTTTAGGAAAGTACCAAAACATTTCTAGAAAGTACCAAAATAGATTCAGAATAGTCCTTAAGATTACCAAATGAACAAAAATGCAGCATAATAGCACCCAATATAAAACCGGTAATACCTTATAAGACTCAAAATTAGTAACAAGATAGTACCAAAGTAGTTCAAGAAAGTACGAAATGAAATAAAGGAGCACCATAAAGTACCAAGGAAAGTATCTAAACACCATCTTGTGTTAACCAGAGTACGAAAAAAGTTAGAGAAAGAACCAAAATAGTTCAAAAAACACTAAAAAATGTCAGCAAATAAACCGATCAAGAAGTCAAACATGCCAAATAACCAAACCATGTGTAAAAGAAACACTTTCATTAGTCGTACACAATGCAATAAGCTATAAATACAATACCTCCTTCTATTGAACCTCAGCTTGGATCTTTTGGATATGTTTGAAAACCTTTTCATAACAAGTGCAGACTTGCTCCCAGCTTGGCCTCAATTTCTTTTATCTCTTCATCAGGGACATGGATTTTATGTTGCAACAGAACAATGCATGCTTCAAGGATATTAATGTCCTCCATCAAACTTATTGCCAGGCCCACTTTACCTTCATATATTAGTAGTTGGTCCTTGTTTTCTTGAATAGAGGCCTTTATGTCTACTAGGTTTGTCGATCCTAGATGTGAAACTGATTTTAGCATTCCTTTCCACAATGCCTCTAAATCAGGTAGGTAGTCAACCACTGCCCCTCTGCTAGCTTGCTCTGGTTCTATGCAGATGTTGCTGCCACTTTGAGTCATCCATGCATTCTTATATGAACGTAGGACACTTCCAGGGGAGGAACCAATTTGCCTTGTCCATGCCTCAATTTTACGATCAAGCCCGTCATTCCTAGAAGCTATCATTTGCAACACCCCTTCCTCAAACCAGGCCCATGCTACTCTATGCCTTGCTAGGTCTTCTTTTGTTGCATGGAATTTCTCGAAAGCATAGCACCTAGCAAATTTTTTGGTAAATTCACCACATGAAGGGGGGCCTTGATAAACTTTTTAGAATAGAAATCTGCAGTCTTCCACCATATGTGGCTGCAAATGGTTTAAATAGATCATGTAACTTTGGTACTTGTACTTGAAAATAGTTAACCACTGCTCAGGTGGCAATTCTTCATCAATTAGGTCCTTAGGGAGTTTCCCTTCTAGATTGAGGCTATACTCCTCATGCAGATCTTTTGTTGTGTAACAAAACTTGGTTTGTTGAGGGTACTGCTCCATTTTATTCTTACCTAAAATGTGAAAAACATCAGAGAAAATTGATGAGATATAGATTAAATGTGTTGTGATGCCCTACGATACCAAATTTGGTACTCCAGAGTACCAAATTTGGTACTGTATATTTAACTTCAAATGTCACACCGAGCACAGGGATGAACATGCAATGTTAATTAACACAATCTTAATTAACACAATCTTGATGCCAATGAATAGTGTACCATGTCTTGATTTGTTGGCAGATTCATCTTTATCAAAGAGGAGCGAGATTTGTTCGGAGTTGATATCTGCTACAACCTTGCATTGTTTTGCACTAGCCCTTGTGTTGGGACTCGTTTTGTGCTCCATCTCTGTTTCTTAGGGGGGTGGGGTGGAAACACCTTTGTTGCTACTTCTTCTAGGGGAGAACATTCTCTCCCTTTCCTTTAATTTCAATTTTCATGCTAAAGGTGACGCTCTGCTGATAGCAGCTCCCTTAGCCTTTGGGGTTCTCATTGTTTGAGAGTTGACACGAGAGAGTAGAGCTATAGTAAGCACATGTGATGCTAAGGGGGGGGAGAGAGCACAGGATTGTGCAAGGCCATGACTAAGAGAGCACGCAATGCACCTCAAGTTCAAATTTAAGGCAAAAATTTTGGAGTCACTACATCCACTCATGACACCACTACTCTCACACAGGGTGGCCCATTATGAAATAGTACAAATAATTCTTACAAATACCATCATATCTATTAAAAAAATAGAAATACAAACACCATTTGCCTCCAAAAATTCCCTCCACATTACAAAATAGGTGGAAAACATTTTGGGCCTTTTTTTTGTACCACCATCCTTTGGTTTCAACCCAAAATGGTAGTTTTATGATCCTAGCTCTTTATGTGGATGATATAATCCTTGTGTCTAATGATTTGGGATTTCTTCATCAAGTCAAGGAGTTGTTGACTTTAGCATTTAATATGTTGGATCGTGGAGAGTTTCACTCATGTCTTGGTATCTAGATCCAAAGAAACTTTACCAAAGGTATTTTATTACTTTGATAGTCAAAGTTTATTGAAGATGCTATTCAAAACTTTGGTTTGGAATCTGCACATTTGGTCAATATTCCTTGTCTTGCAAGTTTCACAAAAAATACTTTTGAAAATGGTGGTCAGCTTCTTATAAATCAACCTTATGCTAATTTGACTGGGTATCTTCAGTGTGTTAGTTTGAATACTCATCCTAATACTTTGCTTATTGCTAACTATTTTGGGAAACATCTTGTGTATCCTTATCTGAAGCATTGGTTTGCAACAAAACATGTATTGAGATACTTGAAAGGCACTACAAATTATGGTTTGGTCTATGAATGACAGTTGAAATCAGACTATATGATACCATCTCTCTCTCTCTCTCTCTCTCTCTCTCTCTCTCTCTCTCTCTCTCTCTCTCTCTCTCTCTCTCTCTCTTTGGATTACATAGACGTAGATTGGGCTAACCTTATGTCTAGGCAAGTTCTTAGTAATCCAATGATCCACTACACTCCATTGGTCGACTATAATTGATTAGAGTTGCATTAAGCTTTGCATTTTCTCTATTCTAGATTAGTTGGGAACCTCCTTAATCCCAAATAATTGCCAATCAATTTCATCTCATATAGGGGCCATTTTTTTAATTTTGGGTGCAATTCCTTGGTGACTTTGAGCTTTAATTACTCTTGTACCAAACACATATCCACAGCATTTTTTGTGTGTTGAGAAAGCTCTAGGTGATATCTTTTCATTGAACCTTCAAGCTCCTTGATTGAACTACATTTGATGTTTCAATTGCCCAAACAAAATACACTATTTTTTAGCCTCATTTTTTGAGCCATTAAACGCTATTTTTCAATCTTAATTGATGCCTAATCGTTATCCTAAAATTGTGTGTGTGTGTGTGTGTGTGTGTGTGTGTGTGTGTGTGTGTGTGTGTGTGTGTGTGTGTGTGTGTGGGTTTTTTGACTCACTTTTGTCTTTAAGCATGAGAACATGTCCCTTTTTTGGGGCCTACTAGGCTAACAAGGTAAAGCAATTGAAAGGGGACCAGCACCAACCGACGGATTTCAAAAACGCGCTCAAGTACGCTACGGTCTGAACCGATCGAAAGCACCGGAATGCGGGCTTATATTACCCGACCGTCCATGCCGTCCGCTTTGTCCGGTGGCCTGCAGCCAGCCGACCAAACCGGTCGACCACCTCACACCATTGCCCTTGCCCTTGCCCTCACTCATGCCCACGACTTCCCACTTTTGACCTTAAAGGATTCATCCGGCCGCCCTACGGAGCTCTTGTTCCCGTGAGCTCCAAGAGCCATCAAACCTCAAAACCCCGAGGCCTCTTGAGCACCAGGTGCCAAGCCTATCCAAGGGAGAACTCCCACTGCAGCACTCAATTAGACACCAAGAGCCAAGGTCTCAGCATCACTCCGACCCAAAATACTCGGTTTAACTTCCTACTCTTCACACCATATAAGGTATACTTTTCTTTACGCATCTGTACGGAGTTAGACACTATCCTTGGAGAGTCTGCAAGTGATAAGACCTCTTCACAATGAGTGAAAAGGGGATAGAAAAGTTCAATGGGGTCGGGTTCCACACATGACAGATAAAATTACGGGGTTACTTAATGAAAAAGGGAATATGGGGAGTCATCAAGAAGAACCAAGAAAGGAGTGAAGGGGTACAGACAAGGTCTACTAATGCACAAGCTTTAGTCAAGGATGAGCAAGCGCTAGGTATCATTATCACTTCACTACACCACAACTACATTCATTTCATTGGGGAATGTGAAAGTGCACAAGACGCATGGGAAGTGTTAAGAGACCAATTATGATACCAAGACCAAGAATTCCAAAGTGAGTTTGAAACATCAGTTATATAAGCCAACTATGGAGCATGATGAAGACATAGCGAGCCTAGTCAACAGGCTTAAGATTCTTCTCACACAACTCACCTACCTAGAGTGCAACATCCCTGAAGATGAACAAGTGGCAGTACTTCTTAGTACATTACTCTGAAGCATATGACAACATAGTCACCATTCTGGAGGAGAGAGATCCAGAGCCAAAGCTTCAAGACGTGATTAGTTCTTTGTAGAAGGAGGAGAAGAAACATGCAAGTCCAGCATCATCATCCGAAGGAGGGTCTTTCAAAGTAGGAGCCTTTGTGACCTCATCCAACAACAACATCAAGGAGTAATGTACTTCTTAGTACATTACTCTGAAGCATATGACAACATAGTCACCATTCTGGAGGAGAGAGAGCCAGAGCCAAAGCTTCAAGACTTGATTAGTTCTTTGCAGAAGGAGGAGAAGAAACATGCAAGTCCAGCATCATCATCAGGAGGGGCTTTCAAAGGAGGAGCCTTTGTGACCTCATCCAACAACAACATCAAGGCATGCTTCAAGTGTGGGAATCAAGGACACATTGCCAAAGATTGCCTCTCTTCCAAGGCATGTAGCAATTATGGGAAGACTGGGCATCTTTCTTCAAAAAAAAATTCAAAGATTGAGGAGCTAGCTAGTACGAATAGAAGAAGCGGCAACAACAACAACCGAGCATCAACAAATGTGATTGAAGAAGAAGAAGAGGTAGCATAAGAAAATGGAAGCACCAATATTGTTTACACTAATGTTCTGTAAATCCTGACAACAACCATATTTTGCCCCTTGTGATGTAGTCCTTAGGTCAAGGGGAGGCATATTGTCGCTTGGACTAGAGATTTTTTGGTCTCCTAGATTGGAGATGTCATGTATTTATCCTAGATTGGAGTGGAGTCCTAGATTGTCATCATCATAGCCCAAAGCCCAAGGGGAGGCTTGTTGAGTTTTGTGGGCTTTTAGCCTATGAGCAGGAACTACCTCTAGTCTATTAGGATGCTTAGTTGGCCTAGGGCACATGTGGATGCCTATGTGGATGGTGATGTGGAAAATTGTACTACACATTGTACTACCCTCAACTCTCCTATATAAGAGCACCCTTGTAGCCTCTTTCAATTGCATAATAATATAGTTTAATTTGTGCCCATACTCTAACCTAATTATCTTGTGATTACTCTCTTGCAATTAGCATGCTAATGCCATGAATGGCTCTCTCTATTATCCACCCTAATCCCATCAGCTGGAGCATTATAAAGTCCAAATGGCATGACTAGATACATGAATGCTCCCCATTGAGTGATAAATTTTGTTTTAGATTGGTCTTTAGGTACATTCTGTAGCCAATGTATCCATCCATAAAGATGTACATTTCATGGCATGCAATCTCATCCAATAGCATATCTATAAAGGATAGTGGAAAAGGGTGTTTGATATTTTGATCATTTAGCTTCCTATACACACAAACCCTTAGCTTTCCATTGTTCTTGGGAACTACCACTATTAGAAATAGCCAGTCACTACTTGCCACCTATGTTATGAACCCTACCTTGAGGAGATTTTCTATCTCTTTCTTGACCTTCTTGGCATAGTTGGGATTCATCATATATCTTTGTAGCCTCATTGGTCTGGCATCTGGTTTTAATGGTGCTTTTTCCTTAATCTTTGGCTTCAGATGTTTATTAATTTTGATCTTTGAGTATTCTCCTCTGAGCCAAGATTCCATTCTTCTACTTCATGGTCATCTAAAAGCAACCAATTTGGGTCTCCTTCCTTTCACTTGGCCAATTAATCGTCTTCCTTTTCAGTACTAGTGCCATCAGCTTAATCATTGAAGGGGTTGCTTATCTCTAGTAATCCATTCTAAGTTTCTACCTCATTGACTGCTTGATTCCGCTGATCCAAGTCTGCTTGACTCGTTTCCTCTGTTGGTCTGAATTCAAAATTATATTATTCTTGTTGTGTTGGTAGTCGGCCATCTAGCTGAATTGATCTTTTCCCAGGACTTAGCTTGGTGAATTGATATTGGTACTATTTTCTCTGCCTTTCAGTTTCTTCTTTGTCCATCAATACATCAGCCAGATCTATCTCCATTAATGGAAAAATATTCATGGAAGCAAGCATTCTCTCAATCTTCTTAGTACTGTACTTTTTGCATATCTTTTTGGTCTGAGAGCTTTCTTTCAACTTTTGGTATTTGTTAGCAGCAAGCTAACACGGACGCCATTTTTCAGAGTTCTCTTTGTAAAACATTTATTATTTTGATAAATCGGGAATATTGTAACTCCTATTTTCTCGGATAAACTCTGTAATTAATGAGTCGGGGCTACAAGCTTCCAGATTGTATCAGCCAGTCATTACCTAGCTTTGGTAGAACTCCAGATTATTAGTTTGACCACCCAAAAACCTTGGCTAAGGTATAAAAGCCAATTTTTGTAAGTTCTATATAAGTTTTTGGATAAGAAATACACAGCGTGAGCTAACTGCGCTCACTTCTCTCCTTCTCGCGCTTCTTACTCCCTCTCCGGTTGTCACATTGCGATTGCCTTTGTTGCATTGCAACCGCATGTAAGAGCTCTACGCATTGACATAAGTCATTCATAGTATTTCGTAGCTTTTGGCATCACCGACCCGTGGCCTAATTTCATCATAACCAGGAATTTACACTTTTAAATCAGAAATTAAGCATAGGTGGGGTATTGGGGCATCATTGCTAAGCATATAGATGCGTTCTAATCGCGATTTTGGAACTTGACCTAGAGTGGGGTTTGAGACCGTAAGTATGTGTGCTTAGGACTTATAAATTTGTCCTAGAAGTTTTGTTATTCTTGGATGTCATTGGATGCAGTAACGGATGTGATTTGTTTGCCGATGAGCGATTGGCTTTTGGTGATTTCAGTCACTTGAGTGTAGCTTGAGTTAGATGCGAGTTGTTAGTTGTTTTCCAAGAGATTGACAACCTCTTGTAGCCTCTATGCACTAGTCAAGTCAGCTTCGTCCCATGGTTTGACAAATTAATCGTGGTTCTTGCTAATACTGCAATAAGATAGGATGGTGAGCTTAGACATGCATCCCACATTTGGTGCATTTGTCTAGGATCGAAGAGACCTAAACTAGGGAAAAACAAGAGCGTCTTCTGTAGTTAACCTTTAACTTCCTTTAGGCTCGCCTAGAGTTCAAAACTTTCTTTTAGAAACCGCATAGCTTAAGATTGTCGTCTCCTGCTGTGTAGAGGTAGCTTGGAAGTAATCGTACTTGTTGAGTGCCTTTAGGATTGTAGGATCGTAGAATTAGATTAGGATTTGGAGAATGATTGGTAGACAAGACAAGTCTGAAGATCAAGGCTCTAAAAAACATAAAAAACACAAGAAAACGAGTGTTTGTGGACACTTTCCACAACCCCATTGCATGAGGATCTAAGAGTAGGGTAAGTAGGATCCGCGGTGGATTTCAGAACATTGCTCTCTCTAACATAATCAAGTGTGAGTTGTTATTGGAAGTTGCAAAATTTCAGGTCTATGGCTAGAAATAGCTCGAAAAGACTCGAATCCACTCAATCCGACTGGAGAGTAAGCCTAAGAGTTGTCTGAACTAGTTGGTAAGCTCAAAGACACATCGAGGTAAAAAATTTCAAGAGTTGGCCAAAACTCAAACTATTTACTTTTTGTTAATATTTTAGGCCAAATTAAGTTTTGACTTGATTCATAGGCTTAAAATAGCTCATAGTCTGTCTTTGAGAAAATTGCAAAAAAGTGCTCATTTCAAGCCTAAAGTTAATAATCCCGATTATTAACTTTTTGCTCTAAATTGACCAAGGTTCATACCATTGACTCATTGCATGTGTACAAACAACTTTTGTAAAGGCACAAGAAATTTGGATCACTAAACTGGCAAAAAAATGAGTAAAAACTAAAGCTTGTACTTACTTTTTGAATCTTGAGTATAAATTGGGGGAAAATTTATCCAAACTTGTTGAAATTTGATTTATAGGCTTATACTGATGTGATTAACATGTGTACATGCTCAGTTGACCAAGAATTGTAAAAATTTGTCAGAAGTAAATAATCGCGATTATTTACATTTGCCCTATTTTTCAACTTTTTTGACCAAGTCTGCATACCACTAGATTCACCATGTTGTAATAAGCCCACAAATCAAATTTGGTAAGATTTGGATGACTGAATTGAAAATTGTGACTAAAATTGCAAAGTTAGCCTGTGGACAGATAATTGATGACCATTTGACCAAAAATTATCCAAACTTGATGAAACTTGGCTAGTGACCTTAACTAAAGGTGCTTACAGATCTGTGTCAAAGTTGGGACAGAAACTTGCAAAAATATAGCTGAAGTAAACAATCGTGATTATTTACATCTGCTTCAAAACTTGATAATTTTGCAAAGCTGAGTATACCACAAGGTTAAGCACATCAAGTAGACCTCACAAATCCATTTTGGTGAAATTTGGATCCCAAAAGTGAGACTTAAGCCAGATTCTCGAAATCAAAATCTGCGGACACCAAACAGTTGATAAACTTGATCAGATTTTGTCCAAACTTGTTGAAACTTGTCCAAGGACTCTAACAAGTTGTATGTAAATAGGTGAGACAGTTTCACTAGGTGGGAACGCTCTCCTGTGAGATGGATAGTGAATCAGTCAGTAATTACTACGATAATTACCATGGTAAACCAAAGGCATATAAATAGGACCCATTACATTGTAATCGGGTTAGTGTTTTGGTTGGCATTTGTTGGCAATTGTACTCGACTAGCAATCATTGGCAATTGTTATCGGCTGTACTGTGTTCATCCTTTTGTTCATAAGCCACATCATCTTATTGTAATCCTTCATCTGTAATTCCAATTACAGCAGTGCAGTATATTCCAGTTATACCTACTCTATACTCAGCTACTCTGAATCTAAATCTGAATCTGAATATCATTCTCAATACTTAGTTTGGTTCTTATTCTAGTAGATGTATTCCAGTTCAGTTTTTGTTCCTTTGTCCAGTGTACTGTCTGAACTAATACATCACCGGTAGCTGTAAGCTTCTAACACTAGAATTAGCTATCTCAAGAGATCAGCTCCAATTCCATTTTGGCGATCACAGTGGCTAGAGCTAAAGCTCGTTGACGGAAACACTCTTCTCCCAGTTGGAAGCTCCCAGTCGAGGCCGGAAATCAACCATCCGTGTTGATCCTATTCCTGAGGAGTCGGGAAGAGAATCTGACCCTAAGCAAGAGAGGGTGACTGACACTGAGGCTCATGAGGAGCATAGTCAGGCTGATGAGACGCAAGACTCATAGAATTTTAGTCACTCTAGACGCAGATAGGAAGAAAGGGAAGCACGGAAGACCAAAAGTTCTCGGTGCAGGCAGGGGGATGAGGGTACCAAAGGTAGTAAAGACAGTCGCCACACTTCTAGTAGACAAGTCAGAGAGGACAAAAACAGATATTGATTGGGATGCAGATACTAACAACTGTAAGAAGACTCCAAAGTGTTGTTCAGACTCTAAGAAGAGAAGCGGTAGGACCAATGGTAATCGGCATGATTACACATCCTCACTGAAAATATCTTTTCCAGCATTCAAAGGGGGCAAGAAGGATGATCCGGATGTTCACATCCAGGATTTTGAGCAGTATGTAGAGTTGAAGAATATTGATGAGGATGATTGGGGGGAATACTTTCCGCAAACCTTGAAGGAGGCAGCGAGAAAGTGGTACTACCATTACCCCGCTTGTCAGCTTAGATCTTAGAACAAACTACTTAAAGCCTTCAGATTGGAGTATTTCGACAATAGAGGTGATGAAGATATTCTTTGTGAACTAGATAAGATCAAGCAGCGGACTCTGTCAGTCCGAAGCTATGTGGAGAAAATCAAGGAGCTGACAAGGCAGTTGCAGGAACCGCCGTCAGAAAAGCGACTGCATGCATGGTTTCTGAATGGCTTCCGAAGCAAGAAGCTTAGAGAGTAGGAGGTACTAGCACCAACCAAGAAAATTAATGATCTGGTACAGCGGGCACTGAAGCTGGAACAACAGGCCAAGAAGGAAAAGAGCCACAAGAAGAGAAGATCCAGTAGCAATAGTTCTTCTACTGAGAACTCTGATTCCAATGAAGTGTCCAGTAGCTCTGAAAGTATCCCTAATGAGCGGTCCAAGGATAAGTCAAAAAAGGGGTCCTGGACTAAGAAGATTGAAGAGATGGCTACGCAGATTGCTAAGATTAGCCATACCAGACAACCAGTTAGGAAAATGGAGACTTGGTGTTCAACATGCAAATCCAAGGACCATGTTTCTAACGAGTTCCCACAGTGTACTTACTATAAGGCCTTTGGCCATTTATGGAATAATTGTGGTATCAGGATTCATCACTTTAAGAAGGGCAAAGACTTGTCAGTGGTAGCATATATTGAACCAATCAGAGTAGAAACCGCCAAAGCCTCTTAGGAGGAGAAACCAGGTACCAGTGGTACTGGTCCAGGCAGAGGCAAATACCAAGCGGGTACTGGCCGAGGCCGAGGGCGTGGCAATTTTCAGAGCCGGAGTTTAAATTGCTATTCTTGTGGAAAGTATGGGCATTTTGCGGCTCAATGTCCAGATACACCTGCACCTGCTGCTACTGAGGCAAAGGCACCAGAGCCAATTCTAGTACGGGCAGTAACAAGGAGCAAAGGGGTCATAATTGAAGAAATTCATGATACTCCAAAAAAACCAGTCACTACTGAAAGCAACAAATGGGCTCAAGAGAGAGAGGTATGGAAGGCCAAGGGTAAAGAGAAGGTGGTAGATGAATGGCAGGAGCAGAGAGAACTAGTGGCAAAAATCACAGAGTATTTAGCCAAGAAGCTGCCAGAGCAGCCAGAAAGTTTTGAAGCCCGATTCATTCAGAAGATACCAACCCAATCTACTGAGAAGGATCAGTCAAAGCCTGGCATACCTGAGACCATGCTGGCTGCGATACAAGGAATGATTGGAGAACTGGGAGTTGATAGAAGAACTGGAAGCAATGCAAGGGAGGAATGGCATTGTGAAGATACGACCAGTTCTTCGAGCTCCGACAACCAGTGTGATCAGGAGAAGGAAGAAATCCATGTTAAGATATGTGATAGAATTCAGAAGCTTATTGTGGAGCTAGAAGATATCAGAAGAACCTTGCCATAAGTGGCAAACTTCATCAGACAGCACAGGAAAGCTGAAGCGGAGGCCAAAACAATTGATCTAATGGCTGTCTGAGATGATGAAGTACCGCTCATTCAGGTGGGTTACAAGGTTCGGAAGCAATGGAAACCACTTTCAAGTGTTATCTTGGATGGAGGACCATGAGTCAATATAATGGGAGTACATCTCCAGCAGAGAATGGGCATCACGAATCTAAAGCCAGCACCATTTAAAGTGAGAATGGAAGATCACAGAGTAGTACAAGCTACGGGCATGATTGAAAATATGCAGATAAGAGTAGGCAGGGAAAATTTAAAGCCATCTTCCTAGTTCTAGATGCGCAAGGGGCATATGGGATGCTGCTAGGGCGCCCATGGTTGAGAACAGCACATGTTGTTCATGACTATGCAAATCAAACCTTAACCATAGAAGGGGCAAGCAGAAAAATTCAGATCCAGACAAACAATACTAGGAGCTGGAGAAAAGAGTTGAGGCCGAAGGAATTATGCCATAAGTACAAGGCAAAGAAGATTGAACGAAAGTTAGCAGCTCTGAACATATTTCCTCTAGCAGAGATTGACTTGAATGCGGTTTTATTGAACAAAGAGCAGGCCGACAAGCAGAAAAAACAATTCCCAGATCAGTTTACTGAAATCAATACAGGAGAAAGATCAATTCAGTTAACTGGGAGGCTGGAGGAATCACCTGAAATTGGCATGGCAGAGGAGCCAGTGCATTCTAGAGAGCACACAGTGAATCAAAAAGTTGATTCAAAACTTAACGGGCCATCCTAGGATTATGTGGAGGAATCGACCAAGAGAAAAGGAGGTGGGCCTAATTGGTTGCTTCCAGACGACCAAGAAGTTGAAGAATGGAACCTAGGTTCTGAGGATAGTCCTAGGATGAGCAAGGTTAATAAGCATCTCAATCCTATAATGAAGGAAAAGGCACGCAGGATGTTCCAGAACTACAAAGACGTATTTGCCTGGGAACACACAGACCTAAAAGGGGTGGATCCCGAAGTATGCCAGCACAGGATACCGTTGAATCCAGATGCTCGGCCAGTAAGACTGCAAAGATACCGAATGAAGCCCAACTATGCTAAGAACGTCAAGGAGGAGATTGACAATCTTCTGAAGGCTGGGTTCATCACAAAAGTGGCCAGTAACAATTGGTTGTTTCCCATAGTAGTAGCTCCCAAGAAGAATGGGAAATTGAGAGTCTGTGTTGACTATAGGAAACTTAACGCCCAAACTATTAAAGATCCATTCCCATTTCCTTTTACTGACATTCTGCTTGATGAGATTGCAGGATACGAAATGTATAGTTTTATGGACGGTTACAGTGGCTATAACCAGTTACAGATCGCTCCTGAGGATAGAGTGAAGACCACTTTCATCACCGAGTGGGGAGCTTTCATGTATCTGGTGATGCCTTTTCGCCTGTGCAATGCACCAGCTACTTTTCAGCGGTGTATGATGGAAATGTTCAATGAGTTTCTTCATCGGTTCCTCACCATCTTCATGGATGATTTTACTGTATATTCAGATGAGGAACAGCACTTACTATTCCTAGAAATGGTTTTCAAACGTTGTCTAGAGAAACGGATTTGTCTGAATCCATTTAAATCCGTTTTCCTAGTCTGGAAGGGACAACTACTGGGACATGTAGTATCCCGTAATGGAATAGAAATGGCCAACAATAAAATCCAATGTGTTCAGCAAGCCAAAGCACCCAGAAATGCATCTGAGTTAATCTCTTTCTTGGGTTATACTAACTTCTACAGAAGGTTTGTGCATAAGTTTGCTTCTCAAGCAGTACCATTATATGAGCTCACAAAGAAGACCAGTAAGTTCAACTGGACTGCTGAGTGTGAGGAAAGCTTTCAGAATCTGAAAAAAGCCATTATCAATAAACCAGTCCTCAGGCAACCAAACTGGGATGTTATTTTCCATGTACATGTGGACGCTTCGGGACTCGCGATGGGGGTGATATTGGCTCAGCCAGATGGAAGGACTGATTATCCTGTTTATTTTGCCAGTCGGCAGATTCGGTCAGGCTGAGCCAATATCACCCCCATCCACTGAACAAGGTTATACAACCACTGAACGAGAAGCCCTAGGAATGGTTTTCAGTGCTACAAAGTTCAGGCATTACCTGCTAGGCAAACTGTTCCATTTCTATGTGGATCATCAGGCTCTTTTGTTCTTGATTAATAAAGTCATTATTCAAGGCAGGCTAATATGGTGGATGATGTTCCTCATGAAGTTTGAATTTTGAATTTTTCATAAGCCTGGCAAGAATCACTGTGGAGCTGACTTTCTATCCAGAAGTACAAAGGGTTATTTGCATCCTTGAGGGACGAACCAGTGGATGCTGACTTATTTCAGCTGGAAGCAGGAGAATCAGTTGACCCTGAATGGTATGATGTTTATCATTTTCTTTCTCAGGGTGCTTTCGCAGATGACTGGAAGCAGAACCAGAAGAAGGCTTTGGTCATCAAGAGCTTGAAGTTTACTATCATCAGGGGTTCACTTTATCGATTGGGTGTTGATGGTATTCTTCGGCGTTGTGTGCCTATGGAAGGGAGAATGTGCATCTCAACGCAGGGACGTAGATATCAACGCAGATATCGACGCGGGGCAAGTCATCTTTAGAGGCACATAATGGTGAATCTGGTGGACATTTTTCCAATGAAGTTACCTATAAGAACATTCTGCAAGCTGGGTTATGGTGGCAAACATTAATAGCTAATGTTAGAAGTTTTTGCAAAACTTGTGACATATGCCAAAGAATGGGTAGACCTACAGCTGCAGATATGACTCCTTTAATGCCAGTACAACCACTGGGTGTTTTCATGAAATGGGGCTTAGATTTTATGGGACCTTTTAAGAAGGTTACCCCCAGAAAGAACAAGTACATAGTAATGGCTACTTGCTATGTCACTAAGTGGGTTGAAGCTAAGGCTCTTCTTGACAACACAACCAAGTCAACTGCAAGGTTTCTATTTGAGAATATTGTCTGTCACTATGGATGTCCGATAGAGATTGTGTTGGACCAAGGGACACATTTTATCAATGACACCATGGAGATTCTACTGGATATGCTTTCAGTCAAGCATCGGAAATCTACCCCTTATTATCCAAGATGCAATGGGCAGGCTGAAAGTAGTAACAAGACAATCAAGACTATTCTCACTAAGGTTGTGCAGAAGAAGCCAGACCAGTGGGATTTGAAACTCCAAACTGCTTTATGGGCGTATAGGACAGCTTACAAGGTCACTACCGGGTTGACACCATTCAGAATGGTGTATGGCACTGAAGTTGTGGTTCCTATGGAGTTTGTTATCCCAAGTCTGAGAATGGCTGTAAAATATGGATTAGACTTCAACCACAATCTGAAAAAGCGCCTGGATGAGCTTATGCAGCTAGATGAACTCAGGCAACGAGCTATGCTGGAATAAGAGATTGTTCAACAACGCAGGAAGCACTGGCACGATCGCAGAATCAAGGTCCAAGAATTTCAGAAAGGGGATTTGGTGCTCCTCTATCAGTCTAGATTGGGTCCTAATTGTTAAGTATGGAGCCTGATTTACCCTTGTAATTTTCTGTGGTAAAAGCGCACATTTGTAGGGCCTCCATTATGAGGAGAAGCCATCGTGCGTGAAGGAAAATCACTCACCGGAAACCAAAATTTTCACTGCGGACAAGAATCAGGGGCAACTTTAGGGGCCTCAAGGGCGGAGGCCCCCGAGACTTTTTTTTCCCTCGCCGGAATATTATGGCCAGACGGCGGCCGGAAAGTGGTCGGAAAACAACCGGTCGGTTGGCCGGTGGCCGGTAGTCAATGGCTGGTGGCCGGTGGTCAGAAGTCAATGGCCGGTGGCCGATGGACGAATTCAATGGCCGGTGGCCAAATTCAAAAGCGGACTTATCTTCTCAAGGGCGGCCACACATGGTCGGATTGGAGGGTCCGATTTGGACTTATTTGCACAAGGGCAGCCCTTTTGGCCTATAAAAGGAGGCCATTTCTACACACATTTCATAGTGTGAAGTTGATGCAACAAGATGAGTGTGAGGTGGTGAGAGTGAAGCAAGGCGGGAGCTCTATTAAGGGTTTAATCCCTTTGTAAACTACTTCTTCTTTTGAAGTGCTAAAGCCATTGAGTGGCTGCTTTCCCGTGGACGTATCCCACATTGGGTGAACCACGTATATCGTGTGTACTCTCTCTCTCTCTACTCTATAATCTCTTGTGTGTGAAATCTATCTCTCTCCATTAAGTAATCTACTCAAATATCTATTTAGCTACGTCTTATTTTTTAACACTAAGAAGCCAAACCTCAAGATTTCCTGGGCAGGACCATTTGAGGTAGACTGGGTTTTCTCCAATGGCACAGTAAGGTTGAAAGATTTATCTGGATTACTGCTACCAGGAGTGTATAATGGTGCGAAGATCAAGCTCTACTATTCCAAAGTTAGAGAGCCTGGCCAGGAACAAGGTACTAGGGAGCTGGGAATTGAAGATCAAGAGATACCAGAATCACATATTTTTGGGCTTTTTCATGTGCAGCCAGTTCCAGTTTCAGAACTAGTGCCAGTAGGACCAAGCCAGACTAGTACCAGGACCAGTACCAGTGTGATCCAGCCAGATTGGAGCCCCAGATTGGAGCCCAGTCCAGTATCAGTGGGAACACAGTTTTCAATTTTTAAGCACCCAACGAATAGATGGCACTCCAGTAGTAATCATTACAAGGATGGGTAGAAGTCTTGTCCAATGCATGTCTGCCACGACAACAGTGATGCACAAAAGTCTAGGAACGGCGAGTGGTGGAGCTTTTATGGTGTGAACGCGTATAAAAGTAAGGAGAGTTGGCATTTTTCCTCACAAATCTCCTGTGTGATGATTCCCTCCTGTTGTCCATTCTCCATCGCCAAGCTCTGAGGTATCTTCGCTACAGCCCCGCCGACTTCGCCTTCTGAGGAGATAGTGGAGTGTCGTCTCACTTTGCCAGCGACGCCTGGGCACGGCTTTGAAGCATCAAGTAAGTCTTCCTCTTCCTCACCTGTTTCGTCATCTTCACAGTGTATGAGTAGGAGGAAACGCTCAGACAAGATGCAGGAATCTCTCAATGAAACCCAAGCCATTGTTACTGCTGCAAAGGCAAGCCTTCCCATCACCCCTTACAGCAAGATTCAACGTTACATGTTCACTGACCAAGCTATGGGTTTGCTACAACTGTGGGATTTACGGGTGGTTCTGCAAGCCACAAGAATTGCTTTTGATGGAGCCATCATCAAGCAGGTTCTCGACTCTTTCAATGTTGAAGGTGGCACTGCTATGGTATATGGCAAAAAGGTGTCTACCACACCATACGACATAGCTTTTTCATTTCGTATGCCAAATGAGCTCAAGCCGTCTGTAGCAACTCCACAACAGATCAGTATAGTCTTGAAGGAGGATGAGGTTGCCAAGCGGAAAAGAAAAGCCATTGGTCAAGGGATTCCAGTGGCCGGAATGAAAGCTTCTGCTGCTTATAGGTTTGTAGCTAAAGCTGTCAGTCTTAAGAATAATCCAACATATGTGTCAGAAAAGGTTTTTGCTATGCTGCTAGCAAAGACATTGGATCCAAAGGTTTTCGCTATGCTGCTAGCAAAGACATTGGATCCAAAGTTTTCTATCAACCTTTGTCAGATCCTATCACACAATGTGCTTCAACAAACTGCCAAGTTGAAATCCCAGAGTGTATTTAAAGCTTGGTATGTTTGGCAATTTTTATATTGGGCAACTGCTCCAGAAGCTCATGACCAGGTAAGAATGGCTTGGAGTGAGAAGCCAATTCCAGAATCAAAAAATATTGATTTGTCTTTGGATGAAGAAGCCGCGGACAGTCAGACCACTCCGAAGAGCAATGCTTTTTTGAAGCAGATAGAGGGTCAAGTCAAGACAGTGACTACTAAAAAGACTCTAGTAGGCTGACAAACAACATGCTCAGACCACTGAAGTCAACCAGTCAGTAGGACAGATTACAGTCACTATTGGTACTGGCAAAGACCAGGCAAAAGCAACTACCTCTAACCAGTCAGCAAAACAATTGGATAAGGGCAGAGGTCCAGCATCTTCAACCCTATTGGGTGGCGTCTCTATCCCAAACAATGAAGAAGCTCTACACCTGATGAAGAGGGACAGGTTGCAGCAGCTGCAAACCCATCCACTTAAAAGGGAATCTCTTCCTACAAAAATCTGATTCTGTTGCCTTACCTATATGGCTCCTGTTACAGTGTATGAGCCCATTGATTCTAACCCAACAACGGTTAATGAAGGATATTCAGTCCTCATGGAACACTATTGTCAATTGTATGGGACAGATGTTGGACGTTGCAGGGTCAGAAGAAGAACTGAATAAGGTTAAAACTGAATTGAAGGGAGTTGAAGACCAGATTGAGAAGCTGAAGGAAGCACAAGAAAACCAGAATCTGCGCCACAAGCTACTTGAAGCTCATTCAGAGAGGTCTATTAAGCTACTAGAAAGCAAGCTAGCTAGGGCGGAGTCTGCTATGCAGATTGTGAAGGAAGAAAGGGATGAAGCACAGAGAGCTGTAGATCGGGCTGAAATGATGCTGAAAATGAAGAGAGTTGACTTCAACTCCTTGCTGCTTCGTCATACAGCTCTGAGGACTTCCCTCACTAACAGATATACTTATAATAACTTGGCTGAAATTTTAAATCCATCCGGCAATGCTGTCTTTGATCTGGAGAACTTGAAGTCCCTTATGGAGACTATGTAGGGTGACTTGCAGGACAAAGTTGATGAATATAATAATGCTCTGGCAAATCAAGCAATCCTGGATTATATTGAACAGTAGAATTCCCTTGAAGAAGTAGAAGAAGATAAGGAAGAAGAAGAGGATAAGGAAGAAGAAGTTGATAAGGAGGAGGATGACCAAAACGAAGGGCATACTAATGATGATGATGATGATACCTCGCCTCCATCTCCACCTCCAGCACCTGGTACTGGTGGCAGAGGGCCAACTGAAGAAAGTCAGTCAGCCAGACTAGCCAGACCAAAATGAAGGGTAGAAGTCAGGCACTCAGCAGCCAGAAGAACAACGACCCAGTCACACTGGGAATCAGCCAGCAAAGCAGTCCCAACACAGTAGGGAGGACAAAGGCAAAAGTAAAGTTATGGTTGAGGGACCTACAGCTGATGAGCAGAATTCATTACAGCTCATCACACTAAACACGAGGTTGAGACATCAGCAAGCTTCCATAACCAGGCAATATCTGGAGGGTGATGATCTCCTATCTGATCTGGTACGCTTTCAGCGCAACTGTATGTCGGAGCCAGGGAAATGATGGAGCACTGGAAATCAGTTTCTTTTCATGATCAAGAGACCTGCCATTTACTTGCACATCCCGGTACACTCCAGCTCCTAGAACGGGTACCTGAATGGATAATCACTGCTGAAGAGAGAGTCACCAATCCACATTTGCAAAGACATTCTACTGCAAATTGTCGCTCTCTAGCTCTCAAAAATTAGAACTTATGATGGGAAACAAGCCAACATACAAATGTATGAAGGATGTCAGGGATCAGTTGAAAGAGGTTTCGGTGCAGATTCAAATTGCTCGAGGAGTTTTGGATCAAAGGGTGCGGGCCATATTGAAGATCAGATGGCCACCAGCAAAGGACCTCATACCAGAATGGTAGTTAGAGAGCAGAAAACTGCTCTCCGGAAACTGTTTCAACTGGTGAGAGTAACAAGAAAAATGATGCAGCAAGAGAACCAGGTTGTTCACAATTTCTTAGAATTTGTGCCTGATTCTCCAGTTCTCTTGTATGCCTTACCAGCAAGAGAGACAGAATTGCCAAGATTTTTTCTAGCACTTTACCCTCAACATCAGAACCAGTAGATCGCCTTACATATTTCAAGATTATTGATGAGCTCCAGGATTGGTATGAGCGATCGACTGTGGAATGGAAAACTTGGCAAACACTGTTCAATGATGCTCTCCAACTCAATGATATTCAGGAGCTGAAATAGGAGATGCAGAGGGTCAGGCTGTGTAAGGGTCAGTGGAAGATTCAGATCAGAGGCCTCACCAAGATCACCAATCAATTGCTGCAACTTACTATTGAGTCCTCTAAACTACCTGAAAAGGATATTGCAACTAAGTCAGGCCTAGCACCATAGTATAGAGAGATGGTTGAGATTCTTTTTGAAGCTCGGATCAAAACCAATTAGCCTCTCCCAGAAGGATGGATCCATACAGCTTCGCATTGCCACAAGCTGGCCAGAACTAGGATCACCAAAAGCAGACGCACGCTCTATGATCCTGACACCAAAACCTATCATTCTCTTACGCCTTAGGAAGTGGAGATGACCACGGAAAAGCGGGATCAGCTTGAGCAGGAGGCCATTTATAGACTCATTCAAAAGGAGAATGCTGGCATTGGGACTTCTCAGACGCCATCCATGCCCAAGGGTAAGCGGAAGCTGGTTCAGTGGAAGGATACTGGGTAGTTACATCTCAAAATTCAGTCGGAGGCTTTTCCTTCTCAGTTGGAAGGTTGATATCAATCTGTTAGATGGTGAGAGCTCTACACTGACCTTTCCAGCTAGCTCTCTATCATTGGTCAAGTGCGGTCTCCAAAATCAGAATCAGACGGTGGATTTTTTCTCTTCAAACCAGAATCAAACGGCGGAAACTTCTTTTCAGAAATTTTGGAATCTTGCCAAAATTCAAGAAAGGAGGGAAGGATGCAGACGGCTGAGATAGTTTCACTAAGTGGGAACGCTCTCCTGTGAGACGGGCAATGAATCAGTCAGTAACTACTACAGTAACTACCATGGTAAACCAAAGGCATATAAATAGGACCCATTACATTGTAATCGGGTTAGCGTTTTGGTGTTGGCATTTGTTGGCAATTGTACTCGACTAGCAATCATTGGCAGTTGTTGTCGGTTGTACTCTGTTCATCCTTTTGTTCATAAGCCACATCATCTTATTGTAATCCTTCATCTGTAATTCCAATTACAGCAGTGGAGTATATTCCAGTTATACCTACTCTGTACTCAGTTACTTTGAATCTGAATCTGAATCTGAATATCATTCTCAATACTTAGTCTAGTTCTTATTCCAGTTCAGTTTCTGTTCCTTTGTCCAGTCTACTGTCTGAATTAATTCATCACCAGTAGTTGTAAGCTTCTAACACTGGAATTAGCTATCTCAAGAGATCAGCTCCAATTCCAGGGATCTATAACAAGAGTCAATCTAAAAGATCACACTTATAGAGATGACATGAAAACACCCATCCAAGAGTTTGATTCAGTCTCTTCGGCTGAAACTAAACTCCCATCCTGGTTAAACAAAGACACTCCTATCTGGATGTGTGGAGCTTCAAAAAACGAAAGCTTAAGACGTGAAGAATGTATCCTAGAAAGGGACTGCACATCTGGAGCCTACGTACTTGAACCCTTTTCAGAGCATTTACTTGAGCCATTCGAGTGGACTCAAATTTTAGCGACAATGGATGTATGTGTGAATACGTCTATGCCTACTCAATTTTGCAATGAGGATGGCTACGACATAATTCCCATCCAAATGATTTCAATCCTCAACATTGAAAACGAAGATGAGGAACCCAAGGACTTAATGAAAGCTCAACAAGTCTTTTCATACCTCTATTGTGATGCAGCTGATGAGTTAGATGAACACTCAGCTACCTCAGATGATTCGGGGTTAGAAAAAGAGCATACAAGAGCTAAGCTACTCTTAAAAGGAGGGGAGGAAAAGTTTTTTTACTTTCCAAACCAAAAATCAAGAAGACAAAAATGGTATAGACGGAAGAGAGACACCCAAATTGTGAAAACACGACCTATGCCATCAGTCAACCCTAAAACACAATTCTTTAAGCAGATAGATGCAAATGACTGCATCAAGGACAAAATAACTGGCAGATATCCTCCAAACCAAAACTCAGAAATGTCTCAAACATCGAGAAAAACAAGGAAGGGTACTCAAAAAAAATCACAGGATAAGAAACCACTCATGACCAGAGTCGAGCGGAAAAAGAAATATCAAGAGTTTAAAAAAGCTCTAAAGGAGATATACACAACCAAAATGGAAACCATGGAAGAGGATGGTAAGGATGTAATGCATGTTCCATCCCATTACAAAAAATATACTCTCCAAGAGCAGAAAATCATAGTTGAACAACCTATTAGGGAACTACGGAAACAAGGCGAGTCTTACGAAGGGCATGAAAAGGCTAAAAGGATAGGCTTGGCTGAACAAGGAGAAGAGCCTAAACCTGCATACATTGCGAATGACCTAAAAGAAGAAGAAGAAAAGCTTTTGCTAAGCTGGTTAAAGGAATACCGAGATATCTTTGCTTGGTCTTACAAGGATCTCAAGGGTGTTGATCCAAAAATCTGTCAACATACCATACCCATGAGAGATGATGCGAAACCAAGTAGACAGAGACCATATATGTATAACGAAACATTTGCCAAGAAAATAAAAGAAGAGATTGAAAAACTAAAGGAAGCCAAAAACTAAAGGAGACCGATTGGGTGTCTCCAATTGTGGTAGTACCCAAGAAGAATGGAAAACTATGAGTGTGTGTTAATCTCAAAAAGGTGAATGCAGCTACCATTAGAGACAACTTTCCTCTTTCGATAATTGAGCATGTTTTAGAACGAGTTGCAGGAAAATAAGCCTATAGCTTCTTGGATGGCTTTTCGGGATACAATCAACTTTTGGTTGACCCAAAAGATCAGCACAAAATTGCTTTGCAACAGAATGGGATATATTTGCCTATCGGGTTATGCCATTTGGGTTAACTAATGCTCCAGCCACGTTTCAAAGGTTGATGAGCCATGCTTTCAAAGAATATCTTAGGAAATTCTTAGAAGTATATATGGATGATCTATGCATACATTCATCAATCCAGGATTATCATTTTGAACACCTCAAAAAGGTATTCTAAAAATGTAGACTTTATAGGATTTGCTTAAATCCTAAAAAGTGCACATTCATGGGAAGACAAGGAAAACTTCTTGGACATGTAGTGTCTAAAAATGGCATAGCTACTGATATTGAGAAGATTCATGTCATTACTGATTTGCCTAGACCAACAATAGTAAAGGGGGTACAAGCCTTCATGGGACATTGTGGATATTAGTGACGGTTCATCTACATGTACACTATAATTGCAAAACCCATGTATAGCTTGATTACGCACTTTGAATGGACTGAGACATGTGAAGAATCCTTCATGAAGCTTAAGTAAGCTCTCACCTTAGCTCCAATATTGAAAGCACCAGATTGGCATAAGGTATTCTACGTACATGTAGATGCTTCTAATTTTTCTATCGGTTATATACTAGCTCAACTAGGAGACGGGAAAATTGACTTTCCTATTTCTTATGCTAGCTGGCAATTGAACATGGCAGAAAAGAATTACACCACCACCGAAAGAGAAGGACTAGAAATGATCTATACCGTTAAAAAGTATAGACATTATTTATTAGCCAACAAGTTTGTGTTCTTTGTGGACCACCAAGCTTTGTTGTATTTGGTCAACAAGCCATGCAGCACGGGGAGAATAGTGAGATGGTTCATCATTCTTTTGGAATTTGATTTCATTGTGGTTGTAAAAAAAGGCACTACACATCAACAATCAAATCATTTGTCAAGGATTGTTTCAGGGGAATCACCTAAAGGGGTAGACGATGATCTACCAGATGCCTATAAATGGTCGAAAAACATTGTGTCATTAATGACAATAGCTCAAGTGGATTGTTTCAGGGGAATCACCTAAAGGGGTAGACGATGATCTACCAATGTTTTTCTCTGTAGAAATGATACCTAGATGGTCGAAAAACATTGTGTCATTAATGACAATAGCTCAAGTGGGTTCACAAATACCACTCTCTATCACAATCGGATTAATCGAGTAAATGGCTATGTATCAATTACTAGCTGGAAGGCTATACAAAATAAATCGGGACGGGATATTGCTTTTATGCATTAACCCTGAAGAAAAAGAATAGTACCTAAGTCAAGCACATGTTACCATAGTAGGATTTCACTTTGTGGAAGACCAAACTATGAAACGAATCTTGAGACTTGGAGTATTTTGGCCGACTATGAGGAGAGATGTTAGATCTTTTGTAAAGGATTGCCCTCAATGTCAAAAACAAACACCCATACCTCATGTAACATTGTTTCAAATGTCACCTGTTCCTAAGTGGAGTAATTATCTGGTTACTTACTTATCAAGCCGATCATTTCCTGAGGATATGAGTAAATGCCGTCAAAGAGCAATTGAAACTGAAGCGAGAGACTATGCTCTTATTGGGAACCAATTGTATCAGAGAGGTAAAGATCAACATTTGCATCTTTGTGCAAATGAAAACGAGTATATTCCGATTATAGAACAAGCAGATGCTGGATTAGCTGGAGGTCACTTTTCTAGTGAGATCACCACAAGAGCAATATTGATGGTAGGCATATGGTCACCAACACTTTTTGCAGATGCTAAAGAATATGTTCGAAGGTGTAATGCTTGTCAACGAGCAAAAATGCCAACACGAGTATATAGCATGTCCTTAAGACCAATGATGGGGGCTAGAGCTTTCACAAAATGGGGTATAGATTTTGTTGGACCGATACAGCCACCTGCTTATAGAACTCAAGCTCAATATATCATTGTAGCGATGGACTATTTGACCAAGTGGGCCGAGGCTAAAGCAACTCAAAAGAATGATTCGAGAACCATTGTTGCATTGTTATATGAGTATGTATTCATGAGGTATGGACTGCCAGTAGATATTGTCAGTGATCGGGGAACTCATTTCCTCAATGAGGTAATAGAGTATTTGCTTAATGAGTTTATGGTCATCCATAATAAGTCAGCTCCCTATCACCCACAAGCAAATGGACAAGCTTAGCATATGAATAAAATTCTTAGCTCGGTACTGACTAAAGTGGTTAGTTTAGGAAGGATAGACTGGGAAATGAATCTCCATGTTGCTCTATGGGCTTATCGAGTTTCATTCAAAACAGCTTTAAACGCCACACCCTTTAACCTTGTTTATGGTCTTGATGCCATACTGCTAATAGAATTTCTATTGCCGATATTAAGGGTAGCACAGAATCTTGAGTGAACTGGACACAAATTGTCAAAAAGACTCGAAGGTTTGGAAAAGCTAGACGAGCAAAGGCTAACTGCTGTAGCTCATATCTATGCACAAAAGTGGAAACAAAAACAGTTTTTTGATTCCCACTTAATCACAAAAATCTTCAAGAAAGGGGACTTAGTTTTAGTTTATTCCCTTAAGCAGCACATTCCCAAGTTTAAGGAAAAGAAAAACAGACTGTTTATCATTAAAGATATATCTCCAAGTGGAGCAGTAAAATTTTCCACCCTAGATGGTGAACCAATGGCTAATTGGATTAGTGGATGTCATTTAAAGAAATACAATTTTCCACTAACCAATGAATTGTTAGAAAGAGTGCATGCAGCAAAACAAAGGAAGATCAAATGACAGCAAGTTATTGATGAAGCCCAAGAGAAAGCTCGGCTTCGGGTAACTCAAGCAAAAAGCTGCTCTCAAGAATCAACAGATACCGATTCCCATCAACACTTTGGAAATAGATGATCGACAATGGGAATTACCTAAAGACGCGGTTTCAACAGATGATGACTGGTTAGACAGAATGGATCCGCGCATCAAAGTACAGCTCAACAATCATAGTACCAATGCTTTGGTCGACATAGGAGCTAGAGTAAATGCAGTCAATTATTCCACATACAAGAAGGCAACAAGTCAAGCATTGACGGCAAGAATAGCATCAATCAAAGGATGCAACAAGAACCCAACTCCAACATTGGGAGTAGTCAACTTGAACGTGATAGTACATGGATGTTCATGTCCTCATCAGTTTGTATGCTTACCAAATGAACACATGAATGACATGATGATTCTTGGAATTCCCTAGATGCGAACATACAAAGTAGTACCAGATTGGGATACAAATCACCTAAAGCTATCACCTAGAGGAGGGCAACTCATTGTTCCAATTACACCAAGCAAAGAGGAATGGAAAAGAAGCAATCACCAGACCGACCAAGAAGTAGTCAATCTTCTCCATCCCCTCGACAATCAAATGCTACATATAGCATGCAAGGAGTCAGGCGAATTTGGGTACCAAAAGCACAGCTTAAGGATAAGTGGATTCATATCTGGGTGCCTAAAACTTTACCGACAAAACAAAAGAAGGTTCCAAGGGTTAAAACACAGAGACGGACATCTGCGAGCAAGGAACCTAGCATGGAAATGGTTTGGAAGAAAAAGGAGCACTTATCTTCTCCACAAACTGCAAAACCAATCAAGCATGGGCGAGTTAAGTCTCAAAAGACTCCAACACACTAGGCGACACCAAGCCGACCAAGCTACCAATGGCGAGAAAAAGCTTGACAACAGTCAAAAGTGCTACCAACAGATCAAGAAATCCGTGTGCTAAAGCATCCTGATGGTACAATCAAACAGAGAGCACACAAGCTACAAGATTTGCTCTTTGGAAGACATGAGCAGCAAACCTCGACATCAAAAACTCTTGAGTTAATTACTCAAGACCCAGCTCTTGCACAGCATATTGGTTTGAATTGCATTGATCTTCATAGCATGATAGAGACAAACACGGCTATGCATAGATACGATTGTTCCACCCATGCACACAGTCGTCCCGGAGTACGCCATCTAGGAGGGGTGGAAGGGCACTAAGTACTAAGTACTAAGTAATTAAGGGCAATGTTTGAAGAGGGAGGAAAAAGGTTGATGTTAACGTGTGATTTTTTGCAAAATTTACCTAATAATGCCCTTATAATTCATCATCAAGGGAAAATTCACTGATAATATCTTCCTGATGAGTGTAAATAGTGTATATACTATCAGAAAATCATCAAAAATAGTCCTTTTTGGGTATTTTTCATCATTTTTATTGATAATGAGTCTTAAAAATAGAAAAATCCAACAAAAAGCAATAAAGCTGTGTTTTTCAAGAGATTTTCTTGATTATTGGATTTTTAGTTTACTTTTTTAGAGCATTATTTGCTTTTTTCAAATAAACAGGTCAAAAATTAATAATAAATAGCAGAGAAGCTCAGATGGAAAAACGGAAGACACGATGGTGATCAAAAAGACAAGGCGGACAAGCACAAAAATTTTCAATGAAATCAGAAGATGGAAGCAAGATGCCTAAATTAGGCGGCCATGCCTACTTTTGCAAAATTCTTGCAGAATGAGCTACAGGAATCCGATTAGGAAAATTTTTGAGTTTAACATAGATTTCACAGCCTAGTAGGACTAGTGGGGGAATCTGGGGAAATTTGGTTCGGGAAGTCCGGGTATATATATCCAAGGTAGGCTAAAACCACCTCATTTCCACTTGGAGCCTTTGCAGAGAGAGATTTCGGCCTCTTTCGCACGACTTTTCCGAAGCCCACAGTTGACAATTTTGAGCACCGTCTCACACGAGACATGAGGGGTAAGTTCTTTACTCGACAATGATCCATTTTGTACGGCCGTTAGGTAGTCTAAATCCCTAGAAAAAACCCTAGAAACCGAGCGGTGCACGAAGACCTACGACCTAAAACTGACCTTAGCGGCTTGCCAGCTTGACCAAATCAGATGGGATTTGAACCATAGCATGCCCTAACATAATAGAACCTTTCTATACCATCAGATGACCATTCAAATGGGGTCGAGGGGGTCCCCAGTAGAAATGTTAGGTTTTTGGCAAATGCCAGAATTCCGACCTGACTCCACAAATGACTTGCTTATGAGGTCCATATACAATGTATATGATTGGTTTGGTGAAATCCATCAAGCAAAGCACTCGAAAAGCAAAAAATGGCTCGAAGATTACAAAGCGTCAAATTCGACATACGGGGTCAAATTGACTCCAAATGAGCCAGAATTGGACAGGTTGCTTCACGACTATGTTGCGGACAAGTCCAAAGCCTCAAAGTGGTGTTGACCGACCAACCCAACAGGAAGTGTAGTCACAAAAAGCGGTGATTTCAGAGTCGACAGAGCACAAAGTGATGCCGGCATGACCAAACTTGGCCAAATTCAATTTAGGACTTGTATTAGGTGTGTGAAACATGTCTAGGTCAAAATTGGTAGGTTTTGCAAAGATGTTAACGTTGTTGTAAATAATCGCGATTATTTACTTTTGCATCAATTTTGCTTGGAAATTGTCACTTGACCTCACCTATCATGTGTACACACCTATTACACGCTTGGAAATTGTCACCTGACCTCACCTATCATGTGTACACACCAAAAATCAAGTATGAGCCAAAATGACCACCCATTACTTGTAAAATTATCAAAAAACGCAAAGAAGTCTTTGCAAGCCAAATTTTGGATTATGGACAACATTTCTTGATCCAAATCACCTACTATCTCATACCCAAGGTCTATACAATGCCTAGAACCAATTTGTACCAAAAAATGTCAATTTTAAAAGAAAAGTTAATAATCGCGATTATTTACTTTCTGGTCAAAATTGGGGAATTTTAATATTTTGTCATCATACATCCAAAGTACATTATGTGTTAAGTCCACTAGCCAATTTTGAATCAATCTGGAGCTCAAAATCTCAAATTTCCTTTATATCTATTGTTTCAGAAACCTAAAGCCAAAATCTAGTACCATTTTCACCCTGTGTATCCAAATGAGCCCATATTTCACTCAGAGCATGTATTTGGTATATACTTCACGCCTATATTAAAGCCAAGTTTGCAAAAAGTTGAAAAATTTCCTCAACTGTAAATAATCGCGATTATTTACTTTGGTTGCAAAAATTTGTTTTGACCACACGGTTTTGTTCCTTGCATGTTTTTATGCATCTTTGCTTGTTCAAAAATTATTTGAAGCAAATTGGACCAAATTGTCAGCATTTCAGCCTAAAGGACATTTCAGAGATAATTCCGATAACTCTGCTAACTTTGCACTCTATTCACTGAACAGGAGCCATGCAAGCAGTGGAGAGGGCTAAAAAGAAGCTCAACCAAAAGGAGAAACTACAGGAACTACCCGCTTATCAGCTAGACCCCGAGTCAATGAAAGTGGCATAGGCATCCTACCTCTCCAGAGAACAATTAGAAGCGCACCACACTATGGTCTTCAGCTGGCAGGTTCAAAAGTGAAGAGGGGTATCAGGTGGAGTTGCAACTCCTTCCCAAAGAAGTTTATGATGTAGCTGCCAAGCCAAAAACCAAAGAAGCTAACCACAGGCTGGGGCTTAGGGATTTCTACGAACAAGAGCATTGCGGAGTGATTTTCAGAAGGCTTATGAGCTTCTATCCATGCACCATCAAAGAAGGCGGAACCGCACAGATATCCGACACCCAAGGGAACAAGGTCGAAGTAGTGATCACAAAAGAGATAGTGGCAGAGGCACTCAGACTGCCCACAGAAGGAATGACCATGTGAGCAAGGGACAAAAAAATCGCAGGCACATTTACCAAAGAGATAGCCGCGGCTACATTCGTCGACCTCATTCACAAACAAGTGGAAGAGCCAACCCGTTTGTACCACCAGCACTTCCATTTCTTGGCAAAAAGGCCACCAAGGTACACTACACCAAATCACACCATGGCCACCACATTCACTCAGGTTCTCAAGTCGACAACAAGACAACCAGTGGACCACGTGCATTATGTCTTGACAACCTTGAAGGGCACCAAGAAGGAAGGCAAAATCACGTACTTAGGTGCACCAGAGGTCTTGACACGAATAGCATATCATGCCATCGGCATGGCCAACAACCTACCGCCTGCTCCAGATCAGAATACATGGATATTGGCATCACAACCCTCTCCAAGAGCTACAAGGTCAGGAAAAAGATTTTATAAATGTGATGAAGAGTCAGCTGACAGCTCGCCAGAAAGGCACAACAGTGAGAGCTCTGACAACGAAGAAAAGAGAGCTCGGAGAGAAGAGATGAAAAGAAAAGTTGTGGCCGCACACCAAGAAGAGCCAGCTCAAAAACAAGCGTGCTTTGAAAGAGAGAAACAGGCGTACCAGCGCAGTAGGCAAGCACAAGGGAAGGACCCAGAAAAATGGGTACCCATTGGACTTAAATGCCCTCGAACAAAGCATCATACAAGAAAAGAGGCGGATGATCCAACAAAGCATTTAGCAAGAATGTACCAAGAGGCTGAAGCTCTAAAGTTGAAGGAGGCAGAAGAAGCTGCTAAGAAAGCCAAGGAGGTGGAAGACCAAAGGCAAGTCGAGGAAACGGCTAGACAAGAACAAAGTTATGGATCTCCCCAACCCACCTCACCGCCTACAGAACAACAAGACCATCTCATGCCTAGCCCACCACCATCACCGGTGGGCAAAGACACCAATGAAGAAGCGGAGCTTGACAAAGAAAAAGATTTTGAGTCCATCAAACAAATAGAATCCGCACAAGAAGCTGACCAGCACGAGAGAAAAAAAGAAAAAGAGGCCGAGCCACTACAGGAGAAGGCCGATGAACATACTCAAAAACCAGAAGAGAAAAACGCAAGTGGATCTAAACAAGAGTCTGATAAAGAAGCAGATGCAGAAAAAGATTCTACCACTGCACATGAGACAAAACCTGAGCCAGAGAAGGAAGAAAGGCCGGCACCTGAAGAGACAGCAAGGTTGCAGCCAACACCCTCTATTTCTACTCAGTCAAAAACTGTCGAGGCATCAAAGCCTCAGGATACCCAAGAAGAAGACCGACCATCTACCTCTACACAAGAACCACCAGTAGTTACGACGCAGCAAGAAGCCACACATGAGGCTGCAGGCACATCTCAACTGGCAAGACAAGAGGAGTGGCAATCAAATGACGAGGTAATAGTACAAGTCAATGAATATGCACGGCAGATGCAGGAAATGACGGAAAGACTCCGCTCAGCAGCATTAAACTGCAACACAAAGGCCAAGGAACTTGAGATGGTGATCGACTCTCCTCAAGGAGAGTTAGAAGATAGGATGATTGTCATCACAGATCTTCTAAGGCAGGTGCAAGAGATGAAGGAAGAAGCGGAACAGCATCAGTTAGCCAGAGATAGGTAACAAAAAGAAATGGAGGAGTTAGGTGATCTACTCACCAAATTATCTGATGCCTGCAAAGCAAAAGATGAGCAGCTGACAGAAGTTACGAATGAACTTCTTACGACATCTCTGTCAGCTCAAAAAATTCAGGTGCAATTAGATGTTTCCAATGCCTCGTTACGGTATTCTGAACAGCGGATCAATGGTCAGGCAATTTTCTTACGGCAAATCAGAGAAAATCCAACTGCGACCTCGATCAAAGGAACTGACGAAGTGTACAAGGCACTCGAGAAGAAAAACAAAGACCTTGAATTGGAATTAAAGCTAGAACAATCACAGTGCAGGAACCTGGCACTGATGCGGGTTCAGAGAGAGGAGGAGCTTCGAAAGGAGATAGCAGAACTAAAGAGAATTAATCAACTCCTCAGAGATGGGAAACCAGACACGTAGGAAGAGGCAGGCACTTCAGAGCCTCCACAGATTGACATACCCTCGGTCTCATTTGCTAAGTTTGAGACACAGTCCACAGCAGAGCTGAGTGGTGATGAAGATTTTCAGATTAACATCACGGATGAAGACACAGTGCCAATGGTCCAGCTGTCAAAAGCTGAAGAAGACGCACTGAAGGAGAAGATCACAATAGAGGTGGATGGGCAGTGGAAAGCCGCAATGGATTGGGAGTTGAGAGTTTTACACTCTGTCAACGTCACTCAACTCACTCCCAATCATATCAATGCTCAATGGCATCAACAATCCCTTCTGTACCCTCGCATCAAAGTGGAATTATAACAGTGAAAGAAAGGCTGTACAAAGCTATGCAAGAACATGACACAAATAAAGACCACCCAAAGTGGAGGTTAAGCTAGTTGAACAAGAATTTGAGATACCTGATTTTGTTCACAAGAGCACTTGCAACCCTTCAAAGAGATCCAACCTTCTGTCTTGTACCCAGAGTAAGGACATGGCAAGTGCATGAAGCATTGCAAAAGAAGAGGCCAACTTGGCTTAACTTCCCCAGGCTGCCAGCTCCAGAGAGAGGATAGGCAACAAAAGAATACATAATGAAAACCCTAACGGGCGCCATGTCTTTCTTCAAGAGTCTACCAGACCTCTCCTGTGCCATGTTATGTAAGATTTGCAGAATGTTGCTAACATGCATACAATTTTTTAATGAGCCTCAGCAAACAAGAGCCCCATGGCTATCATTTTTGGAAGGAAACAAAGGCTAAAGCTACGATCTGAGTGGGCAACCTTCAGAAGAAGTCCTTTACGGATTCTATACCAGATGTATGTTCTTGCCATCAAATAATATGATGGCCTTTGAAGAAGCATTCTACACTGGATTCATCACCTTGCGAACGAAGATATTTGCGCTGGTGATCAGCAACCTAACATCCAGGTTTGTAGGCTACTTAGCGGTGGAGCTGAAGAATAAAGTAACAATGCAATTTTTGCAAGTGCCCGAAAAAGAGAGAAGAATCAGATACCAAAAGGCACTAGACGCACTTAAAGACCGCCTCGCTAGCCGTCAACCCGAAGACTATTTCAATACATAAGCTTTGTCAAGGGACGACACAGGCGAGGAGGGGGGAATGTTAGCGGCAAGCTAACACAGACACCATTTTTTGGAGTTCTCTTTGTAAAACATTTATTATTTTGATAAATCGGGAATATTGTAACTCCTATTTTCTCGAATAAACTCCGAGGCTACAAGATTTCAGATTGTATCAGCCAGTCATTACCCAGCTTTGGTAGAACTTCAGAGTATTAGTTTTGACCACCCAAAAACCTTGGCTAAGGTATAAAAGCCAATTTTTGTAAGTTTTATATAAGTTTTTGGATAAGAAATACACAGCATGAGCTAACGGTGCTCACTTCTCTCCTTCTTGCGCTTCCTACTCCCTCTCCGGTTGTCACATTGCAATTGCGT
Source organism: Adiantum capillus-veneris (assembly GCF_014529385.1). Classification (NCBI taxonomy): domain Eukaryota; kingdom Viridiplantae; phylum Streptophyta; class Polypodiopsida; order Polypodiales; family Pteridaceae; genus Adiantum; species Adiantum capillus-veneris. Next base: position 5,293,334 of record NC_140939.1, on the reverse strand, counting down.
TTGTTGCATTGCAACCGAAGGTAAGAGCTCTATACATTGACGTAATCCATTCACAGTATTCCGTAGATTTTGGGGTCACTGACCCGTGACCTAATGTCATCATAACTAGGAATTTACACTTTTAAATCAAAAACTAAGCATAGGCAGGGTATTGGGGCATCATTTTGCTAAGCATTTAGATGCATTCAGGGTCGAAAACGACTAGGTCAAAAATCCATTGCTGTTAATAATCGCGATTTTGGAACTTGACCTAAAGTGGGGTTTGAGACCATAAGCATGTGTACTTAGGTCTTATAAACTTGTCCTAGAAGTTTTGTTATGTTTGAATGTCATTTGATGTTGTGACGGACGTGATTTGTTTGCCGATGAGCGATTGGCTTTTGGTGATTTCAGTCACTTGAGTGAAGCTTAGTTAGATGCGAGTTGTTAGTTGTTTTCCAAGAGATTGACAACCTCTTGTAGCCTCTATGCACTAGTCGAGTCAGCTTCGTCCCATGGTTTGAGAAATTAATCGTGGTTCTTGCTAATACTGCAATAAGATAGGATGGTGAGGTTAGACATGCGCCCCACATTATTATTAGTATTTACGTGTATTTTCCTACTAGATCCTTGAATTGTTAGCATCTAGTTAGCATAGACATGAATTTTCCTAGTTGTTTGTAACCATGGTCTACCTAGAATCATCCCATAGGCTCCCTACACATATAGGACTAGGAAGCTAGTCTTGAACTTTACCGACTTTGATCTGCATGTTCGCAAGGCTTGGATCACCCTGTGGTCAACCATTTTGACTCTTAGTGGTGTTGTTTTCAAATCAATAATCTCCAATTTTTGGCTCAAACGCTCTCCGAGGATGTTGAGTCTAGCTCCTCCATCCAGTATTACACCTGATAATTATTCCCACTATCTCTTGACCTTATAATCAACTTAAATAATTGGAACCTCATCATCCTTGATGGCTGCCAGGTGCATTGCTCTTGCTTCAGCTTCAGTCTTCCTCCTCTGCCTAATGAACTTTACAGTTTCTAGTAATGTGCATCAGATATCATCTTATTCTAATGTTAACTTATAAATCCTTTCATACACCTTTACATATATTTCATCATGTTCATTACCAAAGCTACAATCTAAATTGGAATATTTTTGCTCTGTTTGGGTGTCTTCATAGTTCTACTAGGCTAACTTCCGTGGTGACACTATGATGGACTCTTTGTTTGATCCTTCACCACTTCAGTACCTCCAGCTTTGGCCAAGTCTGATCTAACTTGCCGTACTTCTTCAGCTAGACTCTAAACTGCAACTCATGAATTCATTCAATCCAAATAATGCCTTCTTTTCGTACTTGCTCTTCTTGAACTTTTGAAGGCTAAGGTTTTTGAATTATACAAGAATCTAAAAACTCTGGATGTTCTGACATCTTTTTTGCCTTTTTTTTGTAATTTTAGCTGCCAGCTCTCACTGCTCTTGCCATTCATCCACTACCTTGTGTTTGCATTTTTCCTTCCATAAAACTTACTATTGCTTGCACTTCTTGGTTTCAACAGTTCGCTGCTTCTCAGGTTCAAGTAGAATTTCTTCAATTATGATACCTTTACTTTTGGTTATTACTGTGACTGGCATTGGTTCTAGTGCCTTTTGTTTAGGCCCCTTTGGTTTGGAAGCATTAGAGCATTGTGCTGCAAAGTGATTGTATTTCCCACATGTATAACAATTGAATCTTATTTTTCCAAAGTCTCCTCTTCCTCTACCTTGGACGGTACTCTCATGGTATCTGCCTATGCCATTACTAGTAATTTTACTAGTTTCAGTATTCCTAGAACCACTTGTTCCATTTGCCTTCCTCACTGCCTCATGATTTGTTAGTGCAATCATTGATAAATATTTTTCCTTCTTGAAATGATGAATCCTAATGCCACATCTACTCCTTAAATGCCCATAGGCAATTCAGTATGTACATTGTAAGTATTTATCACATCTGTGGTCTGTCAAACTATATTTTGAACACTAAATCTCCATCTTTTTGACTGAAGGCCTGTTATTAGCTATTTCAATCATTTGCTTCAACATCTTTTCCAGATTTCTGGTCCATGATCCTTCTTGGTTTTACCCTTTTCATCTGAGTCACTCTCAGATGAGTTGGTGTCCGGGGATATGTGTTCAAAAGGTGAGCCAGGAAGGCATGGGGCCTCTAGCTGTGAGAGGTGTGTGAGAGAGAGAATAGTAGACACAAAAAACTCCGGCAATCATCATAATCATAACTAAATCTTGAGTACATCTTAATCAATAACCAAAGGCCAATAACCAAAGGCCAGCCGTTAACGGCACCATCACTTGGATTACATAACGATTAAGGAGTTAAACCAAAGTGGGCTGTTAACGATACCATTGATTGGATAGAAATAAAAAGTAAGGAGTTTAAGCTCCCTTTACAACAAGAGTTTAGTGAAGTTAACTTAGCATAAACTGAATTGAGTGCCCAATGGTGAAGACAAAATTCTTCGTGATGATGATTGTAAAGCTCTTGATGATCTTGATAATGATGGTGAAACGCTTCTCTGTTGCTCTTCATTGCCTCAAAAGAAGAACTATCCAAAACCTCTCTCACTAACTGCCAAAAAGAAGAACTCGTCTTTTTAGTGTAAATTGGATTATGTATCAATAAAATCATTGCAAGCACATATCAAAGCATTTCCAAGCATAGCACACTTGGCATACATCTTGTCCAAAGCATTGCCAAAGCACCTTATTAGGAATATATCTCAACCACTGTAGTGACGAGCACAAGTCCCACCTGCATATCCAACTATCAATGCATTGCAAGAGATGAAATTTTGGACTAGATGATCCTCGAGCACTTATTTCTCTATTAAGTGCACCATATTTGGCATACATATCATTAAACTCGCTTGTTATTAAGCCTTGGTCACTATTCAATAAACATATAGCCATCAAATAATCTTAGCTTTTATCCCTTTTCTCTTTTCCCCATCATGGAGGCGGAGCGGCACGACATCCACCCCCTCTAAACCTCCACAGCCTCTATTCTATTCAATGGTTTGTCTTCAATCTACATCTTATTATATAAGAAATTTAAGCTTCTTTCCATCAAGCTCACATAGTTGGTAAGTACATGAAAAAAAAATATAAGGTCTAAACCCTGTCAATGGTCTAGCTTTTTCATTTTGTGATTTCCCATCACAAATCTTTGCACCTTATCCGACGTATCTCCAAAACACCCAATTAAGAAAAACCCTGTTTAGTGAAGCCCACCAAACTCAAGTATGCTCCAGCTAATTGTGCACACATCTTGACCGTCAAGCTCGATTCAGGGAACTCTGTTAAGCTCAAGTATACATTAGCTTGTCTGCATATGGAATGGCCATCAAGTCCTTCACTTCAAGTTTTGGCAATGCAACCAACCCAAAAGATGTGAAGATACTTCATCAATTTTCCAAAGAATTCAAATGAAAGCTACCCATGTATGCTTACTAACCACAAAATCAAAAACTCTTTCCCTCATAACATAAATCCAAAAACAAAACCTAGTGCCAAGCAACCTACTACAAGAAAATAACTGATGTCCTTTGAATCCATAATTTGCACTTCAGTAGCCCCCATAATCAAATAGGATAAAAAGGAATTTCCCAAACACTAAAGCAGCATAACATTCACATAAGCATACTTTGCTTGTATCAACCAACATCAAACAATTTTGGTGCAGGAATGCTATTCCTTGATCCAAAAAGAAGCAACTACAATGCATACCCAAAAGTGCCCATTCATATTGAATCTTCTTTTGAAGATCCTTAGAATCTCGTGGATCAAATATCATTGAGAGAACATAGCATTGATGGGCCCCACAATATACTAAAGGATCACCTAAAGCATAGTCCATCACCCACATCCCATAAAATTTTGCAACTTTAGCTCGTTACTAGCAAGCATAAAAGAGGGCTAACTTCCTTTTTTCTGGCATCCGAAACAACACTAACATAAGCATAATTAGAAATAGCATCCAAATCCAACCATAACTGGTGTATTTCCAAGGAAATAAATAAAATTTTGCACCTTTTCTAGTATCCATGGTGATTTAGCATCATCACCCCCCTATGACCACATAGTCATCATGAAGAACCTTATAACAATCTGTACATGTAGCATCAGAGGCTTTTTTTCTTGAGATTCCAGCTTGATTATAAAAAATAGCCCCAACCTGTAAATTTCATCCATAGCACCCTCCACAAGAATGGTAGAGCCTTGAAAATATTCATCATCCATCAAAGAGCTAGAAATTGCTTCATCTTGCAACCCATGAGAAGGCATAGAAGGAAGAACTGCCTGGATATCCGTCACTTTAGTCGTATAAAAAATTTTAGACACATTAAAGACTTCATCCTCCATGTAAACTTTATTTTTTTCTCTGTCATCTTTTGCTTTATATGCATCTATGTGACACAAAATTTCTTTGACACCCTGCACCCCCTCTAAAGGGGTAAATGCATTAGAAAGATTTTCTATGCTATTATGATCATCTCCTTCAGAACTAACCAAGAAACCATTAATTATGGAATCTTTTGCTTCTTTTGTGATAACAACAACTACACACATATTGTTACAACAAACATAGAATCTCTGGCGTTCTCATGCCCATCTTGTGTTGGATCCACAATCTTTGACACTTCATCAATTGTTGTGTATACAGTAAGTTTATATGTGTGATCATCTTTAGTAACCCTATTGATCTTCTCAACTTCACATGATTCCATGATGTTGAAGATTCCATGAACACCCTACAAAGGCTCATCTTCTTCAAGAACTCCTTGAGAGCTGCTCATGTCAAGGTCAGTAGCTTGCAAAACACTTGCTACATAGTCTATCTTCACTCGAACCACTAACGGAGGTAACTTCCATGCGAGCAATCTTTGAAAAAATTTCACCAATTTTTCTTTCAACATTAAATTCATTTTTTACCTTTGCTAGGTCGCTCAAAATATAGTCCTCTAAAACCAAATTTGCTACTTCCAAAGCTGTATTTACTTTGGTTTTTCTCCTTGCAGAAATGTGCTCCCAGAATCCATCATAGTTGAGGAATTGCATCTGATCCCCTTCACTTTTATTTAAGATAATCTGGCTTTGTTTAATAATCAGCTTCATTTCCAATTCCATGATCCTTGAGATTTTATGAATAAATCCATGTGCAGAATAGTTCTACCGTATGGGATATGCTTATGCCATCTCTTGAACTTGATCCTTAAACTCGGAGCTTACAAATTCTTCAAAATTTGCAATCATCCTATCTTTTGGAACCCTTCAACTCTTCATCTCAGCTTCATAACATGCAATAAAACCCTTTGGATCATACCCTTGAAAATCATGGTATTGTTCCCATACGGCATTCAGTGACATCTCCAACACATCATCAATTTGCCTTTTCAAATTTACGGCTTTCACTTCAAGCAGACATCCCTAAACCAATTGCAGCATCTTTGAAAAATCTAAAATTGTTGACTTGCCATCAAGCCTTTTTGAATTGAACTCTTGATTAAAATTATGACTTGGTCTGACTTCTTCGTATTCACCTCCCACCCCTCCTTTTGAGTCAAGTTCACCAAGAATGTTGGGGGATATGTGTTTGAAAGGTGATCTAGAAGGCGTAGGGCCTCTAGCTGAGAGAGAGAGAGAGAGAGAGAGAGAGAGAGAGAGATTATTAGACACAAAAAACTCTGACAATCATCATAATCATAAATAAATCTTGAGTATAGCTTAGTCAATAGCCAAGCAGGATTGTTTATGGCACCATCACTTGGATTACATTAGGATTAAGGAGTGGAACCAAAGCGGGCCATTAACGACATTGTTGATTAGGTTAAACTTCAAATTAAGGAGTTTAAACTCCCTTTACAAGAGTTTAGAGAAGTTATCTTAGGCATAAACTGGATTGAGCGTCCAATGATAAAGACAAAATGATCTTGATAATGATGGTGAAACTCTCCTTTGTCGCTCTTTTTAACCTCCAAAATAAGAACTCTCAAAACTTTCAAGAGCAACCGAGCTTACTTCCCTTGTCTCTTTCATGCCTCTTTTTGAAAAAGATTGAAGCCTTGTCGAGGTTGAGTTAGAGGAAGAGAGTCCTTCTAAGCTTAGTTTGGAGAGAAAGAGAGCTCCCTTACTTTGCCTTCCTTCTCCTCTTCTTCTCACCATGATCTGTCCTTCCCTCCTGCCTTTTTAAAACATGGCTAATCTCCCCTTTCATGCCCCAAAAAAAAATTTCTTAAAATAGCCCCTCCCTAGTTTCCACAATGACGACGTCGTCATTGTGGGAACAGGGTTGCTGATGTGGCAGGTAGGTGGTGTAGCTTTGCCAAATCATCCACCAATGATGCCGAGTAGGAGTTCCATGCTATCCTCGTCAATTCCCACTTCATGACCACCACCATCTCAGCATCGCTCAGTTGTCGCGAGCATCGCTCTCTCCCCCTGCACCCTTGTACACTGCTGCCAGTGCTTCCATCTTTCTTATTTCCCCCCTCTTTCATATAATTACCTCCTTTATTAGATGGGTGTCCACCCCTTTGCCTTGGGCAGCCCTCCTCCATACCCTTGAGCGGCCACTTTTGGCACCACATTTGGTATACATTATTACCCAAGACATTGCGTTGCAAAAAATTGGATTGCGTATCAATCAAAGCATTGCAAGTAAAAATCAAAGCATTGCCAAGCACAACACACTTGGCATACATCTTGGCTAAAGCATTTCCAAAGCACCATATTAGGCATATATCTCAGCCACAATAGTGCTAAGCACAAGTCCCACTTGTATACCCAGTTATCAATGCGCTGTAAGAGATGACATTTCGAAGTAGATGCTCCTTGAGCACTTATTTATTTATTAAGTGCACCATATTTGGCATACATATCATTGAACTTGCTCGTACAAATCCTTGGTCATTGCTCAATAAACATATAGCCATTAAATAGGCTTAAATTGCATCCCTTTGCTCTTTTTTCCATCATGGAAGTAATGATGGCACCACACTAGAAGTAGTGATGGCCTCTAACCCTTCAGTTGATGACTCACTGTCACTAGATTGCCTTTTCTTGTAGACCTTCTCCTTTTTGGCTTGATGCTCCAATTTCAGTGCTCTTTGAATCAAATCATCAAATTTCTTTTGTTACCATATACATGTGGTAGTGATGTGTGTGAACACACTAGGACCGCCAGGGCATTTTTTCCCTCTTTAGGAGGTTTTTTCCCCCGAGCATTGTATATAAGCCCATCACTCTAGGGCTCTCTATCTTTCCATTGCACACTAAGCAACACACTCTCTATTGTGTACCTTGAGCTTCCTTCGTTTCTCCAAGCTATGTGCGTTTCTGTGCAACCCTAATTCCGACAATTGGTATCAGAGCAGGTTACGTCCTCCCGAGCTTAGTCGCCAGCTGCTCCAGCACACGCCTGCTCACTTTCTCCGATTACAGTGAGGTTTGGCGAGCGTTCACAGGTTGACAAATATTTTGGGAGATCTCATAGATCTTAGTCTACTCAGATTTTTGATTCGGGCTCATTTCGGCCTCCGTTTCCACTACAGGCAAGTCTGCACAGGCAATTTTGTCATTTTGTGCAGAATTTATGTCAATGCCAATTTCTGCATAACAAGTGCCTTACAGTCTTCTACAGTTTGTGCTATATAGCACGTGTTGTTCTCGCTCCATTTTGGGCAGTTTTCACATCAGTTGCAGCATTTACCATGGCTGACAATAACACAAATGTCTTCAAGATGTTTGATGTTGAGGACAGGTTGGATGGGGACAATTACCCTATGTGGGCTTATATGATGCAACACGTTCTTGTGTCAAAGGGCGTTACGAATATTGTGCACGGCATTGACGTACGTCCTCGTTTTGAGGATGTAGGTGATGTTGAGGATGTTACAGGTCTTGCTACAAGGATTGCTGCTATTAGAGTTGTTTTGCCTTCGGTAGAACAAGCTTGTTGGGATGTTAAGGATGCACACGCTCATTCATTGACTGCGTTGTTTGTGAAGCACACCATTGTTCCTCACATTCGTTCAGCAAAATCTGCAAAACAGGCTTGGGATATATTGGATGGCCTTTATGCAAGTCGCAATGAGGCTAAAATTGCTTTGCTACGTAAAGAGCTGGAGTTGAAGATTATGCATGAGGAAGATGATATGGACACTTTCCTTGCTAGTGTCAAGGATATCAATGAGCAAATTATTTCTGCAGGTGAAGTCATTTCAGACAGTTCCCTTGTGCAAACTATTCTTGAGGCCTTACCAGATTCTTACCAGACTTTTGTGAGTACTTGGAGACTTATGACCCAAGGAATCCAGAAGTTGTCAAGTTTGATGCATTATGCACATTTCTGTTGCAAGAGTCACTTTCCAAAACAAATAGGACTAGATAGCGTGTAGTTGAACAGGCTTTTATTGCTTCTCAGAAAAAGGGTGGTAACAGCAATGTAGCCACTTCTTATGGTTCTGCTGCGAGTGGCAAAACTTCTGTTTCTAATTCTTCTGTTGGAAGCACTTCGTCTGGCAATTCTGGTGATAAGGGCAAAAAGAAGATGCGTTGCCATTATTGTAAAGCTAATGATCACTTGATCAAGCAATGTCCTAAGTTGAAGGACAAAGAGGCTAAGAAGAAAGAGGGTGGTTCCACTGCACATGCTGGTTCCACTACAAATGCAGCCATTGTTGAGTCTTCTCTGAAAGAAGACTGTAATGTTGATATTGATGCAGAATGGGCTTATAGCGCAAAGTAAACTTACAATCCTGTTGTCCATGATGCATGCTTGTCAGTTGCTGCAGATTCACATGTGTGTATTTCGATAGTGGTGCTACAAAGCACATTACCTCACATTGTGAAGTGTTCACCTCTCTCGAATTTGTCCCTCATGGGAATTCTGTCACTTGTGCCAACAATGCCTCTTATCCGGTTCAAGGAGTTGGAAAGATTGTGTTTACTACTACTAATGGCAGTTCTTTCACACTTGTCGATACACTTTATGTACCTGGGATCAAGAAGAATCTTTTGTTTGTATCTGCACTTGCTAGACTTGGACTTGTAATCAAATTTGTGGTGATGAAATCGTTGCATCTGGGCTTTTGTTCCGTGAGCTGAATAAGCTCACTTTGTATGACAAGTGTGGACAAAATTTTGCAAATGCAGTTGCAGATTCAAGGGCTATTTCAGATGCAAAACTTTGGCTTGCACGTTTTGGTCATCTAAATTTTGCCAATTTGCTGCGTTTGCAAAAATCTGGTATGGTTGCTTCTTTGCCACCTCTTGAAGCACCTGTCAAACATGTTTGTGAAGGCTGTATTTTGGGTAAGATGCAGCATTCTAAGTTTCCAAAGGATGGTTCAGTTCGGGCCACATGCAGGTTGCAACTTGTGCATAGTGATGTTTCTGGGCCCATGCAAACTCCGTCCTTGGCAATTACCTTTACTTCGTGACTTTCATTGATGATTACTCCACGCATGCATGGGTATTCCACTTAAAGCAAAGTCCAAAGTTTTTATGTGCTTCAAATAATTTCTGGCTATAGCTGAAAATGTCTCAAAATGTACTATGGGCACCCTTTGTTCCGATCGAGGGGGGGAGTATATGTCTCATGAATTTAATGCATTTATGGCTAGTCATGGGATAAAACACCAATGTACAGTGCCTTATACACCTTAGCAAAGTGGTGTTGCTGAGAGGAAAAACAGGTCACTTACGAAAATGGCACGATGTATGGTCAAAAGTCAAGCTTTGCCACATTCTTTTTGGCTTGAGGCCATCATGTGTGCCACTTATGTACTAAACAGGTGTGCTACAAAAGCTTTGCAGTCTATTACTCCATATGAAGCATGGCATGATAGAAAGCCTTCTATTGAGCACATGCATGTTTTTCGTTGTTTGGCATATGCTTTGGTGCCACAAACACAGCGCAGAAAATTGGATGATAAGGCTATCAAATGTATTTTTGTTGGTTATAGTGCTGAAATCAAAGGTTAGAGGTTGTATCATCCGCAAACAAAACGTATTCTGGTTTCACAGGATGTAGTGTTTGTGGAAGATTCTATTCAGCCCTTGCTGTCATGTACTAGAGACAGTAATGTGAGCTCACAGGACATTTATGACACTTTGTTGCCTCTTTTCAATGGTGGAAATACAAAAGTAAGTTCCAATGAGGCAAATGTACAGCCTATGGGGGTTTTTGAAAATGTTACAGATCAGCCTATTACTGATGCAGATATACATGATGCACTTGATGAGGAAAGGGCTGAAAATGAGAAGGCTAGAGGTATGCCAAAATTGCTGGTGCACACTTTGCGTGACAGTAAATTGGATGCACCGTTGTCTAGTCGTACTCATTCAGGCTCTCACCATGCATCATCAGATTGTTATGCTTTCGCTGTGTCTAGCTTACATGATGTTGAGGAACCTCTGTCTTTTAATGAAGCACAGAATTCAAAAAATTGGATGGCTGTCTGATGCACTTATAGAAAATGACACATGGACTTTATGTGATTTGCCTACCGGCAAAAAGGCCATTGGTACGAAGTGGGTTTACAAGTTGAAACGCAAGCCGGATGGTGAGATTGATCGCCATAAGGCTCGACTTGTTGCAAAGAGTTATGCATAGCAAAAAGGCATAGATTATGAAGAGACTTTTGCTCCCACTTGTCGTATGACTACTGTGCATTTTCTATGTGCATTGGAGCTCATTTTGGTTGGGATCTACATCAATCAGACATTGTTACTGCTTTCTTGAATGGTGACATATTTGAGGAAGTTTATGTAACGCAGCCTCGCGGTTTTGTCATAAAAGGACAAGAGGACAAAGTGTGCAAATGTAACAAGGTTTTGTATGGGTTGAAGCAATCTCCTCGTGCTTGGTATGAGAAAGCTGACACTCATTTGGTCAAACAAGGCTTTCATAACAGTCCAACAGAAAGCACATTGTATGTAAAGCGTGAGGGTGATGTACTTTTCATTGTGGTTCTTTATGTAGATGATTTGTTGATCAATGGACCAAATGAGAGACATATTGCTGAATTTAAGGCTAATTTGAATGCTACTTTCAAGATGAAAGATTTGGGGTTGTTGCATCATTACTTGGGTATACAGTTTAAGCAGTGTGATGATGGTATTGCCTTATGTCAAAAAAGTTACATAGAGACATTGCTATCTAAGTTTGGACTTGAGGATAGCAAACCTATTGCCACTCCCATGAAACAGGTTTGAAGTTGAGTCTACAGGATGCTGGTGATCCTGTTGATGTCACTCTTTACCAAACTGCTATTGGCTGCCTCGTTTATGTATGCAACACGAGGCCAGATATTCAGTTTGCAGTCTCACAGGCCAGCAGATTTATGCATAGCCTAGGGTCTAAGCATTGGCAGGCTGTCAAGAGGATTTCCCGCTACCTTATGGCACTTTACATCTTGGCTTGTTTTATCCCAAGGGGGGATCATTGCCACCAGACTTACATGCTTTTTTGGACTCAGATTAGGCTGGTTGTTTTGACACGTAAGTGTCCACAAGTGGTTTTGTTTCATGCTTGGCAGCTCATGTATATCACGGTTGAGCAAGAAGCAACCTAATGTGGCCACTTCGAGTTGTGAGGCTGAGTACAAGGAAGTTTTCACAGCTACGGTTGAGTGTGTATGGCTCAGACACCGTATGGCTGATTTGGGTGTTGGACAGGACACTACCAACACTATCTACACTGACAGTCATAGTGCATTGGCAGTTGCAAAGAACCCAATTTTTCATGCTTGCACAAAGCACATTGAGGTGCATTACCACTATGTCAGGGAGAGGCTCTCAGCAGGAGAGATCAGCTTGGCTTATGTGCCAACACAGGACAACCTTGCATATCTTTTCACAAAGACATTGTCTCGTGAGAAGCTTGAAGCTTTTTCAAAAGCTTTGGGCTTACTCCCCTTTGTGGACTGATCATGTCCTCAGGGCATGGCACTTCCCTTCACGCATGTGCCAGCTCTCGTTCATCGCATCACTCCAGGGGGGATTTGTTACCATATACATGTGGTAGTGATGTGTGTGAACACACTAGGACCGCCGGGGCATTTTTTTCCCTCTTTAGGGGTTTTTTTCCCCCAAGCATTGTATATACACCCATCACTCTAGGGCTATCTATCTTTCCGTTGCACACTAAGTAACACACTCTATTGTGTGCCTTGAGCTTCCTTTGTCTTCTCCAAACTGTGTGCATTTCTCTGCAACCCTAATTCCAACATCTTTGTGGGTGTTGGAACCTCCTATCGCCTTAACTTCTTGCTTATGAAACCATTAAGGAACCAGGCTCGCATCCTTTTTTGTGATGAAGGCTCTTGTAGTTGTTTGGTCAATTCCTTAATCTTCTCCACATCGCTTTTGATTAACGATTGTCCTTGCTTGGTTTTATCCAATTTACATAGTATATCCTCAACACCCCTATTATTTGATCATCTAAGACAAAAACTTTAATCAGCTTGTTGTAGGATCTAAGCTCGTAAGCTAGATAATGGTAATACCATTCTCTAGCTGCCTCTTTTAGTGCCTGAGGAGAATGTTTTCCCCATTCGTCCTCATCTATGTCCTTGAGTTCAGCATATTGTTCAAAGGCTTGGATGTGTATATTTGGGTCATCTTTCTTTCCGCCTTTGAAAACTAAAAATGGGATTTGCAAGTGAGTAGAACATCCATGGTGACTGGTTCTGATTTTGTCAACTAGTTTTTTGTCTTTGGATCTTCTTTTACTATAATGATATGTATCAGCTTCCCAATCATTGTCTTTTTTAGTCTCAATCATAATGTCTTCCTCCATCTTCTTTGTTGGTTTTTGTCCTGCTTATCAATGACTTCTCTTTGCCCTCACTTTCTTTAGTATGTTTTCTATATAGCCTATGCTAAGATCCATAAGATCGGGTCTGTCTTTTTGGTTTTTTTGCACGTCTCCACTTGGAATGGGTAGAGTGTTGAGGACTCCTTGATTTATCAGTTGTTATTGGTTTTGGGGGAACCTGTGTCCCCACATATTTACAGTGTCTCTTTTCATAGAATTTGAGAGGTATACTTTGATACTTGTGTAGAAAACTCTAGAATGTCTAGCCTCTTTTTTTTTTTTGGAGCACCAAGTTGCACACTAAGCAACTTCCCTGGTTTTAGTGATTTGTAAATGCACCTACTTTGGGAGCTTATTACGTCATGTTAGTTAGAATTTGTTCCTCCTCATAATGTTCCCTAAAGCATATGGGTCAATGTTATTATATGAATGTTAGTTAGAATTTGGTCCTCCTCATAATTTTTCCTAAAGCATATGGGTCTTGTGACTATGGTCAATCAAGGATTTTGGAATTGAAGCCCAATCTTAGGAATTGTGATTTTTTGCCTAGACCTTAAAAAAGACACTTATTATGTTTTTTTAGGTTACCATTCTACTGTGAACAAGAATCTCTCCTCAGAATTAAATTGACAGCAAATGAAAATCTTGCAAATGAATTGTATGAACGTACTTTCTTCCTTTACCATGAGTTGCATCGCTACGTGATCATTATTGCTCTAATATTATGGAGAGAGAGAGAGAGAGAGAGAGAGAGAGAGAGAGAGAGAGAGAGAGAGACCATGTATGCTCCTAAAGATTGATTCATATTGAGGGCAATCTACATATATAAAGGTGAGACCAAGCTATGAAAAATGAGGCATATATAGCCCCAACATGTTGACCTATAGATACATTATAAAACTTAAGGTTTTCTCCATAACCTCATCATATTAATTAATGAAAGAGGACTTGAAAGACCAAAATTTTTCCCTTTGTAGAGTTTTCAAGTTTTGGGTTTGTTCTTATGATAAAAATTTGGTCTAAGGACTAAGTTATGAAGCTCGAGTTATTGCTATGATAAATTTGTTACAATCCATAAACCTTGAAATCTATGAAAATCTTCTTTTGATTTAAAATATATTCAATTAAGGAAATTTTGTTAAAATTGCACTAGACTTTATTATTTTTCCATCTTAAAACTTATTGTTATAATCTAAATATGGTATTAATTTTGGAAAATTAAAAACTTGTCTATGTTCTTTACCTCATAACTAACCTAAGGCATGAACATGACCTATAAACCTTGTTTCTAGCTTCACTAAAAATTATGACAAGTTTTTGGAAAAACATGACACTTTATGTCTTAGGACACTTGCATATCCAATTACAAAACTAGTGTTAAGACATTTTACTATAAGCAAATGGCTACCTGATTCTCTTAAATTCGCATGAAGACGACACATTTGAGATCAAAGTAGTACATATAGAAACATCATAATTCTTGTTTTGTATTTGAAACATGTGTCCTCCCTATGCAAGAATACAATGCACAAATTAGGACCCATATACTCAGTTTTCACTCATGGAGGACACATGTTCAAAATCCTTAATAAAAAGATTATTCTCAAAGAAGTATCCTCCCTACACAAATTTAGTAGGTTTGGACGGGGATTCGAGTACAAGAAAATCAAGCAAGGAGGACACAACTTTAATGGAAGTTACACATGATATCCAGATCTTATACTCTAATAAGAAGTTTCCTCCTAATGCAATTTTGATAGGCCCAAACATGCATCTTAGTATGTTAAATTCATGTCAAGAAGACACAAGTAAAGGGAAAAAAATGTTGCTACTTCAAACTCAATAAATAATTGAGAAAAACCCACCTTTATGTCCTTGACACATCATTGTAGATTCAACGTCACGCTCAAAAAATTGAGCAAGAATAAAATTATTGAAAGAAAACTAAATAGGGGATATATATTAGACATTTGATTGTGAACCTCAAAATTTGTGCACAATGGTCAAATATATGCAAAACGGTACTTTTTTTCCTCATAATTTGTGCAAAATCAAATCTAGCCTATATATTTATGCACTACTACATAAAGAGAAGACATCATCTACACAACATTTTCTACTCATTTTGATTCAATTTTTCTTACACCACCTATTTCTTTTGCTCCTCCGACTAACTTCTTCTACATTGTTGGATACCTCATGTCCAGCATACTTCAAAATCTTGGATTGGACTAGGTTTTTGACATTGGCACATAACTACTCTCCTTATCGTCTTAAAAATATTGGATGGTATAACTGGTTTTTTTTAGCTCGGTATGAATTCATATTATATTTGTAATACTTTTGTCCTCCTTGTCTGAAAATTGTGTAGTTGGATTAGATTTTGACTATTGATTTTTTGCTCAAGGAGAACACTCATTTCTTTTTTTAAATATTTCAAGACACATGTCATCCTTGTGCAAAAAATGAGTAATTGGACTAGCCTTCAACTATTCATTTTTTGTGCAAGGGGGACACTCATTTATTTTTCAATATCTTAAGGCATGTGTCTCCCTTGCATGAAAATTGAGTCGTTGGACTAGCCTCTGAATACTCATTTTTTGTGCAAGAGATACACTCATTTCTTTTTTTGATATTTTAAGACATGTGTCTCCCTTGCGCAAAAACTGAGAAGTTGTGAACTAGCCTCTGACTACTCACTTTTCATGCAAGGGGGACACTCATCAAAAACTTAGATTTTTTCTCTTATATTTTTTCTATACCTGTAGTATTGATCTTTATTTATGGAAAGGACCAAACAATCTGCCAAGAAAGGTCCCTAGGAAAGATATCATATAAGAAGGAGATGTCAGCAAAGAAGGAGCACCTAATGAGCTAGATAAAGGGGAGAGCTCAAAGAGAGGGAAAAGTGTTGTACCCATAGAGAAACCATCCACTAAGAGAGTTGATATGAAGTCCCCCACCTACAAAGAAGATGATATTCTCTCAAAAGGTGAAATGTTTGAGGGAGATTAAGAGAGCATAGAATGCCCTTTCAGTTGCAATTCCCATGCTTCATTTTCAAAGGCCTTGGAGGTAGATAGTAGAGTAGTTTAAGATTGATATGAGGTGGATAAGAGAAGACCTAAACGATATGCAAGAGGATGTTGAAGACTTTCTAATTGAGCTCTTCCAAGATGTTTACATATGTGCAATCCACTGTCACAGTGTCACCTTAATGGACAAAAATATGATTATCTTGATGAGATTAAGGTATAGATTCAACAAAATTATTAAACCAATTCCTCTATAGGATGATAAAACCTTCATTATTCTCATCATATCTCCATCAAGAAATCAAAAAGACCCTAAGTTGTGATTGAGGAGATTATAGAGAATGAGGATAATGTAGAAGAAGGTAAGGAGATGAAAGTTGACGGAGCTGGAAAGAAAAAAAACAGGGAATCAAAGTGCAACTCCCTTCATTTTTGAGAAGTTTCAATCCCAACGGCTTCAAGGTGGTTGCCTTCTTAGAGGATTACCTTCTTCAAAGGAAAGATTTTATGGTCATGGATGCTAGGTCTATTGATATTCTAAAAGATTGGAAAAAAGAGTTCAATGACTCTATTTTGTGTCATCTTTGAGGTTTGCCTTCCCACCCAAATCCTTGCATTAAGGGATATTATTGACAATTAATAACTATTTTTTGTATGTTTTGTAGATTATTCATGAATAATTATAAATTAGATGTCCAACATAAAGTGGATATGGCTGATCCATCCATCTCCGCTATTTGAGAAGTATTTGACATAAAGAATTGGCTAGCAAACATTGATTTTAAGACTTGTGAGATTCTCCAATAACCCTATCATGAGAGGTATGTTTATTTGCAAGCAAAGTTAAATCAAGTTTAATTTACACTAGATTGGTAACAGGACACTTTTATGTCCTATTAACCAAGCAATTTCCTAGAATTATTGTAGGAGATGCTAATTTGGTTTTTGAATGTTTGATATTCACAAAAATAGCTTATGAGTTGAAAAAAACTTGGAATTGTTTTGGGCTATTGATTTTGGCTCTAATATTGTGTTCAAAAGGAATTTTTCAACCTAAACTATCCCAAAAAAACATGTGCTATTGGCGTCTAGGGTGCTGCATAATTAGTTTTTGCCATTCTAAAGGTTTTATAATGCTTTCTAAGGCATGAAAAGCATATATATTCGAAGTTATTGCCTAATTATAAAAAAAATCCATGTAGATTTAGGGAGACATTTTACACTTTCATGATTTTTTTTGGCTATGTTTATGCTATACAAAGGTAGTTTTGATTGTTCATATAGTCTCATATCTATGTAAGGCTTCTTTCTTGAGTTTTGGGGAACCCAATATCTTAAAAGAGCTAAAAATACAAAGTGGGAAAGAAAATTTCACTTCGCCAAAATCACACTCATTTTGAATCAAAAATGTATTATGTCCAATGTTGGTCATTACATTCAATGAACATTGTCTACTTCTAGCTTAGGTCCATATCTAAGCATACAAACCCAATTCAGGTATAAGTAGCTATTTTTCAAGGAGACTAGGATGTCCACAATGTGGAACCTAGTTTTTCATTCTCAGAGGTTTTGTGTCTTGTGGTTGTGTCTATAATGATCATAATAAGACATGTTTGCATCAATATGAGTGTGAAGTACCAAGCTATCTCAATAGATAGGTTATATAGTGCACAATATGGGCATGGGCAAGCAAACACAGAGAATAGGTCAACAGAATGCAAAAAGTGTCACTTTTGTGTATCTAATTTACACATAGTTTAAGACCTTTTTGTGGCTATAGAAACCATATACTAAGACTAGAAACCCATTGACTTCATGGGAAAAATAGGTTTGCATCATGAAAGAATTTATCTATGGTGTACCATGGGGTTAACCATGAAAGTATGTTGTTTTCAATAAAATGCATCACTTCTTGGCTTTGGAAGCTTGTCATGCCCAAGAAATCAAGAGATAGGCATGTTACTTATTTTTCAAAGTTGGAATGGGTTCTTAGCTTGAAGATCATGTAAGGATTTTTTAAAATTCACACATATACTATGAGTATTAAATTTTCCAACACGCTAAAAGGACACTTTTATGTCCTGGTAGGTTACCAAACTTGTGCTAATATTTGAGGCATTTTACAAAGAACTTTGTTCTTGTGACAACTCACACTAGATTATTATAGCAATTGATGTCATTGATAAAAAAAATTTCATATTTAACTCCCTTGAAGGCCACCATGGAATGGCTAGACTATAAGTGTGTCTATTTTGTAGTTAAGACATTGCTTCCACTTTCTATGTTTTTTTCCTATAGTTAAGCCAATGCTTTGGATCTTTTTTAATAGGGCTACCTCAAGGTTGATAGAGGCAATTGAGCAGCGTCCTCCCATCACAAAGCTCATGGTGGATGACATGTAGATCTTAAATGTGAAGGTATGGTGTTGTTAGGTTGTAAAGTAAATACTAGTTTGTACAATGAGCTAATGCTTCCCCTTGTGTTGATGTAGTCCCTCCTTGCAAGAGGAGTCTTTCTCATGTGGTTGGAGAGTGGTCACAAATGAAATCTAGTAGTTGACTACACATATGGCAACACAAAAAAGTATATTAGAGTAAGCATGTGACCATACTTATGTAACTATTACTAGAAACCCTCTTATTGAGAGCTAACAAATTTATCATTCTTGGCCATTCAATACAAATTGCTATATCCTCAACCATGTTTTGTGGGTTGGGGCCAGGGTTGGGGCCAAGCTGATTAGATATATGGTGAGTGCTCAAATATCACTATCTATAACGACACCAAAGGCAAACCCAAAGGTCCAAAGAAGCCAAAGGAAGAGATCAAGTACCACAAATGGAAGCAAGTCAAATCCACTAAAAAGAGCAAAAGGAGAGGAGGAGAAAAGGAGAAGACAAAGAAAGAGAATAAGGAAAGGGAGTGTGTTGCTCCTAGAAAGATACTTAGAAAAACAAACACATACCATCAAGGATCATAAGAAGGAGAGAAAAAAAAGGGGAAGAAGAAGGTACTAAAAGAGCCAAATCCCAACAAGGAGGAAGAGGAGTCAAGGAGGGAAAAAAGAAGGAAGAACATCAGAGGAAAGAGACAAGCATTCCAAGAAAGAGCCAAAGAACAATAAAGGAGGCAACCACAAGGAACAATCTTAAAAAATGCTAGAACTCCCAAGACCCTTTCGTAAAAACAACATATTACATATTGTAGTGAACCAGCATCTTGTAAACAGTGCTACCATGTACATGTGGTAGTGATGTGTGAACACACTTAGGACCGCCGGGGCATTTTTTCCCTCTTTAGGAGGTTTTTTTCCCCATGCATTGTATGTACGCACATTCGTTCTAGCTAGGGCTATCTATCTTTTCCATTGCACACTAAGTAATACACTCTATGTTGTGTGCCTTGAGCTTCCTTCATCTTCTTCAAGTTGTGTGTGTTAGCCTATAACCCTAATTCCAACAATTGGTATCAAAGCAGGTTGCATCCTCCCAGGCTTAGTCGCCAGCTGCTCCAGCACATGCCTCCTCACTTTCTCTGATTTGAGTGAGCTTTGGCAAGTGTTTGTAGGTCGACAAAAATTTTGAGTAAGCTAGTAGAGCTTAGTCTGCTCAGATTTTTGATTCGGGCTCATTTCAACCTCCGTTTCCACTACAGCCAAGCCTGCAGGAAATTTCATCATTTTGTGTAGAATTTTTGTCAGTTTCAATTACTACATAATAGGTCCCATATAGTCTACTATAGGTTGTGCTATATACCACGTGCTGGTCTCACTTAGTTTCTCCTCATTTCAGGCAGTTTTCACATCAAGTGCATGCATTTTCCATGGCTGACAACAACACAGATGTGTTCACGATATTTTCTGCTAAGGACATATTGGATGGGGACAATTACCCTGTGTGATGCAACATGTTCTTATGTCAAAGGATGTCTAGAATATTATGCATGGCATTGATGTACGTCCTGGTTCTGAGGATGTAGGCGATGTTGAGGATGTGGCAGGTCTTGATGCAAGGATTGCTGCTGTTAGAGTTGTTTTTTCTACGGTAGAATAAGCTCGTTGGGATGTAAAGGATGCAACAGAAGCTCATCCATTGATTGCATTTTTTTTTGCAAAAAGTGCACCATTACTCCTAACATTCATTCAACAAAATGTGCAAAACAGGCTTGGGATATTTTGGCTAGTCTTTATGCAAGCCGCAACGAGGCAAAAATTGCATTGCTGCGTAAAGAGCTGGAGTTGAAGATTATGCATGAGGAAGATGATATGGAAACTTTCCTTGTTGGTGTCAAGGATATTATTGAACAACTTATTTCTACAGCTGACGTCATTTCAGATAGTTCCCTTGCGCAGACTGTTCTTGATGCCTTACTAGATTCTTACTAGACTTTTGCTAGTACTCGGAGACTTATGACCCAAGGAAATCCTGAATCTGTCAAGTTTGATACATTGTGCACATTGCTATTGCAAGAGTCGCTTTCCAAATAAAATGGTCCTAGACAGGTGTAATTGAATAGGCTTTTATTGCTTCTCAAAGAAAGGGTGGTAACAACAATGCAGCCACTTCTTATGGTTCTTTCGCGAGTGGAAAATCACCTATTCCTAATGCTTTTGCTGGTAGCACTTTGTCTGGAAATTCTGGTGATAAGGGCAAAAAGAAGATGTGTTGCCATTATTGTAAAGCTAATGATCACTTGATCAAGCACTGTCCTAAGTTGAAGGCCAAAGAGGCTAAGAAGGAAGCGGGTGGTTCTACTGCAAATGTTGGTTCCACTACAAATGCAGCCATCATTGAGTCTTCTATGAAAGGAGACTGTGATGCTGATGCTAATGCAAAATGGGCTTTTTGTGCAAAGTGCACTTACAATCCTATTGTCAATGATGCATGCA
The DNA here is from genome assembly GCF_014529385.1 of Adiantum capillus-veneris. NCBI lineage: Eukaryota > Viridiplantae > Streptophyta > Polypodiopsida > Polypodiales > Pteridaceae > Adiantum > Adiantum capillus-veneris. Next base: position 5,272,552 of record NC_140939.1, on the reverse strand, counting down.
TGTCAGTTGCTACAGATTCACAAGTGTGATATTTTGACAGTGGTGCTACAAAGCATATTACCGCACATAGTGAATTTTTCACCTCTCTTGAGTCTATCCCTCATGGGAATTCAATCACTTGTGCCAACAATGCCCCTTATCCGGTTCAGGAAGTTGGAAAGATTGTGGTTACTACTGCAAATGGAGTTCTTTCACACTTGTTGATGCACTTTATGTACCTGGGATCAAGAAGAATCTTTTGTCTATATCTGCACTTGCTAGACTTGGACTTGTAGTCAAATTTGTGGATGATAGATGTACAGTTCATAATCTCAATTTTGATGATGAAATTGTTGCATCTGGCCTTTTGTGTCTTGGGTTGTATAAGATCACTTTGTATGACAAGTGTGGACAAAATTTTGCAAATGCAATTGCAGATTCAAGGGCTGTTTCAGATGAAAAATTGTGGCATGCACGTTTTGGGCATCTGAATTTTGACAGTTTGCTGCATTTACAAAAATCTGATATGGTTGCTTCTTTGCCGCCTCTTGAAGCACCTGTCAAACATGTTTGTGAAGGCTATATTTTGGGTAAAATACAACGTGCTAAGTTTCCAAAGGATAGGTCAATTCGTGCTACATGCAGATTGCAACTTGTGCATAGGTGATGTTTGTGGGTCTATGCAAACTCCATCCTTGGAAATTACTTGTACTTCATGACTTTCATTGATGACTACTCCAAGCATGCATGGGTATATCCTTTGAAAACTAAGGCCGAAGTGTTCATGTGCTTTGAACAATTTCTTGCTATGGCTGAAAATGTCTCAAAATGTACTATGGGCACCCTCCGTTCCGATCGAGGGGGGGAGTATATGTCTCATGAATTTAATGCATTTTTGGCTAGTCGTGGGATAAAACACCAATGTACAGTGTCGTATACACCTCAGCAAAATGGTGTTGTTGAGAGGAAAAATAGGTCTCTTGCGAAAATGGCAAGATGTATAGTCAAGAGTCAAGCTTTACCACATATTTTTTGGCTCGAGGCTGTCATGTGCGCCACTTATGTACTCAAGAGCTGTCCTACAAAAGCGTTGCAGTCTATGACTCCATATGAAGCATGGCATGATAGAAAGCTATCTATTGAACACATGCACATTTTTGGTTGTTTGGCTTATGGTTTAGTGCCACAAGTGTAGTGCAAAAAATTGTATGATAAGGCTGTCAAATGTATTTTTGTTGGTTATAGTACTGAAAGCAAAGGTTACAAATTACCATCCACAAACAAAGCTTATTTTGGTCTCATGTGATGTTGTGTTTGTGGAAGATTTTGTTGAACCTTTGTTGTCATGTACTAGAGACAGTAATGTAAGCTCACATGACATTTATGACACTTTGTTGCCTCTTTTCAGTGGTGGAAGTACGAATGTAAATTCCAATGAGGCAAATGTACGACTTATGGGGGTTTTTGAAAATGTTACAAATCAGTCTATTACTGATGCAGATGTACATGATGTATTTGATGAGGAAAGGGCTGAGAATCAAGGGCTGAGAATGAGCAAGATAGAGGAATGCCTAAATGGCTGGTGCACACTTTGCATGACAGTAAATTGGATGCACCTTTGTCTAGTCGTATTTGTTTGGGTTCTTGCTATGCCTGTTATGCATCAAATTTTTATGCTTTGGATCTTTCTAGCTTACATGATGTTGAGGAATCTCTGTCTTTTGATGAAGCACATAATTCAAAAAATTGGTTGGTTACCATGCAATCATAACATGATGCACTTATAAAAAATGACACATGGACTTTATGTGATTTGCCTCCTGGAAAAAAGGCCATTGGTACAAAGTGGGTTTACAAGTTGAAACGCAAGCCGGATGGTGAAGTTGATCACCATAAGACTCGACTTGTTGCAAAAGGCTATGCGCAGCAAAAAGGCATAGATTATGAAGAAACTTTTGCTCCCACTTTCCGTATCACTACTGTTCTTTTTTTATGTGCATTGACAGCTCATTTTGGTTGGGATGTACATCAATCCGATATTGTTACTGCTTGCTTGAATGGTGACATTTTTTAGGAAGTCTATGTAACACATCCTCGCAATTTTGTCAAGAAAGTACATGAGCACAAAGTGTGCATATGTAAGAAGGCTTTGTATGGGTTGAAGAAATCTCCTCGTGCTTGGTATGAGAAAGCTGACACTCATTGTTTATCACCATTTCATGTTGGTTACCTAGATGGCATCTCATGTTTGCTACCCTAGATCATCTATGTCTGTGTCCTAGTCGCACTTATGCTAGGTGGTGCCCCTCTATAGTTATAGGATTACTCCTACCTTGAGATGATGCTTGGGGATGTTCAGGCTATGTGTGGTGTAGAGGCCACCCCATATGGCTTGGGGATGTTCAGGCTATGTGTGGTGTGGAGGCCACCCCATATGGCTTGGGGATGTTCAGGCTATGTGTGGTGTAGAGGCCACCCCATATGGCTTGGGGATGTTCCGGCTATGTGTGGTGTAGAGGCCACCCCATATGGCTATGGCCTATGCTTGCAACTTGAAGGCAAGTGGCCTCAAAGGTGTACACTTAAGGAGAGCCGCCCAAAAAAGCCTTTGGAAATGGACAAGGGCCACCCATGTGAAAAGGGGAAAACGGAAACAAAGGAAGGAGATACGAGCAGCAAACAAGTAGTGAAGGAGGGAAGTGAAGCTCGCATTGGAGTGTAGGGGGATTGGGAGAAGTTGCCCATGAAGCGATAAGCCTCACCAGTCCATGACACCCCTTTTCGATTTGATTTGCACAAAAAATGGTGCACGGCACTGAGCTGGTTACCACGTCATCACATGGGGTCATATGCCACATCATTCATGGCACTGTAAGTGATGGGCAAGAGGAAAAATTTAGGGGGGATATGAAGCGTGTTCAAAAGGAAGCTCGCTCTTTCCCTCTCTACTCTGTGAAGCATTCGGGGAGGAAAAAATGGTGTGGTGAAGGAGATTCAACTCGGAATAAAGCTAAGGAGAGGAGCACAGAGGGATTCAAGCTTGATCATCATCTTCTTCTTCTTCTTCTTCTTCTTCTTCTTCTTCTTCTTCTTCTTCTTCTCTCTCTCTCTCTCTCTCTCTCTCTCTCTCTCTCATGAAGAAAATGTGCCCAAGGAGGAGGCAAGTCTCTCAAGCAAATAGGGATGCGTGACCTATGAGACCGAGTTACAATTGAAAATATGCTTTTGGAATTGTAATGGATACCCATGGAATGCGGGGGTTGGCATTGATGAACTAACAAGCAAAGCCGATGTTGTACTTCTTGTTGAAACTTGGGAGCATGATACACAAAGGATTAACGGCTTGGAGGATTACAATGTACATTCATTGATGTGGTCAAAGAATCTCAAGCAACGAAGAGGACAAGGAGGGTTAGCATGTATGGTTAAGAAAGGATTGGAAGATTTTGTATCAATTGTGAAAGATGACAAGTACAAACGTTATGTATGGCTGAAAATTATGACACCAAAAAGAGCACCCATTTTTGTAGCCGGTTGCTACATTCCTCATCATGATTCTCCCTTTTATGCTTGCATGGATAGAGATCAACCATTTTCTGATTTGGAAGAGGACATTGCTTATTTCAAAGGTGAAGGTGATGTTATTGTATTTGGGGATATGAATGCTCGCACAAAAACATTGAAACATGATACTCAACAATTTGATATGCCATACATTTCAAGGGAGTTGGAGAAAGTTCACTTGTATGATCGTACTTCAATGGATGAGAAAGAGCCGGATCACTATGGAAAGTTACTTTTACACATGTGTAATAGCACGGGTATGCTCATTGCCAATGGTGTATCTTTGTGGAGTGGAACCAATGGATTTACATGTAGAAGACATAATGGGGATAGTGTGATTGACTATATGCTACTCTGTGAAGCCATCATGTATCGCATAAAGAGTTTTATGTTTGGTCAATGGACCCCGGAATCCGACCATCGCACCTTATGTATTGACCTTTCATGTGGAGAAGCAACTAAGCATGATAATCTCAGCCAAAGGAAAGAGAAGTTATCACTATGTATGGATTTCAAACGGGCACCAATGTACATTGAAATGGTTGAGCAAAAATTATGGATGACAAAGCTTCAAGTTGATGCACCATTGGAAACTAAATGGGAAGCTTTCAAGAAAGCTATTTGTTCTTGTGCGAAAGAATGCTTTGCCATAAAGCATCTCCATGGTATCAACAAAGATAGATCACGCAAAAGGTGGTTTGATAAAGAATGTCAAGATGCTCGAAAGTCCTTGATAAAGCTTGATGCAACTATGGACAAAGACAACTATCAAAGTCATTTGCATACATACAAGGCATTGATTCAAAAGAAGAGAAGAAGATGGGAAGTAAAGCAACAAGAATTTCAAGTCCAAGAAAAGGCACATGCATGTGGAAGATTTTGGAGAAACTTGAGAGGCAAGCGGGTTGAGAATTTTGGTAACTTGAGTCTAGTGGATATGTACACACATTGTAGGCAATTATATGAGCAAGAAAATACTGAAAAAATGCCATTTTATGGTTCACTCCCATGTATGCCGTCTTTTTTTACTATTGAGGATGTATGCGGTGGGCTTGAAAAGTTGGCCACTCGCAAAGCGGGAGATCTTCAAGGTATCAAGCCGGAGATGATCAAATGGACGGGAGATTTTACCCATGAGTGGATGTGTGATATGTTCAACCTTGCACTTCAACATGGTGTGCCTTATGATTGGAGTACTAATTGGGTTAAGCCTTTGCATAAAGGAGGGGATGTAAAGAATGTAAGCAACTACCGGACTATAATGATTGGGTCTCTTATGGCAAAGTTGTTTGGGTGCATAATGGAGATGAAATTGAGTGATTGGGCTGAAGAGAATGACAAGCGTGCAAAGGGACAAGCGGGTTTTCGTCGATGCCATAGCACCATTGATCATCTTGTCACTCTTCGTGTTCTCATGGAGGAAAGTCGGTTGAAAGGCAAGCGATTGTATTGTTGTTTTGTGGACTTTAAGAAAGCCTTTGATATGATTCCACGTAACAATTTGTGGAGAAGGATGGAAGAACTCCAAGTGCCAAGTGAGTTTATGCTTGCGGTTTCTCGAATCTATGAGAAGGTGATTTGTCAATTGCGCATGGAAAGAGAAATTTCAGAAATTTTTGTAAGCACTATTGGGGTTAAACAAGGATGTCCATTGTCACCAACTCTCTTTGGTCTATGCATCGATCAATTGGAACAAATGGTACTTGACTTTATGCAAGAAGAAGGCATTGAAGAGGTCACTATTTGCAATGCGGTAATCATGCTTTTGTTGTATGCGGATGATGTAGTGCTTCTAGCACACACTTTAAAAGATGCACAAAAGCTTATGGTTGTCCTTGAGAACTTTTGCTTGCATAGTGGGCTGATTGTAAATGAATCCAAAACAAAGGTTATGCTTGTGAAAACCAACCATAAGGAGAAGCCATGCATTGTGTACAACAACGAGACACTTGAAGTTGTTGAGAGCTTTAAGTACCTTGGCCTTGAGGTTCCATCCAATCACAAGTGGCATGAATGTGCTATGCGTCTTTTGGAAGCGGGAAAGAGAGCATATTATGCATTTGAGAACATGTGTAATGCGGGAAACATCAAGTGTTGGGTTCTCAAGAAGTATCTTTTTGATGCATTGGTGACACCGGTTCTTCTTTATGGAGTTGAAGTGTGGGGCGGGAGCATCTCAAAGTCTACTTGGAAAGAGTTTCAGAATGTCCAAAAGCGTTTTCTTACAAACTTTCTCCAAGTTAAGACACAAACACCATATATGCTCCTACTTCTTGAGTCGGGATCTCTTCCAATTGAGGTTATGGGCATGGAAAGGGTTGTGGAGTACATGATAAAGATGCGTCAAAACCCCTCACATCGACTTCCTACAATTGCATGGGAAGCAAGCAAAAAAGTTCAAAAGATGCATAAAAGCAAGATCTTGAGCACGGGATGGATGCAAGACATAAAGAAGTGGTTTGGGAGATGGGATGCATTACACTTGCTACATGATGCTTCAATTGACTCTCAAGTGAATGAAGCTTTTCTACAACGCCAATGTATTACGGCTTGGGAGAAATCCGGTGGGTCACGCTTCATACATTACACCACCTATATTGCCCCCAACTACAAAACCATGTTCTTCGCTGAGAGAGGAAACCGTACTCACACTTACATGCTTGAGCCTATTCCCTTGTCCGCGATACGCACTATCACAGCAATTCGGCTTAGCTCCCATTTCCTTCGATGCGAGATAGGGCATTGGGGCAATGGAGAAGAGTCAAATCGATTGTGCACATTATGCTCACTGCAAGTTCGAGAGTCTAAGTACCACACACTACTAGAGTGCTCAGCTTTTGATCACATCCGAACTTGCTTCTCTCACATTTTCAGCCATAACTTAGACCTACACACTTTCCTCTCCCAGCCAAAGTGTGGGCTCTCCATTGCGACTCTCATCACTACAATTTTGGAGCATCGAGAGTCACTCATCAGCCATACACATACTACATCACATGTAACTTTGGTCCCATAGGTCATATTTGACCTCCGAGGACGATAATAAAATCTATCTATCTATCTATCTCTCTCTCTCTCTCTCTCTCTCTCTCTCTCTCTCTCTCTCTCTCTCTCTCTCTCTCTCTCTCTCTCTCTCTCTCTCTCTCTCTCTCTCTCTCTCTCTCTCTCTCTCTCTCTCCAGAAGGAAGGGCGAGTAGTGGAAGTAGATCAAAAGCAAGGCAAAAAGTTCATATGCTCTCTTGACCTTGTCAAGAGGATCGAATAGGGGAAGCAATAATGTAATCCAGCTATGGAGAATCTGTACCATAAGCTCTCTGACAACCAGGGATGATTCTAGCTTCCTTGGGTGGATTTTTGGGAGAAATAAGCTATCATAAGCTTAGGATTTTCTCTAGTAGTGGCTATGAAAGAAGTGCCACTAACGACCAAGATTTGTAATGGAAATTCACTATGGTTAACCATTAATAGGTTAAAGCAGACCAAGTGTCAATGTTAAGCATACTAGATGTCATTTAAGTCTTTTTCTTGGTGTTGTGCATCTTGTCTCTCTTGTTTCCCATAACGAGCAACCTAGTGCTGACCTGGCTCGCCTTGCAAACCCATGAGAGAGAGAGAGAGAGATAGCAACATACCTCGCACTCCTTGCTGTGATCTCTTTACGTTGATGCTATCGGAAAATTAGCTATATATATATATATAGAGAGAGAGAGAGAGAGAGAGAGAGAGAGTTGTAGCAGCATACCTTGCACTCCCTGCTCTCTCTATGTGTGTGCACGCGTGTGCGTGTGTGTGTGTGTGTGGACAAATTAGCTTTTTTTAATGCATGTGCTATTTTTATTAAAGGCATGGCTCCAAAGAAATGATAAAAAGCAACATCTTAAAATAGCTTCAAAAAGCCTAAAAATTGTGTACAACATTTGATAGGCACCATGCCTATATTACTTCCTGCAAGTAGGTAGCACCAATAAATATACAAACTAGGACAACCTACCACTATTGTGCGCTTAAGTCCCTCAATTGCCTACCATGGTTATTAACGACCACTTTTAGGGCACATAGAATTAAATACCCTTGGGTAATATAACATGGGATTTGAGGAGATAGGTTGACAAGTGGATGGACTAGTAAATTAAACCCATGAGATTATAGCCACGGGGTTGTGAAGAGCAGAATCGAGTTTTGGGTGTTGTAATTTTGCTTTGCCCAGGTGCTTCTTTCACCATTTTTATGCATGAGACAATTACCCAAAAATATGTTGTCCAAAAATTGAGTGGGGGATGGGATTAATTTTCTTAGTGTGGGTTATGAAAATGATGAGGAATGTCCTTCAAAAATTTATCTTATCTTTTTTGAAACTTCTAAGGTGTATTTATTCTTAGCATCATTTTTATAAAATGAACCTTTTGGGACACTGCTCAAACTGTCTTGCGTGCTTCAATGGGGGATAGTTTAGAGCAGTGTCCCGGAGTTGAAAAATGAGAATAATGAAAGAATATTTAGTGGTAATTAATGTTTTTTTGTTGAATTTGCAAAGTGGCAATTGACATTATCATTATTCTATTACTATCTTTAGTATCATGTTCATAAAATTACCTTTTTGGGACACTGCCCTTAAGTGTCTTGCATCGACGCGGGATAGTTTGGACAGTGTCCTATCGGTTTGCATATTTGGCCCACAAGCTTTCCATGATTTGAACACATAGAGAAATTACATGGGCCATGTATTAAGTCTGACAAGAATTAAGTGTTCAAGCTTAAATTTTTTATTGAAATGAACAATATTCTTGATTTCAACATTTGTGTTGCCTCCTCTTCATCCCCAGTCTAGAGGGCAAGATAGGCAGGAGGCCTTGACTTCTGTAGATGCGGTGGATGAGGAGAATAGGCCTTCCTTTGGGAACCTGTTCGATCATTTTTTAGCATTCCGATTCTTTTGGTCATGGACATACTGTTTTTTGAGTGCCTCCCCTTAGATTTTGCTTTTGCAATCTATGTTTATTGCAATATTTGATAGCAATTAGCCAACTGTTGATGTGGTTTTGAATTATTTTTTAAAAAAATTACTTTGATGTGTTGATTGTTTGCTTCATTGAAGTGCCTTGCTAGTGTACATTGAGGCCAAGGCTAAAAGGATGGTGTGAGATCCTCAGTACAATGTCCAAACCTACAACAAACCACGTAAATTACTTGCCTTCATCGATGAGTGCAATTCATGCTAAAGTATCATGTTTTGTACTTGATGAAACCAAATGTTATAGTTACTTTGTTGTTCAAAAATGATGTTAGTGTTCCTCTCTCTCTCTCTCTCTCTCTCTCTCTCTCTCTCTCTCTCTCTCTCTCTCTCTCTCTCTCTCTCTCTCTCTCTCTCAATTTTTGTGTTTGCTGGGTAATGTTTGTTTAGTGCTTGGTAAGACTCCATGCATGAAGAGAGAAAGAGAATTCCAAACGCATATTCACATGCACCGCACTTTTTTTTAGCAAGAATCGGCTTCTTGACTCTTCACGAGGAAGATGAGCATTCCGAGAGAATCTTGAATGAGAAACCTAAAGCTTTACCCTTTTTTCAAAGTCAAAATATCCATCATAGCAAAGCTACAGAAGATACACTTTTTCTCTCTTTTATGCTAATTTTCTCTCTTAATCATGGCATAGACTCTCTTGATTGCGTATCTCATGCTCTCTTATCTTTTATATAATCTTATTGTAATTTATGCTCCAAGAGATAAATAAAGAGATAGAAGGAAATCACTCAATCTTTATGTGTTATGATTATTCAATCAATCATTTTGCTGAATTTATTTTAAATTTAAATGAATCAAAGTTATATTGAACCTGTTGGGAAGATTACAAGAAGCCAACAACTCTCAAAGAAAGAAAAACTTCCAACGGAGATCCTACATGCGGCAGGGGATTGCATGCACCTAGAGAAATGATGGAATGATCTAATAGTAGACTCATCATTAGTGTATGTCTACATTACAAAATGCCAACAAAATGAGGCTATTGTGGAAGAGATATGCAAACATAAGATTACTGATGAAGGACCATCAAAAAGAGCTTCTAGATGTGGGGGAAGAAGTGACTCAATGTCTTTCCAAATGCCCCCAACACAAGGAGCATCTCCACCACTTGAAGTACTCATGGAGGAGTCTACAATAGGTAAGAAGAAAGACCAACAAACGGCACCAACTTATACACTACTATCTGATATTGAGGTTGCTATAGATTTAAAGAAAGTCTTGGAGGATAGGATTTTGAACAACAAGATTTACTTTGGGAGAAGTCCTTGGCATACCCAAGCATGAATTTCATGAGATCTTTGATATCATCAAGAGAAAGAGGAAAACTCTTTCCGAGTTTGTTTGTTTAAATTCTTAGGGACCACTATTCCTAGGGTCAGTGGCAAGGTTACTACAAAAACTTTGGTCAAGGTCGGTGATCTTGAAGAGCCATTTGTTGCCTTCATTGACCATGGTTCATAAATAAATGTAATGTGAAATAGCCTCTACAACAATTGCAAATGGTTGATGGACATAGATCATGGATGGATGGTAGAAGTAGCAAATACCATATCCGTTGAGTTGTATGTATCATGTCCACGTGTGAAGGTGACAATAGGTGATGTGAAAATTGACCAAAACTTCTTTGTATATCGAACACATCTTCATATCATCTTATCTTGGGGTAGCCCTACATTGTAGGAGTTTGAATGGAAACAAAGGTAATGAATGATGTTCTAACTTATGCTAAAGTAAAAAGCAAAGATGAAAAATATGTTGTTCAAGTTCTTAATGTTTGTGTGAACCATGAAAGAAATTGAGACAACCTTTGAGAGCGCCCTTTGCCAAATGTGAGTAAAACTTTTCTTGATTATAGAGAGATGATAGGTTTTGGGAGTGTACCATTGTTAAACAACAACGGTACAAAATAGAGAGAATTCTCACATGATCCAAAAGTAGGAAAAGTGTTCTCTACAAATTTACAGGTAACAAAACATGGATCAATATGTTTTACAAAATCTGAGGACTTGAAGAGATGTGAGAGGAAATATGTACATAGTGTGTAGAAAGAATTTACAAAAAATGGTTTGCTTGAGCACAATGAAAATGTTATTGGTGTGCTTGAGCAAGTTCATTTGTGGATACTGTGGGTGATCTTGATAAAATAATGGATCTAGTTTGCATCATGGGAGTGAAGTTGTGGAAGTATGCTTTATGGAGATGTATCATGATAGAAGCTTTCAAAGAGGAGAAATGCTTAAAGAAAGTGACTGGGCCGGAATTGCATGTGGAAACAAAATACAAAAGTGTTGTAAAGAACATGAAAGGCTTCCCTTACCTCTAGACAATAGCGAAAAGATAGAACGAGCTTCTTTGCAACCAAGTTTAAGGAATCCTAAAATAATTGGGTACAACTTCACAAAGGAATCTTTCCAAGAGTTGCAAGTTGGCTTAGACAACTTTTAACAAGAGAGAAGAAGTGTTTTGAAGAAATGCTTTTAGAACATGGTAATTGTTGGAACTAGGGTTGCAAGGAAATGCACACAGCTTCGAGAAGACAAAGGAAGCTCAAGGCACACAACAGAGAGTATATTACTTAGTGTGCAATAGAAAGATAGATAGCCCTAGAGTGATGGGTGTATATACAATGCACGAGGAAAAAACCTCCTAAAGAGGGAGAAAATGCCATGGTGGTCCTAGTGTGTTCAGACACATCACTACCACATGTATACGATAATAAATCCCCCCTCGGAGTGATGCAGTGAATAAGAGCTGGCACAAAGATTAAAGGAAAGTGCCATGCCCTAAAGACAGGATCAGCCCACAAAAGGGAGCAAGCCCAAAGCTTTGCGAAAAGCTTCAAACTTCTCACGAGACAATGCCTTCGTGAAAGGATCTGCAAGGTTGTCCTATGTTGGCACATAAGCCAAGCTGATCTCTGCTGTTGAGAGCCTGTCCCTAACATAGTGGTAATGCACATCAATGTGCTTAGTGCGAGAATGAAAATCTGGGTTCCTCGTAATTGCCAATGCGCTCTGACTGTCATTGTAGAAACACCTAAATCAGTCATAAGATGTCTAGGCCATACACACTCAACTATAGCTGTGTAGATTGTCTTGTACTCAGCCTCACAACTAGAAGTGGCCACAGTAGGTTGTTTCTTGCTCAACCATGAAATACATGAACTGCCAAGCATGAAACAAAAACCACTTGTGGACACTCATGTGTCATAACAACCAACCCAATCTGAGTCCAAAAAGCATGTAAATCTGGGGGGATTGTCTTGTACTCAGCCTCACAACTAGAAGTGGCCACAGTAGGTTACTTCTTGCTCAACCATGAAATACATGAACTACCAAGCATGAAACAAAAACCACTTGTGGACACTTGTGTGTCATAACAACCAACCCAATTTGAGTCCAAAAAAGCATGTAAATCTAGCGGCAATGATCCCTCCTTGGGATTAAACAAGCCAAGATGCAAAGTGCCACTCAAGTAGTGAAAAATCCTCTTGACTGTCTGCCAATGCTTAGACCTTGGGCTATGCATAAATCTGCTGAGGACTAGTGAGACTCTGCAAACTAAATATGCCGCCTCATGTTGCATACATAAATGAGGCAGCCAACAATAGTTTGGTAAAGAGTGACATTATCAAGATCACCAAAATCATTAGATTCAACTTCAGACCTGTTTCCATGGGAGTGGCAATAGGTTTGAAATCCTCAAGTCCAAACTTACATAACAATGTCTCTATGTAACGTGTTAGCAGCAAGCTAACTCGGACACCATTTTTTGGAGCTCCCATTGAAAAACACTTATTATTTTTGATAAATTGGGAATATTGTAACTCCTATTTTTTGGGTAAACCTTGTAATTGATGAGCCGGAGCTATAAGCTTTTAGATTGTATCAACCTATCATTACCTAGTGAGGTTAGACACCCGTTCCACATTTGGCGCCGCTGCTGGGGATCGAAGAGACCTAAACTAGGAAAAAACACGAGCGTTTTGTGAAGTTATCCTTTAACTTCCTCTAGGATCTCCTAGAGTCAAAACTTTCTTTTTAGAAATCACATAGCTTAAGATTGTCGTCTTTTGTTGTGTAGAGGTAGCTTGGAAGTAATTGTACTTGTCGAGTGCCTTTAGGATTGTAGGATTGTAGAATTAGATTAGGATTTTAAATATGATTGATAGACGAGACAAGTCTTAAGATCAATGCTCAGGAAACCATAAAAAACAAAAAAACGAGTGTTTGTGGACACTTTCCACAACCCCATTGCATGAGAACCTAGGAGTAGGGTAAGTAGGATCCGAGGTGGATTTTAGAACATTGCTCTCTCCGAAAGAATCATTGTGAGTTATTATTTGAAGTGCAGAATTTCAGGTCTACGGCTAGAAATAGCACAAAAAGACTTCAAACCACTCAATCCGACTGGAGAGTATGCTGAAAAGTTGTATGAACCAGTGGGTAAGCTCAAGGACATTTTGAGGTAGAAATTTCAAAAGTTTGCAAAAACTTAGATTATTTACTTGTTCTTGACATTTTAGGCCAAACTAAGTTTTGACTTGATTCATAGGCTTAAAATAACTCATGAAAAGACTGTCCATGAAAAAAGTGCAAAAAATTGTTCATTTTGGGCATAAAGTAAATAATCACGATTATTTACTTTCAGCTCAAATGTGACCAAGGTTGATACCTGTGACTCATTGCATGTGTACAAACAACTTTTGTAAAGGCACAAAAGATTTGGATCACCAAACTAGCAAAAAACTAGAAAAAACTAAAGTTTGTACTGAATTTCTGAAACTTGAGTGTAAATTGGGGAAAAAAATTGTCCAAACTCAATGAAATTTGATTCATAGGCTTATATTGATGTAATAGACATGTGTACATGCTTACTCGACAAAAAAGATGCAAAAATCTGCCAGTTGTAAATAATCGCGATTATTTACATCTGCCTCATTTTTCAACTTTTTTGACTAAGTTAGCATACAACTTGTTTTACCATGTTGTAATAAGCCCACAAACCAAATTTGGTAAGATTTGGATCATTGGATTGAAAATTGTGACCAAAATTGCAAAGTCAGTCTGCGAACACCAAATTGATGACCATTTGACAAAAAATAGTCCAAACTTGATGAAACCTGGCTACAGACCTTAAGTTGAAGTGCTTAACAGATCTGTATCAAGGTTGGGACAAAAACTTGCAAAAAAAATAGTCAGAGTAAATAATCACGATTATTTACATCCGCTTCAAAATTTGGTAATCTTGAACATTTGATCATACCACAAGGTCAAGCATATCAAGTAGACCTCGTAAATCAATTTTGATGAAATTTGGATCATAAAAGTGAGACTTAAGCCAGATTCTTGAAAACCGAGTCTGCGGACATGAGACAGTTGATAAACTTGAACAGATTTTGTCTAAACTTGTTCAAACTTGTCATGGACCTTAACAGATTGTGTACTTGGCAAACCAAGCCCAAAAATGCAAAAAACTGACAAAATTAAATATCGCGATTCTTTACTACTGCAACACAGAGACAGCAATTTTGACTTTTGAACTTGTACAGTGTTAGACCAACATAATACAAGACCACCGGGAAATTTTGGATTCAATCGGATCCAAATTGTCACATGTTCACTCAGTTTTTGAGTTGTAGATTAATCCTTTGATTTTTACCAAAGTCGAGTTTGAAAATTTCAATTGTTGACTCAATTAGCTCATTTGCAATGATACACATAGACCAATCATAATAGCTAGCAAAAACTATACGATCTTGGTGAAAGAATAGCTAATTTGATCAAATTTGTTGCAGACAAGGAATCAGTAGCTTGACAGAAGTGCAATCCAGTCAAGTGAAAGAAATTGACAGCAAGTCAATCCAAGGTAAGTACTCTATCCACAGGGCTTCATAAGTGTTTATGAACCTTAGATCTGGTCGTATACTAGGAAATCAAGGCATACTTGGAGAAACCTCCAGTAGAGTATCCACTGAAGAAAGCGTGAATCAAGGCAATTCTTTGCACATTATCCTTGAAGAAGTCTCATACACTTTTTCAGATTCTACATCTGAAATGTCTTCTTATTCGACTCACTCAGAAATTGGAACGACAATGCGCTATAAGCATATACTCTCTTTTTATAAGACTAATCGCCATGGAGCTCAGGTTTACCTGGATCCTAACGAAGAGTATGCTACTCGCATTGATGACCATAGTATTGAGTTCGAAGAAGAGATCAGGGCAAACAAACAAGGAAAAACGTACATGGATAGAAATGAAACTCGGTATTTACAAGTCAAAAATATTAATATGATAGACAAATGGGGGTTAGAAGTAAATACTAAGGGCGAGCTTTTTGAAATGGGGCCTCTAAACCCAAACCAATGGGCCTACCCTCACAAAATGTTCGTAAAGAGGTACGCACACTACTTGGGGCACCACCTTCTTTTGGGAGTGGAGAAGGAAACCAATCAAAATAACACTTGCACTCACCCACTCAAGCAACACACTTTGAAAACCCCCTTATTCTATATACACTTTGGACACTTGAACACCATCAACGATTATGCAACCCAATGCCGTGCATCAAAATGAAATATGCAATTTGTGGAATAGCATTCACCTTCTCCCCATAAGAATACCCATAATATATCCAAACTCTTCCTCTCTCAAGCACTCATCAAAACATCATGCGCACAAGACTTGCCTCTCAAACACACAAGAGAATCACTTACATCAAACTAACACACTTTGCATAGAGAGCTCATCTCCATCTATGCAATGCCGTGACACAAATAAAATCACCATGAGAGGTAGCCACATGCATATGTAGTGAAGCAAAAGAGAGTTGGAGTGAGAAATTTCTTTAGACCAATTGAATAAGTGTGGAGAAACAAACCAATGGTAAATTGAGAATAGAACACTTACTTGATTTCTCGCACACCTTTTAAGGGGAGGACAGACGCTGGCTAACCATCACGAATTGCGACACTTGAAAGTTTTGAAGATGATTTCATGATCATTAACATAACCATGAGAGAGATCATGATGTATTTACAAGTTATTGAGGTGCTACAAATGATTTATTGGGTTGATGGAGTAAGAGATTGTGGGATGGAAAGAGTGGAGAATAGAGTTGCACTTCCTCCAAAGAGGAGGGTTAGGAGGGAGGATGTGAAAGAGGGAGAGTTGGGGTTTTCTCTACTATTGATCAAGAAACAACATGAAGTTGAAAATATAGGTGTGTGTCCTTGAGTCTCTCCAAGGGGGGCTATTTATAGTTGTGTAGGAGTGGGATTATGCTACACTTAATTAGAGTAAGTGATTAGACCTAATTAAGTGTCCTTTGACCACTCATTGAATATTGGACATAAAAGGGACTATTTATTCACCAAAAATATCATTTTAGACCGTGAAGGCTCCATAGGGGTGCATAATGTAGGTGGGCCCCACCATGAGGCCCTACGGGTGGCTCCTGCAGGGTATCTCAACTTGTCTGTCTTGGCATTTAGAAAGCATCTTTAGGTTGGTCCCATCACATGCAAGTGACCTTGAACACTCATTGCTCTTCTAGAAGATGAGTAGGGGAAAAATAAGATCTCACCCTCTTGATTCACTTGATTTACAGTTCCCTTTTGCTGCGAATCTGACAGATTTACACTATTTTGACCATAACTTTTTACCTGTAGCTCGGAATGACATGCTTCAAAAGGAAAAATTGACCTTCTCAACATGTTTGATATGAATTTGGACTATTCTTCACGCCCATGCACCAAGGAATTCGTTTTGGAAGGTCCACACTAGGCTAGGGAACCTTTTGCTTCCAAGTCTTCTTGTATGGACCCTTTGCTTGTATGCATCCAAGGGGAATCATGCTTTTTCAAAAGGCTATGATGCTTAAACAAATAGAGGAGGGCCCAATATTATTTGCTTGTGAAAAGAATATACAATTGGAGTCTTTTTGAAAGGAGAGAAACTATATGTATATTCTTAAGAGATATTGGGCCACCTATGTAGGGGGCATAGAAGACTTGTAGAGAGGGACCATAATCTTTGGTAAAGACAAGTGGAGAGTTGATTTCCATGGGAATTAATCTATATGGGGTGGAAGATGGATATATTATTTTTCTACTACTAATTCACAAGAGATAAGAAAGTTTGGGGGTATATAGTTGGTTATTGTATGCTTATTCTATTTACAAAGCAAAAAAGAAAAGGGTGGTAATATAAATATATAACTAAGGTGACATTTTTGAGAAGAGTATAATGTATGTGTCGCCACAAAGGTTAAATGAAGAGGGGGAATTTACTCTAGATAACTTAATAGCGTAGAAAAATATATACACATATGAGGAAGAGGACGTTGAGTAGGCTGACAAATGTTGCAAAAAGATGGTTACCATTTTATGCCACTCAATACCATAATTCCAAATATGGCCGCAAAAGAAGGACCATCAACTTTAGAATTCTAGGGATACAATCAAGTTGATTTGAAGCCTTTGAAACGGCTTAGTACTGATAATCCTAGGATTGGAGTCTATTGTTGGGAGGATAGAAATGTAAAAGATCTTTTGTGGACTTTGCATGCCAAATCGCGATAACTAACGCCAATGAAGATCATCTATATCTTCAGATCAAGGATAAAGGATCAACAGATCTACCAACCTACCTGTTTAGGGATTGTTATAATAACAAATTTGTTATGATGACTCCTGAGGATGTAGAACAAACCAAATATCAAGGGTATTCCATAAGAGATTGGATACTGGACCAAGGACCAGAAACTATTCCAAGAGAGAACACCCTGAGAGATCTTCTAAGAGTAATGTTAAGAAACCAGAAACCACCTCATCACAAAGAAAACCGGGTGACACTAAGGCCAGCAGTCCAAGGCTACATGAGTCACTATTTCCAACAGACTGGTTTGAAGGACTCAGAACTGCCAGGAGATCGGGAGTTGAACCAAATAAACGTGTCAGGCCATGTAATTTTCAAAAATGGGTCAAAAAATACAATGGTTCAGGGGATCCATACGACCATTTAGCAAGCTTCAGGCAAGAGCTAAACGCATATTTGATTTCCATACTCAATTCGAGGGGTTTGAAATGGCATTAGAGGAAAAAGCATTGACATGGTTCCAAAACATTCCACCAAGGTCAATCATGGACTTGAACACATTAGCTCAAGGATTTGTAGCTGCTTGTTCCAAAATGGGGATAAAACACAATATGGTACGTCAAATCTACAACTTTAAATAGAAACAAGGTGAGTCTGTTAGGGATTGTGCAACTCGAATGAAACAATATATTACCAGATACTGGAAAGCTTGAAGCGTATCAAAATTTGGTAAGAATCACGCAAGAAATACTGGAAAAACAAAAACCCAAGCTTGAAAGTATGGCAAAACCTGAGGAGCTTGTGGTAAGAGACAATCAAGAAAAATCCGAAGTGGTGGTAGAATCCCACTTTGAACCAAAAGAGGCAGAACTTATAGTGCCAGACAGCGAAGATGCCTTAGATGAAATTCCGTTCATAGAGGAAGACTAGCCAAGACACTTATGGAAAAAAGTTAGAGAGATCAATGATGAGAGCCTAACTCTAAAGTTAGCTCTTATAGAGGAAGTTTGGTTAGACAACCTACCTCCTGTTTTATGGACATGGTTGTACAATCCTTGTATGGGGATTGTGGATTTGAAGCTTCGGGAATGTTGAAACCATTGATCTTGAAAACATTACCCTCTTACTTGGGAGATAACGAAGATGAATCCATAGTGTGTAAGACCACTCAAGTCAAAAGAGCAGAACAGACCCTAGAAGTAGACAACATTCATTCAATCATGTCTACACCCATCCAATGCACTCTTACTTTGGGAGAGCTGTTAAAACTCAGACCATATTTATGGAATGATCTACAGAAAACCCTAGAGAAGGTGGGGATAACGGGGCTAGTCGTAAAAAATTTGGAAAGATTGAAACATGAAATGGACAACTGTCATAATAATCAATATCTAATTCTCCTAAATGATTTTCTCATGTTAAACTGATCATTTAATATGGGAAAGTGCCAATGGAGAAAAAGCTAGAATATTGGTTAAGCTAGCAGACCGGCCACAGTAGGGATCCAAAGGAGGGAAAATAGGGATCCAAAGGGGGGACCATCTGCAAAAGATCCATGTGCAACAATGGGCTAAAAAGACCCTAAGGTTCAGCCCATTAAGACTTCCAAAATTCAAAGGTTGTGTCCAAAGGTCAACCTTAAGGGAATTGGATGCTTTGTGTGTGTACAAAAAAGTCTTTGCAATCCCTACTTGGGAGGGGGCGAGCCTTGCATGTAGGGGATGAGAGAGAAATCCACACACACACACACACAAGCTCCCTTTACACAAAGGGAATGAGGGACACATGTCAGCTCCCTAGGCCAGATGCCCACAAGGTGTACCCAATTCCTATTGGATGACCTTGGAGGTGGACCAATGAGAATTAGGCTAGAGTAAATCTAGTTTAATTAATTTAAAAACACTTAATAAAAGAACCAATGAGAATTAAGTCCTCTAGAAGACTATTGGACAGTCTCCCAAGGGGTCCAATGAGCATTCAACAGCCCAATGGCTTGCCTGATTCCTATTGGCCACGAGGCAAAGGGGTGCAATGAGAGTTTAGTTGAATTATTAAATTACCTAAAGCTCTCACAAAAGGGGAAAGGGGGACACATGTCAGAAGGCTATCACTTATGCTGCTTAATAGTCATTGGCTTGACCTGGGGAGGTCCAATGAGGGTAGAGCAAGAGCAAATAGCAAGAGGGCTCGCCCAAGAGAGAGAGGGGGCTGATTTTTGCAAGGCATTATCACACACACACTCACACAATCTCATGTGTGAAGAAAAGAAGACTATCTCTTCCTAAGCTTTAATGGAGAGCTCATCACCTACTCCAAGCTTGTGAGATAGAAGCCTACATCGACACACTCTTGGCATGTGGATGCAAATCTAACCAAGAGCCAAGCTTCAATGCATGCACATCTCCTCTACCAAGCTAATTACTAAGCTAAGCTATGCTAATATGAGTGATTATGTGAGAAGATGTACATCTTTCTCGTAAGATACTCCTTCTTCCTCTCAATCTACTCTCATACCCTGCTAGCTCTCACCATCTTCGAAGGTGTGTGAGGTCTTGGGTCTGAGACCGGGGATAATTAATGTTGTGTTTTCTAAGTGTTTTGCTTAGTGCATGAAGCTTTCATCTTCATTGCACTAGCTAGTCTTGAAGGAACACAAAGAATTGTATTGTATAATGTCTCTCGCGATGGGAGAAACCATAATACAAAGCCTTTTGGAGGGGGGACCGGCTCCATGCAAATCCGGTCCTCAACTGTTGTCAATAGCTTAATTTCTCTCTCTTTTGAAATTATTGTTCATGCTATCTAACTAGGTGTTATGCTTTTTGTTGCTCTCTCCACCCAAGCACTCTTGTAATTCTCATTAGGAATCTATTCTAATGAAATGCCCACTATGTTCATGCTAATTTCCGTTACACACAAGTTTTTATGCCATTAAATGTTACAACAACAAAGAGATTCGATCTGTTCCAATGAACAAAGTCGGAGAATATTACAAAGGGGAAGAAGGAAACACCACCCTTCCAGTGAAATATAATGACATTGAAACCATAGCAATACTAAATAATGGGGCAAGCATAGCCATAGCCACGAAAGCAGTATGGGAATCCTGGGGACAACCAGCCATTAGACAAACTCGGATGAAATTACAATTGGCTAATGGACACATTGAAAGATCCTTAGGACTGCTTGAAAAAGTGATAATTAATTCCTATGGGATTGAATATCAATACACTTTGCCATAGTAGAATTTGGGAAGAAACTCAATTACGAAATCATATTGGGAAGACCTTTCATGCAACAGGTACTCTTCATCCAAGATTGAAGAAACAATTATTTGTACTTGAAGCAAGTGGGATCTATAACAAGAATTAATCTAAAAGATCACACTTATAGAGATGTCATGAAAACGCCCATACAAGAGTTTGACTCAGTCTCTTCGGCTAAAACTAAGCTTCCAACATGGTTGAACAAAGTCACTCCTATAATTTGGATGTGCGGAGCTTCAAAAAATGAGAGTTTAAAACGAGAAGAATGTATCTTAGAAAGGGATTGCACCAACGAAGCCTATGTATCTGAACCCTTTCCTGGGCATTTGTTTGAGCCATTTGAGTGGACTCAAATTTTAGCAACAATGGATGTATGTGTGAATACGTCTATGTCTACTCAATTTTGCAATGAGGACGGCTATGACATAATTCCCATCTAAACGATTTCAACCCTCTACATTGAAGATGAAATTGAGGAACCCAAGGACTTAATGAAAGCTCAACAAGTCTTTTCAGACCTCTACTACGATGCAATAGATGAGTTAGAAGAACACTCAGCTACCTCGGAAGATTCGGGGCCAGAAAAAGAACATGTGAGAGCTAAGCTACTCATGAAAGGAGGGGAGGAAAAAATTTTTGACTTTCCTAACCAGAAACCGAGAATACAGAAATGGCATAGATGAAAAAGAGACACCAAAAACGTGAAAGCTAGACCTATGCCATCAGTCTCCAGTAGAACACAGTTCCTAATGCAGATAGATGCACATGATTGTGTCAAGGACAAAATCACTTGCAGATATCCTTCAAAAGAAAGTCCAAAAATGTCAAAAGCATTGAGAAAAATGAGGAAGGATACTCAAGCAAAGCCAAAACAACAGGACAAGGAGTCAGCCATGACACGAGTCAAGCGGAAAAAGAAGTATCAAGAGTTGAAAAAAGCTCTGAAGGAGATGTATACGACTGAAATGGAAACCACAAAAGAGGATGGTAAAGATGTAATTAGTGTTCCATTCCATTACAAAAAATATACTCTCCAAGATCGGAAAATTATTGTCGAACAACCTGTTAGAGAACTACAAAAAGAAGACGAGTCCTACAAAGGACCTGAAAACGTGAAAAAGATAGATTTGGCTGAACCGGGAGAAGAGCCTAGGCCTACCTACATTGCAAATGACCTAGCAAAAGAAGAAGAAGAGATTTTGTTAAGCTTGCTGCTGAAAGAGTACCGATATATCTTTGCTTGGTCTTACAAGGATCTCAAGGGTGTTGATCCAGAAATCTGTCAACATACTATACCCATGAGAGATGATGCAAAGCCAAGTAGACAAAGGCCATACACATAAAATGAAACATTTTCCAAGAAAATTAAAGAAGAGATTGAAAAACTAAAGGAAGCCAAATTCATTTATGAAATTGAACACACGGATTGGGTGTCTCCAATTGTGGTAGCACCCAAGAAGAATAGAAAATTACGAGTGTGTGTCAACCTCAAGAAATTGAATGCACCTACCATTAGAGACAACTTTCCTCTTCCAATCACTGAGCATGTTTTAGAACGAGTTGCCGATAAAGAAGCGTACATCTTCTTAGATGGCTTTTTGGGATACAATCAACTTTTGGTTGACCCAAAAGATCATCATAAAACTGCCTTTGCAACAGAATGGGGTATTTTTGCCTATCGAGTTATGCCACATTTCAAAGATTGATAAGTCATGCTTTTAAAGAATATCTTAGGAAATTCTTGGAAGTATATATGGATGATCTATGCATACATTCATCAATCAGGGCTGCTTATTTTGAACACCTCAAAAAGGTATTCCAAAAATATAGACTTTATAGGATTTGCTTAAATCCTGAAAAGTGCACGTTCATGGGTAGACAAGGAAAAATTCTTGGACATATAGTGTCTAAAAATGGCATAGCTACTGATATGGATAAAATTCATGTTATTGCTAATTTGCCTAGACCAACAACAATCAAGGGGTTTCAAGCCTTCATAGGACATTGTGGATATTACAGACGGTTTATTTACATGTATGCTATAATTGCAAAACCCATGTATAGCTTGAGTACACACTTTGAGTGGACTGAAGCGTGTGAAAAATCCTTCATGAAGCTTAAGCAAGCTCTCACTTCAGCTCCAATATTGAAAGCACCAGATTGGAATAAGATATTCTACATACATGTAGATGCGTCCAATTTTGCCATAGGGTGTATACTGGCTCAACCAGGAGACTGGAAAATTGATTTTTCTATTTCTTATGCTAGCCAACAGTTGAACATGGCGGAAAAGAATTATACCACCACCAAAAGGGAAGGATTGGGAATGATCTATGCCGTAAAACAGTATAGACATTACCTATTAGCAAACAAATTTGTGTTCTTTGTGGACCACCAGGCCTTATTGTACTTGGTCAACAAGCCATGCAGCACAGGAAGAATAGTGAGATGGTTCATCATTCTTCTAGAATTTGATTTCATTGTGGTGGTAAAAAAGGACACTACACATCAAAGAGCAGATCATTTGTCAAGGATTGTTTCAGGAGAATCACCTAAAGAAGTAGAAGATGATCTACCAGATGCCTATTTGTTCTCCGTGGAAATGATACCTCAATGGTCGAAAAATATGGTATCATTGATGACCATAGCTCAAGTGGATTCACAAATACCACTTCCTATTACAATTGGATTTATTGAGCAATCGGCTATGTATCAATTACTAGCTAGTAAGCTATACAAAAGAAACCGAGATGGAATATTGCTCTTATGTATTAATCTTGAAGAGGAAAACCAATACCTAAGTCAAGCACATATTACCATAGTAGGACTTCATTTTGCGGAAGACCAAACCATGCGATGAATTTTGAGACTTGGAGTATTTTGGCCAACTATGAGGAGTGATGTTCGCTCTTTCGTAAAATATCGTCCTCAATGTCAAAAATAGACACCCATACCTCATGTAACATTGTTTCAAATGTCGCATGTTCCTAGGTGGAGTAACTATCTAGTCACTTACTTATCGATCCGAACATTTCCTAAGGATATGAGTAAACGCCGTCTAATAGCAATTGAAACAGAAACAAGAGACTATGCTCTTATTGGAAACCAATTGTATCGAAGAGGTAACGATCAACATTTATGTCTCTGTGCAAATGAAGACGAATATATTCCAATTATAGAACAAGCACATGCTGGATTAGCTGGAGGTCACTTTTCTAGTGAGACCACCGCAAGAGCAATCTTAATCGCAGGTATATGGTGGCCAACACTTTTTGCAGATGCCAAAGAATATGTTTGAAGGTGTGATGCTTGTCAACAACGAGCAAAAATGCCAACACGAGTAGATAGCATGTCCTTAAGACCAATGATGGGGACTAGAGCCTTCACAAAATGGGATATAGACTTTGTTGGGCCAATACAATCACCTGCTTATAGAAACCATGCTCAATATATCATTCTAGCTATAGATTATTTGACTAAGTGGGCCGAGGCTAAAGCAACTCAAAAGAATGATTCCAGAACCACTGCCACATTCTTATATGAGTATGTATTCACAAGATATGGACTGTCAATAGAAAGTCAGTGATAGGGGAACTCATTTCCTTAATCGAGGTAATCGAGTATCTGCTTAATGAATTTATGGTCATCCATAACAAATCGGCTTCCTATCACCCACAAGAAAACAGACAAGCTGAGCATACGAATAAAATTCTTATCTCGATATTGACTAAAGTGGTTAGCGTAGGAAGGACAGACTGGGAAATGAATCTCCATGCAACGATCTGGGCTTATCGAGTTTCATTCAAAACAGCTTTAAATGCTACACCCTTTGACCTTGTTTATGGACTTGATGCCATACTGCCAATAGAATTTCTATTAACGACATTAAGGGTAGCTAAGGATCTTGAGTGGACTGGACATGAATTGTCAGAAAGACTTGAAGATTTAGAGAAGCTAGATGAGCAAAGGTTGTCTGTTGTAGCTCACATCTATGCACAAAAGCAGAAACAAAAACAGTTTTTTGATTCCCATCTAATTACAAAAATCTTCAAAAAGGGGGACTTATTTCTAGTCTATTCCCTTAAGCAACGCATTCCCAAGTTTAAGAAAAAGAAAAACGGATTGTTTATCATTGAAGATGTATCTCCAAGTGGAGCAGTTAAGCTATCCACCCTAGATGGTGAACCAATGGCTAATTGGATTAGTGGATGTCGTTTAAAGAAGTATAATTTGCCGCTAACCAATGAGTTGCTAGAAAGAATGCATGCAGCCAAGCAAAGGAAGATAAAAAGACAGTAAGTTATTGATGAAGCCCAAGAGGAAGCTCGGCTTCGGGTACTCAAAAGGAAAGCTGCTCTCAAGAATAAACAAAGACCTATTCCCATCAACACCCTGGAAATAGATGACCGACAATAGGAATTGTACAAAGATGCAGTGTCAACAGATGATCAATGATTAGATGGAATGGACCTTCGCATCAAAGTACAGCTCAACAATCATAGCACAAATACATTGGTCGACACACGAGCTTGAGTAAATGCAGTCAGTTATTCCACATACAAGAAAGCAACAAGTCAATCATTGAAGCAGGAATAGCGACTATCAAAGGATGCAACAAGAACTCAACACCAACATTGGGAGTAGTCAACTTAAATGTAATAGTACATGGATGTTCATGCCCTCATAAGTCTGTATGCTTACCAGATGAACACATGAATGAGACAATGATCCTTGGAATTCCCTGGATGCGAACATACAAGGCATTACCAGATTGGGATACAAATCAACTCAAGCTATCACCCAAAGGCGGAAAACTCATTGTTCCAATTGCACCAAGCAAGGAGGACTGGAAAGGTAAATACCAGCAAAGCAAACCACGAAGTAATCAATCTTCTCCATCCTATCGACAAGCAAATGCTACTAGTAGAATGCAAGAAGTTAGGCAAATTTGGGTGCCGAAAGCACAGCTTAAGGAGAAGCCGATTCAAATCTGGGTGCCCAAAACATCATCGACAAGACCAAAGATGGTTCCAAAGGTCAAAACACAGAGACGGGCATCTCCAAACAAGGAACCTAACACAAAAATGGGTTTGGAAGAAAAAAGAGCACTTATCTTCTTCGCAAACTGGAAAACCAATCAAGCAATGGAGAGTTAAGTCTCAGAAACCTCAACCACACCATTCTAACCAAGATAAACCAAGATATCAATGGCGGGTGAAAGCTCGACAACAGTTATTATTGATACCAACAGCTCATGCAATCTTATTCAAATGAGTTTAAGATTTTAAGAGAGAAAATATATAATTTCCTTTTTAAGTAATATACTAAAGACATGCTTAATAAAGAGTAGTAAATAAAGGATAGTTTGGCTATAGACAATAAAGTAAAAACATAGTCAAATTTGATATTTTCATCAATATCGATGTTTTATTTTTATGTGTGTTGGCTTAAAATACATGGGCAAGCCTAAAAAAAGTTAAAAAAGTTGTGGAGACCTAAAAATAGACTTTTTATGGGTAGCGATCTAAAAGTGGCATTTTCAGCCAAAATAAGAGGTTTTTTGCAATTCTACCCACATAACCTTGTACATAGACTTGGTCCTGTAGAACGTCAGCTTGCTAACTATCTTAGCAGAGGGTTTATACAACCCAGTTCTTCACCATCGTCTTTGCCTATCCTATTAGTGAAGAAAAAAGACGGCAATATGCGCATGTGCGTAGACTACCGTGGCTTAAATGTGGTTACAGTTAAGAACAAATACACATTGCCCAGAGTAGATGAATTGTTTGACAAACTCACTCATGCTTGCATTTTTACGAAAATAGACTTGCGGTCAGGATATCACCAAGTCCGTATTCGACTTGCCGATATACCCAAAACTGCATTCCGAACACAGTTTGGACACTACGAGTCCTTGGTGATGCCCTTTAGCTTAATCAATGCGCCCGCAACATTCATGACACTTATGGATAGTGTCTTGAAGCCATATTTGGGCAAATTTCTCATTTTTTTCCACGATGACATCCTAGTCTATAGTGCTTTTGAAGAAAAACACTTACAACATCTCAGGCAGGTGCTTGAGTTGTTACGCACAAACAAATTATATGCCAAGGAATCTAAATGTGATTTTCTAAAAGACGAAATTCACTATTTAGGGCATGTTATTTCAGCTAGCGGGCTATATATGGATCAATCCAAAGTGGATGCCATTCGGAAATGGCCTTCTCCTAAAAATCTGGAAGAATTACACATTTTTTTGGGATTTGCATGTTTTTACCAAAGGTTCGTTAAAAACTATGCTCAAATTGTTGTTCCCATGACGGGTCAACTAAAAGGCAAAGGCAAAGCTTTTCAGTGGGGATCCGCTCAACAGCACAGTTTCGATACGCTCAAGGATGCATTAGCTACAGCTCCTATACTAGCTATTGTAGATTCTTTGAAACCATTCGTTTTGGAGATGGATGCCAATGATCGTGCTATTGGAGCAGTCCTGTTTACAAGACGGACGGCCGATTGCATTTGAAAGCAAGAAGCTTGATGCAGCTCAACAGAACTATTCTGCTTACGAACGCGAACTCTATGCAATAGTGTCTGCCTTAAAAACATGGCGGCATTATCTGTATGGTGCTCAGTTTGAGATTGTGTTTGACCATGAAAGCATCAAATGGTTTACACAACAAATGGATTTGAAGGGTCAAAAAGCCAGGTGGGCCGAGATTCTTCAGGAATATGACGCCAAGCTAAGGTATCGCAAAGGCCGGTACAATGTAGTGGCGGACGTTCTAAGTCGAATGCCAGAGATCAATTCTCTCTTGTTCACGAAACTTCGTAGTGAATTTTTAGATTCTTTCAAAGGCAAATATGAGCATGATGAAGCATATTCCAAAGTATGGAGCCATGTTCAAAAGAGGGATCCTTCTCACTCTAATGACGGTAGTGTCAGTTAACCTCCACACCTAGTTCTCCTTTATCAAGTGATGAACTACAACAATGGAAGCATTTCACCATCGACAATGGGTACCTACTCCATAAGAGGAGAGTTTGTGTACCGACAGACACAGACATTCGGTGCCAAATTCTTTATGAATGTCATGATAGTCCAAGTACAGGGCACCCGGGGATTAGAAAAACTTATGCTCTCGTACGATGACAGTTTTACTGGCCAGGTATACATGGCTTTGTTCAAGCTTATGTCTTGTATTGCCAAAAATGTCAAGTTAACAAAGCGGAGCGCCTAAAAGCAAGAGGACTCTTACATCCTTTGGAGATCCCCAATGGAAAATGGGAAAGCGTCTCTATGGATTTTATTGTAGGTTTACCAACCACTGTACAAGGTCATGACTCGGTATGGGTGGTCGTAGACAGGTTAACTAAACTATGTAAGTTTATTCCGATCAAATCAATGATTAAGACACCAGAACTAGCCAAGTTATTTGTGGACAATCTATACAAACTGTATGGTTTGCCAAGTAACATTGTCAGTGACCGTGATCCCAAGTTTAACAACCACTTTTGGAGAGCTGTGTTTAAACTATTGGATACACAACTGAACCTCAGTACAGCTGATCATCCAAAAACAGATGGTCAGACGGAACGAGTTAACCAGGTGCTAGAGGATATGCTAAGAGCATACGTCAGCAAAAAACAGTCAGACTGGGAAGAATACTTACCTATTCTCGAGTTTGCCTACAACAGTGCTAAACATGTCACAACAGGCTTTAGTCCTTTCATGCTCATGTATGGGTTTCAACCTAGGTCACCAGTTACGGAGGGGTTGACAACCGAAAAACTCCAACAGGTTAAGGATTTTCTCCAAGACCACATGGATATGTTGAAACTTGCTCGTCAGAATGTCCGGCAAGCACATGATCGGTATAAGAAGTACGCTGATGAGAAACGTTGGCAAGTTACCTTCGAAGAAGGGGAGGAAGTATTTTTACGTGTGCCAGAACATCCAGAAAGTCTGAAAACTAGGCCAACACCTAAATTATCTCCACGATATTGTGGGCCTTTCAAAATACTCAAGCGAGTAGGTGATCATGCCTACAAATTATTACTACCTTCACATTCTCGTATTCATCCGGTGTTTCATGTAAGCCGTTTACGTAAGCGGTTACATGGGGACGACAATGTCATTGACCAACAGATTTTGGTTGATTTCATTGAACCTCCTACATTATCGCATGAACCTGAACGTGTTCTTGATTATCATGAGTTGCGTACACGTCATCACGTACGTCAACAAGCCTTAATCAAGTGGAAAGACCGACCTGAGGAAGGTGCCACTCGGAAAAACATTAGTGTTCTTAAGAAGAAGTTTCCCACTTTTGTTTTCGAGGACGAAAACTCTTCTTAAGAGGGGAGTCATGTCAAGACACCGGCAAGACCGGACTAGACAAGGGCAGTGCCGGGTTAGGCAGTGTGGAAAGGGAGTCCAACTAGGGCAAAGGGCCAGGGGCTATGTTATATAGTGGGTGGTTGGGTGGTGGACTCCTAAGTTCTAGTTCCCCTTGTCTTACACACAGTAGGTTGCTTCTTGCTCAACCATGATATACATGAACTGCCAAGCATGAAACAAAAACCACTTGTAGACACTCGTCTGTCAAAACAACCCGCCCAATCTCAGTCCAAAAAAGCATGTAAGTCTGGCAGCAATGATCCCCCCTTGGCATAAAACAATCCAAGATGTAAAGTGCCACTAAGGTAGCGGAAAATCCTCTTGGCAGCCTGCCAATGCTTAGACCCTGGGCTATGCATAAATTTTTTGACCTGTGAGACTGCAAACTAAATATCCGGCCTCATGTTGCATACATAAATGAGGCAGCCAACAGCAGTTTGATAAAGAGTGACATCAGCAGGATCGCCACCATCATGTAGACTCAACTTCAAACCTGTTTCCATGGGAGTGGCAATAGGTTTCCAATCCTCAAGTCTAAACTTACATAGCAATGTATCTATGTAACTTTTCTGACACAAGGCAATACCACCATCACACTGCTTAAACTGTATACCCAAGTAATGATGCAACAGGCCCAAATCTTTCATCTTGAAAGTAGCATTCAAATCAACCTTAAATTCAGCAATATGTCTCTCATTTGGTCCACTGATCAACAAATCATCGACATAAAGAACCACAATGAGAAGTACATCACCCTCACGCTTTACATACAATGTGCTTTTTGTTGGAGTGTTACGAAAGCCTCGTTTAACCAAATGAGTGTCAGCTTTCTCATACCAAGCACGAGGAGAATGCTTCAACCCATACAAAGCCTTCTTACATTTGCACACTTTGTCCTCTTGTCCTTTTATGACAAAACCATGAGGCTGCGTTACATAAACTTCCTCAAATATGTCACCATTCAAGAAAGCAGTAACAATGTCTGATTGATGTACATCCCAACCAAAATGAGCTGCCAATGCACATAGAAAACTTACAGTAGTCATACGACAAGTGGGAGCAAAAGTCTCTTCATAATCTATGCCTTTTTGCTCTGCATAACCTTTTGCAACAAGTCGAGCCTTATGGCGATCGATCTCACCATCCGGCTTGCGTTTCAACTTGTAAACCCACTTCGTACCAATGGACTTTTTTCCAGGAGGCAAATCACATAAAGTCCATGTGTCATTTTCAATAAGTGCATCATATTCTGATTGCATGGCAGCCATCCAATTTTCTGAATTCTGTGCTTCATCAAAAGACAGGGGATCCTCAACATCATGTAAGCTAGACACAGCCAAAGCATAACAATCTGATGCATAAGATGCATGGCGAGAGCCTAAACGAGTATGACTAGATAAAGGTGCATCCAATTTACTGTCACGCAAAGTGTGCACCAGCCATTTTCGCATACCTCTAGCCTGCTCATTTTCAGCCCTTTCCTCATCAAGTACATCATGTACATCTGCATCAGTAATAGGCTGATCCGTAACATTTTTAGAAACCCCCTTAGGCTGTACATTTGCCTCATTGGAACTTACATTCGTATTTCCACCACTGAAAAGAGGCAACAAAGTGTCATAAATGTCATGTGAGCTTACATTATTGTCTCTAGTACATGACAGCAAGGGTTGAACAGAATCTTCCACAAACACTACATCCCATGAAATCAAAATTCGTTTTGTTTGTGGATGATACAACCTGTAACCTTTGCTTTCAGTACTATAACCAACAAAGATACATTTGATAGGCTTATCATCCAATTTTTTGCGTTGTGTTTGTGGCACCAAAGCATATGCCAAACAGCCAAAAACACGCTCAATAGAAAGCTTTCTATCATGCCATGCTTCAGATGGAGTAATAGACTGCAAAGCTTTCGTAGGACACCTGTTTAGTACATGAGTGGCACACATGATGGCCTCAAGCCAAAAAGAATGCGGCAAAGCTTGACTTTTGACCATACATCGTGCCATTTCCGTAAGTGACCTGTTTTTCCTCTCAGCAACACCATTTTGCTGAGGTGTATAAGGCACTGTACATTGGTGTTTTATCCCACGACTAGCCAGAAATGCATTAAATTCATGAGACATATACTCCCCCCCTCGATCGGAATGGAGGGTGCCCATAGTACATTTTGAAGACATTTTCAGCCATAGCCAGAAATTGTTTGAAGCACATAAAAACTTCGGACTTCGCTTTAAGCGGAAATACCCATGCATGCTTGGAGTAATCATCAATGAAAGTCACGAAGTAAAGGTAATTGCCCAAGGATGGAGTTTGCATGGGCCCACAAACATCACTATGCACAAGCTGCAACCTGCATGTGGCCCGAACTGAACCATCCTTTGGAAACTTAGAACGCTGCATCTTACCCAAAATTCAGCCTTCACAAACATGTTTGATAGGTGCTTCAAGAGGCGGCAAAGAAGCAACCATATCAGATTTCTACAAACGCAGCAAACTGGCAAAAATTTAGATGACCAAAATGTGCATGCCAAAGTTTTGCATCTGAAATAGCCCTCAAATCTACAACTACATTTGCAAAATTTTGTCCACACTTGTCATACAAAGTGAGCTTATACATCCCACAGCACAAAAGCCCAGATGAACGATTTCATCACCAAAACTAAGATCATGAACTGTACATTTGTTATCCACAAATTTGACTACAAGTCCAAGTCTAGCCAATGCAGATACACACAAAAGATTCTTTTTTATCCGAGGTACACAAAGTGCATCAACAAGTGTGAAAGAACTGCCATTAGCAGCAGTGAGCACAATCTTTCCAACTCCCTGAACTGGATAAGAGGCGTTGTTGGCACAAGTGACTGAATTCCCATGAGGGACAGACTCGAGAGAGGTAAACAATTCACGATGTGAGGTAATGTGCTTTGTAGCACCACTGTCGAAATACCACACATGTGAATCTGCAGCAACAACTGACAAGCATGCATCATGGACAGCAGGATTGTAAGTGCACTCTGCGCTAAATGCCCATTCTGCATCAACATCAGCAACACAGTCTCCTTTCACAGAAGACTCAACAATGGCTGCATTTGTAGTGGACCGAGCATTTGCAGTGGAACCACCCTCTTTCTTCTTAGCCTCTTTGGCCTTCAACTTAGGACACGACTTGATCAAGTGATCATTGGCTTTACAATAATGGCAACGCATCTTCTTTTTGCCCTTATCACCAGAATTGCCAGACGAAGTACTGCCAGCAGAAGCATAAGGAACAGAATTTTTGCCACTCGCAGCAGAACCATAAGAAGTGGCTGCATTACTGTTACCACCCTTTCTTTGAGAAGCAATAAAAGCATGTTCAATTGCACGCTGCCTAGTCCTGTTTTTTCTAGAAAGTGACTCTTGCAACAGCAATGTGCATAATGCATCAAACTTGACAACTTAAGGATTTCCTTGGGTCATCAGTCTCCAAGTACTAGCAAAAGTCTGGTAGGAATCTGGTAAGGCATCAAGAACAGTCTACACAAGGGAACTGTCTGAAATGACCTCACGTGCAGAAATAAGCTGCTCATTGATATCCTTGACACTAGCAAGGAAAGTGTCCATATCATCTTCCTCATGCATAATCTTCGACTCCAGCTCTTTACGCAGCAAAGCAATTTTAGCCTCATTGCGGCTTGCATAAAGACCAGCTAAAATATCCCAAGCATGTTTTGCAGATTTTCCTGAACGGATGTGAGGAACAATGGTGCACTTCACAGACAACGCAATCAATGCATGAGCCTGCGCATCCTTAACATCCCAACGAGCTTGTTCTGCCGTAGGCAAAACAACTCTAACAGCTGCAATCCTTGCGGCAAGACCTACAACATCCTCAACATCGCCTACATCCTTAGAACCAGGACGTACATCAATGCCCTGCACAATGTTCCAGACACCCTTTGACACAAGAACATGTTGCATCATATAAGCCCACATAGGGTAGTAGTCCCCATCCAGCCTGTCCTCAGCAGCAAACATCTTGAACACATCTGTGTTGTTGTTGTCAGCCATGGTAAATGCTGCACCTGATGTGAAAACTGCCCGAAAATAGGAGAAATGGAGCGGGAACAACCTGTGCTATATAGCACAAACCGTAGAAGACTATAAGGCACCTGTTATGCAGAAAACGGCACTGATAGAAATTCTGCACAAAATGACGAAATAGCCTGTGCACTACTGCCTGTAGTGGAAACGGAGGCCGAATTGAGCCCAAATCAAAATTCTAAGCAGACCAAGCTCTTGACTCTTGCAACAACAATGTGCATAATGCATCAAACTTGACAACTTCAGGATTTCCTTGGGTCATCAGTCTCCAAGTACTAGCAAAAGTCTAGTAGGAATCTGGCAAGGCCTCAAGAACAGTCTGCACAAGGGAACTGTCTGAAATGACTTCACCTGCAGAAATAAGTTGCTCATTGATATCCTTGACACTAGCAAGGAAAGTGTCCATATCATCTTCCTCATGCATAATCTTCGACTCCATCTCTTTACGCGGCAAAGCAATTTTAGCCTCATTGCGACTTGCATAAAGACCAGCCAATATATCCCTAGCCTGTTTTGCAGATGTTGCTGAACGAATGTGAGGAACAATGGTGCGCTTCACAGACAACACAATCAATGCATGAGCCTACGCATCCTTTACATCCCAACGAGCTTGTTCTACCGTAGGCAAAACAACTCTAATAGCAGCAATCCTTGCAGCAAGACCTGCAACATCCTCAACATCGCCTACAACCTCAGAACCAGGACATAGATCAATGCCCTGCACAAAATTCCAAACGCCCTTTGACACAAGAACGTGTTGCATCATATAAGCCCACATAGGGTAATTGTCCCCATCCAACTTGTCCTCAGCAGCAAACATCTTGAAGACATCTGTGTTGTTGTCAGCCATGGTAAATGTTGCACCTGATGTGAAAACTGCCTGAAAATAGGAGAAACGGAGCGGGAACAACACGTGCTATATAGCACAAACTGTAGAAGATTGTAAGGCACCTATTATGCAAATATCAGCACTGATAGAAATTCTGCACAAAATGACAAAATTGCATGTGCAGACCAGCTTGTAGTGGAAACGAAGGCCAAAATGAGCCCAAATCAGAAATCTGAGCACTTTCGAAATATTTATCAACCTGCAAATGCTTGCCAAACCTCACTATAATCGGAGAAAATGAGCAGGCGTATGCTAGAACAGCTGGCGATTAAGCCCGGGAGGACGTAACCTGCTCTGATACCAATTGTTGGAATTATGGTTGCAGAGAAATGCACACAGCTTGGAGAAGACGAAGGAATCTCAAGGCACACAATAGAGCGTGTGTTACTTAGTGTGCAATGGAAAGATAGATAGCCCTAGAGTGATGGGCGTATATACAATGCACGAGGGAAAAAACCTCCTAAAGAGGGAAAAAATGCCCCGGCGGTCCTACTGTGTTCACACACATCACTACCACATGTATATGGTAACATCCCCATCTTTGAAGGTGTGTGAGGTCTTGGGTCTGAGACCGTGAGGGAATTGATGTTGTGTTTCATAAGTGTTTTGCTTAGTGCATGAAGTTTTCGTCTTCATTGCACTAGCTAGTATTGAAGGAACACAAAGAATTGTATTGTAAAATGTCTCTCTTGATGGGAGAAACCATAATATAAAGCCTTTTGGAGGGGGGCCCGGCTCCATGCAAATCTGGTCCTCAATTGTTTTCGATTGCTTAATTTCTCTCTCTTTTGAAGTATTGTTCATGCTATCTAACTAGGTGTTATACTTTTTGTTGCTCTCTCCACCCAAGCACTCTTGTTATTCTCATCAGGAAGCTATTCTAATGAAATGCTCACTATGTTCATGTTATTTTCCGCTACACACAAGTTACTAGACCATTAAATGTTACGTTGGTATCAGAGCACAAGGTTTCTCTTTTTTTTGCTCAAGAAGGGAGGTCCTCAAGCTAGCTATAAATGGTTGGTACTATTAATTGCATGTGAATAAGTAGAATAGGGATTTTTCAGCCTTGCAGTGTGCCTGTCTTTGTGCAGTTAACGGGGCATCACCGTTGAGAGCTATGGTCTTAATATTGGAGTCCTACGGGGCTTGCCTTGAGCTATTAGAAGCTTGACACGAGCCGGTGTTGTTTGGGTGTTGAATGACCCTCTCTTCTATTCCTTGCAATTAATGGTATTCGAGCCACAGGTACAATAGCTTGAGTGCTTTTTCTAAAGGGGTATAGAGCAGTAGCAACTAGGGCTTGAAGTGCCAAAGTACACCTAAAAAGTTTACACCTAAAAGTTGTTTAAATGGCTGACAATAGTAAACAGAGTCAAATTAATGTTGATAACTTTGATTTTGCTAATGAGAAGCTACTAATGATGCCCCAATGCTTGTTAACTATCTTGTTTCTAAGCTTCAACAAGCCATGGGCAATCCATCCCTCCAATGTGAAGTGCAACGGTAGCTTCGTGCTCATGGAATTCTCCAAGCTCCCCACTCTGACGAGAGAGCACCTAGGAAGCCTCCTTGCGAGACTTCCAAAAGAGGCCTCTCTCCGATTCGGGAAGAAGAAGAGGATCCATATGAAGGGCTCAAAAATTTTCTCCTTGATGACGCATCTCCTTCTAAAAGGAGAATTCAAGGGCCTCCATTGAAGGAACGAGAAAGAAGTGAGTCTTCTGTCACCTCGGCGGAGTGGCTCCATGAAGACGGTGGGCTAAACGCTCTCCATCACCTCCAAAATGGAGAAGACAATCGCATACTTCTCCACACCATACTTCAAAGAGGGATGACAAAAAGCAAGAGAAGAAAAAGGCGAGGAAGAGGACACCCTCTTCTCCATCTTCTTCATCCTCTTCCTCTTATGAAAGTGATGGTGAAGACGAATAAGATCAAGGAAAGAAATGTTGGAGTTAGGGTTGCAGAGAAACACACACAGCTTGGAGAAGACGAAGGAAGCTCAAGGCACACAATAGAGAGTATGTTACTTAGTGTGCAATGGAAAGATAGATAGCCCTAGAGTGATGGGCGTATATACAATGCACGGGGGAAAAAACCTCCTAAAGAGGGAAAAAATGCCCCGGCGGTCCTAGTGTGTTCACACACATCACTACCACATGTATATGGTAACAAATCCCCCCTGGAGTGATGCGGTGAACGAGAGCTGGCACATGAGTAAAGGGAAGTGCCATGCCCTGAGGACAGGATCAGTCCACAAAGGGGAGTAAGCCCAAAGCTTTGCGGAAAGCTTCAAGCTTCTCACGAGACAATGCCTTTGTGAAAAGATCTGCAAGGTTGTCCTGTGTTGGCACATAAGCCAAGCTGATCTCTCCTGCTGAGAGCCTCTCCCTGACATAGTGGTAATGCACCTCAATGTGCTTTGTGCGAGCATGAAAAACTGGGTTCCTCGCAACTGCCAATGCGCTCTGACTGTCAGTGTAGATAGTGTTGGCAGTGTCCTGTCCAACACCCAAGTCAGCCATAAGGCGTCTGAGCCATACACACTCAACCGTAGCTGTGAAGACTGCCCTGTACTCAGCCTCACAACTCGAAGTGGCCACAGTAGGTTGCTTCTTGCTCAACCATGATATACATGAACTGCCAAGCATGAAACAAAAACCACTTGTGGACACTTGCGTGTCAAAACAACCAGCCCAATCTGAGTCCGAAAAAGCATGTAAGTCTGGCGGCAATGATCCCCCCTTGGGATAAAACAAGCCAAGATGTAAAGTGCCACTAAGGTAGCGGAAAATCCTCTTGACAGCCTGCCAATGCTTAGACCCTGGGCTATGCATAAATCTACTGACCTGCGAGACTGCAAACTGAATATCTGGCCTCGTGTTGCATACATAAATGAGGCAGCCAACAGCAGTTTGGTAAAGAGTGACATCAGCAGGATCGCCACCATCATGTAGACTCAACTTCAAACCTGTTTCCATGGGAGTGGCAATAGGTTTGCAATCCTCAAGTCCAAACTTACATAGCAATGTCTCTATGTAACTTTTCTGACACAAGGCAATACCACCATCACACTGCTTAAACTGTATACCCAAGTAATGATGCAACAGCCCCAAATCTTTCATCTTGAAAGTAGCATTCAAATCAGCCTTAAATTCAGCAATATGTCTCGCATTTGGTCCAGTGATCAGCAAATCATCAACATAAAGAACCACAATGAGAAATACATCATCCTCACGCTTTACATACAATGTGCTTTCTGTTGGACTGTTACGAAAGCCTCGTTTAACCAAATGAGTGTCAGCTTTCTCATACCAAGCACGAGGAGATTGCTTCAACCCATACAAAGCCTTCTTACATTTGCACACTTTGTCCTCTTGTCCTTTTATGACAAAACCGCGAGGCTGCGTTACATAAACTTCCTCAAATATGTCACCATTCAAGAAAGCAGTAACAATGTCTGATTGATGTACATCCCAACCAAAATGAGCTGCCAATGCACATAGAAAACGCACAGTAGTCATACGACAAGTGGGAGCAAAAGTCTCTTCATAATCTATGCCTTTTTGTTGTGCATAACCCTTTGCAACAAGTCGAGCCTTATGGCGATCGATCTCACCATCCGGCTTGCGTTTCAACTTGTAAACCCGCTTCGTACCAATGGCCTTTTTGCCAGGAGGCAAATCACATAAAGTCCATGTGTCATTCTCTATAAGTGCATCATATTCTGATTTCATGGCAGCAATCCAATTTTCTGAATTCTGTGCTTCATCAAAAGACAGAGGCTCCTCAACATCATGTAAACTAGACACAGCCAAAGCATAACAATCTGATGCATAAGATGCATGGCGAGAGCCTGAACGAGTACGACTAGATAAAGGTGCATCCAATTTACTATCACGCAAAGTGTGCACCAGCCATTTTCGCATACCTCTAGCCTGCTCATTTTCAGCCCTTTCCTCATCAAGTACATCATGTACATCTGCATCAGTAATAGGCTGTTCTAAAACATTTTCAGAAACCCCCATAGGCTGTACATTTGCCTCATTGGAACTTACATTCGTATTTCCAGCACTGAAAAGAGGCAACAAAGTGTCATAAATGTCATGTGAGCTTACATTATTGTCTCTAGTACATGACAGCAAGGGTTGAACAGAATCTTCCACAAACACTACATCCCGTGAAATCAAAATTCGTTTTGTTTGTGGATGATACAACCTGTAACCTTTGCTTTCAGTACTATAACCAACAAAGATACATTTGATAGGCTTATCATCCAATTTTTTGCGTTGTGTTTGTGGCACCAAAGCATATGCCAAACAGCCAAAAACACGCTCAATAGAAAGCTTTCTATCATGCCATGCTTCAGATGGAGTAATAGACTGCAAAGCTTTCGTAGGACACCTGTTTAGTACATGAGTGGCACACATGATGGCCTCAAGCCAAAAAGAATGCGGCAAAGCTTGACTTTTGACCATACATCGTGCCATTTCCGTAAGTGACCTGTTTTTCCTCTCAGCAACACCATTTTGCTGAGGTGTATAAGGCACTGTACATTGGTGTTTTATCCCACGACTAGCCAGAAATGCATTAAATTCATGAGACATATACTCCCCCCCTCGATCGGAACGGAGGGTGCCCATAGTACATTTTGAGACATTTTCAGCCATAGCCAGAAATTGTTTGAAGCACATAAAAACTTCGGACTTTGCTTTAAGCGGAAATACCCATGCATGCCTGGAGTAATCATCAATGAAAGTCACGAAGTACAGGTAATTGCCCAAGGACGGAGTTTGCATGGGCCCACAAACGTCACTATGCACAAGCTGCAACCTGCATGTGGCCCTAACTGAACCATCCTTTGGAAACTTAGAACGCTGCATTTTACCCAGAATACAGCCTTCACAAACATGTTTGATAGGTGCTTCAAGAGGCGGCAAAGAAGCAACCATATCAGATTTCTGCAAACGCAGCAAACTGGCGAAATTCAGATGACCAAAACGTGCATGCCAAAGTTTTGCATCTGAAATAGCCCTTGAATCTGCAACAGCATTTGCAAAATTTTGTCCACACTTGTCATACAAAGTGAGCTTATACAGCCCACGGCACAAAAGCCTAGATGCAACAATTTCATCACCAAAACTGAGATCATGAACTGTACATCTGTCATCCACAAATTTGACTACAAGTCCAAGTCTAGCAAGTGCGGATACAGACAATAGATTCTTCTTGATCCCAGGTACATAAAGTGCATCAACAAGTGTGAAGGAACTGCCATTAGCAGCAGTGAGCACAATCTTTCCAACTCCCTGAACTGGATAAGAGGCGTTGTTGGCACAAGTGACTGAATTCCCATGAGGGACAGACTCGAGAGAGGTAAACAATTCACGATGTGAGGTAATGTGCTTTGTAGCACCACTGTCGAAATACCACACATGTGAATCTGCAGCAACTGACAAGCATGCATCATGGACAGCAGGATTGTAAGTGCACTCTGCGCTAAAAGCCCATTCTGCATCAACATCAGCATCACAATCTCCTTTCACAGAAGACTCAACAATGGCTGCATTTGTAGTGGAACCAGCATTTGCAGTGGAACCACCCTCTTTCTTCTTAGCCTCTTTGGCCTTCAACTTAGGACACGACTTGATCAAGTGATCATTGGCTTTACAATAATGGCAACACATCTTCTTTTTGCCCTTATCACCAGAATTGCCAGACGAAGTGCTGCCAGCAGAAGCATTAGGAACAGAATTTTTGCCACTCGCAGCAGAACCATAAGAAGTGGCTGCATTACTGTTACCACCCTTTCTTTGAGAAGCAATAAAAGCCTGTTCAACTGCACGCTGCCTAGTCCTGTTTTTTCTAGAAAGTGACTCTTGCAACAGCAATGTGCATAATGCATCAAACTTGACAACTTCAGGATTTCCTTGGGTCATCAGTCTCCAAGTACTAGCAAAAGTCTGGTAGGAATCTGGTAAGGCATCAAGAACAGTCTGCACAAGGGAACTGTCAGAAATGACTTCACCTGCAGAAATGAGTTGCTCATTGATATCCTTGACACTAGCAAGGAAAGTGTCCATATCATCTTCCTCATGCATAATCTTCGACTCTAGCTCTTTACGCAGCAAAGCAATTTTAGCCTCATTGCGGCTTGCATAAAGACCTGCTAGAATATCCCAAGCCTGTTTTGCAGATTTTGCTGAACGGATGTGAGGAATAATGGTGCGCTTCACAGACAACGCAATCAATGCATGAGCCTGCGCATCCTTAACATCCCAACGAGCTTGTTCTGCTGTAGGCAAAACAACTCTAACAGCTGCAATCCTTGCAGGAAGACCTGCAACATCCTCAATATCGCCTACATCTTCAGAACCAGGACGTACATCAATGCCCTGCACAATGTTCCAGACACCTTTTGACACAAGAACGTGTTGCATCATATAAGCCCACATAGGGTAGTTGTCCCCATCCAACCTGTCCTCAGCAGCAAACATCTTGAACACATCTGTGTTGTTGTTGTCAGCCATGGTAAATGCTGCACCTGATGTGAAAACTGCCCGAAAATAGGAGAAATGGAGCGGGAACAACTTGTGCTATATAGCACAAACCGTAGAAGACTATAAGGCACCTGTTATGCAGAAAACGGCACTGACAGAAAATCTGCACAAAATGACGAAATAACCTGTGCAGTACTGCCCGTAGTGGAAACGGAGGCCGAAATGAGCCCAAATCAAAATTCTGAGCAGACCAAGCTCTTCGAGCTTATCCAAAATATTTGTCGACCTGCGAACGCTTGCCAAAGCTCACTGAAATCGGAGAAAGTGAGCAGGCGTGTGCTGGAGCAGCTGGCGACTAAGCCCGGGAGGACGTGACCTGCTCTGATACCAATTGTTGGAGTTAGGGTTGCAGAGAAACACACACAGCTTGGAGAAGACGAAGGAAGCTCAAGGCACACAATAGAGAGTATGTTACTTAGTGTGCAATGGAAAGATAGATAGCCCTAGAGTGATGGGCGTATATACAATGCACGGGGGAAAAAACTCCTAAAGAGGGAAAAAATGCCCCGGCGGTCCTAGTGTGTTCACACACATCACTACCACATGTATATGGTAACAAGAAAAAGGCAAGAAAGAGGTCACCCTCTTCTCCATCTTCCTCAAATTATTCATCTTCTGAAGAAAGTGATGGTGCAACCTTTGAACCATCAAAAAGAAGAGGCCATAGTAAATCCTATGCCGCGTGGAAGAGGTCGTCCAAGCTCAAGAAATTCAAAGAGGGAGGGAAGAGCATCTCTTTCCTTACCTATGATGGCACTTTTGGTGCTACAGACAAAGTCTTGGCCTTTATCCAACAATTCGATGCGGCGTTTGGAGATGAGGGCTTCAAGAAGTCCTCTAAGCTATGCCATGTAGCTATGCACTTTCAAAAGTCCGCCAGGCAATGGTGGTCTAGCCTATAGGCCAATGGTGAAGCTCCATGAACATGAAAAGCTTTAAGAGCTTCCATTATGAAGCAGTTTTTGGCCACCGATGCCAAAGACAAAGTACTCACCGAATGGCGAAGCTTGAAGCTCTCTCCCTACGAATCCATTCACAAATATGTAGACAAGTTTGGGATTTAGAACTCAAAGCCACTGTCTTCAAGAAGTTGGATTTTGGAGAGCAAAAGCAACAATTTTGTGCGGGCTTAACTGAAGAAATGGCGGAGTATGTCAACTCCCAAAGGCCACGCACCATATCGGCAATTATACACCATACTATGGTAGCCTCTTAAATCAATTCCAAACGGAGGCTAAAAGAAATTCTAAGCCCACGGAAAAAAAAGGTTCTAATGAGCCTAAGGGGAAGGACAATGTCCAAAAGTCTCCTAAGGGCAACTCCAACAAAGCTAAAGAGAAGGGAGTTTATAAAGGCGAGAATCCTACGGGACACCAAAAGTACTATGCTAAGTTAGCAAAAAGGTACTATGGTCCCTTCCACATTCTTAGCCCAATCAATGAGATGGCCTATCAACTTAAGTTGCCCAACCATTGGCTCATACACAATGCTTTCCATGTGAGCCTACTAAAGCCTTACAAAGGAGAGCCACTTCAAGAACCAACTATTGAAGACCCATCGGAGATCGAGGACCAAGAAGAGGTGTTGCAGCCCGAGTCCATTCTCCAACATGAAGACAAGGTACTAAGAGGAGGTAAGACTATCCGACGATATCTTATTAAGTTTAAGAATTATCCCTTTGAAGATGCTAGATGGATGCAAGGCATACAATTAAAGGATAACCTAAACCTTGTCAATACTTACAATGCTTCCCTAGAGTAAGCAAATGTACAAATGTTAAAAATGAGCAAAGTTTTTTTCTTATAAGACTCTCTTGTTTTCCTTTATTGTGCACAAAAATGAACTAGTATGCATGCTTAGATCAAGTTTGCGGAGACGATGTCTCCCAAACCCCAAGTAGAGCTTGTCACTCTACTATGGAAGATTGATAGGACTAATGTGCAAACATGCTTGTGGCAGCTTAGGCTCTCAAGCGCCAAATGGACTAGTCATCTATTATGGAACGATGTCGTAGGGTAACATAGGGATCCTCTACCCGCTAGGAAAAAGGACTAATGAATATGCTTTATCTTCTCTATCCCATAGTTGAGGACGAGTATGATTTCAAGAGAGAGGTAATGTCATAATAATCAATATCTAATTCTCCTAAATTATTTTCTCATGTTAAACTGATCATTTAATATGGGGAAGTGCCAGGGAGAAAAAGCTAGAATATTGGTTAAGCTGGCAGACCAGCCACAGTAGGGATCCAAAGGAAGGAAAATAGGGATCCAAAAGGGGGGCCATCTACAAAAGAGAAATGTGCACCAATGGGCTTAAAAGACCCTAAGGTTCAGCCCATTAAGACTTCCAGAATGCTAAGGTTCCAAAATTCAAAGGTTCTGTCCAAAGGTCAAAAGCCTAGGGAAATTGGATGCTTTATGTGTGTCCCAAAAGTCTTCAACAATCCCTACATAGGAGGGGGTGATCCCTAGAAGTAGGAGATGAGAGAGAAACTCACACACACACACACACACACACACACAAGCTCCCTTTACACAAAGGGAATGAGGGACACATGTTAGCTCCCTAGCCCAGATGCCCACAAGGAGTACTCAGTTCCTATTGGATGGCCTTGGAGGTGGACCAATGAGAATTAAGCTAGAGTAAATCTAGTTTAATTAATTTAAAAACACTTATTAAAAGAACCAATAAGAATTAAGCTCTCTAGAAGACTATTGGAGAGTCTCCCAAGGGGTCCAATGAGCATTCAGCAGCCCAATGGCTTGCCTAATTCCTATTGGCTAGGAGGCAAAGGGGTCCAATGAGAGTTTAATTGCATTTATTAATTACCTAAAGCTCTCACAAAAGGGGAAAGGGGACACATGTCAGAAGGCTATCACTTATGCTGCTTACTCCAAGCTTGTGAGAAGGGAGGCCTACACCAACAACTCTTGGGTTTGTGATGAAAATCCAACCAAGAGCCAAGCTTCAATGCATGCTCATCTCCTCTACCATGCTAATTACTAAGCTAAGCTATGCTAATATGAGCGATTATGTGAGGAGATGTACATCTTTCTCGTAAGAATACTCCTTCCTCTCAATCTACTCTCATACCCCGCTAGCTCTCACCATCTTCGAAGGTGTGTGAGGCCTTGGGTCTGAGACCATGAGGGAATTGATGTTGTGTTTGATAGGTGTTTTGCTTAGTGCATGAAGTTTCCATCTTCATTACACTAGCTAGTATTGAAGGAACACAAAGAATTGTATTGTAAAATGTCTCTCTTGATGGAAGAAACCATAATACAAAGCCTTTTGGCGGGGGGGGCGGGGGCGGCTCATGCAAATCTGATCCTCAATTGTTGTCAATTGCTTAATTTCTCTCTCTTTTTGAAGTATTGTTCATGCTATCTAACTAGGTGTTGTACTTTTTGTTGCGCTCTCCACCCAAGCACTCTTGTTATTCTCATTAGGAAGCTATTCTAATGAAATGCTCACTATGTTCATGTTATTTTCCGCTACACACAAGTTACTAGACCATTAAACGTTACAGCAAATGTTGCCAAGTCACCTAAGTGAGTAGGCACCGTGGGTGAAGGCGCTCCAGAGACTACATGTGGAGTAGGTATTGGCATTGGGCTTGGCGCGTAGGAAGCCCTTGGGCTCCATGTTTGTTACAGTGTTGTGTCATGTGGTGGCCCAAAGTTCATATGTGTGGCCCTAGGCATAGCAGTCGTCGAATGTGGCATGCTAATGCTAGCTGGTATGGTCCCATGGAAATAATAACTTGGGTGTTTTGGTTCTGGAGCATAGGTTGTTGAAACAATGGGAGGGGTAGGGGCTACATGAGTACGAGGACCTATAGGTGTATACGATTGGTATACACTTGTA
The DNA here is from genome assembly GCF_014529385.1 of Adiantum capillus-veneris. Lineage (NCBI taxonomy): Eukaryota > Viridiplantae > Streptophyta > Polypodiopsida > Polypodiales > Pteridaceae > Adiantum > Adiantum capillus-veneris. The sequence goes on along the minus strand of NC_140939.1, from coordinate 5,228,313 downwards.
GGTATTGTTGCAGGCATTGAGCTACCATGTAGTGGTGCTTTACTAACAAATGAGGTCCATGGCATGTTTCTTGGCATGCCCATCATTGGGGTAGGCATGGTATCCGTGGTGTCATCAAGGGAAAGATGAGCTAGACTTGGAAAAGTAAGCTATCACTTGTGGGCTCAGATTGCACTGAGACCCTTGGCAAAACAACATCTGGAGGATCCATCGAACTTACCGAGGGAGTCTCCATTTGCGATAAAGTTGGTTGTTTAGCCTTCCCTGTATCCAAGAATCTTATGAGACCCGTTGAAGGCATGTGGATCCCCTTGTTCTGTCTCTCTAGCTCAATAACCCTATGGATAACCTCACAAACTCTTTGTTGTTGATCCTCCACACTAGTAGCACCCATTGGGGATTGTAGTACATCTAATCAGCCCACGTGATAGGTGTGACCTGTGTATAGGTCGGTTAGAGTTTTCGTTTGTAGTTTGTACTCCCAGTTCTCATTTAAGAACGCTCCATCTAGGATTGAGGTGCTAGGGGTATCTTTTGAACTAGATGCAATGTGGCTCTCTATGGGTTGACCCTTAGTGGTCGCTAATTCAGGAGCACTCTATTGCTCTCCTAGCAAAGATATTGACATAGGGGATTTCACTTTTAACTCTCTTCGTTGTTCCGCCTTGCGTAAGCTCTCGATTTCCTTTTCCCTAGCTGCAATGATATACCACTCAACTTCTTGTAGTTCGGCAAGGCTTCTACCATCAGGTAATATAACCTCGGAGGGAGTATCTCTGAAGAGTCAGGGGGTGCACTGAATGGAGTATTCACGTGCACACTCTCTAAGAGCATAGGGTCTATGTTAGTCATGAATGGTGAATTTACTTCCCCACCCCCCTCATTTACATCGTTAGCTCCATGTTCAGAGCGAGTGGCTCTACTAAAGGTTCCCTTCAAGCGACTAAGCACGCTCGGCCCGGACCGTGGGTCCATGGCATGCATGTCTTGGCTTGAGCTATCAGGATTGGGCATTAGATGGGCATTAGATAACCCTCCATGACATCATAGTTAGAGAAAGAGTCACTAGACACTATATGCGGATCCTGAGTGGTACTACCTTCGGTTCCCGTCGAGGGCCCAGAACCTAAAGTAGGTGGGTATGGAGAACTCGCGTAAGTCAAAATGCTCGCTAGTTGCTCGCCGTCTAGCACACGACCAGAGCGCAGATGCATGTACCTTTGGCACCTTGCAAGCATCGATGAATACCCTCGAAGGTTAAACGCCTCATTTTTTGGACGTTTTGCACCCCGTTTTCACTCGTTTTTGATGTTTTTTAATATTTTTAATGATCGGTTTTTGGATTAAAGCGTGTGATAGCTCGAAACAGGCGTATTGCTCAGGGGGTCGTGGTGTGCTTTACAGCACAACGTTCGGTTATCCGAAGCTTCGATCCTCAAAAAGGTCAATTTTTACTTAGGCGTGAAGCTAAAATAAGTAATTCTAAAGGGTGACTGAGGCCTGAGCCTAAGCGTGGGCTTGGGCTTGGGCCTGGGGAATATTCTTGATCCCGGTCCTACCTTTTTAAAAAATTTATTTATTTATTATTAATTAATTATTTATTTTTATTTTTATTTTTTTGGAGATAAGGTCACCGCGGCCGCGCTGCGCGCGCGAGCACACACACACACACACACCTAACCTAGCTACTTACAACTAATAGAGTTTTTGTTACACACTAACACAGTACTACAGCAACTCATTAGCTAACATATTTACTTACTGTACTTTACACAGAAATTACATTATAGATCTACTACCTTAATTCTAACACCTTATCAATAGAGAAAACACAGTACCTTTCAACACCTTATTAACAAAAACAATACACTGTAGCAAAACAAAGGTCACAAATCCTTCTCAACAAGCCACACACCTTCTTTCTCTACCTTTCCTACATTTCATAATGCACCACAAAGTAGCATAGAGTGCTACTCGAGCTTAATGCAGGGCATTTCCTCAACAACGGCACCAAAAATGTGCGCGTCTATTGCACGTGTCAATGCAAGGGACTTGCCATACACTGTGCGAGTCACAAATGGCTGCAAGCACACAACCAAACTAATCTACCAGGCTCAAGAGAGCAAGGGTGTGTCACTCACCACCCTACACTCGCCTTCGTGGAGGATTCCTCTCCGCGAAGAAGAAGGAGCTACCACCCTATCGTGCTCAACCGCCTCAGTGCCGCCATGACATCGTCGTAATGCTTGATTGCACTCTCTCTCTCTCTCTCTCTCTCTCTCTCTCTCTCTCTCTCTCTCTCTCTCTCTCTCACTCTCACGCATACACACACACACACACACACACACAAGGAGATGAAGAAGAAGAAGATGGAGATGGAGCAAGAGCACTCTTCAATTGCACAAATGAGAGAATGAGTGTTTTTTAGGTTTAGGTGACTTTTATATGAGCTCACCCATTCACACTTGGGCGCCCATGCTTAGCCAACTGACCCTTGAATGTTCCAGTTAGAGTGCGCCTCTCATCGGCGATCACTCTTACCCTTTTCCTATTGGACCGACAAGCCCGGCTCATGACTACTAGAAGTGGATGCTAGTGGGTAACAGATACCTTGGGCAGGCCATGGTGAGATAGACGGTAGAAGCAAAGAACGAGAGAGAGAGAGAGAGAGAGAGAGAGAGAGAGAGAGAGAGAGAGAGAGAGAGAACATATACAACACAGAGGAAACAAAAAAGCAATGCTATTCTTGATTATAATTCCTTTGTAAAAATCTTATTAATATAGTAAAAGTGTCATGCAAACTCCATATAGATTGGAATTTCCTCTGCATGCTATAAGGGGAGTTTCCCACGGGCTTAGACCATTAAATCCGGGCTTGAATACCTAACACCCTATTCGTCGCGGATCTGCAAAGCATTCCACCTTTGGACAGTCATGACTCTGACATTGGAACTCCGTTTTAGGAGCCGTATGGACCATCTTGTAAAGCATCTCAAGCACCACACTCCAAAGCACAACTTCAACACTTCAAAAACCTAGACCTCCCATCCCAATTGGCCCACTTTGGAGCCCTTCTTGGTCTAAAAACCCACCTTAAATTTCCCTTTGCTTGCCTAGGGTCTTCACGCCTGCTTGAACACTTTTCCATGCACCTATATAGGCATCCAACACCTCCTTGAACCCTTTTAGCCTCGACCAAATTTGGTTGCACCATCATTGTCCAACCCCCTGGTTGAACATTCAGCCAAAGACATATGTACAAAACTTAAGTAGTGTCACACCAAACTAGTAACCAAATGTGCTTGCAAACCAAAACTATATGTACAAGATATGTACAAAAGCTTCAACCTCTCCATGCTTTATCTTTCTTAAGGGGGTTTTCCACCCCCCTTGGCTACAATTTGATGCAAATCAAGCACTAAGCCCCTATCAAAGTACAGCTTGAGCCGCACAATGTTCACCTTGTGCGTAAGAAGCTTGTCATTTGCCCTTAGTAGTTGGTAGGTCCCGTGGGAAAGGCCTTTTGCACCTTATATGGACCCATCCACTTCTTTATGAACTTTATTTGAAAAGTGAAAGCCAAGTATCTTTCATATTTCATCACCAGATCCCCTTCTTGTATCCTCTTATCAGGAAGATTTTGATTGACCGTTGCAAACCATTTCTCTCGTTGCTATAAAACCACCTATTGGATGGCATGGCTACCTCTTTACCATAAACCAACTCAAATGGAGTGAAGTTCGTAGCCACCTTGTAGGATGTTATGTATGCCCATAAGAACTTCTCTAGATTTTGTTTCCCACTCTGTCTCTTCAACATCTTAATGATTTTCCCATCGGGGCTTTCCACTAAATCATTGTGTCGGGGATGATAGGGCAAAGAAAAACAATGTTGAATGCCTAGCTTTTCGACCAATGTGCGTATTAACTTGCTTCTAAATCCCTGGCCCCTATAAAAATCGAGCACCCATGGAACTCCAAAATGGCAGCAAATGTGATCAAAGACAAACTCAGCCACAACATGAGCTTTTACCTCCTTAACTGCTTTGGCCTCAACCCCTCTAATGAGGTAGTCAGTGGCAGCCACAATGTACTACTCCCACTTGTTAACTTACGGAGAGGATTGATGGCATCCAATCCCCACTTTCTCAAAAGCACTGTGAGACATAATAGCTCCGTGTGTCTCTTGTATTAGTCTCCTTTTCCCCATGGTTTGACATACGTGACAAGATTTGCACCAATAGTGTACATCTCGTACTATCGAGGGCCACCAAAAACCTGCTCTCAGCACCCAAAATAGCACCTAATTCTTACCTTGATGTCCACTTTCTTCATGGCATTGCTTCAGCACCATGCCTATCTCTTGCTTGAAAAGCACCCTTCTCAGAACCTCGTCTCTACCATAAGTCATCAGGTCTTCACCAACCAAAGTAAACCTGCGAGCTTTTTGAACCACCCTTCTTTTTTGTAGCTTGGAGGGACCCTCTGGGCATTGGCCTATGCTAACGAAATCATCCACCTCCTTCAAAGTTTCCCTACTTGGATAAGGAGTTGGTGTCACATACAGAACTGCAACCTGTACCTATACCTTGTTGCTAGCTAACTGGTCCACTTCTTGATTCTATTCTCTCTTGATGTGCTTAAATTGGACCTCTTCAAAGAACTTGAATGGCTTCTTAATGGCAAAAAACCAATGTTTAAGGGAATCCCTCTTTACCAGCCATTGGCCTAAAATCTGCTTGATTACTAACAACGCATCACCTTTGACTACTAATCAGGAGATGCCAAACTCCACACGCTGCTTCAGACCCAAATGAAGAGTAAGGTACTCTGCATGATTGTTAATGTGGACAGTACGCCTTTGAGAAGATAACATTGCCTTGTGGGTCCTATATCACCACACCACCTCCTGCCTTCTTCACCACTATTCAATAAGCTTCATCAAACCAGAAAGTAAAAGCGCCTTCCAGATGAGGCTCCTCTTTAGCTTCATCTTGTACCATCCTCTGATAAACCGGCAAATCAACTCCTTATTGACCAAAGAAAATTCTACGTGGGACCGGCTAGTATGATCAATCTTGAACTCAAAGTCAAACTCCTTTAGCTCCAGCACCCACTTCATAATGTGCTTCCCTAGCTTCAGATGCAACACGCCTCATGCAATAAATTATTAGATGCAAGCACGTAAAACTTGCACACAATTAGATGCACTTTGGACTTCCTGCAAGCAAAAACCACAGTCATCACCCATTGCTGTGCTTCGATATAGGTCATTTCCCCAGGACTTATTACCTTGCTCTCAAAATAAATGGGCTTGTACCTCTTGCCTACCTTTTGCAATAGCACAACACCAATAGCTATAGTACCAATCATCATAGCAATATAGAAATGATCCTCTCAATTTGGAGGACATATAGCTAGTAACTGACATAGAACCTCCTTTACCTTGTTAAAAGCCTCTTGTGTTTCTTCAGCCCAAAAGAAACCATGTACCTGTTGAGTCGTCTTTTGCAAAGGGTAAATGTATTGCGATAGCATTCAAAAACATTGTGAGAAGTACTTCATCTTATGCATGATGAAAGAAAAATCTTGGTTACTTGACGGAGGCTCCATCAACACTAGAGCCTTAACTTTCTCTGGATCAGCTTCTATCCTATTTTGAGACATCATGTGGCCTAATAGATGAGCTTGAGGTTGTGCCATCTTGCACTTCTTAGGGTTCAATTTTCCACCTTCCTCATTGAGCCTCTAGAAACACAATTACAACTTTGATAGGTGCTCTGACCTGGAGCTATAGCAACCAATATCATCCATGAACACCTTGATGAACTTGCCCAAATATGGACCAAATACCTTGTTCATCCAACCCTAGAATGTAGTATAGGCATTCACTAAACCAAATGGAATCCTATGATAGGCAAAGCATCCCTAAGGAGAAATAAACATCATCAGATGGTCCTCAAGTGCAATACCTATCTGGAAGTATCCTTAAAATCCATCCATAATTGAATACTTTCATACCCTACTACCTCTTTTAAAATCTCCTCTTGGAACGAAAAAGGGTAGTGATTCCTCCTAGTAGCCGCATTCAATGTCTTGTAGTCGACGCATATTCTCCATTTCCCATGCTTTTTAGGAGTTATAACCATTGGATAACCCTCTTCGACTCCTTTACGGGGTATATGTTTCCTACATCTAACAAGTGGTTTGTCTCCTACCATAACGCCTCCTTTTGAATCTCACCTAACTTCCTTAGCTTCTGTGCTTTTGGCTTGTACTCCTCCTTAAGTATAATCTTTTGCTTTACTCCCTTTGCTCCTTGCAAATCCTTATACTCCATTGCAAATAGATTAGGATAAGAAGCACAAAGATGGACATAACCTTCCTTTTCCTACTTGGGTCAGGTCTTCAATATGATCATCCTGCACAATCTTTTTCAGAATTTTAACCAGAATTTTGTTGCTACTTTCTGCATGTTGTCTGTAGGAGTCTTCTTCTTTCTGAATCTATGTAAAAAGGCTGCTTTCAAAGCATTATAGGTAGCAAAATGGGCTATACCATATTGGCTAAACCAACTCATGGCTTTGCCTTCTAATGTAGTTGCAAATTTCTCCATCTTTGTTTGGTTATTATGCAAGGCCTAATAACCACTAGCCTGCCACTTTGTTTCAAACTGGGCAGCATGACAGTCTGCATCTTCTTTCAACTTTCCTCTAAATTTGGCTGCTTTCACCATAGGGTTTGGATGGGCCATGGGAGGATTTTTGGGTGGTCTCCTAGGTCTTTGCCTGGTAGCCCCCTGTAGTGGGTCAAATTGAGGCCTTCTTCTTGTCCTTGCAGGTCTTCCTGTCAAGGCAATTGCTCCAACAAATTGTCTCACATGCCTCCCATATGCTCTCACAGAACCCTCAGCCCCTTGGTTCAATAACTCTTGTTCACTGTCACTGAACTCCTCCTCTCCATCAGAGGCAACATGATAATAAAAAGGATCAATATCAGGGTTTCCTGCTCTCGCGTGTGCCCTAGTATAATAAACTCTACCTACTCTCCTCTCTTGTTGTGACATACATGATTCTCCATAGATTCACAACAGCAGGATCGCCAAAGTGTTGGGGTTCATCAACACACACAGAACTTAGGTGTTGACAACATGTCACGCACACCAAAGACAGAGTTAGACAAAGCTAAACACATTCAACTCATCAGCATTTCACCATTTACCAATCTCGACAAAGCAGACTGAAGAACAAACATGAATCATAGAGCAAGAGACTACACAGTTTGATTCATCTTGGTCTAAGGATAACTTCCATTTCAGCCCAAAATTACATACTCGCGTGAACCAGCATGACCTTTAAATAGGAACTTCTGGCAGTTATAATAGTTACATCCGATTGACCAAAATCCGACTTATCAAAACTCTGACTCACTAACATCCGACTAATAAGTGTTGATTGATCAAACATAAGTACAAGTTATGATCTCGTGCAGGGTCAACACCCACCAAAGTAAACTTACGAGCCTTTTGAACAACCCTTCTTTTCTGCAGCTTGGAGAGACCCTCCAAACATTGACCTGTACTCAAAAAATCATCCACCTTTTTCAAAGCCCCCCTACCTACATAAGTGGCTGGTGTCAAAACTGCAACATGTACCTATACTTTGCTGCTAGCTAACCGGTCCACTTCTTGATTTTGTTCCCTTTTAACATGCTTGAACTGAACGGCTTCAAAAAAATTCAAAAGATTTTAATGGAGAAAAACCAATGCTTAAGGAGATCCCTCTTTACCTGCCACTGTCCTAAAATCTGCTTGATAACCAACAACGCATCACCTTTGACTACCAGCCTAGATATGTCAAACTCCACACATTGCTTCAGACCAAGTGAAGCGTAAGGTACTCCACCTCCTTGTTGGTGCAGAAATCTTCAAGATCACAAGCCTTTGAGAAGATAACTTTGCCTTGTGGGTCCTGTATCACCACACCACCTCCTACCTTTTGTACCACTCTTTGATAGGCTCCATCATACCACATAGTAAAAGCACCCTCCAGGTCCGGACTAGTATGGTCAATTATAAACTCAAACTAAACTCTTGTGATTCCAACACCCACTTCATATTGTGCTTCCCTTTATGAGACCCAGGGAACTTCCATGGAAACACATCCGCCCTACCACCCTTTAAGTAGGCCCTTGGCCCTCCATATATAGTATTCCCTTGTCGACACCTTGCAGCTAGCCCTTGTCCTAGGTCAGTGATCCCCCTGGGTTTTTCCTTGGCCTTACATTACTCCCCCCTTGGAGAAGCGTTTTTGTCCTCAAAAACAAAAGTGGTGATAGCATCATAAAAAACACTAAAGTTTTTGACAATGACATCCTTCATGGATCCAACTATCCTTTTAACCGAAGCACAATTCAATAGGAGGTTCAATGAAATCAAGAATAGTATCTTGATTGTCCACATTGTTATCCCTTTTTCACATTCTTGTGTAACCGGGCCATAACCAACATAGCATATAGACTCCATTTAAAACTCACTTAAGTAAACAAGCTATCACATCTAAGATGTACCCAAAAGCGTACCTCTTTTCACTATCCATGAAAGTAACTAGCTGACATAACTCATCAGCAAAGTATACGTCCTTGACTTGTTATCAATCTTCATCAATAAAGAACCCCACCATAACTAGTGTTCAAGGTTGAGAACCTGACTTATATATGAAGAGACTAAACCTAGTCGCAAACATGCTTTACCTTATGGTAAGAAAACTCCAACTGGAGTGATAAATACTTTCTAATTGGATCGCTTGGTGCTAACATACGTGCTTTGCATATCCTTTAGCACAAGGTTACACTTGTAATCTGCCTATCCTCTTTGGATAAATGACTATATTGGTGTGTCTCCCCACCATTTACAGACAGTCTTCCAAAATTACTGGTAAACAGGGATCACAATGCCTTACAACGTTGCTGAGGAATGATCTATGTCATGAATGTGCATGCCGTTCCAAGTCAATCTTTGCTAAACACTAGGGCCCATAACACCTAGTGTGCATGCATTTAGCAAAAACATATGTGAACCTGCATATCCATGACCATACTTGCCAATACTTATCATGAATATGATGCTCACAGCACACATGAAAGAGGAGCATAAATAGTCCTGAAAAGAAACTAAATAGTTTCTAGTGCAATCATTTACAAACCTTGTTGAAACATTTGAACGATAATAGAATGTGAAACATAAGTAACTTCTAGGTACAAACAATGAAACATTTTCATTAACAACACATAGCCTTGCTATATGCATAAACAAGCATTCGTTAATGTTGTTTAGCAGCACTTGTAACCTTAACAAGTCATTCTAAGTACCCGACAATTCTTGGCCACTAGAATTGTTCATGATGCTACGTGCTCAAAATGGTCTAGAAAATGAATTTGACTAGCATCGGGGGACTTTGTTGCAACACATAATTAAAATAGCGGGCACCAGTGTCAGTCACAGCTACTCATATTGTCCACATGTGGAAGATGACTCAAATAAGGATGTCTAAAAAAAGAACACTCTTCAAGTACGAGATGTATGTGTGGGTGGAGGTAATTATAAACACTCAGCAACATGAGTGAGAGGGATCCTCATTACCCTTGCTCCACTGTGGCAAAATCGAACTCCTTGAGTTCCTAGACCATGTTGTATCCCAATTGACAACGTGTGCTAAAGAAAAACTTACATATAGGTCCATAACTACATAATGCAAAAATGTATTGGGACACTGCAGCCCAAAATTCTTTGCTCTTACATGACCTTGTCATGTCTTTAAAGAGAAAAATGGATGAAATCATTCTAGCTTATTCATCCAACTTGAAAAAGTCAAGCAAAGCATACTCAAAAAGGAACAAAACCAAAGGATATGCATACTTGGAGGTTAAACATAGCACTCACGTGCCCGTAGTTACGTACACTTTGCAAACCTAAAAGATACAACTGAAAAGAAGATGCCTTATCATAAAACCACCCTTGAAGAGGTAATAAATTGGTGACCTATTGAGCACTAAATGAAAGATTAGTGAAAAAAAGCATTAGAAACTGGTAACCCTGGGTGCTGCCTTTGCAATCCAAACCCCTTGGTTAGCTTCTGCAATGTCAAACCCCTTGGTTAGACTTTGCATGAAAACTGTTGAACCTAGTAGCCAATGTTGACAAATGCAATCTACCATGTTCAAAATTGTTTGAAATCAACTGAGAAGTTGAATCTGTTCACTACTCCTTGGTAGATTGTGGACATCAACAATATTCTAATGTGCGCATCGAGATGGATTGCATCCCAACTATCCACTAGCTATGCACTACAAGTGGGTGGTGGGCCTGATTACGATGCCAGTAGGTGTGTGGAAAATGAGGTACATTGTTCTTGCCAGAGAAGATCTTACTAACCAGGTTGAAGGCAGAGATTTGCGTACCAAAGTAACCAGTTTAGTATGCAAGTTCTTGCTTGAAGATGTTATTTCTAGGAATGGATGTGTTGGCAGAATCATTGTTGATAGAGAAGAGTTGGATGCAGATGAAGCTCGAGTGTATTTCGCTTGTATGGGCATTAAATTGGCTCTCCCTACAACATACAATCCAGAAGGTAATGGGAAAAGTAAAGAGAGCATCCGCCTATTGTTAAAGCTTTAGCAAAGGCGTGTCAAGGGCATTTTGGTGATCGGCCTAAACTCTTATCATTTGCTTTGTGGGTTGATCGTACTACACAAAATTTTGTTATAGGATTTATGCCATTTGAGTTGATGTATGGGCAAAAACCCATTATGCCTACAAAGGAAGCGGCTATGACTTGGACCATAATGCCATGGGAATAGGGTATGTCTACAGAAGATTTTCTTGCTTTATGTATTCACCAACTTGAGAGGCGTCAAGAAAATATCGAACAGGCTAAAGAGAAGCTTAAGGAAGCAAGGTTGAAGAAAAAAGCAACATTCAATGGGAAGCAAAGACTACGACCTACGACCTTATGCTATCAAAGACGGCAACAGGGTACTTGTTTATCACAATAGCCTGGAGAATCAATATACTGCTATGCAAAAAATGGTTAAATGATGGTTTGGACTATATATAGTGCTTCATGTTTTTGATAATGCAACATATCAATTATGCGAACTTGATGGCACTGTGCTCAAGGTGGCTATTGCAAGAAAAAGGATCAAGTTGTACAAGAAGCGATAAGGTGTATCGGACGATGTGTTTGATGATGCTTTTGATAAAGCTGATTAAGTGCAATTGGAGCAGATTGGAGACTGTGCAGGTTCAGAGGGAATGGATGTCCTACAGCTCCGCTTTCATGGAGGGAAAGTGAGAAAAAGGATGCAGATTAAGCTTCTTTGAAATGTTTAAAGGCTATGTAATTAGTGATCAGTGGTCAGGGCTTGATAACAAGCCAATTTTAAGCTAAAAGTATACCAGATGCGGCTTAAAAGGGCCAAAAGTTGCCTTGCTAATACTAAAAGATAGTATTCTTGAAATAGTCATAGATGGAAGTTTATTGATTACAATTGCAGTACTTAAAGTGCTATATAGGCCTGACTTTAAGGTTCGTCAATTGGAGCTACGGATAGGAAGTTATGCCAATTTGAAGTTTGAGCGGTTTGCAGATTTGTACCGGATTGGGCAACTATAGGTGGGCCTAAAGTGCTCATCTTGTGGAGTGCATCGGTCTTTTTAGATTGGCAATCAGAGTTTTGGTTGCCAAGATACTGTCAGCTTAAGTTTTATCGGGGGCCAATTATGTACCATATTGGTCGCCTTGGTTAATGTGTCACCTGAAGGATTTGAAGCCTCGTCAGGGTTTTTATGCAAAGTATGTGGCAAGTGAAGGCTATAGAAATTTACGGTTTGTCAATCGGAGTGCGGATCAGCAAGATAATGCGAGTTGAGGTCGTTGCCAGTTATTAACGGATGACTTTTCTTGGTTTTGACTGCCTCAATTGGCGGGTTCGAGAAAGTCAAAAGTCAGCAAAGGAAAAGCTGTTTGAAGTTGGGGCGATTGAGTTTCATCAAGGCATGATGGCTAGGTCACCAAGTTCCTGAGCATTCCTCTGCAGAAGGTGGAAGCAAGGGACAAAAACGGGGACAAAAACACTTTTTTTTTGCTTCCTATGGTGGTTTTGTGGATCTTGAAGGGCTACTCCACGAGATGCCACCATGTAGCAAGGAAGGGAGGGAGATAATCCCGCATGCAAAGGCAAAACGCACAGAGGAAGGGTATATAGCCTAATGCATGACCCACTGTAGGTAAGCAAAAAGGAGAGAGAGCTCTCTCAAGTGGTGGTCATGGCGGGAGCACTATGTACGTTGCACAAGTGGTTGCCGATGGTGATTTTGGCACCCGTAGGTGACGCATGGCTGTGTGGTTGTGCAACCATTATTGGCGGTGTTAGTGTCGTGCCGTTGTTGACGTGGCATCCCACTGGGGTTCACTCCCATGCCGTAGGGGCACTAACTTTTTGAGGGCAAAGTCCCCCCACCACAAGCGATATTGCTAGTGGTCGAGGAGGGGAGCAGTCACATGGGGGGAGAGAGAGAGAGAGAGAGAGAGAGAGAGAGAGAGAGAGAGAGAGAGAGAGAGAGAGAGAGAGAGAGAGAGAGAGAGAGAGAGAGAGAAGGATTCCACTCCCCTATAAGGGCGGTTCCACATGCAAAAACTTGAAATTGAAGGGACAAGTGTCCGATGCTCCTTGGGTTTACTAAAAAACGAGCGGATGGGCTCTAAAAACCAAAAAGATTTGGCATTTTTTTTTGGTGTTGTTGAGAATTTTATTGAGCGGAGAGTTTTCCTTCGAGAGAGCAAGAACAAAGAGCTTTTGGAAGAGGAAGGAGATCAAGAGGAGGGAGTTTTTTTGGGGAAGGCCAATATGGTGGCATACTTTATTGTCATCGAGATCACATCGGCCCCATCTGCTTACACTTCTTCTACGTATTTTTCTCAACTATTTTCTCTAAGTATCATTTTTCAGTCAGGTTAACCCGCTGTAAAGGAGTTTAAACTCCGTAATTTACAACTAAATTACATTAGGGTGTCATTAACGGTGCCGCATGGGCAACGTGCATCTTATCTTGTTCATGTTATCAAATTAAATCCCTCATCATAAGCTGTCTCGGTCTCGTACTCATAGCTTGTTGTAGTATCCCCGTCATCTCCTGCTCTGCCATAGGATGAAAATTGCTTTCTTTAGTCTTCAGGTCTAGCACTATTTTCCTTCCCTTCTCTTTGTTGGGCAAAGTAAACACTCTACTCTCCCAATCTTGCTTGGCCCCTATTGCCAATAGCCATGGCCTCCCCAAGATGATAGGGTAAGCGTTATCACTAATTGCCTTCCCTTCTCTTTTTCAGGCAAAGTAAACACTCTGCTCTCCCAATCTTGCTTGGCCCCTATTGCTAATAGCCACGGCCTCCCCAAGATGATAGGGTAAGCGTTATCATTTGCCTTCATCACAAAAAGGTCAATTAGACTCTCTATTCCTATCCCCTTCACCATCACATCCTGAGCCACACCCAAACACCTCACTTTAGTATGGTTGGCCATCCTCATAGCCACTTCTGTCATAACACAAACTTGAGCTCCTCCATCTATGTATGCATGCACCTGCATCTTCTTTTCAATAATTGCTTCCACTAGAGGAAGAACATCCGTAGGACTTCCCACCCTCAAGGCACTACATGTACATTACCCTTGGCCCTTGGTATCCTCATGCTAAGACTTGTAGACCACTGTCACCTTAACTTAGGATTGAGTGCCAACAACCGTCTAAAAGTGATATTAGATTTTTTATTTGAACGTCACTTACCAGGTCATATTCTGGGTGGCCACACCCAAGTTGAAAGTTCGTCTGCTTGATCTTACGACGCCTCCTCCTCTTGCTAGTCTCATGCCTCTCTTTCCCCTCATATACCTTCTCTTTACCCTTGTGAGCCTTGGTTTCCCACTCAATCTTTGTCTCCCTTTTACCCTTGGCTCTCTTGCTAGCCAAAACATCCACATCTTGCTTATCCACCTATAAAATTGACCGTCGGGACCTCACATTTGTCCGGTAGAGCCAGTGGCATAGGGTTCTCAACCTGCTGTTCCCTTTGACCATTAAACTACCCTTGGCCCCTACCCCTGCCAAACAACGGATACATATCACCTCTTTCCTTGGGAGAATGGGGACAATGCAGAGCATAATGACCCTCTTCACCACAATTATAGCCCCTGCCCACCGTCCTGGCCCTTCCTCTTCTTGGCTGTCCCCTGTCCCTCACGCTTAGCCACAACTCTTGAATTTTCTCTAACATGTCTGAACCGTGCGTACCCATTGCTATGGAATGGCAATCATGGCCCTATCCCCCTGATTTTCCTCTTGGGTTTCCTCTTGAGGACTCTGTGGTTGAACATGTGCCATCATATTTGTAACCCATTATACCCTGTTCTATCTTCTTCTTGATCTTCTTGCTTTTTGACCGTGCAATCAACACCGCCCCACTGTAGTTTTCCGGGCTTTCATAGTAAACTTTCTCTCGCACTTTAGGATCCAAACACGCCATAAACTTATCCAGCTTGAAATACTCACCATTGACCAATTGCATAGCCATTGCAAGCTTTGGCCAACACTTTTCAAAACGATCCAAAAACAAATTAAACTCCTCACTTACATCCTATTCTAAAGCCTTCACCTTCGGATCCATCTCGATTGGGGATGCCTCGGTGCAAAAATCATGTAAAAACATCGTTCGTAAAGCCGGCCATGCCTGCCTTGGCTCACCCTCCAGAGCGTCAAACCATAACTTAGCTTTATCGCGCATCACTAATGGGAAAGTTTGCATTCTACTGTCCTCATTCAGCATTCGCAAAGACAACATGTACAATTAAAATCTACAAGCCATTCATTTGGAGTCTCCTCACATGTGAAAATTGGACCATAGCTCCGTGTTGCCATGATTTCTAATGCAAAACTGCATCTTTACGTCAACCAAGGAGCAATCAGTGCACCTCCTCAGTGGGGGCACTAGAAGATGGAGAGGGGAATGGGGAACACACTCAGCACACAGAACAATTCCCCTATGTACCTCAGGGTATTCACAACACCCCTGTCCTCTCAAATTCACCTTCAGAAAAGACCATTCACATCAGCTTGGCCTTGCATGCACATTCCATTGACTCATGCACCCTTCGCAGCACTGCAAGCAAGCACACTCACTTCGCACTACTCATTCCATAGCCCTTTACTCACACAATACTTCTCTCTCTCTCTCTCTCTCTCTCTCTCTCTCTCTCTCTCTCTCTCTCTCTCTCTCTCCCCCCAACACAGAACCGGTTTGGCGTACACCCACACATACACACACAACACTGTGGATTGCACAAGAGCAATCGAACGAGAAGGGGGAGAGGGGGGAATGACACCAAATGCAACAATGATGGCTTCCTCTTGCAAAAAAACCCTATTTACAAATCTTTTTCTATCAAAAGCCTCTCTTAGTCTTGCTTCATCTCTCTGAAAAAACAAAAGAAGCCCACAAAACGTTTTTTTACAGCCTGCTATAAAGGGCACACTCGAATTTTGGAAGCTCACATTTGATTGGTCCATCAAGGCACCCCACTTATAAAATTTTTGAAGGGACGGTGATCTTCTCTCTCTCTCTTTCTCTCTCTCTCTCTCTCTCTCTCTCTCTCTCTCTCTCTCTCTCTCTCTCTCTCTCTCTCTCTCTCTCCATACGAGATTTCCCTTTTACTCAAGGGGACGCAACGACAGCGCTGTCGTTGCTCCCTTGTGAGATTGCCCTCATAAAAGCTTTTGGGGCCCGGGGGGGAAGACCTCCCAGTGTGACTGGGCCCCACGAGCACCACCCCGCCACATCATCACCCACTTCACATGCCTGGCGACAGCCACACTGCCGCCCAAAATCGCCCGAGAACGCTGCCACAACATCGATGACCGCCCCACGCAACACCCAATGCGGACGCCATTACCAAGGGAGCTCCAAACTCTCTATCTCTCAAACTCGTTGCCCCAAGTGTGGGCACAACTTTCAATGCTACCATCTCGCTTATGTTTCAGTTTGTAAACCCACTCAGTACCAATGGCCTTCTTACCAAGAGGCAAGTCACATAAAGACCATGTTTTGTTCTTTACAAGTGCATCATATTCATTTGGTATAGCAGCCATCCAATTTTTTGAATTTTGTGCTTCTTCAAACAAGAGACGTTCCTCTTCATCACAAATACTAGAAATAGTCAAAGCGCAATAATTTGATGCATAAGAAGCATGCTAAGAACCGAACGAGTACAACTAGGCAAAGCTTCATTCAATTACACCCAACAAAGATTTAGATAGGGTTTGGTTTGTGATTACTTTCCTATTCTCACAATCTCTTGATCAGTGAGTTACGTGAAGTAACCAAACTCAACTAGATAGGATGTAATGATGTTCCTATTCTCATAATCTTCAAATTAATGAGTGTAATGAACTTTTCACGAAGCATGTCTTGCAAGAAATTTCTTGCTGCATCGTGAGTGAGCTATGAAAATCCAACTATCATAGGAGATTTGGGTTGGAGCCCATATATCGGCAGAAAGAACTATAGCCAATAATAATGCTTTGCATTGTTATAAGCAAATTCTATCATATGAAGATAATCCTCCCAGGAAGACTGCCTCTTAGAGACATATGCACGAAGATCCACTCTCTCACTTTGACCATCAATTTAAGAGTGATATGAGGAACTTAAGTTCATAGTTGTTTTTGGCTTCTGAAAAACCAACTACCACAATTCACTCGTGAGCTCAGAGTCTCTATCACTGACTAATCAACAAACCAATGACTCAACTGTGTGGCAATAATAGTACCTTGTTGGGATAAATCTTACCATCTTTGTCAAGCGATCTACTACAACCCATCTAGCATCATGACCTCTAGATATTTTGGGTAATCCCACAATAAAGTCCATGGAAATACTTTCCCATTTCTTGGAAGGGATCTACAATGGGTGTAATGAACTTGCTAGTCAAAGACACTTTGCTTTATTAGCTTGACAAACATGACATTTGAAAACATAGTCTTCAATAAAAACTTTCATCTATGGCGAATACAATGCGTGTTTTACCAGTGACAAAGTTATACACACATATATGCATACATACGCACATAGGAGTGTAGCTTGACAAACATGACATTTGAAAACATAGTCTTCAATAAAAACTTTCATCTATGGCGAATACAATGCGTGTTTTACCAGTGACAAAGTTATACACACATATATGCATACATACGCACATAGGAGTGTAGCGGACTCACTTGCAAACTATATGATGATCTATTGTCATTGATTAGCGAGCCACAAAGTATGGTTTGCACATGATAGTTTGTAAACCTTGCCAAACTCCCTTTGGAGCCTTTAGTGACCGTTTCTAAAGATATAAAACCTCATTTGCAACCTGTGAGGGGCATTGCTTTTGTACAAGCAAGCCCCTTACTATGATATTGACCTGCATAAGGTCATCACATTATTCTCGTCTTTATGAGAAAAAGTGGAGCCCTTGAATTAATTTGTTAGATGCATACAACCTCTCTGATTTTTTTACAAGAACCTTTCCACCATAGCCATCAAAACTTCAATGCACGTGGGTCTTAGATTCACATTACTTGTGCCTTTTAGTTTGAGTAGTTGGGGTCTTAGATTATTCAAGCTGGCTTTCATGTTATGTCAATATTTAACCCAAGTAATTTGAAGTGTACCTTATATTACAAAAACAATTCACACAAATAGCATGGCCTATTCATCATGGATTAATGTGAGGGTCTATATTTACAATGTTCACCAAATGTACTTATGTGAATCAAGGAATGTGATCGGGTTTTTTAAAACAATTGGTTGTCATGCTAAAGGGTTGGATATTTTTGTTTTTTCCAAGATAAACGGTGTTTTTTTTTCAAAATTTTGGGAATTTCAATCCTTTAAAATTAAACTGACAACTTACTGCATCGAACACTCCAACCAATATCCCTTTTGAGATCCAACTTCTAGCTTCCCTAGTGAGTTTTTAATGCAATTTTTCTTTCTAGATACTAGAGGACATATGACAAATGTGCCTTGATTCATATAATAGGCTGATTTTAGCCTTCTTAGGATGTGAATACAATCTCTCTCTCTCTCTCTCTCTCTCTCTCTCTCTCTCTCTCTCTCTTGTATACAATCTCTCTCTTGAATAAGAAGACTTGAGTTCAAGACTCATTGAATATTGGGATAGTTTGAAAACTTCTCCCTCCTTCTCTCTCTCTCTCTCTCTCTCTCTCTCTCTCTAAATTTTTGCCTAATAGTCCTGCAATCTCAGCAATGGCCTATAACCACAACCATAATCACGTAAACCATGACATATCCCTGATTGAAACCATGACGCATGACTTCTCTGCCCTCAACCTCACTATTACCCCCCTCTCTTTTAGGGTGGGTTCAGACTAGGCGACGGAAGAAAACTGCGAAGGGGCGTCAATGCTCCATGACAAAAGTTGATTGGTTGAAATTGAGGCACTCTCCTGTGGGGCCCTCCATTTTTCTTCCGAACCCCCCCCCCCCCCCGCGAAGAGTTGATGGCCTCTCGCAGCCCCCTTTGCTTTTTTCATTGTTCCGCCTCTACACTGTTCACACTAGGCAGTGACAGTTTTGCGAAGACTTCTTTCTTCCTCCGGCTCAGTCTGAACCCAGTCTTAGGCTGGGTTCAGACGATGCCGGTGGAAGAAAGCCAAAAGCATACAGTCTTCTAGGCGGAAGGTGAGAGAGAAGAAAGCTTCCACCGAGCAAGTGTTCACAAGGCGAGGCGGAATCGCTCAAGGCTGTCAGAAGCTCTTGCGTGCGTGGATGCTGAAGATTGGGTGGGGAGTTGAGCTGGAGGGCGGAAGGAACTTCGGGCGAGGGGGGGGGGGGGGGGTCGGAAGATCACATAGGGGTGGCGGAAGAAAATTCATGTTCCTTTGCTGTGACGTGGAGCAGAGTTTACAATCTCCCACCGCGTCGTCTGAACGGGAAATTCCACCTGGGGGAAATTAATTGGTTGACGCCTATTGCCGCCGCGCCTTGTGAACCCAGCCTTAGCCGGCGCACATGCAGTCTAATGACACCTGCTGCCGACGAGAAAGTGTTGATGTCTCACCAAAGGCCCGCCACGCCCCTGCACCTAGCCACCGATAGACTCATCGGCAGTTGATCTGCAGCATCACGCCTAAACGGCACCCCGATGGAGCCGTTCGCGTGGAGGGAAAACGCTTCACTGGATGTGCGACTAAATAGGTTGACTTTTCACTCGACGGCCCAACTGATCCGGTAGTGGTGCAGCATGTGCGCAAGTACCCGATAGGAGATGAAGCTTCGGTCTCAACCGGCCAGCTATAGCCTATCGGTGACCAGTGCATGTGCGTACTCTGCAGAGACGGGAGCGAGGGGGTAATGCAAGAGAATCGTTTGTACGTGGACGGTAACCATACACTTGTTGCCCTTCTAAAATCTTGTGCCAAGCAAAGAACCCTAGCAAGAGGTCATGAAATACACAGTCGGAGTGTTCATCAGGGCTTGGAGAAGGATCTCTTCGTCGGAAGTACCCTGGTTGACATGTATGTTAAATGTGATTCTTTCCCTGAAGCACATCAAGTATTTCAACAGCTGCAGGATCGTAACTGTGTGTCTTGGAATGCACTCATTGCTGGCTATGCACAACTTGGACTCAGCGATAGAGTGCTATGTTGCATTGAAGACATGCAGAAGGAGGGTGTTCAACCAAACGCTGTGACTTTTACATGTGCTCTGAAGGCTTCTTATTGCAGTGCAGGAGTGGTAGGCAAGGGACGAGTCATACATGCTAAGGTTGTGGAAATAGGGTTTGATCAGGATCTTATTATCATGAGCAGTTTGCTTGATGTGTATGCCAAAAACGGCCTAATGTTGGAAGCTGAAGAAGTCTTTGACAAACTGCTGGGTAGAGATATAGTAGCTTGGATGGCTCTATTTGCAGGTTATGCTGAAAATGGACCGGGTGAAAGGGCATTAGAGTGCTTCTGGCAAATGCAACGGGAGAATATAAGCCCAGATGCTGCCATTTTTGTGTGTGTTTTGAAAGCTTGTGGCAGCATAGGATACATTAACCAAGGGAGAGAACTGCACTTAAATGTTGCAAAACAAGGATATGAGACTGACCCTTTTGTTTCAAGCACTTTAGTTGATATGTATGTCAAAAGTGGTTCAGTTGTAGATGCAAGAGGGGTCTTTGACAAGCATTCGAACCAAAACATTGTTTCATGGAATGCCCTGCTTCTGGGTTATGCTGAATATGGACCTCTCGAGGAAGCACTCACTTGCTTTCAGCAAACAGTAGGCTTTCTTTCTCCAAATTCAATTACATTCTGCTCTCTGTTAAAAGCATTAGCTGGTCTAGGAATAGTAGGTGATGGGTATAGAGTGCATAGTCTTATGACACGAATGGGCCTAGAACACGAGGTCTTTACTGGAAATAGTCTGATAGACATGTATGCCAAGTGTGGGTCTGTTTTAGAGGCACAGAAGGTCTTTGACATGTTGGATAATCGCAGCATAGTATCTTGGACTGTTTTGATAGCCGGGTATGCTGAACAAGGACTAGTTTCAAAGGCATTACACTGTTTTGAAGAGATGCAATCAGATTTCATTAGTCCTGATGCAACAGTTTTGGCCTGCATTTTGAAAGCATGTAGCGGTGTGGGAGATAGAGAGAAAGGCAAGCAAGTACATAAACTGGTGACACATTTGGGCTCTGAAACAGATTTTCTGGTTGGAAATAGTTTGGTTGATATGTATGCCAAGTGTGGCTTGGTTTCAGAAGCTCAAAGTGCTTTTGATAAGCTTAACTCAAGGAATGTTGCTTCTTGGACCACTCTTGTTGCAATGTATGCTGAAACTGGGCTCGGTCAAGAGGGGCTGGAATCTTTTGACCAGATGCTGCATGAGAATGTGGTTCCAGATCCTGCCTTATTTGCATGTGCCCTTAATGCTTGTGGTAGTATCTTTGCCCTTGACAAAGGCCAAGAAATACACGAGATTATAATAGAGAGGGGTTTAGAGAATGACATTATTCTTGGCAGCTCTGTTGTCGATATGTATGCTAAGTGTGGCTCTATTTTGGAGGCACAAGTAACTTTTGAGAGCATAAAGACACAACATGTTGCTTCATGGAATGCTCTAATAATGGGCTATGCTGAAAACGGTTGCGAGCATGAAGCTTCAAGGTGTTTTGAGCAGATGCAATCAAAAGGGATTTTCTCTGATGTAGCTACGTATGTATCAATATTAAAGGCTTGTGGTGGTTTGGGTGCAGTTGGGAAAGGTTATGAGCTGCATAGAGAGGTTACTACAAAGGGTTTTGATATTGATTCATTTGTCGGGAATACTTTGGTACATATGTATGCTAAATGTGGTGCACTCTTGGAAGCACAAGAAGTCTTTGAGAGGCTACCGATAAAAAGTATTGTTACCTGGAACACTCTCATTTCAGGTTATGCCGAATATGGTCCCAATTCTGAAGCTTTAGCTTGCTATGAGCGCATGCAACAGGATTGCACGCAGCGCACTGCTGTCTCCTTCACCTCTTGCTTGAAAGCCTGTGGAAGCACTGGTGCTATTGACAAAGGTCGGGAGATTCATGAGGATGTATTACAGCTGGGGTGGGAAGCGGACGTTTCTATTGGCAGTACGCTGGTTGACATGTATGCCAAGTGTGGGTCAATTGAAGAGGCACACCAAGTCTTTGACAAGCTTTCTGCTCCTGATGTTGTGGCATGGAATGCAATGATAAAGGGCTATGGCTTAAATCATGATGGCAACATGGCCATAAAGTTTTTTATTGACATGCAAAAACATGGAACCAAGCCAAACAGCATCACTTTTCTATGCCTTCTCACCACATGCAGCCACAATAACATGATACTTCAGGGACAAGAATACTTCAAGATGATGATCGAAGAGTTTGGCATACTGCCTGCTTCGGATCACTTTTCTTGCATGGTTGATCTTTTTGCACGATCAGGTAGCTTGATTGAGGCTCAGAAATTTCTGGAAGCATTACCATGTTTTCCATCCAGGGACATATGGATACCTTTACTTAGTGCCTGCAAAACACATGCTGAGGTGGATATTGGACACAAATGTTTTGAGCAGCTTTTACATACGGACCCAGATTGTGCTTCATCATATGTCTTAATGTTGAACCTCTATGCTAGCGTAGAACAATGGAACGAGGTAGCTAAAACAGAAGAACTAGAGAAAAAACATAGACAGAAAGAGGTAACAGTTCAGCTCTAAAATTTCTGAAGCCTAAGCTTATTGGAGGAAGGGCAATACAGGCGATGGGTGGAGGTTGAGAGAGAAAGGTTCATGGCTCTCTCAAAGCTCGTTTCCTCTGGAAGGCAAAGAAACTGCAGCTTGCTTAAGAGCACCCTGGCATTGTCTAGGAAATATTAGACACTGGAGCTGTCCAACAGAAAACGCTGCGAGGAAGAACTGCTGCACTCGTCAATGGTTCAAGCCTCACTCAAGCCCAGATGCACCAGGTACTCGACCAACTTTTTCTCAGGTGCTTGTTTCCTTTGGTCGTACTCCAAATTAAATTTTCAAAGTATTAGTGTCTCGCTGACTGCTTCTGCCACTTCTACTCATTCTTGTAGGTAGCACACCTAGCAAGCTTCTCCATCTTCAGCATCTACCACACAAGCTCAGATTCACCAGGTACTCCATCAACCTCCCCTCATATGCTTGTTTCCTTTGTTCTTGCTAATACACCTCACATTCAAATTGGTGTTCCACCGATCACCTCTTCTACGTCTAGTTATCTCTTGTAATCATCATGCTTAGTTTCCTTTTTTTTCTAATTGCTTGGTACTAAGAAAGAAATGCTTCCATCAATCAAGAAGAAGAACAAAGACTACAACACATCCAGTGCGCTACCCAACCTGAGACATTGTGATCTTGTTTGTTGGCTCCAGTACAGAGGCTTGTATGAAATCAAGCACAAACTGTACATTGAGGAAGCTGGTAGTCACATACCTTGGTAGTCACTTGTCTCAATCTCTAGTCTGTGTGATGCCACTCTGAGTTGACCAATATCCACCCGTGAGCTGTGAGGCATGTAGATGTCCATGTATTCTGAACTTATGAAGGTATATATAGGTGTCCATGTAGCATGGTCTCTAGATGAAACCGTCATCTAGGATGGTGAGGAACTAATCTCTGTAGTATGTTATCTTTGAGGGAAGATGAAGTGTGAGCCAAGTCTGTTTGATGTATAACTGCCATAGGTCCTGTCTGAGCACTGTGTTTGTCTCACAAACGTGAGAGGCGGATGAAGTGTGAGTCCGTAGCATACTGGAATGGTGGTAGTTCCTCTATGTCGAGGCCCTGTACTGCAAACCACTCTCTAACCTCTGAATACTATCTCCCCCTCTCCCCCCCCCCCCCACCCCCACCCCCCCCCCCCTCTTCCACTCTGAGAGCTGGCTAGAGGATTCAAAGGCCCTGGTGTGAGTCTGTCCGCTGGTAGCTCTCGCATCCTCTAGATAAAGCAACTGTCTGGAAGAGTGCCTCCATTACCATGGGTGGTGTGGCGACCTCTGCCTTGATAATGTCGTGTGGCACTGTCTGCTTGCTGCAAAACAAGCGTGAGATCATACATATCTGTGGCCTCTCGATTTGTCTCCACATATAAGCTGCTAGGCCTGGTACCCATATTGTTGCTGCATACTTCAAACCAGGTGTGACTAGTGTGTAAAAATGCCACCCCTCTGTACTGGGCTCCTGGAAGTGTGCCTGGTGGCATCTCTGCTCTAGCATGACTAAGGTTGCATATCCTCTAGTGAGTCTATCTGTGGCCACCCGTCTCATGGTAAAGAGCCATGGTAAGCTGGAAAAGGTGACTCGCAAGTATACATATGAATCTACAACCTGGACCTGTCCTCCCGCTGCTGTGAGGGTGGCTGCACTCCATACTAGTATGAGGTGTGGAAGATCATGACCTTGGTTTTCCCAAGGCTCACTGTTAGTCCTCGTTGTGTGCAGAACTCATCTAGGGCCCCAAGGTGGTGTTGTAACCCCTCTTGTGAATCTGAAATCAAGACAATGTCATCAGCATAAAGCATAATATACACTAGAGTACCTGCAAGGTCGGCACCCTCTCCCTAAGCTCGTAGTAGTCACAGATCTCGTCGATGTAGAGCCCGAGAAGGGTCGGAGAGAGTGGACATCCTTGCTTCACACCAATGGTGCTAGCAATAGGCGTTGATAATTCTTATGGGCACCTGACACTCCTTGTCACCTGCTCGTATAGTTCATATATGGCCCATATCATCTCTGATGGTACTCCCAAGCTCTGGAGGCGTCGGGACTAGGAAGAGCCTCTCGCAAGGGACTATATTCATATATGGCCCATATCATCTCTAATGGTACTCCCAAGCTCTGGAGGCGTCGGGACTAGGAAGAGCCTCTCGCAAGGGACTGTATCAAAGGCTTTGCAGAAGTCCACAAAGCAACAATATAACCTCTTTTAAGTTTTTCCACGCTTTTGCCCCATCAATCAGGCAGCACAAAACAAAGATGTGATCTATAGTGGAGATTGCCCGTCTGAATCCTGCCTAGCCGAGAGCCCATAAGCCCTCCATCTCTGCATATGAGCTGAGCTTTGCCTCAAGTACTTCCCGATATAGCTTGGCCATTGTGTGGCCAATCATGATAGCCCCGTAGCTAGATTTGTGAATGGGCACAATAGTGTGCCGAGTCCACTTCTTTGGAAAGCCCTCCCCTATAGCCCGGTTGAAAACGTGTGCAATCAACGGGGCTATAGTGGCAGCTACGTAGATGGGATGCTCTTCTGCAGCCCTGTGTGATCAATTGATCGTCGTTGTAGGCTGTGGATGGCCTTCTCGACCATGGCTATGGTAAAGAATGTAAGAGCTAAGTCCATCAGTGGCCTCCCGAGGTTCCATGATGTAATCCACTGTACCCCCCCCCGCTCCCTTCCCCCATCTTAAACTCCATGTGGAATGCATGTTAGCTCTCCTGATGTGGACAAGTGTGCCATCCCTTTATAAATAACGAGGCAGTGTTGGGAACCTAGTTTGAGGAGGTGGCGTTCATAGGCAGTTATGTGGGTGGTGTCTGCCGAGGCCCTTTGGGAGTCCTCTTGTTTAGTGTGTAAAGCCTCCAGGTCCTCAAAGTCATATGTCTCATATTGGTTAGTGCATGTCTTGGCATTGAAGTCTCCCATGAGGAAGACTTCGCCAAGTGTGGAGTGCTCTATATTCCCCTTGTAAGGTGTAGCGGAAGTGAATGCTGATAGTGTCACAAACCTTCAAAAGCTACTCTGTAAGCCCATAATGCTGTGTGTAGCTTTTGATCTCAATCATTTTGTGAGTCACTGACTATTTTGGTGAGTACAATGCATAAGATTTTGTTCGTACTCTCTGCTTGCCCGTTAGCTTGTGGGTGATAGGGTGTTGATTTGCGATGGACCACCATGAATTCGTCAAGGAGGCTTTTAATGACGTTGTTTAGAAAGTGTGTTCCCCTATTGCTCACTATTTCTATGGGTACACCATATCTTGTAAAGATGTATTCGAAAAGGAATTGAGCTGTAGTTCCTGCATCGTTTTTTTGGGTTGCCTTTACTTCCGCCCATTTCGCCATGTAGTCTGTTGCTACTATGATGTATTGTGTGGCAATCTGCGCCATAAACTCCTCCGAATCAAGGAAAGCCAGACTAAGCAGTCTGCACTGTAGAAGCTACCGTAAGTTGCAGCAGTCATCGAGAGACTGCACGAACCACCACTGGATGGTGTCCTGTCAGTAGGTAGGGTAATCCAAGATGAGGAAAAAGCCAGACTTAACAAATTGCGTTGTGAAGGGCCTCTGAGAAGAGGTTTGGTGAGACCAAGCTGTCTGCACCGTAGTCATCCCGGTAATCATCCTGTATGAGAAAGGGAAGCCAGATTGAGAAGTCTGCGCTGTGAAGAACCTCTGAGAAGAGGAAATACCAGACTAATCTGTGTGCACCGTCTTGCGTGTATCTCTTGCCTCCAATCCTTCGGTGTCAACCAAAACAGAATCCGCGCCAACAACGCCACCAAACCGCAACTTGGTGTGGCTCTCAATGTAAATGAGCTGGGAGTGGCCTACTGCCCAGGTTGGGGGATATGTCTGGTGTAAGGTTACGGAGGGTGAGTGTAAGCAACTCTGAAGGTAGCAATCCAAATGATCAGGAGTGTAGAAGAGCAACTGCACTACCATCCAAGCTAAGCTCCGGGTGACTCCGGCTGTAGTCGCGTAATGGTGCTTGATCTCCCACATCTCGCGGGTAAACTTTTCAAGAGAGTCCAAAGAACTTTCAATCTGTAGATCCAAGCGATGAACTTGTCCAAGAAGAGATCCAAGATCCTCTCTCTAAGTCTATGTAGATGCTCCTGTGTAAGCAAGTGATCTGACGTGTCGAGGTCAAGTGGTAAGTGTCTGTCCAACCAAAATGGTGGTGTCCTCTCTGGGAATGTCAGAATCCCATATGCCATGAGTATGGCCATATCTCGTGTGAACTCCTCTGATGAGTGCATAGGTGTGTCCATAGCAAACCACAAGTCACCACCCCCTCTGGAGTGCGCAACCGCCGAATGATGGCTGGAATGAATGGATCTCCCAAGGATCGTACACCCGTAGATGAGCAAGCCGATGTCGAAGATACCGTGTACTGCAGCGGTCACTGAGAGACCGCATGGACCACCATCGGCGGATGGTGTCCTGGCAAGAGGTAACTTCATCCTCTGTGAAAAACACAAGCCATGTGGTTTCTGTCCACCCAAAAACGCAACTGCGAGGTGATGAAAATGCTGCTGTCCAGCGATTTTCAGCATGCTCGTACGCTCCCGACAGGGTCTGGAGTGGTGCAGAGGGTGTAGGGAAGGGTGGTGAATCATTGTCACTGCCCCAGATGGACTGAAAACAGAGAAAACAGCAAGGGGTAATGGCTGAAATTTGATGAAGACGGAGAGGATATTCGCTGGCAATGCACCATATCCAAAGCCGGGTAGGTGGTGGCTAGATCCGGGGTCGCGAAGCTGAGCGCTGCCCTCCTGCCGCAAAAACGCAGGTCAATTTGCAGCCCACTTTTGCTACACTTTTTGGCACCAAAAACCTTCTGTTTGCTGAAAAAACAAAGGCTTGATGGGTACCTAGGTGCCCAACAACTTGTGGAAGGTTTCAACGACACAAAGTGACCAATAAAACCGTTGAAAATGGGATGAAAACCCAAAAACGTAGATCTGGCTGAAAAACGCAGATGGATCAGAGGAGGCTTCCGGCGATGAAATGATCCCAGAAGTGAAGCGCTAGCAGCCTGATGCAAAAATGTTGACTTGATCTGCAAAAATGCCGGTGAAGGGGGATCCTCCGCAACGAAAAACGAAGATCTCACCGCACGCCTGGTTGTTTGCAAAAAGGTGGCAAATTTTTTATGAAAACGTTGGTTATGCTGATCTTGGGAGGAGAACCTAATGTGGAGATGCGCTGTCCCAAGCCATGGAAAGCCTAAGCTGCTGATACCATGTGAGAGTGTGTCACAAATGCGGGCACCACGTGCCAATAGAAAAGAACAGACTGAACAGACTTTTAGCACTTCAATAACAACTGTTCAATAACAACTGAACTGAGAGAGAGAGAGAGAGAGAGAGAGAGAGAGAGAGAGAGAGAGAGAGAGAGAGAGAGAGAGAGAGAGAGAGAGAGAGAGACGACACGCGACACGGAGTGGCGAAATTCCACCCCAGAGAGTATTGGTCCCAAACCTTGGCGCCCCTTTCGGTATTTCTTTATATTACTGCTGATTTGCAAAGTACAACAGCCAGGGAGCACCTCCTCTGCAATCTGCGCACTGAAGAGTGCCAGAGAGGGCCCCCAAGGCTCATATTTAAAGGCCCAAAGCCTAAAAGCATCAAATATGAAAAGCTGACTCCAAAAAATCACTTTCCTAAAATTTCGGGATTTCCCTAAAAGTCCGCCGCCAATTCCGGGACGTCCGTACAGGTGCCACATCATCATATTTTGATGTGCAAAGTCTTTTGAGTGTGTTCTGCTTTATTTTTAATGCCTTTATGTCACTTGGGGCCCCATCGGACGGGGTCCCCATAAGTTGGTAGGACTTCTTTTGTTGCTTGTTCTTCTTAGGGTTTCTAGAATTAGGGTTTGCAGGTTTTAGGGTTAGGGTTTCCAGAATTAGGGTTCAGCAGTTAGGGTTTCTGGCAGAAATTAGGGTTTGCAGGTTTTAGGGTTAGGGTTTCTAGAATTAGGGTTTCAGCAATTAGGGTTACCACGTCCTCACTCTGTGACACTTCTTCTACTGCTTCTTAGGGTTTAGGCCCCTCGGCCGGCATTTGTAAGTTGGCTCCATTCTTTAGGCTTTGACACGTCAGCAGTTTGTTACATCTCCCCTTCTTGAAAGAGAGTAATTGTCCGCGATTACAGCATATCTGCAAAACAACTCAAGTTAGCTAAAAAATTTCCGAGGGACATTCCGAGGGACAATCAATTTGCTCTTTTTATTAAGGAGTTAGCTTCTCCTTTCTGCTCTTTTGATCAAGGAGTTAGCTGCTCCTATCGGCTGTTTTGATCAAGGAGTTAGCTTCTCCTTTCGTCCAGATCGGAACTCTTGATATTCCGGCGTAGTAAAATTAGCCATCACACCCAGACCGTACTGATCTTCCTCGGGTGTCTTGATGCACTAAAATTACATACCCAGGCAATCTCATCCAATTAGGAATATTCAGTGGTTGGCACATCACAATGCAACACAAATGCTCACATATGCATGTTACAAGACATAGAAACATAAAGCCGCCGATGAACACTCCTCCCGCATAACCTAACAAGGTCCGGGCCGGGAGATATTCAACGACTCCCTCATCACTCCTCCCGCATAACCTAAAAAGGTCCGGGCCGGGAGATATAGAGGCCTTTTACAACCAAACGCCCCCCAGACCGCAGCCTGCGTCGTTTGGAGGTGCTGAGAGTAACCACTGCTCAGACTTCGTAATACTCCTCCCGCATAACCATCCAGGTCCGGGCCGGGAGTCACACCAACAATTATTTTACAAGCATACAACCAAACGCTCCCCAGGCATCGGCCTGCGTCGTTCGGAGGTTTTCAAACATACAACGAAACGTTCCCCAGGCATCGGCCTGCGTCGTTCCGAGGTTCAAACAATACCAAAACAGTATTTCTCACTTCTCCACCCAGGAGTAAAATCACCAATCGTTGAAACCAGTATCAAACCAGAGTCAAACAATTCAAATCGGCACCAAAACAGGTTCAAAACAGATATCATCCATTTCAAACAAATTCCAAACAGGATCACCAAACAAGATCAAACAGAACTTAAACTTGGAAAGCAATCTCGACATCAATCGAGCTCGAAAAGTCGACTGACTTTCCATCTTGAAACCTGCACCAAAAATTAGGGTTAGGTTCCTTCCATGAGGTCGTAGCCGAGCACAACATGGTCCATCAGCTCTTGGACAGACAGTGTTTCTTTGGCGGCGATGGTAGTCCCAAGAGATAGCAATCACACTGAACCTCCAAGGTCATCTGCTCGTGAAGAGACATCTACTGAGAGATGTCGAGAAATTTCAATTTATAATCTGTTAGGGTTTCCATGGCAAGCATTTCAGGATATCCCACTCTGCCAGAAGTTGCACTCCGAAGGAAGATGTCAGAAACCATATAACTTCGGGCAAAAATTTTCTTGAAAGCTTGCCAAGTACTTGGAGTATGCTGCTTGGTAGCTATAGACATCAACATCTGCATGGCACTGCTTCTGAGAAAAACAGTGACTTGAAACAAATCTGGATCCTTCTCTTGCATGGCTTATGCCATGTAAGACATGAGCGGTGAAGACGGGAGCGCGCCCGATGCGCGATGAAGTAAGGGTGGGAGTGGCTGATACCTCAAATATAATTCAATTCCAATAGCTTTGTCTGGTCTTTTGTAGGACCGGTATGCTTTCAGAAAAGCACACTCCTGATGCTCTGATACCACTGTCACAAATGCGGGCACCACGTGCCAATAGAAAAGAACAGACTGAACAGACTTTTAGCACTTCAATAACAACTGTTCAATAACAACTGAACTGAGAGAGAGAGAGAGAGAGAGAGAGAGAGAGAGAGAGAGAGAGAGAGAGAGAGAGAGAGAGAGAGAGAGACGACACGCGACACGGAGTGGCGAAATTCCACCCCAGAGAGTATTGGCCCCAAACCTTGGCGCCCCTTTCGGTATTTCTTTATATTACTGCTGATTCACAAAGTACAACAGCCGGGGAGCACCTCCTTTGCAATCTGCGCACTGAAGAGTGCCAAAGAGGGCCCCCAAGGCTCATATTTAAAGGCCCAAAGCCTAAAAGCATCAAATATGAAAAGCTGACTCCAAAAAATCACTTTCCTAAAATTTCGGGATTTCCCTAAAAGTACGCCGCGAATTCCGGGACGTCCGTACAGGTGCCACATCATCATATTTTGATGTGCAAAGTCTTTTGAGTGTGTTCTGCTTTATTTTTAATGCCTTTATGTCACTTGGGGCCCCATCGGACGGGGTCCCCATAAGTTGGTAGGACTTCTTTTGTTGCTTGTTCTTCTTAGGGTTTCTAGAATTAGGGTTTGCAGGTTTTAGGGTTAGGGTTTCCAGAATTAGGGTTTGCAGGTTTTAGGGTTAGGGTTTTCAAAATTAGGGTTCAGCAATTAGGGTTACCACGTCCTCACTCTGTGACACTTCTTCTACTGCTTCTTAGGGTTTAGGCCCCTCGGCCGGCATCTGTAAGTTGGCTCCATTCTTTAGGCTTTGACACGTCAGCAGTTTGTTACAGAGTGCGCGTGTGTGGAAGAGAGAGAGAGAGAGAGAGAGAGAGAGAGAGAGAGAGAGAGAGAGAGAGAGAGAGAGAGAGAGAGAGAGAGTAGACCACAAACGCAAGATATGGTGAAGGGGGGGCGATCACAGCCCTCCACGACTACCGTGATTAGAAGACCCTATACAATTAGATGTGTGATCTCTGTGAGATGAGAGATGTGGAAGTGGGTACCCCCCTCGTCCCATAAATAGGTGCCAAAGGGGAGGTATGTAGCAGACTTGGACACTCCAAGTCAAGAATCAACCGCGACAGCACCAAATAACCACTTCAAAACGAGTCACAGATCACAATAGATGTACACTGGCCCGGCGGAGTTCCGTGCCTAGAGATATTGGCCCCAAAGACTGGCGCCCCTTTCGGTATTTCTTTTTATATTAATCAAATCAAAGTACAAGAGAGTGGCTAGGGTTTCACTCTCAGACTCTGCGTCCAGATGCCCTGAGATGTGAGGCCCTCACCAGTAATTTAAAGGTTACAAGGGATGCCCAAAAGCAGAGCCCCAAAAGCTTCAAATCAAAAGCAATTGCTCTCTCTCTCACAGAGAGTCAAAACTTGAGAGCAAAAGCATTCTCTCTCTTTCTCATATTGTAGAGAAAAAGAAAAATTTGCGTCGCTCATCATTTTCAAAAAAAAAAAACAATAATAATAAAAAAAAGCCTCCACGATTTTCGAAAATTAGGGTTTTTGGCAAAAATTAGGGTTTGCAAGAATTTTAGGGTTTCTGGCAGAAATTAGGGTTTCTGTTGTCCGCCATGTCATCACTTTGTGACAAGGTAGGGCAAGGCCTGATGAAAATCCCCATGACCAAACAGAGAAATGATATATGGAAATATATGAATGTAAGGTGCAGCAGAAGCGAATGTTGAACTTTGCTCAAGAGTGGTCCGAACTGTGCTCAAGGTTCCTTTTACTTACGGAAGGGAGAGCCTTCCGTTCTTTTAGTGAGAGAGTGCAAATGATTACAAACAAGTGGCAAATACTGTGAATGAAGGTGCTGAGACTGAGAGCTAGAGAGAGAAGAATACGACACCAGAATGTTGTCAAACCGTCCTCCGAAGGCCCCACTCTCTATGGCGAGAGCGGTCTGCTATTGATTGCACAAATCTCTACAATGCATTGGACTTGCCGACGAGGACGACGACGATGAGGACGGCGACGAGACGAGCTGAAATTTGAAAACGCTAAGGGCTGAAATTTGCAAATCTTTATCTGCTGAATTCTGACTCTATGTCGGTGATGACGGCGATGGACGACGACGCGCTGAAAATGCAGATGCTGGAATCTGCGTTTTCCGGGCTGAATCTGCAAACGGTGGCTGATCTGACCGTGCGGCGAGGATCTGATGCGGGAAGGTGAGGTCTGCGAGGTTTGGGGGTTCTACTACGGAGTCTGACTGCTGAAAACTGAAAACGCTGATTCCTATGCTGGTTCTGTCGCCGCGAATATCAAAACGCTATGTTGTTTTGCTGATCCAAAAACGCTAGGGCTGATTTTTGACCTACTGCAAAAATGCTAGGGGATCTGCTGAGTCTGTTGTCACCAGGTTGGTCTGCAAATGCAAAATGTTGGGGCTGATTTGCAATGGATGAAAAACGCTAGGTGATTCTTGTTGATGGCTAAAAACGCTAGGTTGACTGCGGGGCGGGGGGGGGGGGGGGGCCTTGCTGAGAAGGTGCACTGTTGGACACAGGTCCCTGCTGCCTCTTCTGCCAATTTGCCCTATCCAGTTTTTCAACAAAAGTCACTTAAAAATAATAAGTGAAAATTGGCTAATTAGGGAAATAGATCTATGCCCTGTAAAAATGCTCGTGATGGGTTCTGACTGAAATATGATGGTCATGCTGTGTGCAACAAGAGGATATGTATCTACTCTAAGTGTCTGGACATGCACGGTCTGCGAACAGACTCACAAAGGTGCCAGAACTTGAAAGCGCGAAGCAGAGGGTACCGGTCGGTGCGCGTCGCGATGTAGTGCAGGATTGGGGCAAGAAAGAGGAGGTACAGTGCAGCAGAGAAGAAGCGCTAGTGTTACCACCAAGCGACCACCTTTTTGTAGCCATGGGCCGGGCTTGTTGGACCCGCTAGTAGTGTATTATGTTATTGGCCGGGCTTGTTGGTTAGGAAGGAATGGTTAAGAGTGATCGCCAATGAGGGGCGCTGTAAGGTGCAGCGGAATGAATGTTGTATTTTCTCAAGATTAGTGATCTTTATTTGCTCAAGGTTCCTTTTAGTTCTTAGGGAAGGAGAGAGCCTTCCGTCTTATGGAGAGTGCTATGATCACGAACAAAGTGAGTGGATATTGTGCGTGCAAGTGAATGAGACTGGGAGAAGGAGAGAAAAGAGATACGACACCCGAGAGGTTGTAAAACCCTCCTCCGAAGCCCCCACTCTCGTCGGCGAGAGTGGTCTAACTTTGATTGCACAAAGGTGTACAATGATGATGCAAATGGGGCTATGTCGATGACGACGACGATGACTTTAGGGCTGAATTTGGTCCTCTTCTATCTCCTATCCACAAGGGGGGAATTGCTGAGGTTCTGGGTGATCTTGGGGGTGCTTCACATGGCTGAAAATCCCTGGTTTGGGCAAGGGACTTAGGGCTGATAGATAACGCTGATCAAGCACTGCTTTGGCTGAATTTGGTCCTCTTCTATCTGCTATCCACAAGGGGGGAATTGCTGAGGTTCTGGGCGATCTTGGGGGTGCTTCACATGGCTGAAAATCCCTGGTTTGGGCAAGGGACTTAGGGCTGGTAGATAACGCTGATCAAGCACTGCTTTGGCTGCGTGTTATGGGCTGAATACCTGCTGTAAAAACGCTGTCAAGGGCTGCGTTTTTCAAGGGCTGAAGGGCTGATGTAAACGCTGGTTTCTGCTGAGGGTTTGCGATCCAGAAACGCTGGGCTTTGGGCTGCTTGACGGGGGAAAAACGCCAGGGGTAGGAGCTTGACGGCGATGGCTGCTGTGAGGAAAACGCCAAGGGGAGAGGGAGGCTTGATGGCGATGGGAGGTGGCCTCACCAAGATGGCTTGGGGAGGGTCTTGCTGAGAGAGGGAGGGAACACCTGTTGCTTGGTAGCCTGCTGTGCTCCTTGCTCATCTGCCCTATTGTGCTAACTTGGGTTTGCTTATATATTAACTTACCCAATTTGCCCTATTGAGTTCCCAACAAAAGTCACTTAATAAATAAGTGAAATGTTAAAAATAAGAAAAAATAGGATAAAGTCACTTGAAAAATCCCCAAACTAACTCTGATGGAAATGCTTATGCTTATGCAGTGTGCAACCAGAGGATATGCATCTATACTGAGTGACTGGGCATGCACGGTCTACGAATAGACTCACAAAAGTGTCAGATCACTTCTAATCTAAACCGACTGGACTTGACAGAAACCCTGTTATGGTGTAGCTTGTCCACGGACACATAGGGTTGGATGTGTCACGTGACATCCCCTCCTTTTTAAAGTGAGGTATTGGTACCGATCTGCATGGCTTCCTTGTAGTCTGCCAACAACTCTGGATAATCCTTGAAGAACTCTTTGTCTACCCACACCGCTTCATGGGTTCCTCGATCTTTGAACTTCAAAAAATATTGTCGGACTTGTTTCTTCGAACCATGGCGAAACCGATGCAACAAGACTTGCTCCGGCTCCATGACTTCAGCTTCATCGATGATTTCCGGTTCTTCTTCTTACGAAACGTCCTTTGGAGGTGTTCCCTGAAACACTTTCAACCAAGAAACATGGAAAACGTTGTGCATTGACCATGAGTTAGGCAATTGCAATTTCATTGAAACCTCATTAATCTTTTTGATGACTGGAAATGGACCATACATACGAAAAGATAACTTAGGACATTTCTTTCCAACTTGCTTAAGACACTGTTTCATGATTCGTAGATACACCCAATCTCCTTTCTTGATCGAGACCTGACGACGCTTATTAGCCTGTCGAGAATAAGATTCCTGAGCCTTGCTTAGCCGAAGCTTCACACTCTTAGAAATCTCATCCAATGATTGACTCTTAGCATTGGCATCAGGCATTTGACTGACCGATCTAGTCAAAAGTGGCTGGAACGGACGGCCAAAAGCTGCCTCATACGGAGTTCGACCAATAGCAGAAGAAAAGGAATCATTTAGAATAGCCTGAACCAATGGGAGATAGAGCTCCTATTGAGACCGCTGATCATGAACATAAGATTTTAACACATCAAAAGCCAATTGATTATAGATTTCTGTTTGACTATCTGACTGTGGATGAAAAGCGGATGAAAAATTTAACTTTGTGCCAAAATTTTCAAAGAGAGCACGCCAAAAGTTGGACGTGAACTTAACATCCCTATCTGAAACAATACTTTGGCAAACCATAGAGGGGGTATCAATGCTTAATGAACAATCGTGCAACATCCTATGGAGTAACTGTGGCCTTACAAGAAATCAACATGCAAAATTTGCTGAAACGATCAACAATTGTTAAACATTGAGTGTTCCTTGAATTCAGACTTGGTGGTAAGTTAGTCACAAAATCCATAGAGATATCCTGAAAAGGTCCCTCGGGAATATGCAGCGGAAGCAAGAGGCCTTGCTGCTTACCCCGAGGAGCTTTTACTTTTTGACATATAGTGTACTGTGTGACATAACGAAACACATCTTTCCGCATTTTAGACCAATAAAAAAAACGTTCAATCTTTTCCAATGTGGTGTTCATTCCCCTGTGCCCACCCGTGAGAGAATCATGTGTATCATGCAATATGGTTGGCCTGAGAGAGGGCAACACACATAGACGCTGACGAAAAAATAACAATCCATCACGAATGAGATAGTTGCTGAGCCCTTGGGAAGCAAGAGCCTGCAACCAATACTCACCAAACTCCGAATCTGCATACTGATTCTTCATGCTGCCAAAAGACTCACCCTGTATAGAAAATGTGGTTCTTGACTCAAGAGCCAAAATCTGTCCTTTGCGGCTCAACGCATTTGCAACAGGGTTAGCTTTTCCAGGCACATACTCAATCAAACCGCCAAATTGCTCAAAAAATTGTGACCACCGCGCTTGGCGATCACTCCAATGTGCACTAGGCATAGACTGGAGCCACTTGAGGGCTCGATGATCTGTGCGCACTGTAAACTCTCTACCATACAAAAAATGCTTCCAATGCTTAAGAGAGTGAATGACAGACAAAAGTTCTTTATCATAAACTGAATAATTCTTTTCCGCACTATTGAGCTTCCGGCTAAGGAAAGCTACAGGACGACCATGCTGCTGGAGCGCAGCGCCTATGGCGACATTGCTTGTATCCGTCCATACCTCAAAGGGATCATCCCAAGAGGCAAGGATAAGACACGGAGCTTTTGTCACCGCAATCTTGAGAGCTGCGAAAGCCTCAATGGTTGCCTCGGGCAAGTCTACACGCTGACGGCGAGTCTTTACCCCTTTCAAAACATCAGTCATAGGTGCAACAATGCGTGCAAAATTCTCTATGTGTGAACTATATGCTTGACATAGACCAAGAAAAGAACGCACATCATATGCAGTTTTGGGCAAATCCCAATTACGAACCTGTTCCACCTTCGCAGGGTCTAGCTTGACGCCTTCTGCAGAAATGATATAACCGAGATAAGTGACTTCAGTAAGAAAAAATTCAGACTTCTTAGCTGCAATGTACAACTGACACTCATCCAAACGAGTTAGTACCCTTTCAACATCTCTTTCATGTTGTTCCCACGATGCAGAAAAAATGAGAATATCATCTAAAAAGATGAACACACATACACCTACCATATCGCCGAAACGACCGTACCTGATGGTATCCACTTTTGAGATCGACCTTGCTGAAAACCTTTGCCCCATTGAGCCTATCGAGGATATACTCAATTCGAGGCATCAGAAACTTGTTCTTGACGGTCATCTTGTTTAATGCCCACACAAACGAGACGAACCATCCTTCTTACAAACGAATAAAATAGGGGCAGCAAAAGGACTTACACTAGGACGTATGAATCCCCTAGCCACCAACTCCGTGAGTTGTCGCTCGAACTCTTCCTCCTGTGACTTATTCAAACGGTAGGGAGCCTTACTGACAGGCTGTGCTCCCTCCATAAGCTCGATGCGATGGTCCTCCGGCCGCTCGGGTGGGAGACGAGGTGGAAGATCATCCTGCAAAAAGAGATGTTTAAACTTCGTAAACAACTCCGAATACTTACCTGGAGCCTGAATGCTCTGGGAAACTGGGGCAGCATAGATGAATGCCGCTTGTGCTCCTCGTCGTAATTCACGCTTTACCTGTACATGCGAGATGAGAGGCAAAGAATGCAAGCCCTCCTCAACACGAATGATGAGGGGGGAATCAGTTTTGGCATGTAAAGTGAGAGTGTTAGCCTCCCAATCAATGAGAGGGTTGAGTTCACGAAACCATTTAATGCCTAAAATCATATCACATCCTGAGAGAGGAGACACAAGAAATTTCCTACGAAAAGAAGCTTGTTGAACGGTAAACATCACATCAAGGCACTCCTTCATGATGAGAGAGTCCATACCAGGAGCGAAACCAGAAACCTCGAGAGGAGATTTCTGACTAACCTCTAGGCGGGCTCTCTCAACAAGAGGGAGACTAATCACATCATGCATACTGCTTGGATCAAACAATATGATAAAACGCTGTCCTTTTACATGACAATAACACTTCATGAGAGATTCATCAATGTGTGTGTTAGAGTCATGAGAAGATGCAGGTTGTGTTGTGACAGAGTTTGTGGTAGCTGTGGGTGCCTTTGGTTCTTTAGGTGGGACTGTCTTAGGACAGGTCTTCTTAATGTGACCCTTGACGTGACATTGAAAACATCTACCTTCTTTAGCATAAATCACTTGTTCTTCAGTCGTGATGTATCCTCCTATAGTTCCTTGTGAAGCTTTTTCATCAGGGGTCAGCTTAGGTTTTGCAGGTGCTTTAGCTTTACCCTTAGATTCATTGTTAGAGTTCTTTTCCGAGGAATTAGAGGAAGAAGGGCTAGAAGAATTACCATTCTTACCATTCTGTGTGTTCTGAGAATTCTGAGATGTCCCTTGAGAAGACTTGTTCTCCTTAGGCTTTCCCTTGTTGTGCTTCATCTCTTGGGCGAGAGCGATTGCTACCGCCTTGTTGAGATCCCGGGGTCAAAGACTTCAACATCAAACTTGATGTATTTGTCTAACCCAAAGAGAAAAGCCTCTTTGCGCTCATCATCCGATTTGCGTAATTGAGTTCCTAGCTGTAAAACACGGTTAGAAAAAGACATGACTGGCATACCATGTTGCTTGAGATTGCGCCAATCCTCTTTCAATCGTGCGAGGTACTGAGGTGGCATAAATCCGCGCCTTGAGCTTGTCTTGGAAATCAGCCCAACTAAAAGAGAGGGGCGTGAAATCGTCGGCTACCTCTAGGTGCGCGGCTAGCTGTGTCTCTTGCCATGTGTGGTACCAATTGATGGCATCACCGGCAAGGTACATAGCTGCCGTCAAAACTTTGCTATTTCCTGTTTTCTTAGTTGTCGCAAAATAAGCATTAAATTGATGCAACCAAGAATGAATCACCGTAGCATCTATCTTACCATCATACTTACTGAAAGTCAACTTTTCGGTGACTGGGTTGTTGGAATCCGTATCGTGGCTTGCACCACTTGAGGAACTCCCGCGATCTTTGGGTGGTTCGGTCTTCGAGGCTAGCACTTGGGAAATAAATTCTTGAGTGCGTACCTCCCTTTGAGCTTCACGCTCGGCCTCCCTTTCTGCTTTTCGTTCATTTCGTTCATCGCGCTCGCGCTCGAAAGCAAGGCGATTGGCTTCTTGTTGTGCCAGCGCAACCCGATTCGCTTCTATGGTAAGGCGAGTCGCTTCTTGTTGTTGTAGTGCGTTTCTTTCATTTCGTTCCATCGTAAGGCGAGTCGTTTCTTGTTGTGCCAGCATCATGTCCATCATTGACTTGACCATCATCTCCATAGGAGTTAGAACAACTCGTGGTGTAGATGGCGAAGGGGGAGGGTTGGAAAAATCTCCTGGTGGGGAGAATCCTTTGTCGCCTCTCTCATGCTCATCACCTGTATGTGAAGTATCCATTCCGCTTTGGGTGACGACCATGCACTCGGATCTTTGGTTCTTAAGGTCACGAGGAACTTGGTTCTTGAGGGTCTTGAGGTTCTTGAGGGTTTCTTTTGCTTGCAAATCGCGTTGGAGAAGGATCTTCTCTTCACCCGAGTTCTACTCTTTTCTGCGGGCGCACCCCTTGGCGGCCTTGCGCTCACACCAAGGTTGCTTTTTCCCACCTCACGTCGATTGGCCGGCCGCTAAGTGCACGGCCCGCTCTCAATGAGTGAAAAGAGACACAAGGGGAGGCTGGACAAGCCCTTCTTTCTTGGGATTCCTGTCACTCTTCAACAAAACACGATTAAGAATCGACACGCCCAAGTAAACTTGGGTTCGTGCGACCGCAACAAGCAAAAAAATTCTTGTGGTTCTTGTGGTTCTTTCCTTCAGTAATGCAGAACACTTCCAAAGCTCTGATACCAATGTAAGGTGCAGCGGAATGAATGTTGTATTCTCTCAAGATTAGTGATCTTTATTTGCTCAAGGTTCCTTTTAGTTCTTAGGGAAGGAGAGAGCCTTCCGTCTTATGGAAAGTGCTATGATCACGAACAAAGTGAGTGGATATTGTGCGTGCAAGTGAATGAGACTGAGAGAAGGAGAGAAAAGAGATACGACACCCGAGAGGTTGTAAAACCCTCCTCCAAAGGCCCCTCTCTCGTCGGCGAGAGTGGTCTAATTTTGATTGCACAAAGGTGTACAATGATGATGCATGGACTGATGCAAATGGGGCTATGTCGATGACGACGACGACGACTTTAGGGCTGAATTTGGTCCTCTTCCATCTGCTGTCCACAAGGGGGGAATTGCTGAGGTTCTGGGTGATCTTGGGGGTGCATCACATGGCTGAAAATCCCTAGTTTGGGCAAGGGACTTAGGGCTGATAGATAACGCTGATCAAGCACTGCTTTGGCTGCGTTTTATGGGCTGAATACCTGCTGTAAAAATGCTGTCAAGGGCTGCATTTTTCAAGGGCTGAAGGGCTGATGTAAACACTGGTTTCTGCTGAGGGTTTGCGATCCAAAAACGCTGGGCTTTGGGCTGCTTGAAGGGGGAAAAACGCCAGGGGTAGGAGCTTGACGACGATGGCTGCTGTGAGGAAAACGCCAAGGGGAGATGGAGGCTTGATGGCGATGGGAGGTGGCCTCACCAAGATGGCTTGGGGAGGGTCTTGTTGAGAGAGGGAAGGAACACTTGTTGCTTGGTAGCCTGCTGTGCTCCTTGCTCATTTGCCTATTGTGCTAACTTGGGTTTGCTTATATATTAACTTACCCAATTTGCCCTACTGAGTTCCCAACAAAAGTCACTTAATAAATAAGTGAAAAATGTTAAAAATAGGATAAAGTCACTTGAAAAATCCCCAAACTGACTCTGATGGAATCTGATGGAAATGCTTATGCTTATGCAATGTGCAACCAGAGGATATGCATCTATACTGAGTGACTGGGCATGCACGGTCTACGAATAGACTCACAAAAGTGCCAGATCACTTCTAATCTAAATTGACTGGACTTGACGGAAACCCTGTTATGGTGTAGCTTGTCCACGGACACATAGGGTTGGATGTGTCACGTGACAGGCGCACTCTAAAACTGGAACCTATAATGTTTGGGTAAGATTGGCTAAGTGTGGGACCCAAATGTGAACGGGCAAGCCCATATAAAATGTAAGGTGCAACAGAATGAATGTTTGAACTTTGCTCAAGATGAGTGCTCCGAACTGTGCTCAAGGTTCCTTTTTGTTCTTATGGAAGGGAGAGCTTTCCGTTCTTAATGAGAGAGTGCAATGGACACAAACAAAATGAATGGACACTGTGAATGAAAGTGCATGAGACTGAGAGATAGAGAGAGAAGAGAATACGACACCAGAGATGTAGTCAAACCCACTCTCTATGGCGAGAGCGGTCTACTTATGATTGCACAAATCTCTACAATGCTTGGACTTGCCGACGATGAGGAGGACGACGAGACGGGCTGAAATCTGAAAATTCTAAGGGCTGAGATCTTCAAATCTTCTATCTGCTGAATTCTAACTCTATGTCGGCGACGATGTCGATGGCGACGATGCGACAACGACGCGCTGAAAACGCAATCGCTGAAATCTGCGTTTTCCGGGCTGAAACTGTAAACCTCGCGGAAACTG
The DNA here is from genome assembly GCF_014529385.1 of Adiantum capillus-veneris. Taxonomy (NCBI): domain Eukaryota; kingdom Viridiplantae; phylum Streptophyta; class Polypodiopsida; order Polypodiales; family Pteridaceae; genus Adiantum; species Adiantum capillus-veneris. The sequence goes on along the minus strand of NC_140939.1, from coordinate 5,187,091 downwards.
ACCGTGCGGCGAGGAACTGCTGCGGGAAGGTGAGGTCTGTGAGGTTCGGGACTTGATCTGCGGTGTCTAAGGGCTGAAAACTGAAAACGCTGATGGTTCTTGAGGTTCTGTTGCTGAGAATCTGCAAAACGTTGGGGTGTAATGCAGATGCAAAAACGCTAGGGCTGAAAATCTGCTGCTGTCGCCGGTTGTTTTGCAAATGCAAAACGCTAGGCTTATCTGCTGTGTCTTGACGACGCCGGGGCTGATCTGTTGTGCACAAATCGCCAAGGCTGATCTGATGCAAAAACGCTAGGTCTTCTGTGTAGAAAACGCCAGAGTAGTCGCAGGGGTTGGTCTTGCTGAGACGTTGCCTGTTGAGCAAGGTGCTCTTGCTGCCTCTTCTGCCAATTAGTGCTAGCCTTGGTTTGCTTATATACAAACTTACTTAATTTGCCCTACCTACTTTCCAACAAAAGTCACTTAAAAATAATAAGTGAAAATGCCAAAAATAGGGAAAATAGGCTAAATACATTGGAAAATTCCCTTGAAGGATTCTGATGGATTCTGATGGGAATGCTTATGATCATGCTGTGTGCAACCAGAGGATATGCATCTACACTAAGTGCCTGGGCATGCACGGTCTGCGAAACACACTCACAAAAGTGCATGAACACTTCTAAATCTAGACTGACTGGATTGACTGAACCCTTGTCGTGCTGTAGCTTGTCCACGGACACATAGGGTTGGATGTATCGTGTGACATAAAAGTCAATTCTAAACCTAAAATAGGTCATTCTCTCATTTGTGCAATGTAAGAAGAGTGCTCTTGCTCCATCTCCTTCTCCTTCTCCGTCTCCTTTGTGTACTAGTGTGTGTGTGCTTGAGAGAGAGAGAGAGAGAGAGAGAGAGAGAGAGAGAGAGAGAGAGAAAGAAAGAAAGAAAGAAAGAAAGATTTTTTAACGTCTATGCCAGGCCGAAATCGGCCTATGAGACAAATCAAATGTACATTGTGTGTATGTCATCCGTCTATCGGAAAGACAAATGAAACAATATTGATACAAAACTGAACTGAATGTAGGTAGTGGAGTATCTGAGGAGGGATGGAGCTCTATCTCTAGGGGTATATGCATGTCTGTATGCTCAAGGTAGTACAATCATGAGAATGCATCTAGCTATCTAGCTCCATCTTGTACTAATGGGGGGATGTAAGATGTGGTACATGGGTGGGTCTGGTGCCAAGGCTACCCGGATGAAAGCTGTCGGGTCAGCCCTCATCTGAGCCACTCGCTCCTCAGTGGCACGGCGCTCCCGGGCTCGGATCTCCTCGATCTGTCGGTGGTGGGAGCTCGCGCCCCTGTAGCCTGTGACTCGTGGTCGTCGTCTAGCTCGGTTCACCTCCGCCTGTGGGAGTGTCACTCCCCTCTGAGTGTCTGGTGAGGGGGGGGCGGAAATCCTCTGAAAGAAGTCTGTGAGCTGCGACTGTCTCCCCTCTGTCTGTGTAGCTGTGTGTGGCTGTAGTAGTGTGTCCCGATGGCTCTGTATCTCTAGTAAGAAACGTCCGAGCTGTCTCTGATCTCGAGATTCCATGATCTCTCGGAGAGTGGGCTGTCCTCTAAATAGGGCCTCATACCTGCCTCTGATCTCAGTGTATGCTCTGCATCTACATACAAAGTGCTCCTCACTCTCTACCTCCTCTGTGCAGGCTCTGCAGATTCGCTCCCCCCTGGGAACACCAGTATGTCTCCCGATCTCAATCTCTAACCTGTGTGAAGCCACTCTCAGTTGACCAATCGCCACCCGTGAGCTATGTGGCATGTATGTGTCCATGTAGCGTGGTCTCTGTATGAACCCCCCAGACAATATGGTGAGAAACTGGTCTCTGTAATCTGACATCCTCGTCCCCAAGCTAGGTGCCTCCCAGACTCTCCTAGTGTATAGCTGCCACAGATCCTGTCTCAATACCAAGTTCCTCTCACTGCGAGAGAGGTGAACATATGGTGAGTGGGGGTCGTACTGGAATGGTGGTAGGCTCTCCATGTCAAGACCGTGTCCCTCAAACCATTCTCTGACCTGTGAGTACCATGCTCTTTCATGCCCATTCTCGGATAGTTGTATAGCTGCCTCAAATGCTCTACGGGTAAGTCTGTCAGGAGGTAGCTCTCTCATCCTCTGGATGAAACAAACTGTCTGGAATAGTGCCTCTACAACCATAGGTGGTGTGGCGAGCTCGGCTCTAATAATGTCATGTGGCACTGTCTTCTTGCTGCGGAGCAAGCGTGAGATCATATATACCTGTGGTCTCTCAAGTTGTGTCCACTGGTCAGCTGTCAATCCTGGTGCCCATACTGCCGCCGAGTACATCAAGGCCGGGGTGACTAAGGTGTCGAAAAGCCACCCCTTCGTGCGGGGCTCCTGAAAGTGTGCCTGGTGGCACCTCCGCTCTAGCATGGCCAGAGCTGCATATCCTCGGGTGAGCCTGTCAACAGCAGCCTTCCTCATAGTGAAGGGTCTTGGTAGGCTGGTGAATGTGATGCCAAGGTAGACATAGGAGGTGACTACATCAACCTGTCCTCTTGCTGCTGTGAAGGTGGCGGCGCTCCTCACTGCACTGGATGTGTGAAAGATCATAACCTTGGTTTTGCCAAGGTTCACAGTCAACCCCCTGTGTGTGCTGAATTCGTCCAAGGCCTCAAGATGGCGTTGCAAGCCCTCGGGTGACTCTGAAATCAACACAATATCATCAGCATATAACATGATGTGGACCGGAGTACCTGCCAAGTCGCTCCCCTCTCCCCCTGCTCACAGTATGTAGTTGGAGATCTCGTCGATGTATAGCCCAAAGAGTGTCGGGGAGAGTGGGCATCCTTGCTTAACACCAATGGTGCTAGCAATGGTCTCTGAAAAACCGCCTGGGCAATGAACCCGACCCGTCACCCTCTCATAGAGAGCATATATGGCCCAAATCATCTCTGTTGGTACCCCAATGCTGTGAAGGCGCTGGAAGAGTCTCTCGCGTGGGACTGTGTCAAAGGCCTTGCGGAAGTCCACAAAGCAGCAGTAAAGCCTCTTCTTCCGCGCCTTTGCCCCATCAATGAGGCAACGCAGAACGAAGATGTGGTCAATGGTGGAGAAAGCTCGTCTGAAACCTGCCTGGCCTGGAGCTCGTAAACCCTCGATCTCTGCGTAGCAGCTGAGCTGTGCCTCAAGTACTGCTCCATATAGCTTGGCCATCGTGTGGCCAATCATGATAGTCCTGTAGTTCCCTGGGTCCAGGGTGTCGCCAGATTTGTGGATAGGCACTATGGTGTGCTGTGTCCACTCCTCTGGGAAGCCCTCCCCTATAGCCCGGTTGAAGACATGTGCAATCAACGGGGCTATAGTGGAGGCCGCATAAATGATGTGCTCACTCTGTAATCCAGTATGGTCAGCTGATCGTCTGTGCTGCATGCGGCGTATGGCCCTCTCTACCATCTCTGCTGTAAAGAAGGAGGAGCACGTGGGGCGAGGCTCGTGTGGTTGTGGAATAGGAGGCTGCCCTGGCACTTCATAAAGTCGCTCTGCATAATCATGCCATATCTGTGGATCCTCAATAGCTGTAGTCGGACGTGGCTCGCGCAGGGTGCGCCATGCCGTCGCGCTATCCATGCTCATGAATAGGCGGTATAGCTCAAGCTCCTGTGCCTCTTCGAATGCTCGCCGCTTTTGGCGTGTCAGCGTCTTCATATGCCGTCTGGCCTCTCTCTCTGTGATCTCTCCTAAGGCTCGCCGTGCATGGAGGCGTCGGTATAGCTCTCTGCACTCATCATCATACGAGCGGTTCTGAGGCATAGCCCCGGGGGGGGGGAGTGCGTCCTGTGTGAGTGGTGTGTGGAAAAGAGCTAATAGCTGAAGTGTGGAGAACGGAAGAGATATGTGATGTGAGAACTGAGAGTGGTGTGGATGGGTGGAGGAGACATAGGCCATGTTCGACCTTGGCCGAGTAAATAGAGGCTAGCTCATGTGTGAAATGGATGGTGGTGTGTGGAGTGTGTGTAGTGGAGCTGTGTGTGATGGTATCTCCGGTGATGGAGAAAGAGAGGTATGTGTGGTCGGCTCCAATGGGTATGGGTAGAATGGTGAAGGATGTGATAAGGTGTGTAGCCTCCCTGGGTCCCAGAATATAGTCGACTGTACTCCCCCCTCCTTCTGCAACTCCATGTGGCATACAAGTCAGGCCTCCTGAGGTGGGCCACTGGACCATCCCGTTATAAATAACGAGACGGTGCTGGGAGCCAAGTCGAAGTAGATGTCGTCCGTAAGTTGTGACTGGAGCTCTGTCTGCTGTGTCTCTCATAGTAGCCTCCTCATCTAGAGTGTGTAGTGTCTCTGGGTCCTCATGGTCATATGTCTCACACTGCTCACTGCGTGTACGAGCATTGAAGTCTCCCATAAGGAAGACTTCACCCAGTGTGGAGTACTCCATAATCTCCTCCGTGAGGCATGCGTACGGTGACTCCTGCTCAATAGGGGCGAATCTGGAGCCTGTGGGAGCAAAGTAGCAAAGGGCAATGTAGACGATCCTGTCTCGTGAGAGCTCGAGGCGAATCCACATGTAGCGGGCCTGTGGGTCCCGGGCAACAATTTGTAGGCTGCTGTGAAGCCCCTGTCTAAAGAGTATGGCCACTCCTCCTGAGCCGCGAGTGGTGTGCTGGCGCATACATCCTCGATGTAGAGACTCCCACTGGAATCCATGTATCCGTGGTAACCCTCTCTCCGGGCTCTCGTGTGTCTCTGTAAGTAGAATGATGTCTCGACCTCTCATCACCTCCTCAAGTCTCTCTGGGTGTGTCCATAGGTCTCCATTGCAATTCCAAACCGTGACATGAATCTCCTCGTGTGTCCCATAGGCCGCGAGTCCCTATGCGATGGTCTTGCCATCAATGATAACCCTACCATCCCGATATACTGCCTTCTTCCCTTCTTTGCGAGCTTGGTGGACTCGAGGCATGCACGCGCGACGGTGATCTTGTTGCATCTTTGTGAGGTCATCATCAAGATAAATCGGGGGGCCGTCTATCCCTCTCAAGATGACCCTCTTGCGGAGGAAGGAAGTTCGAGACTCCTTGGAGGCGAATTGGAGGATGAGAGCTCTTTTCTTTGGATCTTTGCCGGCTCTCCAAACTTTGGAGAAAGGGATCTCTTCTTCCTTGTATCCCACTTTCTTGCATAAAGCTTTCCCATCGCTTTCGGGTGTAGACCCTTCTTCTTCTTTGATGCCGGTCACTCGCACATTGAGACGGCGAGCTTGTCGCATCTTCTCCTCTTCGATGGTTGTGTGTGCGATGAGTACCTCATCTTTTTGGGCTTCCTCTCTTGCTACCTTCTTGATGTTCTTTTTGACCACTTCGACCCATCCTTCTTTGGTGGCCTCTAATTTGTCCTCAATGCTTGCGGTGAGGGCTTTGGTGATCTCCTCCTTGAGGGCTTCCTTAGCCTCCCCTTTAATCTCTCCTTCCTCGGGGGTGAGGGATGTGAGGGAAGCATGAAGGAGATCGATTTGTGCCTTCATCTCTTCTTGCTCTTTCCTCCATCTCTCCCTCTCCTTCTCGTTCTCCCGTTCCCTTCTCTCCTTCTCCTCTTTGAGATTTTGGATTTCCGCTCTCATGTCCTCCTTCTCTTCGTTCCATAGCTTGATGAAGTTGGCTTTCTCCTCCTTCCATATTTCTCTCTCCATCCGCCATTCCTTCATGTCCTTCTCCAATTGTGCAAGCCTCTTATTCGTGAGCATGAAGGACGTTGTCTTCGTTGTCGGTGTCGGCGTCTTGATGATGGGGGAAGACATGGTTGCCTTCGTAGCTACCCTCTCTTCATATTGTGAAGAAGAGGGGAGAAGGGGAAGAGAACACTCGGCTTGTGTGTATGCAGGGGGCAGCGGGCAGGGGATGGGGATGGGGTGTGTGTGTTCAGTGGATGGGCTGGTCGTCTTGGCGTGCAGGGAGCAGCGCACAGGGGGGGGGGGGGGCAGCGCGCAGGAGGGAGCAGCACACAGGGGTGGGGCAGCGCGCAGGAGGGAGCCACGCGCAGGGAGCAGCGCGCAGGGGAGGCAGCGCGCAGGGAGAGAGAGGGGAGGCGAGGGCTGGCAGCGCGCAGAGAGAGAGAGAGAGAGAGAGAGAGAGAGAGAGAGAGAGAGAGAGAGAGAGAGAGAGAGAGAGAGAGAGAGAGAGAGAGAGCATTGTGGCGGCACGACGGCAGCGAGGCGGTTGAGCGTGGCGCAGCGGCGGCTCCCTCTTCTTCATGGCGAGGAATCCTCCACGAGAGCAAGCGTAGAGTGGTGAGTGACACACTATTGTCATCTTTGAGCTTACTAGGTTAAGCTAGTTGCGTGCTTGGAACCATGTATGGCTCGCACATAGTGTTAGGCAAGTCCCTTGCTTCGATACGTGCGGCAGAAGCCCACATTTTTGGCGCCGTTGTCGGGGAATCGCCCTGCACTAAGCTCAAGAGGTACTCTGTGCTTCTTCTGTGAGTGTTTGTGTTAGGAAGGAAGAGGAAGAAGAAGAAGTTATTTTTTGCAAGCTTTTATTTCTTGCATAATCTCTGTTTTCTGCCAATGTCTGCTTGCACATAATCTTTTGCACAGTTAGTAGTTAGTGTGTTAGTAGTGAATGAGTAAGTAGATAAGACAATTAGCTAGTTTTCTGCCAATGTCTGCTTGCACACAGTCTTTACATAGTTAGTAAATAGCTTGTTTTCTGCCAATGTCTGCTTTTACACAGTTTTTTTTTTTTTGATTTGTACAGTTAGTATTTAGTGTGTTAGCTAGTGAATGAGTAAGCAGTTAGCAGAGTAGGTAGCTTCACTGTTAGTTAGTAGTCAGCAAAGTAGTTAGCAGAGTAGTTAGCTGTAGAGGAGATAAGGTTAGGTTAGTTAATAGAGTAAGTAAAGGTGTGTGGTCCAAAAAGGCCACTGAAACTGCTCGCGACCGTCCGCGGTATTATTTATTAAAAAAAAAAGAAACGCTCGAGATATTTGGGACCAAAAAGAAATTCGACAATTAAAATAAAAAAATTTATTTCGTAAAAAGAAGGAATCGGGATCGGGATCCGGATCAGAACCATTCCCCAAGCCAAAGCCGAAGCCGAAGCCTAGGCCCTGGCCTCAGTCCTGAGTCTTATGATATACTACTTACACTACCTTATATATAAAGACTAGGATCTTAAGGGAAGGGAGGGCATGTGGGACAAGTTCCTCAAGTCCTCCACTATCTCCTTCACACTCACCCTTTGGACTTACTAATTCTAATCCTCTCACCACCTAGGAAAAGACTAGTTTTAGGATTCCGAGGGTTATACGTAACTGAATCGGGAGCTGTAAAGCACGGCACGTCCTCTAGCCAAGAAGCTCGTTTTGAGCTATCGCACGCCATATTCTGTGGCTTGGTTAAAAAAAGGAACCAAAAATACAAAAAATTGGATTGTAAACACCTAAAAATCTAGGTGAGCAGCCTTCACGGACACTCACCAACACCTCTAGAGTGTCGAGGTCACATGCACCTACGCTCTGTTTGTGTGCTAGAGGACGAGCACATCGAGTGTGTCTCGGTTTACGCGGGCACTCAGTATTCCTCTACCTTAGGCTCTAGGCCCTCAGCAGAAACCCAAGGTAGTACCACTGAGGACCCACATATTGAGTCTAGTGATTTTTCATCTGACTACGACGTCATGGAGGGTTATCTGATGCTTAATCTCGATAGCTCAAGCCAAGACATGCATACAATGGTCCCACGGTTTGGGCCGAGCATGCTTAGCTGCTTGAAGAAAACCTTTAGTAGAGCCACTCGCTCCGAACATGGAGCTAATGATGTAAAAGAGGGGGGTGGGAAAGTAAATTCGCCATTCATAACCAACGTAGATCCCATGCTCTTGGAGAGGGCGCACATGAATACTCCATTCATTACACTCCCTGACTCTTCATAGCTATTCCCCTCCGAGGTTATATTACCTGATGGTAGAACCCTTGCCGAAGTACAAGAAGTTGAGCGGTATATCATTGCAGCTAGGAAAAAGGAAATTGAGAGCTTACGCAAGGCGGAGCAACGGAGAGAGTTAAAAGCGAAAGCCTCTATGTCAATATCATTGCTAGGAGAGTAATCGAGTACTCCTGAATTAGCGACCACTAAGGGTCAACCCAGAGAGAGCCACATTGCATCTAGTTCAAAGGACACCCCTAGCACCTCAATCCTAAATGGAGCGTTCCTAAATGAGAACTGGGAGTACGAACTACAAACGGAAACTTCAACCGACCTATACATAGGTCACACCTATCACGTGGGTTGGTTAGATGTCCTACAATCCACAACGTGGTGCTACTAGTGTGAAGGATCAACAACAAAGAGTTTGTGAGGTCATCCATAGGGTTATTGAGCTAGAGAGACAGAACAAGGGGATCTACATGCCTTCAACGGGTCTCATGAGATTCTTGTATACAGGGAAGGCTAAACAACCAACTTTATCGCAAATGAAGACTCCCTAGGTAAGTCCGATGGTTCCTCCATATGTTGTTTCGCCAGGGGTTTCACTGCAATCTGAGCCCACAAGTGATAGCTTTACTTTTCGAAGTCTAGCTCATCTTTTGCTTGATGACTCCACGGCTACCATGTCTACCCCACTGATGGGCATGCCAAGAAACATGCCATGGACCTCATTTGTTAGTAAAGCACCGCTACATGGTAGCTCAATGCCGACAAGAGCCCCTACAAGTGTGTATCAATCGTATGCACCTATGGCCCATGGGTCCTCATGCTCATGTACCTCCTACCGCTTTTATTGTTTCAACAACTTATGCTCCACAACCACAACATCCAAGCTCTTATTTCCATGGGACCATACCGGCTAACATTAGCATGTCACATCCGACGCCTGTTATGCCTAGGGCCACACATATGAACTTTCGGCCGCCACATGACATAACACTGTACGAAACGCGGAACCCAAGGGCTTCCTATGCGCCAAGCTCAATGTCAATACCTACTCCACATGTAGTCTCTGGAGCGCCTTCACCCATGGTGCCTGCTCACTTAGGTGACCTGGCAACGTTTGCTCAAGCTATCAATCGATTTATTGCTGAGAATATGCGTAACACGCCTGATAGAGAACCTAGAAGTAAGACAGTACATATAGCCAAGCTCACACAAAAATTTAGTAGAGACGGGGATGTGAGAAAGCATATCGAAGTGTTTGAACAAATATGCGATTCTCTAGGAGAACACAATGACCTGCATAAGAGTAATGCTTTAAGCCTAACCTTAAGTGGGAAGGCAGGGGATCGGTATAGAACCCTAAAGGTGGACGAGAAAACGATTTATCCTTCTCTTAGGAGACTGTTCTTAATAGAATACATACGAGAGGACGTGCTTTGGGGTGTAGCCTCTTAGCTCCAAAAAGCCCAACGAGAGGAAGGAGAGTCGGTGAGAGACATCATTAATCGCTTAAAGCATTTGAATTCTCGTTGTAATCCAGATGAGCGCTTCAATAATAATCAATTTCTTGATAGATTCATTAGGGGATTACGACATGAGGATATCTACAATAGCCTAGTCATTAGAGATATCACCACTTGGGAAGCAGTCACCACCAATGAGATCCAATTGGAGGATAATTTAATGATTCAAGGAGAAAGTGTGTCTGTTGAGCCTAAATCTGCTAGCTCGCAAGCATCGGGGCATCAGCTAATCACCCTAAAGCCTATTGCGAAGGAGCCAAAGATATCTGAGATGACTTTAACGGATCTCACCAAGGCCATTCGAGAGAGTCTTAGAGAATCGTGCTCCGCAAAACAATCCTATGTATCCAAGAAGAGAACAACAATGGTGCTCAGTATGCTATGGTCCACATAGTACCAGTGAATGCCCCACTTTAGAGTAAAATTCAATGGGAATTGCAATGTCTGTGGGAGGTATGGTCATCAAGCTAAGAATTACATAGTATTTAAGCGCACGATGGCCAATAGACCAACCTTAGCATGGACAGACACACCTCGAGTGCCTGCATTGATGCCGGCTTCACCTCTTGACAAACGTCACAAAACATGGTCCCTAGGTTCCAAAATGTTGTTCAAACAACACCCTTACCACCTCCAGTGCTAGGACCGCAACCACCACATCCGAGAATCATTGTGAATCAAGTGGGTTGTGAGTCATCTATTACTTGTTTGGTGGCTGTGAGGAAGATATAGAGCCTAATATTATCTATGGGATGGATGCGCTTGAAGAAAGTCTACAATACTACATGGAGGACTATTGGGGACAAGTCAAACCTGTCTATCAAGTAGCTGCTCTTGCTGCAAGAGGTCAAAATATCAATTACACTGCTAAGAGACCACCTCTTCAATGCTATGAGTATGGAGGTCCACATCGTGTGGCCGAGTGTCCTATTAGGCTACAAAAGAATGCCACACTAATGCAAACCAATCAAGCGAGCACGTCTACAATGCAGATACTCATGTGTAATCGATGTGGCATAGATGATTTGATTGCCCAATGTCCGATTAATCCAAATGTGCCGAAGATCATGCCATTAAACTTGATTGAGGTTACTAGGGAGCCATCACAAAGTACGCATGTGATACCCAGTAAACGTACTCACACGATCGATGCTCCAAAAACAAAATTATATTCTTGACGAAAGAGACACGGCATCAATTGCCCAATCTCAGAAGAAGAAGAAAACAGAAGGAAGAGCTTGCAAAAAGCAGCAAAGTCAGACTCCAATTCAAAGACCACCATAGGGATTGGTGACGACCCCGTATATATGAACGACGCTGAAAGAGGATTTTGATTCAGGTGAAACCGGAGAGAGCAACATAACCACTAAGAAAGAAATCAGCAAGGAAGATCGTCATGAGCCACAATGGCCAGGATCTAAGAAGAAGATAGAAACTTATCCAAAACCTACAGAGATATCTTCCTCACAGCCTTCCAAACAAACAATAGATGACTCACAACCCACTTGATTCACAAAAGTGATTCTAGGATGTGGTGGTTGCGGTCCTAGCACTGGAGGTGGTAAGGGTGTTGTTTGAACAACATTTTGGGCCCTAGAAACCATGTGTTGTGACGTTTGTTCAAGAGGTGGAGCTGGCATCAATTAGGCACTCGAGGTGTGTCTGTCCATGCTAAGGTTGGTCTATTGGCCATCGCGCGCTTAAATACTATGCAATTCTTAGCTTGATGACCATACCTCCCACAGACATTGCAATTCCCATTGAATTTTACTCTAAAGTAGGGCATTCACTGGTACTATGTGGACCATAGCATACTGAGCACCATTGTTGTTCTCTTCTTGGATACATATGATTGTTTTGCGGAGCACGATTATCTCTAAGACTCTCTTGAATAGCCTTGGTGAGATCCGCTAAAGTCATCTCAGATATCTTTGCAATAGGCTTTACGGTGATTAGCTGATTCCCCGATGCTTGCGAGCTAGTAGATTTAGACTCAACAGACACATTTTCTCCTTGAATCATTAAATTATCCTCCAATTGGATCTCATTGGTGGTGACTGCTTCCCAAGTGGTGATATCTCTAATGACTAGGCCATTGTAGATATCCTCATGTCGTAATCCCCTAATGAATCTATCAAGAAATTGATTATTATTGAAGCGCTCATCTGGATTACAACGAGAATTCAAATTCTTTAAGCGACTAATGATGTCTCTCACTGACACTCCTTCCTCTCGTTGGGCTTTTTGGAGCTAAGAGGCTACACCCCAAAGCACGTCCTCTCGTATGTATTCTCTTAAGAACAGTCTTCTAAGAGTAGGGTAAATCGTTTTCTCGTCCACCTTTAGGGTTCTATACCGATCCCCTGCCTTCTCACTTAAGGTTAGGCTTAAAGCATTACTCTTATGCAGGTCATTGTGTTCTCCTAGAGAATCGCATATTTGTTCAAACACTTCGATATGCTTTCTCACATCCCCGTCTCGACTAAATTTTTGTGTGAGCTTGGCTATTTGTATTGTCTTACTTCTAGGTTCTCTATCAGGCGTGTTACGCATATTCTCAGCAATAGCTTGAGCAAACGTTGCCAGGTCACCTAAGTGAGCAGGCACCGTGGGTGAAGGCGCTCCAGAGACTACATGTGGAGTAGGTATTGGCATTGGGCTTGGCGCATAGGAAGCCCTTGGGTTCGACGTTTGGTACGGTGTTGTGCCATGTGGCGGCCCAAAGTTCATATGTGTGGCCCTAAGCATAGCAGGCGTCGGATGTGACATGCTAATGCTAGCTGGTATGGTCCCATGGAAATAAGAGCTCGGATGTTGTGGAGCATAAGTTGTTGAAACAATGGGAGGGGTAGGAGGTACAAGAGCATGAGGACTCATAGGTGCATACGATTGATATACACTTGTAGGGGGGGTTGTCGGCATTGAGCTACCATGTAGCGGTGCTTTACTAACAAATGAGGTCCATGGTGTGTTTCTTTGCATGCCCATCATTGGGGTAGGCATGGTAGCCGTGGTGTCATAAAGAGAAAGATCAGCTAGACTTGGACAAGTAAAGCTATCACTTGTGGGCTGAGACCTCTGGCGAAACAACATATGGAGGATCCATCGGGCTTACCGAGGGAGTCTCCATTTGCGATAAGGTTGGTTGTTTAGCCTTTCCGGTATCCAAGAATCTCATTAGACCCGTTGAAGGCATGTGGATTCCCTTGTTCTGTCTCTCTAACTCAATAACCCTATGGATGACCTCACAAACTCTTTGTTGTTGATCCTCCATACTAGTAGCACCCGTTGTGGATTGTAGGATTTCTAACCAATCCACGTGATAGGTGTAACCTGTGTATAGGTCGGTTAAAGTTTTCGTTTGTAGTTCGTACTCCCAGTTCTAATTTAGGAACGCTCCATTTAGGATTGAGGTGCTAGGGGTGTCCTTTGAACTAGATGCAATGTGGCTCTCTCTGGGTTAACCGTTAGTGGTCGCTAATTCAGGAGCACTCGATTGCTCTCCTAGCAATGATATTGACATAGAGGCTTTCGCTGTTAACTCTCTTCGTTGCTCCACCTTGCGTAAGCTCTCGATTTCCTTTTTCCTAGCTGCAATGATATACCGCTCAACTTCTTGTACTTCGGCAAGGCTTCTACTATCAGGTAATATAGCCTCAGAGGGGAATAGCTCTGAAGAGTCAGGGGGTGTAGTGAATGGAGTATTCGTGTGCACCTTCTCCAGGAGCATGGAATCTACGTTGGTTATGAATGGCGAATTTACTTTCCTACCCTCCCCTCTTTTACATCATTAGTCCCATGTTCGAAGCGAGTGGCTGTACTAAAGGTTTTCTTCAAGCGGCTAAGCACGCTCGGCCCAGACCGTGGGACCATGGCATGCATGTCTTGGCTTGAGCTATCGAGATTAGGCATCAGGTAACCCTCCATGACGTCGTAGTCAGAGGAAGAATCACTAGACGCAATATGTGGGTCCTAAGTGATACTACCTTGGGTTCTCGTTGAGGGCCTAGAGCCTAAGGTAGAGGAATAATGAGTGCTTGCGTAAACAGAGATACTCTGGATGTGCTCGTCCTATAGCACACGACCAGAGCGTAAGTGCATGTGACCTCGACACTCTAGAGATGTTGGTGAGTGCCCGTGAAGGCTGCTTACCTAGTTTTTTAGATGTTTACAACCCAATTTTTTGTATTTTTGGTCCCTTTTTTTAACCGAGCCATCGAATATGGCGTGCGATAGCTCCAAACGAGCGTCTTGGCTAGGGGGACGTGCCGTGCTTTACAACCCCCGATTCGGTCGTACAGGTCTCGGAATCCTAAAACTAGTCTTTTCCTAAGTGGAGAGAGGAGTAGAATTAGTAAGTCGAAAGGGTGAGTGTGAAGGGGATGGTGGAGAACTTTAGGAACTTTTTTCACATGCCTTCCCTTCACTTGAGATCATAGTTTTTATATATAAGGTAGTGTAAGTAGTATATCATAAGACTGAGGACTGAGGCTTTGGCCTGGGCTTGGGCTTGGGCTTGGGCTTGGGAAACGATCCCGATCCTGATCCCTTCCTTTTAGGATAATAAATTTTTTTATTTAAATTTTTGAATTTCTTTTTGGTCCCAAATATCCCGAGCATTTTTTATTTTATTTTATTTTTAATAATATAAACAATATGGCGGACGGTCGCGTGCAGTTTCAGTGGTCTTTTTGGGTCACGTACACACTAAACCTTTATCTACTCTATTAACTAACCTAACCTTATCTCCTCTATAGCTAACTACTCTGCTAACTAAGGTGAACTACTCTACTAACTACTTTGTTGACTACTAACTAACAGTGAAGCTACCTACTCTGCTAACTGCTTATTCATTCACTAGCTAACACACTAACTACTAACTGTGCAAATAAAACAAAAAACTGTGTAAAAGCAAACATTGGCATAAAACAAGCTATTCACTTTCTATGTAAAGACTGTGTGTAAGCAGACATTGGCAGAAAACAAGTTAATTGTTTTATCTACTTACTCATTCACTACTAACACACTAACTACTAACTGTGCAAAAGATTATGTGCAAGTAGACATTAGTAGAAAACAAAGATTATGTAGGAAATAAATACTTGCAGAAAATAACTTCTTCTTCTTCCGCTTCCTTCCTAACACAAACACTCACAGAAGAAGCACAGAGTGTCTCTTGAGCTTAGTGCAGGGTGATTCTCCGGCAATGGTGCCAAAAATGTGGGCTTCTGCCATACGTATCGAAGCAAGGGACTTGCCTAACACTGTGTGCGAGCCACAAATGGCTCCAAGTACGCAACTAGCCTAAACTAGTAAGCTCAAAGATGACAATGGTGTGTCACTCATCGCTCTACGCTTGCTGTTGTGGAGGATTTCTCGCCGTGAAGAAGAGGGAGCCGCCGTTGCACCGCGCTCAACCGCCTTGCCGTTGTCGTGCCGCCGCAATGCTCGATCACTCTCTCTCTCTCTCTCTCTCTCTCTCTCTCGCGCACACACACACTAGTACACAAAGGAGACGGAGAAGGAGATGGAGCAAGAGCACTCTTCTTGCATTGCACAAATGAGAGAATGACCTATTTTAGGGTTTAGATTGACTTTATATGGGCTGGCCCGTTCACATTTGGGCGCCCACACTTAGCCAATTTTACCCAAACATTATAGTTCCAGTTTTAGAGTGCGCCTCTTATTGACGATCACTCTTAACCATTCCTACCTGATTGACAAGCCCGGCCAATAACATAATACACTACTAACGGGTCCGACAAGCCCGGCCCATGGCTACATAAAAGGTGGTCATCTTTGAGCTTACTAGTTTAGGCTAGTTGGGTGCTTGGAGCCATCTGTGGCTCGCGCACAGTGTTAGGCAAGTCCCTTGCTTCGATACGTGCGGCAGAAGCCCACACCTAGCAATCGAAAACAGAGAGAGCGCGCTCGTACGTTTTTGGGGAAAACTCAATAAGTGAGTTTTGGGTTTTTCCACTTTCATTATAAGTGACTTTAAAAAAATGTGTTCAGGTTCACATTATGTCCAGGTTCAATGTGAACCTGGACAAAGTATAAAAATGTAAAAAAGGGGTTATTTAGGCCTTTAACCCAACAATCTCCCACTTTAAGGCATAAATGATGTCTTTAAGTTAACCAACTCCCACCAGCTGTATGCAATGCTTATGTTGAGCCTTATCAAGACTCTTGGTGAGAACATGTGCAAAGTTATCCTGTGTATGGATCTTAGTCAAGGTGACTAGACCATCCTTCAATACCTGACGTATGAAGTGGTACCGCACATCTATGTGTTTGGTACGCGCATGAAACATGGCATTTTTGGCTAAATAGACAGCACTCTGGCTATCACAACCCAACACGAGTGTATGAGCTGGCATGCCAAATTCTTTTGCAAGTCCGCCCAACCAAATGGCCTCCTTTGAAGCCTCTGTGGCTGAAATATATTCAGCCTTAGTAGTACTCAATGCCACAATTTTTTGCAACCTAGAACACCAAGAGATTGCACCATCAGCAATGGCAAATACATATCCATTGGTAGATTTCTTGGTATCCATGTCACCTGCCATGTCTGCATCACAATATCCCTGCAACTTTAAGTCACTTTTGCCATAACAAATACACTTTAATTGTGTACCTTTCAAATATCTCAGAATGCATTTGACAGCTTCTCAATGGGCTTTGCCAGGATTCGACATGTATCGACCAACAACTCTCACTGCATAAGCAATGTCAGGACGAGTGGCAACCATAGCAGACATAAGAGAACCACAAGCTTATGCATAAGGGATTCCCTTCATTGCTTTCAATCCCACTGCATCCTTTGGGCAATCTGCCTTGCTAAGCTTAGTGTATGGAGGTAAAGGCACTCTAAGAGACTTAGCATCAACCATATTAAATCTGTCAAGTACTTTTGCCAGAGTTACCCGGAACGCGGAACGGGAACGGCGACGGGCCTCCCTGCGGAACGAGGGAACGAGAATGGCCCGGAACGGGAACGGCGCGGAATGGGAGGCTAAAAAAACACCCAAATATTTTTTTTAGCGTTATGTGTTTGGATACAAGTAGTGCTAGAGTCCTTTGACTCTAATACCCACAAAAAACACGATTCGAAGACCATTCAACCTTATTATGACTTGATTGGGATGTGCAGCGCCCAGAGTACATAGCACATACACAACATTGAGCAAACACAATGCCCATACACAATGCTCTCAAATAATTGCAAGAGTAGTAGTCAGAGATAATACTTTGGAATTAATTATGGCTAACAAGGGTCACCAAGGTGCTACAAAAAAGCCAAAGGTGACATACCATAATGAGAGTCGAGAGTCAAGACTACAAGGAGGGCAAACCAGTGACCACAATACCAAAAGACTGAACGTGAAAAATACCATAAAGATGCTAGTAGCTACAAATGGCAAAGAGGGCAAGGCTCAAGCAGCCATATAAAAAGGTAAGGATAAATGGCAAAGACTCTAAGACTCAAGAGTCACTAGCCTGAGAGGCCTCCCAATCCGTAGTAGCCGGATGTAAATCATGCACATCCTCCCATTCCTCATCATCGAGCTCTAGGCCCGGCTCGATCTCAGCCACGGATGAAGTACCTGGTGTTGGTGGATGTGCATCTCCACCTGCTTGAGGAGCCTCTTGCTCCATCTCCCACTCTATAAAAGGATCTGTCTGTTTGTCTGTACTCTTGCAAATCATTTTCAAATTTGCACTGACAAAGACAAGATCATTAGCCTTCTCCACTCCAAGCCGATTCCTCTTCTTGGAAGTGTTAGGTGCAGCGGAATGAATGTTTGAACTTTGCTCAAGATGAGTGCTCCGAACTGTGCTCAAGGTTCCTTTTGTTCTTATGGAAGGTAGAGCCTTCCGTTCTTAATGAGAGAATGCTATGATCACAAACAAGTGAATGGACACTGTGCGTGCAAGTGTATGAGATTGAGAGATAGAGAGAGAAGAGAGATACGACACCAGAGACGTTGTAAAACCCTCCTCCGAAGGCCCCACTCTCGTCGGCGAGAGTGGTCTACTTATGATTGCACAAACTGGTACAAACTGAATGCATGTGACTGATGTAAGTCTAGGCTATGTCGGCGATGACGACGGGGATGGCGACACCGGTCTAAAGGCTGAAATCTGCAAGCGAGTATCTACTGTCCAAAAACGCTATGGGTTGAAATCTGCTGTTGCCGAAAACGCTAAGGAAAACGCTGTTTTTGCTGGTCTTTAGGGCTGAAAATCTGCATCTACTGAAGGCTGAAAACTGATGTTCCTTGGGGCTGAAAACTGAGGTTC
This sequence comes from Adiantum capillus-veneris, assembly GCF_014529385.1. NCBI lineage: Eukaryota > Viridiplantae > Streptophyta > Polypodiopsida > Polypodiales > Pteridaceae > Adiantum > Adiantum capillus-veneris. The sequence goes on along the minus strand of NC_140939.1, from coordinate 5,169,325 downwards.
TTGGGGCTGAATCTGATGGTCTTTCTACTACTGAAAATCGCCAGGGCTGAAGACTGCAAAGACTGAAATTTGCAAACGCTGGGATATCCAAAAACGCTAGGGGTGTAGCTCTACAAAAACGCTAGCTGCTGAAGCTGTTGCGGGCGAAATCTTCTTGCTTGGAAACGCTAGGCTGAGGCTGTGGATGGCGATGATGCTGGATGTGAAAACGCTAGGGAAGATGGTTCTTCTTGCTTGGAGGGGGAACGACCAAGGTCTTGCTTGAGAAGTTGCCTGCTGAGCTTGGCTCTTGTTGCCTCTTCTGCCAAATAGTGCTAGTCTAGGTTTGCTTATATACAAACTTACTCAATTTGCCCTACCTACTTTCCAACAAAAGTCACTTAAAAATAATAAGTTAAAAATGTCAAAAATAGGTAAAATAGGCTAAATGCACTGGAAAATTCCCTTGAATGATTCTGATGGATTCAGATGGGAAGGCTTATGATCATGCTGTGTGCAACCAGAGGATATGCATCTACACTAAGTGACTGGGCATGCACGGTCTACGAATAGACTCACAAAAGTGCCAGACAACTTCTAATCTAGACTGACTGGACTGACTGAACCCTGATCATGCTGTAGCTTGGCCACGGACACATAGAGTTGGATGTGTCACGTGACATCCCCTCCTTTTCAAAGTGAGGTATTGGTACCGAACTGTATGGCGTTGAGAGAGATCGCCAATTGTATCCGGAATCCTGGAAGGGAGTCTTCGCCGGCCCACTCTAATGTGTGGGTCGTGCGGTACTTGAACTTCATAAAGGTCTGCAACGCTTGCTTCTTTGGGCCACGCCGAAAGCGACACAAAGTCTTCTATGGCTCCTTCGATGCTTCAACTTTGTCTAGAGTTGAGTTATGCTTCTTTCTTCTTCAAGAATCTCCATGGCTAAAAATTCTTGAAACCATTTCCAACACAAAACCATGAACATACCCATTCCATGTAAAGTGAATGGAAAAAATTTGGCCTTCCTCAACGACTGTGCATGCAATGTAGATAAACACATAGACGGAGTGACAAACCGTTCCTCAAACACATGCAAACAATGAGATCGAATCTTGGCTTTTTGAAAACTTTTAAAGTCTTACCAAAAAAACCTGCGCTCGCTACTGCTGTTCGCCCCCCCCTACTGCGCCATCGCTAAAACCCCTTGCCCCCCCGTTGCCCCTGCGCTGCCCCTCGCCCCCGCCAGCCCCTGCGCGCGGCAGCCCAGCTCAGCCCGCTCGTACCCCTGTTGCCCCCCTTTTCGCGTTGCCCCACAGCCTGCCCGTTACCTCCCTTTCGCGCCGCCATCCCCCCCCCCCCTACTGCTGCTGCTTGTGCACCCGCACATTACCCGCTTGTTCCGCCTCCCCCCCGCCTTCCTTTTTCCCCAAAGCCTCTTGCAAATTGGCTCTTGCAGCACTGTCTTTTTTGGGCAGGGCTCGGCGCGCTCGTTTGTAGATTCTCTCCACCGCCCGTTTTTTCGCCACAGCAGTAGACACAGATGGAGGCTCCAGCTCCGCCACAGAGGGACTTGTCCGAAGCCCCCTCGCCCGACCCCGCTGAGCCCACCATTCGACTTGCTCTTTCGCCGACAGAGCAAGCGAGCCTAGCCGCAGAGATAGAGCGATTGCAGGCGACTTCTGTCATCTGCAAGATTCTCGGCACCCGACCTAGCAGAGGAGAGCTGCGCGACCTTCTCCAGGCCCGCCTTCTCGCAGAGGTGGGCAAGATCGTGGACGTACAGATACTCGGACGAGGTTACTATCAAATCGAGTTTGAGACCTCCACGAGTCCAAGGTTATCGCCACGAGTCCACTGACCATCCGAGCAGCACATGCCCACTTTTGACAGTGGAGACATGGTTTCGACCATGCTTCAGATGTTCTAGTAGAGGAGGCAGACATCAGAGAACCCGTGAGTGCCAGTTCTACAGAGGACTCGTCTACGGACAGTTCAGACTTTGATGAGAGCAACTTTTATGCAAAGAAAAAGAATTTTTACAAAGCCAACTAGTATGACTTTCTCGAAGATAAAAGCAAGAAAGTCCGAGAGTTTAAGGAAGGTGGACAGTTAAGGGACTACAGGGCAGCTCCGACCGCATGCGGGAGAGCCGCGAGGCTTTCCTTCGACTCTGGCACCCTGGGCCTTTCTACACCATAGTCCAGGGGGTGCTCAGATGGCACTACTGTCCACCTGTGTGGCTCTTCCCTCCTCCCATCTCTTGATTTAGCCTCATTGTATATATGCTGTTTTTTCATTGGGAGAGTCTCCCCATCATGCTTGTTGTAGCCCTCTCGTGCAGAGGTGGTTGTAGCCCTATGGGCAGTTTTCATTAACTAATAGAAGGATCTTTTTCTCGAAAAAAAATAAATTAAATTGACACGTTTTCGGGATACAGAGATGCTTCGAAGGCTTTGTCTTTTGTACAACAGTTTGACATCGCTTTCGCGGGAGGACGTTACTCAGAGCATTCTAAGATTCGGAGAGCGGCCTCTTACTTTAAGGGGAATGCTCGAACTTGGTGGTCCACGCTTCTATTAAGCAAGACCGCATAGTTAAATGGCTGAAATTCAAGAGGCTTTTTTATTTCTTCTTGGTTGACTTGAGAGTATGAACGGGATATACGAATTGCTTGGAACCATCTTCGGATGACCAAGAAGGACACAGTGGACGCTTATTGCGAGAGATTCTGGAGCTGTTTTCTACCTGCCTCTTCATTTAAGAAGATCTCGTTCAAGGAGCAGATTGAGCGGTTTACCTTGGGTCTTCCTACAGTGATCCGAGATCACTGCTTGGAAAAGAAGTCAACTTCTATTCAGGAGTCGATGAGTCATGCGAAACGGGGTTTTGCCATATACTCTTGCAATCTGACTTACCCCATCGATGAGATCATGACACAAAGAGTTGAACAGACTTCGACAAATGAAAGTAGAAAGAGAAAGAGCAACTTAGAAAAGAAAGATGCACGACCCAAGCTTACTCCTCAGGAGCGGGCTCGCTTTATCAGGGAGGGGAAGTGCTTTGGATGCGGGGAAACTGGACACATCTTTGCGAAGTGCCCTAAAAAGGCACAGAAAGAACACAACTACAAGGACGACGAAAGGCCTAAGAGTTCGAGAGCAGTCGAGGAACGTGGAAGAAAAGACAAGATGAGTTCCAGATTGTGTGGGTACCGATCCCAACACGATGGACAAGAGTACAGAACTTTACCGAGCTTGGGCAAAGTGAAAGACCAAGAAGCCCGGATCTTCTTTGATGGAGGACCAAGGCCAACTTCATTTCACCGGAATTGGCGGCGCGGCTCGAGATCACTCCCGATCGGATGGGACCACTTGCGGAGGTAGTTCTAGCGGCACCCGACATGGACGTAGCCATTACACCTGCCATTGGCAAACTTCGGTTGCATTGTCAGGGGTATTTGGGACATGAGGAGTTTTACATAATGCCTTTGGAAGGTTGTGATGTTCTCTTGGGAATTCCCTCCTACCACAAGAACAACGCCATGGTCGACTATCGGGCGAGGAAAGCGACATTGACTACAGAGAAGGGCAGAACCATTGTACTCGATATAAAACTGAAGGGCGAGTCTGTCGCTATTGTATCGGCTTCGGCCATTTCTAAATTAATGAAATCCAGTCTGTTTGTTTACTCGATCTTTATGAAAGAGTTGAGTGATGAGGATAGGACAAATATGTCTAAACTTGATAAATAACGCCAAGATTTTCTCCACTCTCATGCCGATTGCTTCTCAGAGGGCCCGCCAGGCGAGTTACCACCTGCTTGTCTCGAAGATCATACCATTGATCTGATTCCTGGAAGCACACCACCGAAACGGCCACCTTACCGTGTGAGCCGAGCACAGAACGAAGAGATTATGAACCAAGTGAAAGACCTCTTGGAAAAGGGTCTTGTTAGCCTAGTACTTCACCGTATTGCTCTCCAATGTTGTTGGTTTTGAAGAAAGACGGATCTTGGAGAATGTGCATCGGTTATAGAGCTCTCAACAAAATCACCATCAAGAACAAATTTCCGATTCCTAGGATCGATGATATACTCGACAGATTACAGGGATCCTCGTGTTTTAGCAGGATTGATTTGAAGACTGGATATCATCAGATCAGAATCGCTCCGAGAGATGTCCACTAGACAGCTTTTCGGACGACTTTTGGGTTATTTGAGTTTTTGATGATGCCTTTTGGCTTAACCAATGCTCCTGTGACATTTAACCGGATGATGGAAATAATTTTTCGCGAGTACAGACTATTTGTTGGCACTTTCTTTGACGATATCATTGTTTTCTCCAAGAATGAGGCAGAACATAGACATCATCTGCTTCAGGTCTTTCAGGCATTACGAGATCACAAGTTAGTGATTAATGCAAAGAAAAGCCAGAGATACACTTTCTGGGACACATTGTGTCAGCAGCAGGAGTGCAAATGGATCCGGCCAAGATAGAGACTATCTGTGATTGGCCAGATTTGAAGAATGTCCATGAAGTTAGAAGCTTCTTGGGATTGTGTTCGTACTACAGGCGGTTCATTCGAAAGTTTGCAGAGGTTGCTTCCCCTTTGCATATCTTGACACAGAAAGGAGTCCCTTTCTCGTGGGGACTCACAGAGGTGACTGCCTGTCAGACTTTGAAAGAGAAATTGACTACGGGACTAGTTTTGACTTTGCCGGACTTGCAGAAGTCATTTGAAGTATATTGTGATGCTTGTGGTCGTAGTCTGGGTGCGGTCTTAATGCAAGAAGGCCATGTCATTGCTTACGAGATCCGATTGTTCTCAAGGCCGGAAATGACAGCACATATTTATGAGAAAGAGCTTTTGGCGGTTATCCATGCTCTTACTCAGTGGCGGCACTACCTACTCGGAGCGGATTTTACTGTCTTTACAGACCATCAGAGTTGGCGCTTCTTGTCACAGAAGCAGCTATCGGAAAAGCAAATGCGGTGGGCGAACATCTTGTCACAGTTTCACTTCCAGATTGTCCATGTTGAGGGACAAAAGAATGTGGTGGCAGATGCTTTGTCTCGGAAGCCATTGGTTTTGGCTATTACATCATAGGAGCTTCGAGGATATGGTCGACCAGTATGCCACATATCCGGATTTTGCAGTCGTTTTCACATGGATACGGGATGGGGAGACAATAGCGGGATATTCCATTTGGGATAGCCGTTGAGGGAAAAGGTTATGACTGAATGCCATTGTCCGCCTTTTACGAGTCACCGCGGCATTGCTACCACCATGATAGGGGTAGAGAAATACTTCTTTCGCCCGAGACTCAGGAAGGATGTGGACGAGTTTGTGCACAGTTGCTTGGTATGCTAGAAGATCAAGTTTGACAGGCATAAAGCACAGGGATTGTTACAGCCTTTGCTCATACCCACTTGCCCCTGGGAAAGTATTGCAATGGATTTCATTTTTGATCTCCCGAGAATAGAGAGTGGTCACGATGGTATCTGGACTGTTATTGACAGATTTAGCAAGCAGTCTCATTTCATTCCAGTGAAGAAAACAGTCAAGCCGGATCGCTTAGCGAGATTGTTTGTGGCCCAGATTTTCAGATTACATGGCATGCTTCAGACGATTATCTCCGACAGGGACCCCAAATTTAGGAGTTTGTTTTGGAAGGCAATTTGGGAGAACATTGGCACGCGGTTGCAGTTCTCGTCATCTTTCCACCCGCAGACTGACGGGCAATCTGAGATTGCGAATTTAGTGGTTTTAGATTTATTAAAGTCTTATATCTCAGATCAGAAGACTTAATGGGAAAAGTATCTACCTTTGGTGGAATTTGCCTACAATAACACGATACACTCTTCGACGGGGAAGGCGCCATTTGAGATTGTTGAAGGTGCTGCGAAGGTTCCACCCTTCCTAAGCACGAAAGATAAGAGTTTTGAAGCGGATGAATACACGCGCGATTTAGATACGGCTTTCGCCAAAGTCCGCGAGGCTTTGCAGAAATCTCAAGAACGACAGAAAAAGGCAGCGGATCGCCATCGTCACGATTTGAAATTGAAGAGGATGATTGGGTGCTCTTACGTTTTGAGAAGGCATGCTTGAGAAAGAAGAAGGGAAAGGAGAGGCTTTTTCCAAAGCTTAGTACGAGATACTATGGACCTTTCCAGATCTCTGAAAAGATCAATGATGTCTCCTTCCGACTGAAACTGTTAGACACTTGGAGGATTCACAATGCATTTCATGTGAGTCTCTTGAAACCTTTTAAAGGTGATGTGTCTGAAGATGGGGAGCCCGATGAGCAACCCGAAGTAGAGGAAAACGAGGAGATTGTTGTTCCTGAACAGATTTTGGCACATAAGGATACAAAGAATAAGGGTAAAGTAAGAAGGCGGTTCTTCGTTAAATTCAAGAACTATCTTGCATTGGATGCGAAGTGGATGGAGGAGGAGGACCTAGCAGATAGTCCTCAGATTGTGAACCTTTACCTTGAAGCTTTTGGTTTAGCATAGTCTATTCCAAATGGAACCCAGAATTCAGCTGTTATGAGTGCGTATAGAGCTAGAAGAGAGCAAGAGGATGCGCTCACAATGTACAAGAACTTGGGACTTGATGATAAGCTTAATCTTGATTAGAAGACTTAATACTTTATTAAGAGAGCTAGATACAAGACTTGGATTACATGACTTCGTACCTGACATCCCCTGAAGCGAGGGGACGACCATCAATGACTTCTATAGTTGCTGGATTAGACTTCTCCACAAGTGGTATGCCTTGTTCTTTTGCAAATTCTTTGTCCATGAAGCACGCCGTTGCACCTGAATCTAGTAATGCTTCACAATCCATGTGCCTACCCGGCATATGGATCTTGACTGGTAGCATAAAACTTGAAGTGGAATCAGCGGGAAGAAAGAGACCTTTTTTTGCTTGTCTTTTGTCCAACCGGTCGGTCTCTATTGGGGTTGGACGTCCATGTTTTCCGAACACGTTGAGGCCATTGCACCATGAACCTTCATCCTTCTCTTCCTTGGACACTGTTGAACTATGTGCCTCTGCTCTCCACAATACATACATAAGCCATTAATGCGTCGCCTTTGCTTCTCCTCGGCTGAGAGAGGTTGAAACCGTGCTGAATCAATTTGCATGGGCTCAATGCTTGATTCATGGCCCTGTTGAGGTGTGTAGCCATTATGTGTCACTTCTGTTTGGGGTCGCAATGGTGCCCCAAGACGCCTCTCTTGTCTCCTCTCAAATAGTCGATTATCACATTCTATTGCTTGAGAGATGAACTCGCTTACTGTGTGAACCTTTGGCATAGTCAATCAAAGATCTTTCACGTCATCCTTGAATCCCCACCGAAATTGGCTAATGAAATATTCCTCATGCCAAGTCAGATCACAAGTGAGCTGTTGAAATTCGGATGCATAGATGGATGCAAGTCTTGATCCTTGGCGGAGATTTCTAAGTTTGGTTTCAACAACCCTTGCTCTATCAGTATCCCCAAAGGTCCAGTTGTGAGGCTCCTATGAGGAAATCCCTCTTCTAGTTCTCATGTTCAAGTCTTGTCCTTGCAATCAAGCCTTGTCTTGTACTCAAGTCATGTAATCCAAGTCTTGTATCTAGCTCTCTTAATAAAGTATTAAGTCTTCTAATCAAGATTAAGCCTATCATCAAGTCCCAAGTCCTTGTACATTGTGAGCGCATCCTCTTGCTCTCTTCTAGCTCTATACACGCTCATAACAGTTTGGCAAGACCGAGGGGCTTGTGGCCAAAGACCCCTATTTATACTAGTGCTTGAGGAGGTTAGGACTTTCTAGGTTCTTCTTGAGGAGGTTAGAATCTTCTAGAACCTTCTTGATCCTTCTAGTTCTTGTAGAACCTTCTGGATCTTTCTTCAACTTTCTAGAGCTTTCCAGAAACTTCTTGATTCTTCCGGAATCTTCTCCAAGCTTCTAGAAACTTCTTGATCCTTCTAGTTCTTCTAGAACCTTCTAGATACTTCTTCAACTTTCTAGAGCTTTCCACAAACTTCTAGATTCTTCCGGAATCTTCTCCATGCTTCTAGAAACTTCTAGAATCTCCTTTATACTTTTAGAACTTCTAGAATTGTAACTAAGTCAGACTTTGTAAATAATTAATTTATTTACGAGAAAAGAATTATCTAATTAGTTGTGTGCACACCAAAATAGACCTAGCAGTTCTAAGGCCTCAGGTGAGCCTAAATGCGGGCTAGAACACTTCAGAGGGACCTTAGCAGAAATTACCTTGAAGCCCTAGTGATTGGGAAATCGGGTCTTTAGAAAGGGGTAAGCAGTAGCCTCAGATTTTAGGCTCAGAAAAATACGCGCGTCAGTACAAGCACATGAATGAGATGGGGTCCTTAGAACAGTGACCCTAAGGCTAATAAAGCTAATAAAGCCTTAGGGTAAGTTTCGTGAAATTAAATTTAACGGTCCGTGCCCGGACGGGCGGCTGGACAAGTGTGAACAGGTAAAGGCGGTGCAGTGCCCGTGCGGCATTGCGCCAGCAGACCTTTGGTGTTCTCATAAAAGAATCATTGGTAGCAGTTGTTAGTTAGTTGCACATTTTTTTTTAATTAATGAGCTAGAAGTTTTTAAAGTCAAAAGTTGAATGGTTTTTAAGTTTTTAAAGTAAGTGTGCCAAGTGGCACACTTACCAATGCAAACTAACTCTCTCTCACTCTCACTCTCACCCTCTCTCTCTTCCTAGCGCCCCCTCTCCCTGATGGCTATTTAGGAGCTCCCCTCCCCCATTTTCAGGGCTGGCAGTGCACCTACCTCCCCTAATGTGAGCGTGCTCTACGCGGTGGAGCCCTCCATTGAAGCTTGAGAGCAGCCCCTTGCGACATATGTGGTAGCCTTGTGCTCCCATTGTCAAGAACAAGGGATCTCACAGTCATAGACACCTTCTGGTGAAGTTTCATCGCGAGAAGCTGCCGTAGACGCTCTCTTAGCAGAGTGCGGCTGCTGTAATTCTCTGTTTTCAGCCCCTAATCACCTCGATTAGGGCTGTTTTCAGCAGATCAGCCATAGAAATTCTCTTCTCTCTCCTTATCCTAAGTCTACATCAAGTTTGGCGCGATTCCATCGCGAAGAAGACCTCTGTTTCGGCGTAGGGGTGTGCACAGGTAAGAATTTCAGGTTATGTGCAGAAAATTACAACAAGCATGTGTGTGTGCATTTTGCTTGTTTCTCTTTTGTGTTCGATGCATGAATGAATGAGCATGAAGGCAACACATAACGGAAGATGGACTCTCCTCTGTGAGAGCTTCCGATGAGCTGTTTCGGAAGAGAGACTCTCTTTTCGAGAGCTTCCAACCAGTCTCGCAGAAGAGGGGAAATCCCCTAAGCAGTAAGAAAGTGGAAACACTTTCTCAGTCAGTAGTCAGAACAGAACAGAAGAAAGAATAGAGGATGGGCGTATGCCCCGTTCCTGTGCTTGTAAAGATTCTCCCTTAGTAATAAAGATATTCTCTTTATGGGGGGGGGACCAGCCCATCTTCTGGTCCCCAATGAAGTGTCAAGTTTTCTCGCTCCCTCTAATTCTCTTGAGTATTTGAAGTGCAATTAAACGTCAGTTTACGCTTCCGTAATATTTTTGTGACAGTGGTATCAGAGTAAGGTCCTCTCTCTCTTCCTGAAGGGATTGACGACTCTTGGCAGACTGCAGAAATGGGAGGACGCTAGATAGAGTTCTCTCTCCTTCAACAGCAGGTGGAAGAGTTGCAGAAAGCTCTCTCCCATCCAGAAGTCCAAAAGATTCTCCATACTTCTGAAAAAGGGAAGGAGAAAATGCCGATGGGATCGGGAGAAATTCCGCAGAACCTAAAGGCGCCACAACCAAGAAAAGATCCTTTGATTGGAACTTCCCGCATGCACGAGAGGCAGAAGAAATCTCCAGAACGTCATGTGCGGTTTAATCCAAAAGTTCAAGAGCAGGATCCCCCTGATTCCCCTCAGTTCTCTTTCATGAAGGATCTGGAAGACATAGTTTCTCCGGAAGACATGTTTCTCGACGATCCGTCGCAGCAAGAAGTACATTCAAGGGAAAGGACTCCTGTCCCCAAGGAGTCTAAGCATCGAAAGAAGGAGCACCACAGGCAGAAAACATTTAAGTCGGGAGATAAAGATGTGAAATTCGACACCTACAATGGACGGCGTGATAATGACAAAGCTTTGGCTTTCATCCGCCAATTTGAAGTTGCATTTGCTGAAGGGAATTTTAAAGAAAGATCCAAGCTTCGCCATGTTAGTTTGTACTTGAAAGGCACCGCCAGCAATTGGTGGTTAACCCTTATCCTGGAAGATCGCAAACCCCAAGATTGGACCGCTTTCAAGAAGGAGTTCTACGCACAGTTCCTTCCTCCAGACTATGAGGAAGAGGTAAAGAAAGAATGGAATCGACTTTCACAGTCAGAGAACGAAACTGTTCCACGCTATGTGGATAGGTTTTGAGACGTTCTCTTGAAAGTCACTCCATTCAAGAAGATTGACGATTCGGAGATGATGCGCAAGTTTGAAGCAGGTTTGCATGAAGCCTTGCAAAAGGCTATGAAGCTTTACCCTCGAGGTAACTTGCAGATACTTATGGAATCAGCCCGCATAGCTGATGGAATACATGACAAGGGTACTCCCAGGAAGATGGAGCAAAGCACTTACCATGCTAAGCAGAAGGCTCTCCATGAGCAGCCTACCTCTTCTACTTCTTCTCAAAAGAAGAAAAGAACCGCCTCCGAAGCAGAAGCAAAGCCAAATCAGCCCAAGAAAGGGAGATATCTCTCTCCTGCTGAGTTGCGAACATACATTAGTGAAGGAAGATGCTTCAAGTGCGGACAAGTTGGTCATATGAAGGGTGACTGTCCTACCAAACCTCCACAACCACCCTCTTCCAATGCAGTCCCAGATGTACAGGGAAATACAACCAAGGATGGAAAAGAAAGAGCTCTTCTCAAAGCATGGGGTAGTATCAACAACCAGCGGGCTCTTATTTTGTTTGACCCTGGTAGCACAGACAACTTCATCTCTACCAAGCTAGCTGACGACCTGAACTTGCAGCCCAATCGTTTCGGAGTCTCTATTCAAGCGCAATCTGCTTTCAAAGGGCAGAACTCAAACTCTACTCCAATCATAGGGAAGTTGAATCTAAAGGTCGACGACTACAAGGATCAAGAGTCTTTCTTACTAGCTTCACTTGAAGGATGCGATGTTATCTTGGGAATGCCTTGGCACTACAAGATGCATCCCATTCCTGACTATGTTCAGAAAACCTTATCTTTGCTCATAAAGGAAAGGAGTATCTTGTACTTGCAGATGTAGGTGATTGGCGTATTCCTATCGCCAACTACATTGCCATCAAGAAAGAAATGAAAAAGTGTGTTTCAGCGTACTTGATTTTTGCAAGAGAGAGAGATGTGTCTGTTTCACAACTTTCTTCCTCTTTAGAGCAAAAAAGACTTAAGTTAATAGAAAGATATAAAGATTGTTTTGCAGATGAACTTCCAAATGAACTCCCACCTTCGCGACCTGAGGATCATACCATTGATTTGATCCCAGGAAGTTCTCCTCCAAATAAGCCCCCTTATCGAGTTAGTCTAATGCAGCAAGAGGAAATTCTCAAGCAGGTTAACGAACTTTTGGAGAAGGGCTTAATAAGGCCTAGTACTTCTCCATATTGTTCACCTGTCTTGCTAGTACAGAAAAAGGATGGCACATTCCGCATGTGCATAGACTATAGATCTCTAAACAAGATCACAATCAAGAATCGATTTCCAATCCCTCGGATTGACGACATTCTTGATAAGTTACAAGGAGCCCGTGTTTTTAGTCGTATAGACTTGAAGAGCGGTTATCATCAAATCCGCATAGCTCCTCAGGATGTGCATAAGACTTCATTTAGAACAACCTTCGGGTTGTATGAATTCTTAGTGATGCCTTTTGGACTCACTAATGCACCAGCTACATTCAACAGAATGATGGATAGAATCTTCCACTCATATAGAAGTTTTACAGGCGTTTTCTTTGATGATGTCTTAATCTTCTCAGAGTCGGAAGACGAACACTATAAGCATCTCGCCTTAGTGTTTGAAGAATTACGCAAACACAAATTATTTGTGAATGCTAAGAAGAGTGAATTTAAAAAAAAAGAAATCCACTATTTGGGCCATATAGTGTCTCACAATCAGGTGAGAATGGACCCTGATAAGATTCAAGCAGTTGTAGAATGGCCTACGCCAACTACAGTACATGATGTACGAAGTTTCCTCGGCCTCTGTTCTTATTATCGGCGTTTCATTCGAGCTTTTGCCGCGATAGCAGGTCCCCTCCATGACCTGACAAAGAAGCGGATTCCATTCCATTGGGGGTCTGGACAAAAACAAGCTTTCGAAAACCTTAAGTATCTACTCAGTCACGGACCTGTTCTCACCGTCCCTGCTCTTCGCAAACCTTTCGAGGTATACTGCGATGCATCTGGAGATTGTGTAGGAGCAGTTTTGAACCAAGAGGGTCACGCGATAGCCTATGAAAGTCGGCGCCTTAAAGATGCAGAGTTGCATGTCTCCATATACGAGAAAGAGCTAATGGCAGTAATTCATGCTCTTTCCATTTGGAAACACTATCTATTAGGAGCTGATTTTATCATCAAGACAGATCATCAAAGTCTTCGCTACTTTCTCACACAGAGAAAGTTATCAAAAAAGCAGATGAGATGGGCCAACTTTCTTTCAATGTTTCATTTTCAGATTTTACACACTTCTGGAACAAAGAATGCCGCTGCAGATGCTCTCTCAAGGCGTCCAAAGATCAATGCACTAACAACAATTTATCATGAGGAACTAGAATCTCTCAGCGAGATGTATCCTCAAGATCCAGACTTCGCCACAATTTGGGCAGATCTTCAAGCTGGTCATTCAAAGCCACCTTATTGTATCAGGGATAATACACCCTATCGTCAACAAGCAATATGCATAGCTCAGCCCTTACGACAAAAGGTGATGGATGAAGCACATAATTCTCCTTATGCCGGGCATCGGGGAATTGCTTCCACCACTAGTGCCCTCGAAAGGTATTTCATTTGGCCAACACTCCGTGCGGACATTGAAAAATATGTACGTGAGTGTTTAGTCTGCCAAAAGGTAAAATATGACAGACAAAGTTTATGGCAAGCTTCAGCCGCTCCCTGTGCCTAACACGCCATGGGAAAGTATTGCCATGGATTTTATTACGAATCTTCCTAGATCCAAGAATGGAAATGATGCAATCTGGACTATAGTAGACAGGTTCAGTAAGCAAGCACATTTTCTTCCAGTAAAAAAGACGATCAAAGCTGATCACATGGCTAGAATATTTCTAGCTCAGATTTTTAAACACCATGGATTGCCAAAGACTATTGTCAGCGATAGAGATCCCCGCATGACTAGTCTATTTTGGCAGGCATTGTTCGAAAACTTGGGAACTAAGCTTGATTTTTCATCAGCTTATCATCCTCAAACAGATGGTCAAAGCGAAATCGCTAATGCCACTGTTTTAGATCTCCTCAAGTGCTATGTTTCGGAATGACAATCCGAATGGGAACAGTACTTACCAATAGTTGAGTTTGCGTATAATAATACCATACATTCCTCAACTGGTAAAGCCCCCTTCGAAATTATTTACGGGAAGCCACTCTTACTTCCTATTATGGTGACCAAAGAAAACATCTTCGCCGCAGATGAATTTGTGCGCAATATTGATATTGCCCATCAACAAGTAAAGCAAGCGATTCTTCCTACTCAAGAGCAATAGAAGAGAAAAGCAGACAAGCACAGAAGGAATCTCAATCTTGAAAAAGGACAATATGTCCTGCTTCAGTTTGAGAAAGCTAGATTGAAAAAGCGGGTCGGCAAAGGGAAAGTTGTCAAACTTTCCCATAGATTCTACGGCCCTTTCAAAATTACAGATAAAGTCAATGATGTGACTTTGAGATTGGATTTACCTTATAATTGGCGAATCCATAATGCTTTTCATGTCAGTCTCCTCCGACCCTATGTTGGACCTCCTCCAGTGGCGCCCGTACAAGAAGATCCTCCTGAAGTCGAAGAGACTGAGGAAATCCTTCAACCTGAACAGATAATCCACCACTCGGAGAGACAACTCAAGTCGGGGAGTCTACATCGAAAGTATTTAGTCAAGTTCAAGAATTACACTCCTTTAGATGCAAAGTGGATGACTGAGTCCGATCTCAAGGACTACCCTGACATCTTGCACAGTTATGTTGACGCTCTACAGTTGAGGTCAACTGTTTAGAACCAAGAGGGATGTAACTAAGTCAGACTTTGTAAATAATTAATTTATTTACGAGAAAAGAATTATCTAATTAGTTGTGTGCACACCAGAATAGACCTAGTAGTTCTAAGGCCTCAGGTGAGCCTAAATGCGGACTAGAACACCTCGGAGGGACCTTAGCAGAAATTACCCTGAAGCCCTAGTGATTGGGAAATCGAGTCTTCAGAAAGGGGTAAGCAGTAGCCTCAGATTTTAGGCTCAGAAAAATACGCGCGTCAGTATAAGCACATGAATGAGATGGGGTCCTTAGAACAATGACCCTAAGGCTAATAAAGCTAATAAAGCCTTAGGGTAAGTTTCGTGAAATTAAATTTAACGGTCCGTGCCCGGGCGGGCGGCTGGACAAGTGTGAACAGGTAAAGGCGGTACAGTGCCCGTGCGGCATTGCGCCAGCAGACCTTTGGTGCTCTCATAAAAGAATCATTGGTAGCAGTTGTTAGTTAGTTGCACATTTTTTTTTAATTAATGAGCTAGAAGTTTTTAAAGTCAAAAGTTGAATGGTTTTTAAGTTTTTAAAGTAAGTGTGCCAAGTGGCACACTTACCAATGCAAACTAACTCTCTCTCTCTCACTCTCACCCTCTCTCTCTTCCTAGCGCCCCCTCTCCCTGATGGCTATTTAGGAGCCCCCCTCCCCCATTTTCAGGGCTGGCAGTGCACCTACCCCCCCTAATGTGAGCGTGCTCTACGCGGTGGAGCCCTCCATTGAAGCTTGAGAGCAGCCCCTTGCGACATATGTGGTAGCCTTGTGCTCCCATTGTCAAGAACAAGGGATCTCACAGTCATAGACACCTTCTGGTGAAGTTTCATCGCGAGAAGCTGCCGTAGACGCTCTCTTAGCAGAGTGCGGCTGCTGTAATTCTCTGTTTTCAGCCCCTAATCACCTCGATTAGGGCTGTTTTCAGCAGAACAGCCATAGAAATTCTCTTCTCTCTCCTTATCCTAAGTCTACATCAAGTTTGGCGCGATTCCATCGCGAAGAAGACCTCTGTTTCGGCGTAGGGGTGTGCACAGGTAAGAATTTCAGGTTATGTGCAGAAAATTACAACAAGCATGTGTGTGTGCATTTTGCTTGTTTCTCTTTTGTATTCGATGCATGAATGAATGAGCATGAAGGCAACACATAACGGAAGATGGACTCTCCTCTGTGAGAGCTTCCGATGAGCTGTTTCGGAAGATAGACTCTCTTTTCGAGAGCTTCCAACCAGTCTCGCAGAAGAGGGGAAATCCCCTAAGCAGTAAGAAAGTGGAAATACTTTCTCAGTCAGTAGTCAGAACAGAACAGAAGAAAGAATAGAGGATGGGCGTATGCCCCGTTCCTGTGCTTGTAAAGATTCTCCCTTAGTAATAAAGATATTCTCTTTATGGGGGGGGACCAGCCCATCTTCTGGTCCCCAATGAAGTGTCAAGTTTTCTCGCTCCCTCTAATTCTCTTGAGTATTTGAAGTGCAATTAAACGTCAGTTGACGCTTCCGTAATATTTTTGTGACAAGAATCTTCTAGATCCTTCCAGATTCTTCTAGAGCCTTCTAGCGATGATGTAGGTGATGACATAGGCGATGATGCAGGCAGCGACTGACTCTCAAGCATCCATGACATCAGCTTGGCCGCAGATCTGGTGCAGTGGGATGCACAAGAGGGAAGTTACTCCGCTCCTTTGTCAACAGATGCCTTGATTTTTAGAATACTAGAGTCACTGATGTCTCTTTGAGCTTCAGGGATACTGAGAGTTGACAGTATTCTGCTATATGACTCTATGAAATGAAATTCCGGAATATGAAACTGATTTGTTTTTGACTTGTTTTTAAGTGCAGGAACTGATAGACGAAATGACTGCAACATTTTGGTCTAAATGATCTCGAATAGACATGGTTGCAATAGGGGTTAGTCAATCAGCCATTTATGAGGTCTCGACTGGATCTAGATGCGATTGCTAGCTACATTGCCGATAAATCATGGTCAAAGATCCGAATGAATGTTGAATGTCATGTGATGTCTAGTGATGTCTTGTGATGTCGTGTGATGTGACTGTCGATTGGTACATGTGCTAGATGTGTGTTCCTAGTGCGTAGGTACTAATAGTCAGTGTTTGCTAAGACGGTTTATGGCCTCTGTCTGTTTTGCAGGCGTAATCGCCGGCGATTACAATGCTTTCAAGAGAGGGGTATGTCACAAAGTGATGACGTGGCTGCTCTAACTAGGAAAACCCTAATCCTAACTGCAAGGAACCCGAAACCCTAATGTGTACGTTGCAGAGATGACACGTGGCAGGCCGAAAACAGTGCTGACGTGGCAGCCGCGATTTGTGGCGCATTTTGCAAAAATCAGCAGCTGCGGCAGTTTTCAACAGATTTTTGCATTGCTTTTGCTTTATTTTGCTCCACGCAATTGAGCAGGAGAGAGAAAGCCTCTATGCTTTATTTTACTGAGAGAGAGAGAGAGAGAGAGAGAGAGAGAGAGAGAGAGAGAGAGAGAGAGAGAGAGAGAGAGAGAGAGAGAGATTTGATTTGATTTGATATTTACGTCCTCGGGGGGCCAAAATGACCCATGGGACCCTCGAAAACTCTAAGCAAACTCCCCTTGCGGGGGTGTGTGGTGTGTAGCACCCTTTGCCTTTTCCATGAGTAGTGTGTGATGTTCTAGAATACTGGCTAGGTATATGCCTAGAGCTGTAGGAGATGGGTCGGTTTTAGAGAGCAATTCCTCAAGAGTAGTGCATCCCCTTGTAAGCTGCTGAAAATCAGCGCGTATGTCGGTGTATGCGGGGCATTCTAGAGTCACATGTGTCTCATCCTCAATCTTTTGTGAACTGCATTGGGTGCATTCTCTTTGGCTTGCATCAATTTTCAGCCATCCTCCTGTCTCTACTTTCAGCGTGTGAGCTCTCATACGCATCATAGTGATTGCTCTTCTTGCTCGGTGACACACAGGAGTTCTTATGTGAACTTGTGTTTCTGACATTTTGTATGCCTCCCAATACTTTGTGTGTACATGTTTGCAGTAGTATTCAAATTTAGATCTGTGTGTAGCCGTCTTCCATTTGTTGTGGAGACTGTCTAGCGCTGTCAGCTCAAAATTCAGCATATAATCTCCTTCTTTTCCTTCTTCGATAGGCATGTCTACATATGCTTCCACATTCCATCTTGCAAACCATCTCTTGATGTCTTGTACCAGACTTGAGGAGAGGATTTTGCTCTTGTTGGTTTTTTGTGGTGCACAACCGACTCCCCATGCCACTTGTGGTATTCTATTGGGGGACATCTTCTTCACTTTCATAATGTATTTGTACATTCTCTGCAATGCTTTCATTTCTAATGGCCTGTTGCCTGTTTCCAACATCATCACGGAGTATGGTGTCGTCGTTTTGACCCCAAGATGTCTACATAAGAACTTTTGTATCTTTTCTATTTCGTTCCATGTACTGGCCGATATGCTAGCACCCCAAACTTCCACCCCGTATAGTATGGTCTGTACTACGTATGTTTCAAATACCATTGCTTTGATCTCCCATCTTCGGATATTGCTTTGTGTACACATATTCTCAAATTGGTAGTATTTGGCCTTGCCCACATCAAGTCTGCTTCTTACACAACTTCCCCATGCATGATTGGAAGGAATATCCACTCCCAAATATTTAAAACTATCCACCACTTCGATTGCTTGGTCTAGGTACATCACCTTGGGCTGATTTTCTATTTTGTGTGTTCTTATGGACATAATCTTCGTCTTTTTCACATTGACAGCTAAGCCCGTAGCTTCACAGAAAGCATGCACGGCATCCATTGATCTTTGTAATGACCTGAGGTTATATGCAAAAAGGACTACATCATCCGCATATATGAGAAGCCAAAGTATGAAAGCTCCAATACTTGGTCTATCTTCTTCTTGTGCGAGTGCTTGTTGTATGAAGTCCTCAAGTTGATCTATGCGTAGTCCAAAAAGTGTTGGGGACAGAGGACAGCCTTGTTTCACTCCCATGTTACTTTCGAACTCTTGGGAGAAACCCGTTTGCATTTTCAACATGCATCTCACCTTTTTGTAGAGACGAGCCACCGCCGCTCTAAGGTGTATCGGTACTCCAATGTTTTCCATTCTTTTCCACAAACTATCTCTGCAAACTGTGTCGAACGCTTTTTTGAAGTCCACAAAACAACAATACAAAGTTTTGCCCTTCAATCGGCTTTCTTCCATCAATACTCTGAGCGACATGAGGTGATCTATAGTGCTGTATTGACATCTAAAGCCTGCTTGACCAATTGCACGTTTGTCATTACATTCAGCCCATACACTGATCTCTTTTTCCAAAATGCTACCCAAGAGTTTTGCTATGCATGAACCAACCATAATAGTGTGATAGTTTTCTAGCTGATTTCTGTCCCCACTTTTGAGTAAGGCCTTAATCCAGTTTTCTTGCCAATCTGCGGGTAGATCTTGTGTGGCTGCTTGATTTAGGAGTCTATGGATCCATTCCTTGGCCACCTTGCCTGACCATTTCAGCATTTCCGAGCTCATGTTATTGGTGTCTAGTGCTTTCAAGCTTTTGTATACCTTTTAGAGTTGCCTTCATAGGCAAGGGTTCTTTCGTT
Organism: Adiantum capillus-veneris; assembly: GCF_014529385.1. Classification (NCBI taxonomy): domain Eukaryota; kingdom Viridiplantae; phylum Streptophyta; class Polypodiopsida; order Polypodiales; family Pteridaceae; genus Adiantum; species Adiantum capillus-veneris. The sequence goes on along the minus strand of NC_140939.1, from coordinate 5,150,414 downwards.
TGCAACTCGGGTTGATTTCCAATCATTTCCTAAGCATCTTTGTGTACATAAAGTTGTTCCACATAAGCATACATGTCTTCTTGGCTGATGTCTCCCATGATATCCTGTCGTTTCTCTTTCATTTTCCGCCATGCCCCTTTCGGGTTCTCTTTGAAATGCTTGATCTCTTTTTGTTCTTTTTCCAGCTCATATCTTCTTCTTTTCTTTCGTAGGAGTGCATTATATTCTTTGACTAAAGGTGTCCATTCCTCCTCTGACTTGAGTGTCATTCTCAACCTGTGTTTGGCTGCCTTACATTCTTCATCAAACCATGAATTATGTGGCATGCCTTTTGCATCTTTCTTCTGATTGCGAGCTCTACCCATTACAACTTCAAGGGTTGTGATCATTGCTTGTTTGAAAATTAGCCACGTGTCTTCAACATTGCAGGGCATGTCATGTACCATGAGTATGCTATCAAGAAAAGTCGCATATTCCTTTTTCTTTTCTATTTGCATTTTGTATGACCAAGTCGGCTCTGCTGCTATCTTTTCCTTCCTTTGTGTGGGCACTCGTAACCATACGTGAATGGGTGTGTGGTCCGAGTTTGGGGATCGTTCTCCCACCGCAAAATCATGTATTATGTGTGATCCATCGTAACTAACCAACATGTAGTCAATGGTGCTCATCCCTTTATTGGCCGTGTAGCATGTGTATTTACCCGAGTTTGCAAATTTCCGCGATCCATTTATGACTAACATTTGCATGGAGTTCATCATGCTAATCAAGGCTGATCGTTGTGGATTTGTTATTTGGTCATGAGAGCACCTCTCCCACATAGGATCGGGGGTGTCATATCCCTCCTTATTGGCAGGATGTAGTGTGAAATCCACAACTTGCATTTGAGTGTGTGCTATACGAGCATTCAAGTCTCCCATAAGCATGACTATGCCCTCTTGTGTGTAGGTTTCAATATCTGCATACAATTCTCCAAAAGGATCTCCTTTGTCTATTTTGGAGGCATTATAGAATGACGACTCTCTATGCGGTATGTAGCATCCAGCAAGGAATATTGGCTTATCCTTTGTCTCAATTTTGATCCAGATATATCTTTTATATTCATCAACCTTGCTTATTTTGATCACCTTGTGCAATTCCTCCATGTACATCACTGCAACCCTGCCTTGACCCCTCATTTTCATACTTGGCATCCATATGGATTGTGTCATATATCCCTCAATGCAAGGGATACGACATGCATCATGTTCCCATGTTTCAAGCAAAAAAAGTACATCTGCTTTAGGCAAAACTTCTTGCAGACCATCTCCTTTGTGCCAGGGGAAACCCCGACATTTCCAACTTGTTACGTGTATATCTGTGATCCCATGGGTCCCTACCTGTCATGCCTCCTGTGATGTCCCCGTATTAGGGGATGCGAGAGAGAGAGAGAGAGAGAGAGAGAGAGAGAGAGAGAGAGAGAGAGAGAGAGAGAGAGAGAGAGAGAGAGAGAGAGAGAGAGAGAGAGAGAGAGAGAGAGAGAGAGAGAGAGAGAGAGAGAGAGAGAGAGAGAGAGAGAGAAGCCTCTCTGCTTTATTTTGGTACAAGAGAGAGAGAGAGCTTATGGAAAAGCAAGAAATCTTCAAGCTTTTGATTTTCAGCTTTTAGGACAGTTTATGGGGCTCTGCTTTTAGCAACCCTTGTACCTTTAAATAAGCTGGCAGGGCTTCTCACAACTTAGAGCATCTGGACGTAGAGTCTGAGTGTGAGTGCTTGCCCGCACTCTTGTGCTTTGAACTTAGATTAATACAAAAAGAAATACCGAAAGGGGCGCCACTCTTTGGGGCTAATATCTCTAGGCATGGAACTCCGCCGGGGCCAGTGTCGAATCAATTGTGAACTGTGAATTGTTTTGAAGTGGTTATTTGGTGTTGTCGTGGTAGGTTCTTGCTTTGGAGTGTTCAAGTCTGTAACAAATCTGCTAACACTAGGGCTGATCTGAGGTTATACTGTCGCCGAGAATCTGCAAGTGCAAAAATGCTGGCTCATCTGATGCAAAAACGCTAGGCCTTCTGGTGAGTGAAAACGCTAGAGTTGTCGCGAGGGGGTCTTGCTGAGAAGTTACCTGATGAACACCGGGTTCCTGCTGGCTGATTTGATGCAAAAACGCTAGGCCTTCTGGTGAGTGAAAACGCTAGAGTTGTCGCGGGGGGGAGTCTTGCTGAGAAGTTACCTGATGAACACCGGCTTCGTGCTGCCTCTTCTGCCAGAAAGTGCTAGCTTTAGGTTTCTATATATACAAATTTACGAAATTTGCCCTACCTAGTTCCCAATAAAAGTCATTTAAAAATAATAAGTGAAAAATGTCAAAAATAGGGAAAATAGGTTCTGTGCACTGGAAAATGCTCCTGATGGGTTCTGATGGAAATTTGATGATCATGCGGTGTGCAACCAAAGGATATGCATCTACTCTAAAGTGTCTGGACATGCACGGTCTGCGAACAAACTCACAAAAGTGCCAGAACACTTCCTATTCTAAACTGACTTTACTGAACTGAACCTTGGTCATGCTGTAGCTTGTCCACGGACACATTGCGTTGGATGTGTCACGTGACATCCCCTCCTTTTCAAAGTGAGGTACTGATACCGAATTGTACGATGTCGAGGGAGATCGCCAACAGCGTCTGGAATCATGGAAAGGACTCTTCGCCGGCCCACTCTGATGCGTGGGTCATGTGATACTTGAACTTCATAAAGGTCTGCAATGCTTGCTTCTTTGGGCCGCGCCGAAAGCGACAGTCTTCTGTAGCTTTTTGAATGCTTCAACTTTGTCTATGGATGTAGGTCCACCTTCTTCAAGAATCTTCAAGGCTGAAAATTCCTGAAACCACTTCCAACCTATTCCATGTAAAGTGACTGGAAAAAATCTCGTCTTCCTCAAAGACTGTGCATGCAATGTAGATGAACAAATAGACGGAGTGCCAAACCGTTCCCCACACACACGCAAACAATGAGATCGAATCTCGTCTTTCTGATCTAAATCAATCAACTGTGGCAATTCACAACGGAAATGCCCATGCTTGGTGCTCATACTTTCTTGTGCTCTTTCTACGAATGTGACTTGAATGTGACTTCCTTGAATGCAAACATTTCATCTTTTCATGAGAAATCTGCATACATCCGTGCTCATCCATGAGTGAATCGTGCTCAACGTACCATATGTCATGCCTATGAAAAGGGATTTGTCACATGACACATCCAACCCTATGTGTCTGTGGACAAGCTACAGCATGATTAGGGTTCAGTCAGTCTAGATTAGAAGTGATTTGGCACTTTGTGAGTCTATTCGTAGACCGTGCATGCCCAGTCACTTAGCATAGATGCATATCCTCTGGTTGCACACAACATGATCATCAGTAATCCCATCAGAATCCATTAGAATCAGTTAGGGGATTTTTCCAGTGATTTTAGCCTATTTTCCCTATTTTTGACATTTTTCACTTATTAATTTAAGTGACTTTCCAACAAAAGTAGGTAGGGCAATTTTTCTAAGTTTGTCTATAAGCAAACCCAAGTTAGCACTCATTGGCAGAAGAGGCAGCATGAGCTACATGCTCAACAGGCAACTTCTTAGCAGACACCCCCAGGAGACCTAGCGTTTTGCAGATCGAGCATCACCTAGTTTTTTCCCCATCAGATCAGCCTTTGCTACCGCAGACAGCAAGAGCCCCATCGTTTTTGCAAGAAATCAGCAGATCAGCCTAGCGTTTTGCATTTTGCAGAACCACGGCAGCAGCAGGACTTCAGCCCTAGCGTTTTTGGTTGCAGATCAGCCCCGGCGTTTTGCACCTTTACCGCGACGGAAAGTCAAGGAACATTAGCGTTTTCAGTTTTTAGCATTTAGTACCCGCAGATCAAGTCCTGAACCTCGCAGATCTCACCTTCCTGGAGCAGTCGCTGCACGGTCAGTTTCCGCAAGGTTACAGTTTCAGCCCGGAAAACGCAGATTTCAGCATCTGCGTTTTCAGCGCGTCGTCGTCGCATCGTCGTCATCGACATCGTCACCAACATAGAGTCAGAATTCAGCAGATAGAAGATTAGCAGATTTCAACCCAAAGCGTTTTTGGACAGCAGTAGAAAGATTGCAGATTTGAGCCCTTAGGTCGACTTCGTCATCACCGTCGTCATCGTCGACATAGCCTAGACTTGCATCAGTCTCATGCATACCATTTGTACCAGATTGTGCAATCATAAGTACCACTCTCGCCGATGAGAGTGGGGCCTTCGGAGGGGGGTTTTTACAACGTCTCTGGTGTCGTATCTCTCTTCTCTCTCTATCTCTCAGTCTCATTCACTTGCACGCACAGTGTCTATTCACTTTGTTTTGATCATAGCATTCTCTCATTAAGAACGAAAGGGTCTATCTTCCATAAGAACAAAAGGAACCTTGAGCACTGTTCGGAGCACTCATCTTGAGCAAAGCGCAAACATTCATTCCGCTGCACCTAACATTGGTATCGGAGCTTTGGCAGTGTTTTGTATCACTAAAGGAAAGAACCACAAGAATCACAAGGAATTTTTTTGGCTTGTTGAGGTGGCACGAACCCAAGTTCGCTTGGGTGTGTCGATTCCTAATCGTGTTTTTGAAGAGTAAGAAAGAAGGGCTTGTCCAGCCTCCCCTTGTGTCTCTTTTCACTCATTGAGAGCGGACCGTGCACTTAGCGGCTGGCCAATCGACGTGAGGTGGGAAAAAGCAACCTTGGTGTGAGCGCAAGGCCGCCAAGGGGTGCGCCCGCGAAAAGGAGTAGAACTCGGGTGAAGAGAAGATCCTTCTCAAACACAGATTGCAAGCGAAAGAAAACCTCAAGAACCTCAAGAACTCAAGAACCCCAAGAACCAAGACCCGCAAGAACCCAAGTTCCTTGTGAACTTAAGAACCCAAGAACCCCAAGAACCCAAGTTCCTCGTGAACTTAAGAACCCACAAGAACCCACGATTGCAGAATGGTCATCACTCCAAGCGGAATGGATACTTCGCTTGGAGGTGACGAGCATGAGAGAGGCGAAGAAGAATTTTCCCCACCAGGAGGTTTTTCCGACCCTCCCCCTTCCCCATCTACGTCAAGGATTGCACTAACTCCTATGGAGGAGTTGAAGCAGTTGTTTAAGGAAAGACAGTTAGAACGCGAAGAAAGAAAAGCAGAAAGAGAAGCAGAAAGAATGGCCTACGAAGAACGAAGGGCAGCCATAGATCGTGAATACGAAGAAGGAATGGCAGCCATAGAGCGTCAGTACGACTTGGAAGAAAAAGAAAGTCAAGCCAAATTTGATTGCAAGAACAAAGCAAGACAAGCAGAATTTGATTGCGAGAATAAAGCAAGAATGCAAGAGATGTTGCGACTCTTTTGTCAAGTGCAGGCATAGATGCAAGAGATTCAGGAGAAGGAGACTCTCTCAGTCTCTTCTTCTCCAAAGCATGGTACACAGGATTTGCATGATTATGTGAAGCATGATGATGATTTGATTGACAATGATTTGCATGATGATTTGAATGTTAATGATGAGCATGATCAAGATGTGATTTCTCACGAGCATGATGATTTGCATGATCAAGATGTGATTTCTCACAAGCATGATGAGTTACATGAATATGATGTGATTGTTCATAAGGATGATGTGTTAGTGGATGCTTTTTCTAGCGAAGCTAACCTCGTTGTAGATTCGATCAATCACGAAGAACCGATCTTGGCTTTCGAGTCGAGGTCCAAAGAACCCCCACAGGACGATTCGATCATTCAAGAAGAACAGATCTTGGCTCTTGAGCCTAGGTCCAAAGAACCCTCACAGGAAGTATTATGTGTTCGCATGATTGATACGCACGCATTGTTCGAGTGTTTCATTCGTGATCGTTTCCTGTATTTTAGTCAGCGTCTTTATGTGATCCCTTTTACTAGGCATGACATATTGTACGTTGAGCACATTTCACTCATGAATGAGCACGAACGTATGCGGATTGTTCATGAAAAGCTGAAAAGTATGGGTTCAAGGAAGTCACATTTCATGTCTCTTGGCATGACACATTCGTAGAACGAGCACATGAAAGTATGAGCACCAAGTATTGGCAATTCCGTTGTGAATTGCCACAGTTGATTGCTCTAGATCATAAGAGAAAGATTCGATCTCATTGTTTGCATGTGTTTGATGAACGGTTTGTCACTCCGTCTCTATGTTGATCTACATTGCATACACAGTCTTTAGCGAAGACAAGATTTTTTCCACTCACTTTACATGGAATGGGTATGTTATGTTTTTGTGTTGGAAATGGTTTCAAGAATTTTCAGCCATGGAGATTCTTGAAGAAGAAAGAAGCATGACACTCGACGAAGTTGAAGCATTGAAGGAGCCACACAAGACTTTGTGTCGCTTTCGGCGCGGCCCAAAGAAGCAAGCGTTGCAGACCTTTATGAAGTTCAAGTACCGCACGACCCACACATCAGAGTGGACCGGCGAAGACTCCCTTCCAGGATTTTGGATGCCATTGGCGATCTTCCTCGACGCCATACAGTTCGGTACCAGTACCTCACTTTGAAAAGGAGGGGATGTCACGTGACACATCCAACCCTATGTGTCCGTGACCAAGCTACAACATGATTAGGGTTCAGTCAGTCTAGATTAGAAGTGATCTGGCACATTTGTGAGTCTATTCGTAGACCGTGCATGCCCAGTCACTTAGCATAGATGCATATCCTCTGGTTGCACACAACATGATCATCTGTAATCCCATCAGAATCCATTAGAATCAGTTAGGGGATTTTTCCAGTTATTTTAGCCTATTTTTGACATTTTTCACTTATTAATTTAAGTGACTTCCCAACAAAAGTAGGTAGGGCAATTTTGCTAAGTTTGTATATAAGCAAACCCAAGTTAGCACTCAATGGCAGAAGAGGCAGCAGGAGCTCCACGCTCAACAGGCAACTTCTCAGCAGACACCCCCAGGAGACCTAGCGTTTTGCAGATCGAGCATCACCTAGCGTTCTCCCCATCAGATCAGCCTCGGCTACCACAGACAGCAAGAGTCCCAGCGTTTGTGCAAGAGATCAATAGATTAGCGTTTTGCATTTTGCAGAACCACGGCAGCAGCAGGATCAAAATTCAGCCCTAGCGTTTTTGGTTGCAGATCAGCCCCGGCGTTTTGCACCTTTACCGCGACGGAAAGTCAAGGAACATTAGCATTTTCAGTTTTCAATAGTTAGTACCCGCAGATCAAGTCCCGAACCTCGTAGATCTCACCTTCCCGCAACAGTTCCTCGCCGCACGGTCAGTTTCCGCAAGGTTACAGTTTCAGCCCGGAAAACACAGATTTCAGCATCTGCGTTTTCAGCGCGTTGTCATCATCGACATTGTCACCAACATAGAGTCAGAATTCAGCAGATAGAAGATTAGCAAATTTCAGCCCATAGCGTTTTTGGACAGCAGTAGAAAGATTGCAGATTTGAGCCCTTAGGTCGACTTCGTCATCACCGTCGTCATCGTCGACATAGCCTAGACTTGCATCAGTCTCATGCATACCATTTGTACCAGATTGTGCAATCATAAGTAGACCACTCTCGCCGACGAGAGTGGGGCCTTCGGAGGAGGGTTTTTACAACGTCTCTGGTGTCGTATCTCTCTTCTCTCTCTATCTCTCAGTCTCATTCACTTGCACGCACAGTGTCCATTCACTTTGTTTGTGATCATAGCATTCTCTCATTAAGAACGGAAGGCTCTACCTTCCATGAGAACAAAAGGAACCTTGAGCACAGTTTGGAGCACTCATCTTGAGCAAAGTGCAAACAATCATTCCGCTGCACCTGACAAGATCACATAAGGACGATGACTAAATTATAGGAAACGATCACGAATAAAACACTCAAACAATGTGTGTTGACTAATCATTCGAACACATAGTACTTCCTGTGAGGGTTCTTTGGACCTAGGCTCGAGAGCCAAGATCGGTACTTCGTGAGGAATCGAAACTTCCTGAGGAGATTCTTTGGACCTCGACTCGAGAGCCAAGATCGGTTCTTTGTGATTGATCGAATCTGCAATAAGATTAGCTTCACTAGAAAAAGTATCAACTAACCCATCATTCTTGTGAACAATCACATCATGGTCATACAAATCATCATGCTCGTGATAAATCGCATCTTGATCATGCAAATCATCATGCTTATCATTATCATGCAATTCATCATGCTTGTCATTATCAACCAAATCATGTGTGTCGTGCTTTGGAGAAGAAGAGATTGAGAGAGTCTCCTTTTCTTGATTATGTGCAAACTGCGCCTGCACAATAGACAAAAGTCGCCACAACTCTTTCATGTGTTGGTCGCCCTTCTCTTGTCTTGCTTTGTTCTCGCAACCAAATGCTGCTTATCTTTCTTTGTTCTCTCGATCAAATTTTGCTTCTCTTTCATCGCGCTCGCGCGCTATGGCTGTCATTCTGTCTTGGTACTTACAATCTATGGCTGCCATTATTTCGTCCCTTTCTAACTTCCTGTCCATCATCATCTTGTCGAAAGCCTCCATAGGAGTTAGTGTAATCCTTGGCGTAGATGGGGAAAGGGGAGGGTCGAAAAAACCTTTTGGTGGGGAAAATTCTTCTTCACCACCCTCATGCTCATCACCTCCATGCGAAGTATCCATGCCGCTTCGGATGATGACCATCCAATGAAGTCTTGGGTTCTTGTGGTCTTGGGTTCTTAAGTTCACGAGGAACTTGGATTCTTGTGGGTCTTGGTTCTTGAGGTTCTTTAGTTCTTGAGATTCTCGAGGGTCTTGAGGTTCTTCTTTAGCTTGCAATCTGTGTTAGAGAAGGATCCTCTTCACCCGAGTTCTGCTCTTTTCTGCGGGCGCACCCCTTGACCGCCTTGCGCTCACACCAAGGTTGCTTTTTCCCACCTCATGTCGATTGGCTGGCTGCTAAGTACACGGTCTGCTCTTAATGAGTAAAAAGAGAAACAAGGGAAGGCTGAACAAGCCCTTCTTTCTTGGGTTTCCTGTCACTCTTCAAAAACACGAATAGGAATCGACACGCCCAAGAGGTCTTGGGTTACGTGCGACCGCAACAAGCAAAAAAAATTCTGTGGTTCTTGTGGTTCTTTCCTTGAGTGATACAGAACACTGCTAAAGCTCTGATACCAATGTAAGGTGTAGCGGAAGTGAATGTTGAACTTTGCTCAAGATGAGTGCTCCGAACTGTGCTCAAGGGTTCCTTTTACCTACGGAAGAGAGAGCCTTCCGTTTCCTTAATGAGAGAGTGCAAGTGATCACAAACAAAGTGAATAGACACTGTGCGTGAAGGTGCTGAGACTGAGAGATAAAGAGAGAAGAGAATACGACACCAGAATGTTGTCCTTGCCGATGATGTCGACGACGATGAGGACGACGACGAGACAGGCTGAAATCTGAGAACGCTAAGGGCTGAAATCTGCTAACCTTTATCTGCTGAATTCTGACTCTATGTCGGTGACGATGTCGATGGCGACGATGCGACGACGATGCGTTGAAAACGCAGATTCTGAAATCTGTGTTTTCGGGCTGAATCTGCAAACTTCGCGGGATCTGACCATGCGGCGAGGATCTGCTGCGGGAAGGTGAGATCTGCGAGGTTGGGGGGTTCTACTGCGGGTACTGACTGCTAAAAACTGAAAACGCTGGGTCTAGGGCTGAATCTGTCGCGATGGAATTGCAAAATGCTGAATGTCTTGCTGCTCCAAAAACGCTAGGATTGAATTCGGTTGTCGCTGTGGAGTCTGCTAACGCTAGGGCTGATCTGCTATCTCTGGGGGAATCTGCTAACGCTAGGGCTGATTCGAGGTTGTACTGTCACCGAGAATCTGCAAGTGCAAAAACGCTGGCTGATCTGATGCAAAAACGCTAGAGTTGTCACGGGGGGGAGTCTTGCTGAGAAGTTGCCTGATGAACACCGGGTTCCTGCTGCCTCTTCTGCCAGAAAGTGCTAGCTCTAGGTTTCTATATCTACAAACTTATGAAATTTGCCATACCTAGTTTCCAACAAAAGTCACTTAAAAATAATAAGTGAAAAATATCAAAAATAGGGAAAATAGGTTCTGTGCATTGGAAAATGCTCCTGATGGGTTCTGATGGCAATCTGATGATCATGTGTGCAACCAGAGGATATGCATCTACTCTTAAGTGTCTGGACATGCACGGTCTGCGAACAAACTCACAAAAGTGCCAAAACACTTCGTATTCTAGACTGACTTGACTGAGCTAAATCCTGGTCATGCTGTAGCTTGTCCACGGACACATGGTTGGATGTGTCACGTGACACCTTTTGAGTAAGCCCTTTACTTTAAATCTCAATCCTTTAGACTGTGGACTGAATCTTTATTCCAAGTTTGCATGCTTGGCAAGTAATGGGTTGAGAGAGAGAGAGAGAGAGAGAGAGAGAGAGAGAGAGATTACTAAATCATGATTGAAATGGTGGGAGGGACTAGCAATAGATATCATCCAAGAGTAAAGACTAGATTTTGGTTTTCTATTTCAGTCGCGATAAAGAGCAAGTAGTTTATGGTGCATATGATGAAAGAGAGGGGAGGCACATACAATGCATGGAGGAAATGCTACCTAGGCTTCCAAATTAAAGGGCAATGTTTTGGGCCTAAAAAAGCCATTGGCCCATTCAACCTTGCTATTGCCATGATCCTTGAGCATCATTATGTGACGGGTGAGAACAATGTTGTAATGAAAGCTAAATCAAAAGGCATATGTGATTGTGCTGGGTTGAAGGCTTCATTGAGTTAAGGGGAACTTGGTGCATTATCAATGTGATTGTCATGTTTATTTAATCGTATAGACATCATCTTGCAGCAGCATCATTCTTTCAACATATACATAATGACAAAGCTGACATCAAAGACAACGCCTTGGGATAGATCTTTGTGGCTACACCTTGCATAATGGTAAGGTGAATTGCATCAAAGGTAAGATTTACAAAAGGTGACACCTACCACACAATGAACATTCCGACCCATGTTGACATATGGACATCTCATCTTTGCATGGTTTCTTTTTGTATTTTTCAGACATTGGGTCATAAGATTTACTCATGAGAAACTCCAGTCTTACAATAAGTTGGGAATGTGTGTATACATCTCTCTCTCTCTCTCTCTCTCTCTCTCTCTCTCTCTCTCTAATCAAGTGGCAGTACATTTTTTTATATAGAAACAACATTCATTTAAGTAGCTTGCAATTGTTCCTTCCTTTTCAGGTTGTGTATAACTCAGTCTACATTTTGCGACACCTTTTAAAACGGTCTCAACCATTTGTAGGCACTATCTCACTTGCAACCGGCACATGAAGGAAGATCTCTTTGCGTGGAAGATACCACTTACATGTAGAGTCGAGAACGTCCTAGCGATGATTGTTCTCTAGGAAGTTCTAACGAAATACACCATAGGTTGTTTGAGGTAGTAGACAGCCTCAATGGTGGACATTTATTGTGAATTCATTATGTGGCATTGGCTTCCTTCATATCCCACTCCAACAAGAAATACCATAGATTTTTTTTAGTAGTACCAAGTCCCAGTTGTAGACTATAAACTCCGAATTATAAGTGTAAAATGTCATTGTAGAAGCTTGAGCTCCTCCATTGGTTAAGTTTGGATACCCATTATGGTCATGTTTGATACATGCAAAACAAAGCACACCCAAAAAGGTGTTTGAAGAGAAGAGGTTGTGAACACGAGCTATAATATACATCTCATTTATATTGTTTGTGTGTGCAAGGGGGGGGGGGGGTTTGAAGTGTGGAGTAGGTAAAGGCACACACTAGCTTCGGAGACCACACATCACTCTTGAGAATTAATTTTTGTAATTTGAATTTGCATGAGTTGGGAGCATGAAGCGTCTGTTTCTGCGAGGTGTCAATGTGCCATCTCTGGACATTTTTCAGGGATGCTATGCGCCTTCTATTTTAATGCCTTATAGTTGGATATTTCTGGAGAGTCTGGAAATTGCCTTGATTTTTGAAATCAGCCTTGGATGCTTAAGAAAACCACCTGAAAATTGAAGTTTTTCCTTCGAAACTAGTGAGATCCACATTGGATTTGGAAAATTATCATAATTTTGTAAATACTAGTAAAACAGCAGTGCCCTCTATTCTCGTTATTCTCAACCCCTTGCTCTATGACTAATTTCAAAAATTAAATCAAGAGATTCTCTTTGAGAGAGAGAGAGAGAGAGAGAGAGAGAGAGAGAGAGAGAGAGAGGTTTTCACAACTTTCTTTCAACTTTCTACTGAACTAATTTGTGTGAAACAAACTTTCTTGTTTCCGCAACTACCTCTCTCTCTCTCTCTCTCAACGTCACCTCTCTCGCCGCCTTGGTGGTCCGAGGTATTCCAAGGAGCAATGCCCCGTGGCCAATGATAGATAGGCACTCAAAACCAAACAGGATGAAGCACCAATAGCAACACTAGAATTTCCAATGTCTCTAGCTTGAAATCATAGAATTTTCCTCAGCTAATATATAGATTCACAAATTTCACAAGAGTGCTTTAAAACTTCACTCCACGAAAACTCCATAACAAGCAATTGTTTGACAAGGAGAAATGCTTGAAGCCATCAAGTCATGAGTTGGGAAAAGCGAGCGAAAGTAATTATAGAACGCTCTATGGGAGCGACCAAACCACTAACCCATGTGCCACTATGACAGGCTAATGTTGAATGTACTGTCAAATAGCAATTCATATCTTTGTAGATAAAGGCACAAAGCACAACAAAATTAGCACGGAACTTAATTAGGCTCAAGATTTTTTGGAAAGTAGCTTCATTATCCCACACCCAATGCACAAAGCACAACATTGTTAACATGCAACTTAATTAGACTCAAGATTGTCAGGAACGCTTGCTTTATTATCTCATAGCCGTCTCTTAGCAACGAGCTAAAATTTAAAGAGTCGGTGGGAACCTTTCATGCCAGGGTAAGCAATATTTGCACTTTGAAGATGTGTTTCTACTGTGGGCTTTGGTTTTTGCTCAACAGTGAATGGCTCAAGGTCACTTCTTTAGAATCCTCTTATAAAGCCCATCCACACTTTTCCTAGAGAAACATTCACACGCTATTCCCCTGTTCTTCAAAACCTCCTAGTGTAAGTGATCTCTTTAGCAAACATCTTTGAGGCAAGCTTTTATTAGTCCTTTACTTACTAGAGCAAAAAGGTTCCTTTTCACAAAATTTTGCCTTTTTAGCAAAAGTTCATGAAAAGGAAAAGCACATTAAGTAATAAAGAGTATTGCAAGCATCCCTAATCAATGAGTAATCATAATCTTAATAACAGAATCTTTTACACCTTCCATGCTAGGGATTTCGCATGCCTCCATCTCAAAGTGGTTTCCTTGACCATAGAAAAACCTACAACAATGCCGGGCTCCCACATTGAGGTTCTTGGCTCTCTAACGCCCCCTCTCATAGCCCCGGTGAGGCTCTTCTCACTCCCTTGTGGCAAGCCATCGTTGCCAACGATGTCTTGCCACAAGGGAGCGAGAAGGCCCTCACTACGTCGTGTGCGTGCGCGTGTGTGTTCAAATAGCCAAGAGCCCCAATATGGGAGCCCAGCTAAAGGACTTGACATCACAAAATGCAACAATCACTCTACAACCCAAAACTTGAAATTTTATCAATCAAGGTACATCACAAAGGCTCCATAGCTAAAGCAGAAGTGTTTCAACCCAAGTGTACCCTTGTTGCCTACACATAGGAATATGAAACCATCTATAGTGCTAAGCATTCTAGTACAAGTCCACCCATTGTTTTGAACTGCACTTGAAAGAGAGAAATGAAATGATATATTTTAAACTGATACAAAGTGGTGAATCTAATACGATGTTTGGGTAGAAAAAAGAGATGCTAAAAATGAAACTAGGAGTGCTACTAGCTGGTATTGTGTGGGATATACTGATACAATGGGTTTCTAGTACAAGAGGGTGATAAAATGCACATGAGTCTGTCCTCATTTGCACTTTGGATGTCGAGATTGTATGACTCGAATCCTCAATTGGAGTGCTTGTCGATGCTGTGAAGCTCCTCTCCTTAGTCACGGGCGCCTCGATCTCCCTAGCTCCAGTGCTCAGTCAATGTACTAGAAAGGGGGTAAGCTGTCCATGCTAAAGCCATGTATCTAGAACCATGATGACATCTGAGCATACAAGCATGATGTGCCCCCCTGTGAAGCTAAGTGTCTAGAGGACTCAAGGGCCAATTGCGCATATCTATCTTTGGTAGTATCCCAAAATCTGTGCATAAAGGAGACTGATCTGGTAAGTGCCTCTATCTCCATGAGGGGGACTGCTAACTCCGCTCTAATGATCTCATGTGGTACAGAGGCCTTGGTTCTAATCAGGCGAGAGATCATAGATACCAAGGGCCTCTCCATACCTCTCCACCCATCTTGACCTACAGAGGGTCCCCAAACCTTGAACCCCATAGAGCGTAGCTGAAGCTACTAAGGTGTCAAAGAGCCAAAGTTTTGGTTGAGGTTTGTGGAATTGAACCTATGAACACATCCTCTCTAATCCTCCCAAGACTCCATACGCTCCGGTATGCTGCTCTCTTCAAAGAAAACCTTGGCCCAGTGAAGACTACCCCAATATAAGTGTATGCATCTGTGTACTCCACATTGTCTTGACCATAGGTGAATGTAGGTGCTGATCTCTTGATCCATTGCAGCGTGGTGTTAAGAACAATAACCTTGGTTTTACCAAGGTTTACAGACAATCCACTATCCTCTGCAAAGCTATTTAATGCATCCAAATGTTGTTGCATACCGTCCGGTGAGTCGAATATAAACACAATATCATCAGCATATAACAAAAATGGAATCCATGTCCCGCCAATTGAGCGCCTCTGTCACCCTCTCTATCAATATAATCGAAAATCTCATCTACATACATACCAAATAGAGTAGGGGGCAATGGACAACCTTGTTTCACTCCAATAGTGGAGTGCACTAAATCTAATATCCCCCGAGGAGTGCGTACATGTTCCACCATTGATGTGTATAGAGCCATGGTCCCCATGATCAACTCATTGGGCACCATGCCAAATGCCTTCTGGAAGTCCACAAAGCTACAATAAATTAATGTCACATGTGCCCTCCCCTCCTCGATGATGGATTTGAGTGTCAGAATGTGATCTACACCCTCACTCTTTGCCCATCTGCTCAACTGCTGCTCAAGGATAGATGCATGCAACTGTGCCAATGTGTGTCCAATCATAATAGTACGGTAGTTTCTAGGCTCCATAGGATCACTTGCCTTGAAGATAGACACAATAGTAGATAGTCTCCCAGTCTTAGGTAGACCCACACATGACACGATTGAACATGAGTGCAAGAACCTCTGCCAACATATCTCTAGCATGTATAAAGTGCTTTGCTATTAGGCCATCATGATCATATGCCCAACTGGTCTTCATCTTGTCAATGGCTCATGGGGGTCTAGAAGGGGTGTCTATCCCGGGACCGTATATAAGGATGTTGCATACTGGCCCCATACATGGGGGGACGTGATCACTGGGGGACGGGAGTGCTTACGAAAGAGACGCCATGCCTCTCCTGAGTCTCTGCTCAATAACAACGGGTATAAGTCCCTCTCCATCTAAGCTAGGAACGCTCACTTCTTTTGTCGCACAAGACTGACCAAGATGAGGAGATTGCATTACTCAAGAAGGAGCTTGCAGGTGTGCGATCACAAAACACACTCACAGAGGGAGAGCTTCAACCCTCATCAATTGAAGAACTCAACACGATTAAAGAGCAAGTGTGGACCATCAAAAAGGGGGAGGAGAAACACAAAGAAATGACGACTTCTTGGGTGGATGTTATTACAAAGACTCAACAAAAAGCGGACGAGGCCAAGGCCGAGGGCGAAATGGATCAAGGTTGCCAAGAAAAGAAAAGGCAAGGAAACAACACTCACACCCACCATTATTAACTTGACACTAAAAGACGAGCGAAGGAGACGGATGCGTGCCTTAAATGTGAGAGCTTGTGGCCTTAAAGACAGAGACAATGTGGACAAAGAGGTAAAATAACTCATGACTATGAAGGGGGTTAATGAGTCGACGCATACGAGAGCTTGGAGAGTGGGCAATAAGAAAAATGGAAGCAATGGGAAAACCTCGAAGGAAAGGGCATTTATCCGTCGTTTGTTCTCCATGGAAGAGAAGGACTTTTTGAAGAAGAGACCAACTCTTAAGAAGACAAGCATCTTTCTCGCAGATGACCTCACCCTCTCGTTGATTGCTCATATGCAGGAGGTAATGCTAGATATTAGAGCGGCAAGGAAAAAAGGTAAGATTGCGTTTTACCAAGATGGAAGAGTGGTGATACTGGAGCGACGCCCCGCATGACGATGCAAGACTTCTGGGACCACACTAAAGATGGGAGCATGGAACTATAATGGCTCACTTTGTCTTGATGTAGAGGCCTTTGAGGACAGCTATAGGGGGAGATACATCGCCTTTTACTCAGAGACACCACGCACTGGGACAGCTTATGCCACATGTGACTGGATATAGGTGGGAGACAGGTTGTTGAGTAGAGACGAGGTTAGAGCATAGGTATAGAGGGTCAGAAAGAGTAGGAGTCCTACTCAGAGAGGAGTTATAGCCGCTTGTGCACATTGTTCGGAGAGATGATCACGCCAGATATATGTGGGTGAGATTGAGAGCTGGGACATGCAGATTCTTGTACATTGCTATATATTACTTTGCCCCTAGCACATCATGTATGCCGCACCTAGAGGACAGTCTCCTTTCTCTGCACTAGATGAGGATATATGGGAGTTTTCTAGAGATGGCGGCACCATTCTCTTGGGGAACTTTAATGCTCGCACGAAAAAGCATCAGACAATTTTCTATGATACTTTTTGTGAGAGCTAGATACCAGTGACATGGGTTGGGCACATATTCATAGGATGAGTACACCGAGTACAAGAGATATTTGATGGAAATGGGGGCCTCACATGGATGGATTGGTCATACTTAATGCCTACAACAATTTCCTGTAGCAGGTGGTTTTACTTGCTTCCCACATAGGCATGGGGTAGCACAATGGACTATGTCATGGCACAACCAAGCTTCATCCCCTACATTCAAGATTCCATAGTAGGACCCAAACCAATATGTGTAGTAGTGGATCATGCTCTTTTGACATTTTCAATCTCCTTTCAGTACAATACAGCCTACATATCAAGGAGGACACACACCTGCTATGTATTTACATGAGTCTGACCTTGTCTATACAAAGGAGATCTATGGTGTACAACAGCCAAGCCAGGACTTTTAAGTGGAGGAGCTTCCCACTTTATTGACTGAGACGTTGCATGATGCAACATGCAAAGGCATACCCACATACTCATCCTAACCGGAGACGTCGGCCTAGGAGCATGCCTCAAAACAGTTCGTATGACGAGGAATGTAGAGAGACGAGATCACAACTTCAGAAAACGGGCACATGTACGTGCATTGGAGGGGGGGAGAGAGAGAGAGAGAGAAGAGTAGTTTATTATCATCCATTGGAGGCCAAATATGACTCATGAAACCAAAACCAAACGTACAATGAGTCTCCTGTCCCTTGTAGGGAGAGGGAAAGTTGTGCAAAGAGATCTAGTTGAGTTTTTATGGAGTTTCACTACACAATGCCCAAAGAACATTAACTGTTAGTTTGTTAGTACATTATGCACAACCGGTCATAATGGCCGTTACCCCATACAAGATGCAACCACTCATAGAGGCTTTCAAAAAAAAGAAAACGGTTAGTGTCCGTGTAGAGCATGAGAAAAACAATGATGCCAGAATCCTGTTAGCAACACAACCAAAAGTTACACAAGAATGGATCCCCAAGGCCATGATCATCATGGAATTGAATCTCTAGTCTCTTCGTGTAAGGTCATGCCAAGGATAAAAGAAGCTTACAGATGTTTAGTTCCAAAGGCTCTCCAAAATTCAGGATGACACAACCTTGACAAGAAAAAGCTTGTCTCAAGGGGTGTCCAAAACTGCGAGATGTGTCAGATGTGTGAGTCAAGCCCGAGGGCCGGCTTTCATGGAGCCACCACTGGCTTGTCGTCTCTGCCCGTCTCGGATAAGCATAGTTTTCCACAGATACCGCATTCTTTAGATGCTCAGACGTTTCTGAAATACCTTTCCTGAACTTCTCTTGAGGTTGCTCATACACCATTGGAAGAAGGAAAAGGAGAACACAATCATGCCAGTATACTGCAGAAGGACAGAAAAACATTAAAGCAACAATTTGTGACCAAAATACCATAATATTTCAGAAAGCAGTCGGCCACCTGAAAGAGACTCAAATTCAGCCCGAACTGTATCTTCGTTCTCTGCGCCTCGCCAATGTTTTGGCATACAGTGAGTGAAGCATGAAACAAGCTTTTAATATCTCTCAGGTTGACGACCTGAAACTCTTCTATCACAGCAGACCGGCTTATTGCAGTTATTGTTCCAAAAACTACTGCAAACCACAATAAGTTGCTACCAAGAAGCTGCATACCAGAGAAAAGCAATAAGAATCAGCCATGGCTTCGACAAGCTTCTCACAATTTTCCATTTCAATCATGAAAGAGAAAGGGCCAACATACACGAGCCTCAAGAAGTGACTCGTCAAGGAAGGCAGGCTACCAAATCTCCAGCAACAAATGATATGAACTTGGCAATCTGGGACAATATCACAGAGGGGAACTGCTTCATGTATTCCACAGCATGCTTGTAGCTAGAATTCAGCCTTTGATTGAACAAATGATCCATCTGAAATACAGAAATAAACAGTAATAGGATCACTCAAACATGGACAGTAATGCACCAGATGTCATTTGTAAGCAGAAGACCTCATTGAACTCTCTGAAAATCCCTCTGGCCAGGTTGGACCTGATTTGACCTCACTTTCTCTTTTGGAGCTCAAGAGTTTTCACAAGAACTCTCTCTCTCCCTCTCATCCACACAC
This sequence comes from Adiantum capillus-veneris, assembly GCF_014529385.1. Classification (NCBI taxonomy): domain Eukaryota; kingdom Viridiplantae; phylum Streptophyta; class Polypodiopsida; order Polypodiales; family Pteridaceae; genus Adiantum; species Adiantum capillus-veneris. Next base: position 5,131,415 of record NC_140939.1, on the reverse strand, counting down.
TCATGCCATGGAAATGGGAGATGCAAGTGCAGCCTCATTCCTTGCATGCTCATGTATGGCCACACTATACATTACGGTTGCAGTCCTCTGCAATGCTTGGTAATAAGTGTCCATGAGCATCCATGACCGAACTCCTCTTTGCGGGGATGGTAAGGACTCATGGTGGTGATGCTCTTCATCTCGAGTCTCTTGGTTCTCTCGCCTTGAGGTTGCTTCGTTTGTTCCATGCTCTTCATTCCTTCCTGATGCTCACTTGTCTTGGGCCGAGAGTCCCTTATTGTGCTCTTTAATTTTTCTGTTTTCTCTTGAGCTTTGTCCTTGGCGCTTCTCTTTCTTCTCGATGGATAGACTTTATTAAGTCTCTTAATCTTGAGTTTTGTTATATTGTAAACACAGATAACCCTCTAGCAGATATGTTGTCAAGGGTCAGGTATGAAGATGAAGAGGAGATGCTTACCTCGTCTCATTTACACGCAAGTTGTGGTACTCTTGTTTGTGTGTTTGAAGTCTTTTCTGAAGAGATGTATGATGGAGAATGGCTTTTGATAGGCCGCTACCTCAACACTCTTAGAGGGATAGAGTGATCAAGAGTACAAAAGGATTAGGAAAGGCTTATGGCTACTTTTTGAGAGACGGTCATTTGTGGAAGCAGCCAAAGCGTTCAAGAGGGGTAGCACAACGAGTTGTTTGTGATAAAGCAACTCAACAATATGTGATTAAAGAGTTTCATGGAAGCTTACCGACAACTTTTGTCAAATCAAGGATCGCTATTGGTCGAAAGGAATGTATAAAGATGGTGCTCTACGACATCATTATGGATTACATCCTACTTATCCACTAGCTATGCATTGCAAGTGGGTAGTGGATTTGATTACAATGCTAGTGGAGGTTTGGAAAATGAGGTATATTGTTCTTGCTATACAGAAGATCTCACTAATCATGTTGAAGGGAGAGCTTTGTGTACAAAGGCTACAAGGGCTGTATGCAAATTTTTGCTTGAAGATATAATTTCCAAGTATGGTTGTGTTGGTAAAATCACTGCTAATAGAGGAGAGATACAGATGAAGCTCGTGAGTTCTTTGCTCACTTGGGCATCAGAGTGGCTCTTACTACAACATAAAATCCATAAGATAATGGAAAAAGTGAAAAAGGGCATTCACCTATTGTTAAGGCTTTAGCACCGGCATGCCGATGACATATTGGTGATTGGCCTAAGCTACTACCTTTTGCTTTATGGGCTGACTGCACTACGCATAGTTCTGTTACAGGTTATCTGTCATTTGAATTTGATGCATGGACAGAAGCTCATCATGCCTACAGAGGAGGCGGTTATGTCTTGGACTATAATGCCATGGGAAGAAGGTATGTCTACATAAGGTTTACTTGCTTTGTGTATTCGCCAACTTGAGAGGCATCAAGAAGATATTGAGCAATCCAAAGAAAAGCTTAAGGAGGCAAGGTTGAAGAATAAATCAACATTTGATGAGAAGCATAGGCTATGGCCTTATGCTATCAAAGATGGAGATTGGGTACTCGTTTATGCTAGTAGCTTGGAAAACCAATACTCTGCTATGCGGAAGATGGTCAAACATTGGTTTGGGCCGTATGTTGTACTTCATGCTTATGACAATGCAACATATAAATTGTGTGAGCTTGATGGCACTGAGCTTAGAGTGCCTATTGCAGGGAAAAGGATCAGATTGTTTAAGAAATGCAAAGGTGAGTTCAATTTTGAGGAACAAATCTTAGATCAGAAATCAAGGGATGATGATGATATGTATGCTCCAAACGACGTGTTTGATGAAGCTTTTGATGATGCAAATTAATGAAAAAGACGGTTGGCACATGGCAAAGGATGTGTGGGTTCAGAGGGGGTGGATGTCGTGACGGTTGGCACATGGCAAAGGATGTGTGGGTTCAGAGGGGGTGGATGTCGTGATGTTGTGCATCCAAAGGGGGAAAATAAGAGAAAATACCACTTCTTGGGTGTTATCAGCTTTCAAAGAGATTGTTGGCACTTGTTATTGAACTATCATGGTTGATAAGTATACCAAATGTACTTTAGAGGGCAATAAGTGCTTGAGCAACATCTTGTTCAGAATTCCATCTCTTTCAGTGCATTGATAGCGGGGTATGATGGCAAACTTGTGCTTGATACTATTGTGGTCGAGATAAATCCCTAATGTGGTGATTTGGTGATGCATGGTTGGGAATAATTAAGCTCGATACTAGTTTGGTCGATATTTGGACCAAATATGGTGCATTGGGCAATGCCTTAGCTGATAAGAGCTTCTTGGCTGTGCCCCACTTGGATATGCAAGCCAAATTTTATGTTGGGCAATGTCCTAGGTTATATGTATGCAAAAAAATGTACACTTAAGAGAGAGAAAGGTGCTTGAGGATCTTTTGATTATGAGATTATGCCAAATAGGGCAAGGGCAAGCCGATCTGTAGGAGAAAAGTTTTATGCTTTAGCATTGACTTGGTCGATATGTTGTCAAGTGTGGTGCCCTTCCAAAAGCACATAAAATTCTTGATGAACTTTCAGTTCAAATGTCGTCTATTGGAACACCTTGATTGCAAGATATGCCCAACCTAGCTATGGCAAAGAAGCACTAGGCCGTTGTCATCGGATGTAAAGTGATGGCTTCTCACCAGATGCGGTCACTTATGTTGGCATTTTAAAGGCATATGGCTATTTGGGAAGCACTCAAAAATCTCACGATGATATCGTTAGTTGAGGGCTATTGACGTTATTCGTGGGACTACCTAGGTTGACATGTATGCCAAACGAGGTGGCCACCCAATGGCCACTTAGAGGAGGGCCGCCCAAGGCCAATGGCTCTATGGCCGGTCGTTTAATGAAAATAAGGTTTTATTTTTTTACATAGTGTGAATATGCTAAGGGGAAATGAACAATAACGTTATTGAGCAGCAGAGAGGCAGTGTGGAGGGAAGGGATGGTCTTGTGTTGAGCTGCAGAGCGCTCGGACGGGCTCGATGAAGAAGCAAAATTCACTTAACAACGTGAGGTGCTCTATTTTGGCTCCATTCTCGCCGGCTTTGGTGCACCTCCATCTGTCGGTTGCCACGTCGTCAAGGTTTGTCATATTCCACATCAGTCACGGTGGTGCAACCAAAGTGTGTCGACTCTAGAAAGTGACATGGGCAGATGTATGCAGGCAAATAGAAGCACAGAAAAGGGCTGGAGCGGCTAGGAAAATCATGGGATGGCAGGTAGCAGCGGAAGTGTATGCATGATGCGGCTTATAGGCCAGGGAAGGCTCCGTGGGGGGCTAATTTGGGTAGCAGATGAAGGGGATGCAAAGTGCAGCTTTTGGATCCAGGAATGAAGAGCTTGAAGTGCTGAAGGAGCAGGTCCAGACGGGTCATCAAACCGAGCTACGGAGCCCAAGTTATTGAAGGTTAAAGTTTTAGTGGTTTGCAGATTCTTGCCGGATAGGGCAGCTGGGGACAGGTGATCCAAGTCGGAATCAAGGTATATGTGTGTAGAGCTCAGTTCATGGAGCCTACTCGTCTTTTCAGATTGCGGATCGGAGCTATGGTTTGCAAGATATGATCAATTGAAGATTTTCCAGGGGCCGGGTCTATGCTCATTTGACCGCATTGGAGAATGTTCCATCTGGCATCTTTTGAGCATCGATGAAGTTCTACAGCAGGGTATGCCTCATACGGAGCTGGTAGGAAGTGGCTGCATGTCAAACGGAGTCCGGAGCAAGAGGTTACATCAGTTGGAAAATGGGGTGCCTTTGCCCAAAGTTGGTTGCAGATGATTTTTTCCTTTTTTGAAAGCCTTGGTTCGAGGGTGCCGATGAATCAAAATGCAGAGACAGAGAGTGTGGTTGGAGCCGGGAAGATGGAGTTTTAGTAGGTTGTTACAACTTGGCAGTCCAACCTTGAAGCAGAGAATGGGAGCTGGGGGAAGGGGACCAAAAAGTTTTTTTTCTAAATGTTTTTGAAGGGGGTTTATGACCCTTGGGTGAAAGTCAATGTGGAGCCGCCACGTGGCTGGGCAGATGTCCCATATACGCAATGGACGAGGTGGGGGCCGCACTATATAGGGGAGAGCGTGGACTCTCCATTGGACACAAGAAGGGAGAGAGAGGGGAGCTCCCTCCCGTTGGTGATGGCGCGTGGGCGTGGCGCTGCACAGTAGTGTATGGTGGCAATTTTGGCGGTGCAGGGGCGGTGCCGTCCGCATGACGGTGATGATGACGTGGCATTTAGGGGTCTTGTCCAGCGGCCATAGCGGCCCCCTTTTGAAGACAAGGTAAGAGACCCCCCCCCCAATAGCGACATCACTATTGCCTCGACAGGGGAGGGGTCCCATAGTCAGTGGTAGGGGAAGAATGAAGGAGTGTAGAGGACAGTGAAGCAAAGGGAGAATTCGAAAGCCCCAAGAGGAGAAAGACCGGGCAGCCGAATCGGGTAGACAAGAGGTGTAGCATGCAAAGGTTTCCAAAAATCAAATATGCCAAGTGGTGGCAATGCAGCTAAATTCTAAATAGAGCTCCAAATGAAGTGCACGCCATGGAAGCTCACCCCATTTTTTCTTTTTTGGGTCTCCTAGACACACCCTTATAAAAGGAGGTTTATGTTCATTTTTTGGGGTCTTTTGACCAAGGTGGCTTTTTTTGCCTGAGTGTGAGAGTGGAAGCTTAAAGCTTGTGTGTTGCTAAGCTTGCCATTGAAGCTGCATACTTAATTGTACTACTCCCTATGCAATAATACCACTTATTTGCCCCAATCTCTTGGGTTGCTTCTCCCCATTCCCCTCCTTTTCTCTCGCTCTTCGTGTGTTGGCCATTGCTTGCAGAGGGTTTGCCTGCAGCTCGCCTGCAGCTCGCCTGCAGCTCGAAAGGTGCTACCAAGAGGGAAGATTAGGAGTGTTTTGTGAGTTGGAAAGGGTGAGTTGAGCAGTGTGGGTGCATTTGTGCTGTGGAGTGTTTTTTGCAAGGTGTGAGGTAGTTGTTTTGTATGCTAAAGTGGAGTTGTTAGTGCAAATTAGCCAATTTGAAGGTGTTATTTGAGAGGTCAGGGGTGCTGTGGAATCCTTGGGCTATAGAGAGACAAATATTTTGTTCGCTAGGTGTGTTCCCTATTCCCCCTCTCCAACGGCACCGTGACTGATGGGCTGAGAAAAAAGGAGCAAAAGAGGGGGTGATAAAAAAAAGGTATCGTGTGAAGCAAAGAGCACGAGGAAAATGGTAAGGGGATTTAAAGAGAAAAATGTGGAGAAGGCAAGAATCTCAACATCTCTCTCTCTCTCTCTCTCTCTCTCTCTCTCTCTCTCTCTCTCTCTCTCTCTCTCTCTCTCTCTCTCTCTCAGAGGCACAAGTAGGGAAGGTGAACAGGGAGAGAAGCTTGGACCTCAAGGCTGGTGGATTTGAAGGGAAGGAGGGGAACCGCAAGGGAGGAAAATGAAGCCAATCTCTCTTTTTCTATCTCTCGATCAAGGAAAGCTGAGGGGAAATCTCTCTCTCTCTCTCTCTCTCTCTCTCTCTCTCTCTCTCTCTCTCTCTCTCTGACTCGGCTTCGACAAAGGAGGAGATTGAACCAGAAGAATAAGGTTGGCAAGGGAAAGGATATTAGCAGAGATGAGGGCAACAACCATAGAATTTTGGGGCCCCATATCTCCTTCTAACGAGCTTTTAGACACTTATTGCAGGCATAAGAAGGAGATTAGTACTCTTGGTCAAATTTGTGAAAATTAAGCTCCATAAGCTCTAGTAGTGTTGTTAACGGCAGGATTTGTAATTTGGAAGCAAGTAAGGGAGGAGGTAAAAGAGAAATTTAGCAAAGGAGAAGAACATCAATCTCTTTCTCTTGCTCTCACAAGAAGGGCATGGATTCAAGGGCATAAGGAGAATAGGCAGACGAAGAGAAAGCTAAAGATAAGCAATCGAGGCCAAAAGAAAGGGGAAAGCTTGGTAACGGCTCTGTCCTTCTTGACCTCAGCATCATCGAGGATGGCATGAAGAAAAGCACCAGTTTCAAGCTCTAATAATAGGCACACTAAAGCAGTTAAGCTTTGAAGGTGTAACCAGGGTTGATTATTTACTCTATCGGGCGGATTTTGGGAGGATTAAGCTCTCACTAGCTCGAGAATTGTCTAGCAGTGCCGTTAACGACAACTTTTGTAATCGAATTCCACTTTGGGTTAACCATTAGCAGCTTGAGGCTTTCAATGTGTCAACTTTAAGTAATTTAAGTGTTATTTGAGCTGTTTGCTTGGTGTAGTTCAGTTGGTCTATTTTTCCCACAACGAGCAGCCTGATGCTGACCCGACTCACCTCGTGAACCCTTTATCCCCAAGAATGGATGACAAAAGGACTATTTATTAAGTTTACTATACTCTTATAGTGTGTAGGATTAAAGTATTCATGATTGTATACTTATGATTAGTATCAAATAACCCATTTGAGCATGCACACATACACTCCCTCGATGACACGAGAGATCATCTAAATATAACTTGGTACTAAAATCACAATAAATGATCTATTTTCCACCCAAAGCTCATTCCAAATATGCATATACACACACATTTAGTGTATGTGTGTGTGTGTGTGTGTGCATGCATGCAAGCAAGGAGGGTGGATTCAGTCCATGTAATCACTTCAAGGAGATGAAAACTCTCTCTCTCTCTCTCTCTCTCTCTCTCTCTCTCTCTCTCTCTCTCTCTTCACACACACACAAATGATTGGTTATCATTATTCCCTCTTAAATACCAGGTCTAAGTTCAAGACTTGTCCTTAAGGCCTCTTAATGTGCTCCTATGACATTAAAACCTCTCTCTGTCTCTCTCTCTCTCTCTCTCTCTCTCTCTCTCTCTCTCTCTCTCTCTATATATATATATATATATATATATATATATATATATATATATATATATATATATATATATATATATATATATGTATATATAGTTGATCCTTAGCGGGCAATGCTAAGATATCTTCTTTATTAAAATTATGCTCAGTTGCATGGCCTTGATGCCTCTATGGGGAATAAATCTTATGGATAAAGTTGTATTTTGGAAGATTTCAAAACTCCAAAATCAATTGGACTTAAAGTTGGATAAATCAAAATTTTCAAGTCCAAGAAAAAGCACGCGCATGTGGAAGATTTTGGAGAAACTTGAGGGGCAAGCGGGTTAAAAGTTTTGGTAACTTGAGTCTTGTGGATAGGAAACTATATGAGCAGCCAAATGCTAGAAAGATGCCATTTTTGTGGTTCACTCCCATGTAAGCCCTCTTTCTTTACTATTATGGAGAGATTTTACACATGAGTGGGTGTGTGTATGTTCAACCTTGCACTTGAACATGGTATACCTTGTGATTGAAGCACTAATTGGGTCAAGCCTTTCCATAAAGGAGGGGATGTAAAGAATGTAAATAACTACTATACTATAATGATTGGGTCTCTCATGGAAAAAATGGTTGGTTGCATAATGGAGATAAGATTGAGTGATTGGGTTGAAGAGAATGGCAAGCATACAAAAGGAAAAGCGACGTTTCATCGACGTCATAGCACCATTGATCATCTTGTCACTCTTTGTGTTCTCATGGAGGAAATTCAGTTGAAAGGCAAGCAATTGTATTGTTGCTTTGTGGAATTTAAGAAAGCCTTTTATATAACTCCATGTAACAATTTGTGGAGGATGGAAGAGCTCCAAGTGCTAAGTGAGTTTATGCTTGTGGTTTCTTGAATCTAGAGGAATTTCAAAAAATTTGCAAGCACTATTGGGTTTTCAACATCTCTCTTTGGTTTATGCATCGATCAATTGGAACAAATGATACTTGAGTTTATGCAAGAAGAAGGCATTGAAGAGGTCACTATTTGCAATGCAATAGTCATGCTTTCATTGTATGCGGAGGACGTAGTGCTTCTAGCACACACTGTAGAGGATGCACAAAAGTTTATGGTTGTCCTTGAGAACTTTTTCTTGCATAGTGGGCTGATTTTGAATGAATCCAAAACAAAGGTTATGCTTGTGAAAACCAACCATAAGGAGAAGCCATGCATTGTGTACAATAACGAGACACTTGAAGTTGTTGAGAGCTTTAAGTACCTTGGCCTTCAAGTTCCGGCCAATGACAAGTGAAATGAATGTGCTATGAATCATTTGGAAGCCAAAAATAGAGTGTACTATGCATTTGACAACATGTGAATGTGAGAAATATTAGTGTTGGGTTCTCAAGAAGTACCTTCTTGACACATTGGTAAGATCGGTTCTTTTTTATGGAGTTGAAGTGTGGGGCAGCAGCATCTTAAAGTCTACTTGGAATTTTTTTGAGAATTTTCAAAAGCGTTTTCTTACAAACTTTCTCCAAGTTAAGACAAGAACGCTATATATGCTCCTACTTCTTGCGTTGGGATCTCTTCCAATGGAGGTTATAGGCATGGAAAGGGTTGTGGAATACATGATAAAGATGCGTCAAAACCCCTTACATTGACTTCCTACAATTGCATGGGAAGCAAGGGACGTAATTTATTGGTGAGCATTTTTTGACAAGCGCTTTTTTGGAATACGGCGAGCAGATTTCAAAAAGATTCTTTTCCTACCTTCTCAACTTTATTCTCTCTCTCTCTCTCTCTCTCTCTCTCTCTCTCTGTCTGAGGTGTGTGTGTGTGCTTTGCCGATGGTTGTACGTGTTAAAAAAAAAGGGGTAAATGGTTCAACCATTCTACCACCCAAGCTTGGTAGATGGGTTTAAGGTATTTCTATCTTCAATGACCAATGAGTTCAACTCTCCTCGTTGGATAGATCTTCAAGGTCTCTTCAGATAGTTTCCTACGATGTTTGACCAATCTGCTTCTTCTTCTCCATCATCATCTACTTCTCTCTCTCTCTCTCTCTCTCTCTCTCTCTCTCTCTCTCTCTCTTTCTCTCTCTCTCTCTCTCTCTCTCTCTCTCTCTCTCTCTCTCTCTCTCTTTCGCATCTACCAAAAAGTGATATGTCGATTACGTATGGGAGATGGAATTTCAGAATTTTTTGCAAGCACTATTGGTGTCAAACAAGGATGCCCACTTTCCCCAACCCTCTTTGGGCTACTCATTGATGAATTGGAATACATGGTTCTTGATTTTATGCAGCAAGAAGGCATAGAAGAGGTTAAGATTGGAAATGCGGTGATCATGCTTTTGCTTTATGCCGATGATGTAGTGCTCTTGGCACATACCTTAGAAGATGCACAAAAGCTTATGAGTGTCTTGGAACGCTTTTGCCTACATAGCGGGCTGATCGTGAATGGATCCAAAACCAAGGTTATGCTTGTAAAGACCCTCAATGACGAAAATCCATGCATTGTATACAACAATGAGAAACTTGAAGTGGTAGATCACTTCAAGTACCTTGGCCTTGAGGTTCCATCCAATCATAAATGGAAGGATTGTGCAATGCGTCGCTTGGAAGCCGGAAAGAGGGCTTATTATGCATTTGAGAACATGTGCAATGCAGGAGAGATCAAGTGTTGGGCTCTCAAAAAGTACCTCTTTGACACATTGGTGACACCGGTGCTTCTTTATGGAGTGGAGGTGTGGGGTGGAAGCATCGGGAAGTCTACTTGGAAAGAGTTTGAGAATGTCCAAAAGCGTTTTCTCACCAACTTTCTCCAAGTCAAGACACAAACACCCTACATGCTCTTACTTCTTGAGTCCGGATCGCTTCCCATTGAGGTCTTGGGCATGGAAAGGGTTGTGGAGTACATGCGTAAGACACAACGTAGCCCTTTGCATCGACTTCCTAGAATCGCATATGAAGCAAGTCAAAAGGTTTAAAAGACATGCAAGAGCAAAATACTAAGTTCGGGGTGGATGCTTGATATCAAGAAATGGTTTGGAAGATGGGATGCATGTCACTTGGTCAAGGATGCGTCGATCGACTCCCAAGTTAATGAGGCCTTCTTACAACGCCAATGTATCATGGCTTGGGAGAAATCCGGAGGTTCTCGCTTCAGCCATTACACCACACACGTTGCCCCAAACTACAAATCTCTCTTCTTCTCGGAACGAGGTAACCGAACCCATTCCTACATCCTTGAGCCCATCCCGTTGAGTGCGATCCGCACCATTGCCTCCATTCGTCTTAGCTCCCATTCTCTACGCTGCGAGATAGGACGTTGGGGCACTGGCGAGGAGTGTCATCGACTTTGCACCTTATGCCCTCGTCAAGTGCGAGAGAGTGAGTACCACACACTACTTGAGTGCTCAGCTTTTGACCACATTAGGTCCTCTTTTCCCCATATATTCAGCCATGAGCTCTCCCTACATACCTTCCTCTCCCAACCACGATCTGGACTCTCTATTGCGACGCTCATTTCAGCCATTTTTGAGCATCGAGAGTCACTTATGAACTCCACTCACACCACGTGACATGTTCATTTGGTCCCATAGGTCATATTTGACCTCCCAGGACGATAATAGAACTATCTATCTATCTATCTATCTCTCTCTCTCTCTCTCTCTCTCTCAAACATTCATGATTCATAAATGTCTCTCTCTCTCTCACTATCCTCTCTCATGTGCACTGATACGAGCGACTTGTCTTCTCAAATGTTGTGATATATGTTGGGCAACAAGCTTAACCACCAACATGATAAATGTCCCTCTATTTTGTCACACTTGTGTGCAATCATACACATGCACATTTGTATACAAACACAAAAATTATATAGCAGAGCACACACACTCTTTTCAAACATCATGATATACATCGTGCAACATGAAAGCCATCAACCGGACAATGATACATGCACAAAAAGCGTTTGCAACAAATCAATGTCAATGATTAACACTCCATAAAAATGAAATTCAATTTTAAACAACATTTAAAGACTGCAATAAAAAAACTGCAGACTAATATTAAAAGGTTTAAAGTACACAACTTAACACAACGATTACAATAAGATAGATATGGTGTCAAGGCCTTATTTCTCTAACATTAGCGAGAGGAAAGGTGAGATCTAGTTGTTTTTGTTGTTGTTGGCTCCATTGGCTTGTCCTTGCACAACAATAAATGCCATCCACACTTCTACCCAAGTCTCCACATGTCGTTTGAAGGATGCATACTCCTATGGGGTGCGAAAACTATGTTTCCCCCAAATCATGTTTGCATTGTTGGCTAGTGCCGCAACTTGCTCGATATACCCTTTGGTTGGACGTGCATTGGAATCAAGATCTTGCATGGCATTGAATATGGAGCTTGTGGCCTCGTTGACTGCGCAGAGAGCGTCCGTGTAGTTGTGTGCACTCTGTACAACATTCATAGCATATACATTGTTGAGAATGTAATTGGCGTGCACATTGTTGATGGGGTCAACATGAGGGGGGAGGGGATTGAAGACGCCGATCTCGTCGTCCGTGATTTTCCCTAGTCATGGTAAATATGTGAATGAGAGAAATCTAAAGGAATAACTTTAGAAAATAGATACTTAATTAGAGAGACTAGAATGAATGAATGAATGAAACTATGTTCTTTTGGCTATTTATAACAAAACCCCTAAGAGTCTTTACTTCAAAGTTCATTCACACCATGTCCTCCATAATATTTTCACATAAAATATTACGAAGAAAAAAATTCTCACTAAAAGATTAACCACCATCGATTGATTTACCTTCAGAAACTAAGCATAGTTACAAAAAAACAAACCATAGTGGCAAACACATAGCACATGGTGCTCATAAAAAATTAAAACATAGTATGACCAACTAGTAACTTTTGGTGTGCCATTACGTGCCATTACGTAGGGAATAATTTCATGTGGAGTAATCAATACAAATCGGGATTTAGGTTCTTGGTGGCCGCAAATCCTGTGGGGGTTGCGCTATTGGGACGTGTATGGGTGGAGGCCCCATGGGCAGTGTGGAAAATAGTGGTTGATAGAGCAATTGACCATGGCTTGAACAACCTTGAACTATAGCTGGAGGTCTACTCGAAGGAGGAGCAAATGGCACAATCAACTCTTGGTGATGTCGTAAAGGAGACGTGGATGGCTGTGATTGTGCTCCACGTGATACCTCACCCACATGAAGAGTCGATCCTAGACTACTAGGAAGCAGCTGATGCGGTTGAATACGCGACAAAAAAATTTCTTATCCCAGTCAATGTTGATGCAATGTCGTTGTAGACGCTCACACTCCATTGCCAAGCCACCACAACCTGCAAGACAATCCAAAATTGCATCCCCAACCTTTGTGAAGGTACTCAACAACCACATGTTTATAATAACACAAACATTAGTAGGAATTTCAATGACACATTAGCGGACTAGTTCAATGGCAAAAATCGAGCATACACGTGCCCTCCTCGACTCACCAAGCAAAGAAGTCTCCTTCTCCACTCGAGGCCGAAATGGTGCTCCAAGGGCATCTAGCGTCCATGGCAAGTCCCGTAGTGGCTCTCCGATCATGTCGCTATCAAACTCGAACCCATCGTTGTCAGTTTCCACATCTCCTGCTTGACGATCATATAGTGGAATCCCTGGAAGGCCTTCAATTTTTTGTGTGAACATGACCAATAGTAAGGTCTCGACCTGCAATATGGATACTGTTTTAAACAAAAAACACATCAATATCTACCAACCATGAAATTTGTGGAGAAATGGTTGAGAACTTGCTGGATCTGTGAAGTCATCTATCACAGCATATGTGCATGACACCATCCGGAGAGAAAGGTGCAAAGATGGCGAAAATTGTACAAGTGGGCCTCCTCGATGATGAGTGCGTCTGCTCAGCACGCCATGACTACTAGGCCATCCAATAGTAAAAACCTCTGTAGCCAAGGTGAACACATTGGCAACAAGCTTGATAGAGAATGCATTCCATCGGGGTATGCTATGAATCCCGGCATCAAGTTTGCAACGTGTGGGAAGGTCTGCCCACACGCACCCCTCCAAGCAACTGATCAGACTCCATTTTGCAGGAGTGTGAGAGAGGCCCAATCAAATGTTGGATCACTTGAAGGCTCTTGCAATACATAAATACCATGCAAAAGAAGATTGAGTAAGTGCTTATCAAGTTCAAAATTGAAATTGGGTGCCAAAGTGTCATAAACTCACTCAGAAGAAATCTTTGGATCCATGAGAGCCTTTCGAAGATGGTATAGATCATCAACTATTGCGAGATGTAGTGGGACTACCCCAAAACTTATAATATCTTCCATTTTTACGTCAAAGTGAGCCAAAACTGTGTCAAATGCAAAATTTAATCAAATGTTAGGTACCACAATTTTTTGTTTAAAAAAAGCATTTATTTGTGGTGGCATTTCTTAACTAGTGGAAAGGAGGCAAGTGGTTCAAGTGGCCAAACAAAAACTGGGTGGCTGCCCTTGCTTCGTCTAGTAGCAATGGATATGGTTCGCTCGGGACCCTAAGATCTCAAAGCCAGGGAAAGACTAGATCTCTATGACTCCAAGTGACGTTCAGAATCATCGTGCTCATAATCTGACTTGCCACCTTCATGCTCGCTCCTTTCACTCTGAAACTCCTCTGAGAACTCTAAAAAATTGATGATGACTAGTCGTCCTCTCTTCTTACCTTGTTTAGGTTTGTCCATTGTAATTTTTGGGCTTCGATGTCCCTTGGTCGTGATAGGGCAAATGGAATCGGTGGGAGGTTGATTGATGGTGACGCTTCCGCCTTTACCCTTACCCTTACCCTTCTTGTGCAATGCTGTAAGTCCAAAAAAACGTGAGGACATAGCAAACCAAGCACATTAGTTGAACAAGAAAAGCATTACTTATTGTTGTATGCTTTAGCTTTGTCCTCAAAAAGTTCCCCATCCACATACTCCAAAAACCATGAACAATCTCTCCACTTTTCCTTACCATGGAGATTCTCTATCCAATTGTTGGGATAGAGACCACTCTACTCTCTCTCAGAATCCACCCACGCATTGTTGGGATGCTTGGGGTATGGACTGCGAATACCTATCTTAAGGACGCCCAACCACCATCTACAAATAACAAGAGGAATAACTACACCATTCATAACACACAATTTTAATATTGCATCCTAATAAAATTGTATAGTTCAATACTTGTATGGCAAGCGTCGAACAATACATGCAAAATGTGTCTGCTCTAATTTGTTGTATGTGGCTCCTATAGCTTGCTTCCATTGCACAAAAGCCTTGCCAAAGTGCTTTTGTCAAAAAGCTTGCAGTGCCTTGCCAAGATACATGCCACAATCACGTGCGGCGCGTGCATATAGGTTCTTCAACGTGGAGTTATCGGCCTCCATCTTCTCGGCCATACTTAATACACCCCTATACTTTAAGTATTAGTAATATGCAAATACTAGATAAGACCCCGAATACTAATATTATTAAGGTCACCTTTCAAGATGCCACCAATATACATGCATTCTCAATCATTACGGGAAGGGCTTCTCCTGTGTTGGAATAGATGCCTCCACTAATGACACATCGACCTTGGCCAATATATCGATCATGCGATATTTTCTATAATTTATCATTGAATAAAATTTTTAATAATTAAGGAGAACAAACAATGCTTTCAAAAGCAAATAGTACTTACTCCGCAGGACTAATGCGTGCCCGTGCAACTTCGGAGACTCTGAAGGGAGTCATTTTGCAACCCTTCTCTCCCCAACCTACAAGAGATGCATTTCTGAAAAGAATTTGTTCCATTCTTGGGATTGGCTATAACTGCTAATTCTTTAGTCCCTTTTTCACAAAAAGGTCCTCGATCTCTTTCACAACTAAATCATCTTCATTGAATTTTCCCAATAAGCACTGTGGGTCTGCAAGCGCTATTTTTTGCATCATAAATGTGTCGTGCCCAATGGTGTGAGGCACATGGACTTGTGTCACCCTATTTTTTAATATAACATTATATTAACAATTAATAACATCAAGTGGACCAATATAAGTGTGGAAAAACTTACTTGTTGAGCATGCCGAGCACCAATAGAAATTTCACCATATTTGCAAGGTCGCACTACACAATCGTGCACTCTACTTTTAGTATAGAGAATTCATCTAGTCGCTCTCATAATGCCCAGTCTTTCCACGCATGAAGTTGATGGTTCTCGTCCCATACAATGAACATTTTATCCTCTATGTGAGAGAGCTTTTGAAGGTCTCTAATTTGGTCATCAAATGTGGCCGATATCACTAACTCTCTCTTATAAGTGCCACGCCTATTGAATGGTATAGGATCTTGTTCGGAAAAATCTTTGGACACAATGAAGCAAGCCATCCTAAGTTGGTAAACTCTTTTGGCTATAGAGGTCGTTAGTTCTGCCACACAATCATCATTTGTTATAATGGTCGAGCTGGTCAAAAGACGACAAAGAGGGATGCCAGGCAACAAGTGATTGTATGGCACAACATGTGCATCAATTCAACTCGATGAGATGTGGCTATCAACCACGGATCCAAAGAGATTGGTAAGAGGATCATTATCCGTGTTTTTTGCGAGGATGATTGTTGACATGATTGCACCCGTCGAAGGAGGTACTTGCACCATCGTCAAAACGGACACTCTAACCACGAAAACGCTCTCTTGAGTGGTGTACAGAGGAATTCCTTCTTGGGTGGTTTGAATTGTCATTTCTTATTGCCAGTCCACGTCTTTGGACTGTTTTCTTATTAAAATTGGCATTTTGTTTGTTAATTAGGGTGCTATGACTTCCGAAGAAAAGATGAAAGATAAAGGTAAGAGAAGAGGTTTAAAGGTGGGGGGGGGGGGGGGGGGAGAATGTTTGAGAGAAATGAAATGAGAGAGGGTGGGAATAGAAGGCTTGAAAAGGTGGGAGGTAATGAAATAAAAAGGGTTTGCTTTTCAAAAGAGATAGAGATCACTAACGCTAAAAGGAGAGAGTGGGAGTATGAAAGAAATAAAGAAGAGAGAGGGAGTTTCTATAGGAAAAAGAAAAAGGGGGGTGCTATCATCAACGGTGGCGAGTCAACGGGGGGCAACTGTCAAAGGCGATGGGGGGGAATGGGGTCAGGGCGGCGGGTCGAGAGTGCAACACAGGGTGAGAGCAACGGGGTCAAGATGACGGGTCGAGGGCGTAGCGCGGGCGGAGATAGAAGGCATCACCCCTAGGTTCGCATGGAGGGCGCCAGCAGTCCATGTGGACATCCATGCGGACGCTCATGGAGGAATATGACGTGCTAGTAGTCAACGCGGCATGCGGGCTTGGGTGTGCCCCGGGGTCGTCCGTCCATGTGGCACACCACGTGGATTGCGGTCAACCCACAATCCATGTGGTCCATGTGGCGTGCCACGCAGGTGTTGCATCAATGTGATGCCTAAGTGGCATGCCACATAGACAATGGTAGACCGCGCGGCAATCCACGTGGACTGCGGGTCAACCGGAGCTCACATGGAGTGCCACATAGACGACGGCCTCAAGGCACATGCAACGTTCCCATGCGGTGGGGCAAGAGCCTGCCTGGACAGTGAGGCCCGCATAGGGCCGATTTCCTCGAGATGGGAAGAGAGAGAGAGAGAGAGAGAGAGAGAGAGAGAGAGAGAGAGAGAGGGGGGGGGGGGGGGGGGGGGGGGGGGATGGGGGCCGGTTTCCATGGGGGAAGGGAGTTGGAAGAGAGAGAGAGAGAGAGAGAGAGAGAGAGAGAGAGAGAGAGTTTAATCTATTTACAATGTACATAACACATGAGACAAACTACAAAGACCAATGTCTACAGTCCATAGTACAAAATCATGTATTCCTTTTGACTGAATATCCAAACAAATACATCACAGTATCAGGCCATATTAGGGAAAGAAGGTCCTGATTAGTGTTACAATATCAGTGTACAACATTACATAGTAGCCAAGGAAAGGACACCCTTACCTGCATCCACAGTAAGAAAACAAACTATTCGTTAGTTTTCAAACCGCATAACAAGTAATTGGGGGGACCTAGTTGTCATCCATGTCACCTAGGTACTAACAAAGAAGAAAAGCATGCTGCTAAAATTATAGTGATGTGTAACCGCCTTCTCAAAGACCACGAATTCTAAAAACTATAATCTCTTGTTTGTTTATAAAACAAATCCTCAAAGTGTTAGGCTCAATTATCTAATCTGTACAATCCGTATCCTAATGCGAAGTTATAAAGCAACATTCCTTTAGTCAAATGCGAAATAAGCCTCAATTTTTTCCAATTTGACATAGAATACCACCTAAAAAAGCTCTTAGTCCCATAAACCAATCCGCTATCTTAAAATTCATTTAGAAAGCTTATTTTAGTAAGTTAATGAACCACTGAAGTTCCAGTATAACTTAAACCATCACTTGATCTGCAAAAATCAGTTATCAAGTTACTAGTTATCATTCCTAACCAGGCAATAACCTCGAAAAGCCAGGCAGGCCATATTTCCGTGATCTCATATATTAGGCCGAAAGAGAGCCCGTATAAACCGGATTACAAGAGATATCGTACCGACCAAAAATTAGGCCAAAAACCACTTGCTTACTAACATTAAATCATAGCCAAGTTCAAGAAGAGCCCATAAATACCATATAGATGAGAAAATGATACTCATAAACGGTTAGAATAACCTGAATAGCCTAGATACATGGCCAAACCAAACCTTAAACAGAGCTGAATAAAGTTTGTTAATCTCAGATGAGGCACATTCCATCAATCAAGCACCAGCAAAATACATCTGTACGTTTAACATAGTCTAATGTTGGTAAACCGTGCATCAAGTATGATCAGCTGCACCAAACAACTAGTTAAAAAGCATATATCAATTTACAATACCTCCCGGCCCATCATCCCCTCTGAAAAAACACAACACCCATGATTGGGATTAGCAGTAGGCATCTCCAATTGGTATACATCATCTAAAGGCAAACCTGTGCTAAATGAAGAATCCAGCTAAGTAAACCTATACTAGGCCTAAAAAAATCCCGTATATACAAATTATCACAATTTCTAGCATGTAAAATGCATCTATGATTATTTTGTGTGTAAGCAAAGTATCCTGTCATTAATCCCAACAAAAGGGAAGATTATCATAAGGAGATAAGCTTGCAAACAGGTCCTCAAGTCAGATCAATTATAGTTGTTATTAATGATTTATAAAACCATATTAGTTTGTAGTAAATTATGGCCCATCAGCCTTTGTAGTCAAAACCATTCTAAGGGTGAGTAGTAGGCAACCCCAACCAAGAATATACCATTGAAAGGCCACCTAATGTCATTTATTTCCATATCTACACCGAGAACAACAAAAAGAATATATATATAAAAATCATAAAAGGCTGAATGATAGCCCGTTAGGACCACCTAATGTAATTACCAGTACCGAAGCTTAACCCATGATCATTCTATAAGTTTTAGCAAAGTTTCTGTCGGTAAAATCGGAAACCACAGACAGAGCAACAGTAAGAGATTGGCCAGCCTCTAGGCCTCAGCTCAACCAAAAATATGTGTTCTAGCTAATGGTTACTAATACCATTTTAAACCCCTCATAACGTTTGCAAAGATCAGAAGTACCACCCATTCAGAGAGCAAGAGCATATCATGCCTTATTGAAAAAAAGACCAAAGCCTAAGGTGTTTTGAAGTAATAAAATCTGACTCACCTCTATAGATTCCACTGTGATTTCTTGCTTGGGGCCATAATTTTGAAGACAACGAAGTAGCAGATTGTACACAGAGAGTAACTATGTAGAGTATGCACACGAGGAAATACACACCCACCCTTGCTGAATGAAAACCAAGTAGCATATAGCTCACCTTATAAAGCAGTGCCTATATATTGAGGCTATAGAGCCTATATATTGAAGGGCAGCTCACAACAACAGGGTTGTATTGACTGCCCACCATTCCGGCACATTAGAGAATGGCGCTCTAGCCTCACGAACCCCTAAGAATAGTGTGTGAGGGGGGGATGCATGTAAGATATCCACCTGCCCTAGAAGAGGGATACCTATGTAAAATTTTAAGTCTAAATACCAGTTTGGCAAAAGATGCTATTTTTAGCAGGTTTCAGTGATCATATGTCATTTTTGAGTTGTGATCCTTGGAGAACTTGTAATTCTGGTCAAATTCAATTTTTGTAAAAAATTTTCAAAAATAGAAAGTTTTTGACCTCCAGTATGGTTTAGGATCGCGACTGGCTCGTCAAACTGTGCACCGACCCAGATTTTCTTAAAAATAGGATCCGGACGTCAGAAGCTGCTATTTATGGCAGGTAGTAGTATCTGTTACCTGCAAGTTTGTTTTGAGTTAGCAAGTTTTAGAATTGAGTTTGGATTAGTATAGATCAAGTTAGCCTAAGGTTAGCATTTCCTAAGGTATGTGTATGGCATGTATGAGGATGTGGGTCATGGGTGTGCATGCATGGTCATGGGTATGCATGGGTATGTAACCCCATCATGTATGGCCATGGGTCATGTGTATAGGTAGCCTTATGCCAAGTGTTGGGTCAAGTATGGGAGTGTGGCATGGATGCTAAGTATGGACTAGAGAGGTGTATCACTTAATTTAGGTAAAAGGGGACACGTCTAGTGGTTAGTGAGAGGCTTGTGACACCTCTACTTCTTATTTTGGCAAGAGGGGGCGAGCTAGGGAGGTATGGGCATGCCTTGGCCATCAAGCAACCCTAGAAGCCTATATAAGGAGCATTCCCACCCAGTTTTACGCACAATTCCCAAGACCGAGCAAGGAAGTGCTGCTGCCAGAGCAATCTTTTGTGAAGCCTTTCTACATCACATAAAACACAAAGGAGGTTCAAATTAAGGGTAATTTAATTACATTTATGTTAATCCTATTGGTCCATAGCCTCTTTTCTCTGGAGGATTCCTATGTCGAGCTTAATTATGCTAGCTGGCTACAACATTAAATAATCTATTCTGTATTATATGTGGAGTAATTAAGGCATAATCATCTCGTTGCATCCTTGAATTAGCTTGCATACTTGCAGTTGTGAAGGCTTGTCATTTAATCTAGCATTATGTGTAAGAATAAGGTTATTCCTTGTCAAGTTTTCTCATTGGTTGTTGTGGGAATTACGCCTAGTCTCTTGTTTCTCCAAAGGAACTAATCCTAGTAGTGAGATATGGCCCCCAAGAGGACACGTTTTGGTGGTGCTAATGACCGCGAGGCAGGAACTCGCAACATGGCAAACAATGGTAAAGCACCGATGAGAGAGGAAAATCCGGCCATCTCACGAGGCATCGAAGAGGAAATTCATGAGGTGGGATGAATTTAAATTTTGTATTTTATACAAGCATTCCATTACGATAACTTTAGGAATGTTTAAACTCCCCGAACTATGTTGGATACCAAATGAGGCAACGGCATTGGTATTTTTAAAGGTTTTATTTAGATTTAAGTTTAAATTATATAGGAAGAAAATGTTTTATGGAAAGACTGTTTGGAAGTAGGAAAGAATGGTTGTTAGGGGAAACTATCTCAAACAAATTTCATTCATTATTCCAATGTTAATTTAGTATGAACCCCTTACTGATCACAGGGCAGTAGATCGCGAAGTTATCACAGGAGCTAAATCCACGACTTGCTTTCTATGCGGTGGATATGTCCATGGCTTGCTTTTTATGCGGTGGATACATGATTTTTACCCGGAGAGTTACTCCATGAATTGGGTGGAATCATGGACTGGTTGTATGGGTGGCCAGTTGACAACGGGTGGAGTTAACACTCACTAAAGGTCCTCACGATTCCAGGACATTGGAGTTTTTAATGAAGTATTGTTTGTTGAGTACTTTTTCCTAGGAAAGATATGTTTTGGTGCCGATTTGACAATGTTTGAAGGGCTGTCTTAATGAACTTGTGTCCAGGAAATATAAAAAAGAACCCTAAGTGTTGAACAACAATGTGTTAGTAATTAGGCCAGACAAGACTCTGTGTGAGTGCGGGGTGGAAAGTGGGGGCTTGGCTCAGGTTGCAGAAGCCTATGAGATGGGTGGTCCTGATTAGTCCGGAACTCTCTGTCCTGTGCAATAGAGAACGTCATTAGATAGCTAATTACGCCAGAGTGGAAGGAACTTGGTGTACGTGCCTCTGAAAATTATGGGGAAAAAGGCACTGAGGTTACTTCTCCTCCTGGAAGATGAGAATAGGACCAATAGTACGAAATTACGCTTCCCCTGCGGGACGGAGCTAGACTCCTTTTCACTAGTGGCTTGGACTCAATTCACTAAGTGATGAGAGACCATCCACTGGTCTTCTTTTTCTTCTTAGCCAATTTTTTATTTGCTTCCGCATAGGATCTAGCGACTATCAGGTGTCCTCCAGTTCCGTCTAGGTGAGACAGGGAGGGGACCTCACAATGCATTCACCACAGTCACGTATCGACAGAACTATCAAACCACCCTCGCCGAACAGGGCATTACAAATAGGGTTATTCCCTTTTAATTCCCATCAAAATTGGCCCAATATTACAACCATTTTAAGTGGCAGCTCATGCATTCTCCCACGTGGTGGGGTATGGAGTAATCCTTTTAGGTCCAGTGGTAATATTCTCCTGTTTTAAGAAAGTATGGTAAAATTCCACTAATTTAGAGTTATGAGATATGTCAATGTTTTACAAGGGTTAAGCAAACCAGAGGTTTACAATGTGGTAGATATGATACAAAGTCCGATCTAATAGAGAGAGAGAGAGAGACAGAGAGAGAGAGAGAGAGAGAATATAACCGGGAAGAAAACCACCTCGCCACATCCTCGAAGCCCACACAGGATGGCCTATATCCGGAAAGAAGGTCCACTGTGGTAGAGCCTTCATCAAACTACACCATACCCCCACAATTCCGGGCGGCGTTACAGCTAAAGCTTGCCCCAAATAGCGCGCGTCAGACTGGGGAGGAACCCTTCATTCCAAACCATTATTGCATTCAAGTCTCACCTGTCACACCTGGCCACAGTAAACCAGGTAAAAAAAACAATAATGAAAAAAAAGTATAATGAAAAAAAGTCCTTTACAAGGCTACTTTAACGAAGAGGCCTTTCCCTCCTAATCAACCAATGTCGTGGTTGGAAGCTCTATGAGAGCAAGATCTCAAACATGTGAGATATTTTTTGTAGTCAATTATTGCCAAGGGTGAAAGCAAACCCCAGGATAACACCATGGATGAAGAGTCTCATATCCTCTAGAAGGATAAAGAGAGAGAGAGAGAGAGAGAGAGAGAGAGAGAGAGAGAGAGAGAGAGAGAGAGAGAGCGGGGGTCGTTCCCATGGGGGGGATGGGAAGAGAGAGAAACACGGAGGGTGGTAGGTTTCCACGGGGGAAGGGGGTTGGAAGAGAGAGAGAGAGAGAGAGAGAGAGAGAGAGAGAGAGAGAGAGAGAGAGATTTTATTATCGTCCTCGGAGGTCAAATATGACCTATGGGACCAAAGTTACATGTGATGTAGTATGTGTATGGCTAATGAGAGACTCTCTATGCTCCAAAATTGTGGTAATGAGAGTCACAATGGAGAGCCCACACTGTGGCTGGAGAGGAAAGTGTGTAGGTCTAAGTCATGGCTGAAAATGTGAGAGAAGCAAGTTCGGATGTGACCAAAAGCTGAGCACTCTAGTAGCGTGTGGTACTCAGATTCTCGAGCTTGCAGTGAGCATAATGTCATAGTCGATTTGACTCTTCTCCATTGCCCCAATACCCTCGCTCACATTGAAGGGAATGGGAGCTAAGTTAAATGGTTACGATAGTGCGTATCGCCGACAAGGGGATAGGCTTGAGCATGTAAGTATGAGTATGGTTTTCTCTTTCAGTGAAGAACATGGTTTTGTAGTTGGGGGCAATATGGGTAGTGAAATGTATGAAGCGTGACCCACCGGATTTCTCCCAAGCCGTAATACAGTAGCATTGTAGAAAATCTTCATTCACTTGGGAGTCAATTGAAGCATCATGTAGCAAGTGTAATGCATCCCATCTCCCAAACCACTTCTTTATGTCTTGCATTCATCCCGTACTCAAGATCTTGCTTTTATGCGTCTTTTGAACTTTTTTGCTTGTTTTCCATGCAATTGTAGGAAGTCGATATGAGGGGTTTTGATGCATCTTTATGAGGTACTGCATAACCCTTTGCATGCCCATAACCTCAATTGGAAGAGATCCCGACTCAAGAAGTAAGAGCATATATGGTGTTTGTGTCTTAACCTGGAGAAAGCTTACAAATGCTTTGGGACATTCTCAAACTCTTTTCAAGTAAACTTTGAGATGCTCCCGCCCCACACTTCAACTCCATAAAGAAGAACCGGTGTCACCAATGTATCAAAAAGGTACTTCTTGAGAACCCAAGACTTTATGTTTCCCTCATTACACATGTTCTCCAATGCATAATATGCTCTCTTTCCCACTTCCAAATGACGCATAGCACATTCGTGCCACTTGTGATTGGACGGAACCTCAAGGCCATGGTACTTAAATCTCTCAAAAAATTCAAGTTTCACATTGTTGTACACAATGCATGGCTTCTCCTTATGGTTGATTTTCACAAGCATAACCTTTGTTTTGGATTCATTCACAATCAGCCCACTATGCAAGCAAAAGTTCTGAAGGACAATCATAACTTTTGTGCATCTTCTAAAGTGTGTGCTAGAAGGACTACATCATCCGTATACAACAAAAGCTTGATTACTGCATTGCAAATAGTGATCTCTTCAATGCCTTCTTCTTGCATAAAGTCAAGTACCATTTGTTCCAATTGATCGATGCATAGACCAAAGAGAGTTGGTGACAACGGGCATCCTTGTTTAACGCCAATAGTGCTTATAATTTTTTTTGAAATTCCTCTTTCCATGCGCAATTGGCACTTCTCATAGATTCGAGAAACCGCAAGCATAAACTCACTTGGCACTTGGAGTTCTTCCATCCTTCTCCACAAATTGTTACGTGGAATCATATCAAAGGCTTTCTTTAAGTCCACAAAACAACAATACAATACAATCACTTTCCTTTCAACCAACTTTCCTTTATGAGAACTCGAAGAGTAACAAGATGATCAATGGTGCTATGGCATCAATGAAAACCTGCTTGTCCTTTTGCATGCTTGTCATTCTCTTCATCCCAATCACTCAATTTCATCTCCATTATGCACCCAAAAAACTTTGCCATAAAAGACCCAATCATTCTAGTTCGATAGTTGTTGTGACATTCTTTATATCTCCTCCTTTATGCAAAGGCTTGACCCAATTAGTACTCCAATCATAAGGCATACCATGTTGAAGTGCAAGGTTGAACATATCACATATCCACTCAGGGGTAAAATCTCCCGTCCATTTGATCATCTCTGGCTTGATACCTTAAAGATCTCCCGCTTTGCGAGTGGCCAACTTTTCAAGACCACCGTATACATCCTCAACAGTAAAACAAGAGGGTATACATGTGAGTGAACCATAAAATGGCATTTTTTTCAGAATTTGGTTGCTCATATAATTTCCTACAATGTGTGTACATATCCACAAGACTTAAGTTACCAAAGTTCTCAACCCGCTTGCCTCTCAAGTTTCTACAAAATCTTCCACATGCATGTGCCTTTTCTTGGACTTGAAAAAGTTGTTTTTCTCGAGGGACTTGCCTCCTCCTTGGGCACATTTTCTTCATGAGAAATCTCCTTGTTTTTGTTATTCTTTTTCTCCTATACCTTATGATGCATATTTTGTTGTTTAATAGTGCAATCTTCACATACAAAATTTTTGTATGCGTCAAATAGATCCAGCTATTATCACTACTAGAGTGATCAAATTTTGGTCACGTTTGAACTTGCTTCCCTCACATTTTTAGCCGTGACTTATACCTACACACTATCCTCTCTCAACCATAGTGTGGGCTCTCCTTTCTGACTCTCATCACCACAATTTTGGAGCATCGAGAGTCACTGATAAGCCACACACGTACTGCATTACATGCAACTTTGGTCCCATAGGTCATAATTGACCTTTGAGGATGATAGTTAAAACTCTCTCTCTCTCTCTCTCTCTCTCATGAACTACATTACACGTACTACATTACATGCAACTTTGGTCCCATAGGTCATAATTGACCTTTGAGGATGATAGTTAAAACTCTCTCTCTCTCTCTCTCATGAAGTCTCCTGTCTAGTAGATCTTTGATGCCACTTTGGATATTCTCCAATGACATAAGAAACTCTTTATTGTTGTTTCTTGATTCTCTCTATTCCCCCCTCTCTCATTTCTTGAATTGAAGACTTGTTGGTTCTCTCTCTCTCTCTCTCTCTCTCTCTCTCTCTCTCTCTCTCTCTCTCTCTCTCTCGCGCGCGCGCGCGCGCGCTCGTGATAGTTGATCCTTGACGGGCAATGCTAAGATATACTCTTTACTCAAGATATGCTCAATTGCATGGCCTGGATGCCTCTCTCTCTCTCTCTCTCTCTCTCTCTCTCTCTTGATAGTTGATCCTTACCGGGCAATGCTAAGATATCTTCTTTACTCAAGATGTGCTCAATTGCATGGCCTGGATGCCTCTATGGGAAATAGATATTTTTGATAAAGTGTCGAGGCATTCAATACCTCTATGTGGAGAAGTCTTCAAGAGTTCTATGTCAAAGGCACTGTCTTATGAATTAGATTTTTGTTTTACAACACAAATGCAATGAGCCCTCTACCCTTAAAAAGTTGAGGCTTTTGGACAGCCTTTGTTGTTGAAATCATGATTTGGATATTTGAGTTTTGATTGCAATATAATACTATGCACACATTCCAAGCCAAACTCTTAGATATTACCTCTCATTTTCCTCAAATAGTACAATCCTACTCAGATAGTACACACATGTTACTTCATCTTTGGCTTTCCATAATCTTTCCTTCACGAGACTTTCATATCGACAAACTTTGATGCCCACTCTTTCATCTTGTGTAGAGCCAAATTAGCAAGTGTTATGGGTAGATAAAACATTTCTCGTTGTAGAACTCTTGACTTCCTTTTTCCTTGAAATGGTTTGTGGTTGCTTTTGGAGAGTTGTTAGGTTTCCAAGGAAACTCTCTCTCTCTCTCTCTCTCTCTCTCTCTCTCTCTCTCTCTCTCTCAACAAGGATGTCCATTGTCACCAACTCTCTTTGGTCTATGCATCGATCAATTGGAACAAATGGTACTTGACTTTATGCAAGAAGAAGGCATTGAAGAGGTCACTATTTGCAATGCGGTAATCATGCTTTTGTTGTATGCGGATGATGTAGTGCTTCTAGCACACACTTTAGAAGATGCACAAAAGCTTATGGTTGTCCTTGAGAACTTTTGCTTGCATAGTGGGCTGATTGTAAATGAATCCAAAACAAAGGTTATGCTTGTGAAAACCAACCATAAGGAGAAGCCATGCATTGTGTACAACAACGAGACACTTGAAGTTGTTGAGAGCTTTAAGTACCTTGGCCTTGAGGTTCCATCCAATCACAAGTGGCATGAATGTGCTATGTGTCGTTTGGAAGCGGGAAAGAGAGCATATTATGCATTTGAGAACATGTGTAATGCGGGAAACATCAAGTGTTGGGTTCTCAAGAAGTATCTTTTTGATGCATTGGTGACACCGGTTCTTCTTTATGGAGTTGAAGTGTGGGGTGGGAGCATCTCAAAGTCTACTTGGAAAGAGTTTGAGAATGTCCAAAAGCATTTTCTTACAAACTTTCTCCAAGTTAAGACACAAACACCATATATGCTCCTACTTCTTGAGTCGGGATCTCTTCCAATTGAGGTTATGGGCATGGAAAGGGTTGTGGAGTACATGATAAAGATGCGTCAAAACCCCTCACATCAACTTCCTACAATTGCATGGGAAGCAAGCAAAAAAGTTCAAAAGACGCATAAAAGCAAGATCTTGAGCACGGGATGGATGCAAGACATAAAGAAGTGGTTTGGGAGATGGGATGCATTACACTTGCTACATGATGCTTCAATTGACTCTCAAGTGAATGAAGCTTTTCTACAACGCCAATGTATTACGGCTTGGGAGAAATCCGGTGGGTCACGCTTCATACATTACACCACCTATATTGCCCCCAACTACAAAACCATGTTCTTCGCTGAGAGAGGAAACCGTACTCACACTTACATGCTTGAGCCTATTCCCTTGTCCGCGATACGCACTATCGCAGCAATTCGGCTTAGCTCCCATTTCCTTCGATGCGAGATAGGGCGTTGGGGCAATGGAGAAGAGTCAAATCTATTGTGCACATTATGCTCACTGCAAGTTCGAGAGTCTGAGTACCACACACTACTAGAGTGCTCAGCTTTTGATCACATCCGAACTTGCTTCTCTCACATTTTCAGCCATAACTTAGACCTACACACTTTCCTCTCCCAGCCAAAGTGTGGGCTCTCCATTGCGACTCTCATCACTACAATTTTGGAGCATCGAGAGTCACTCATCAGCCGTACACATACTACATCACATGTAACTTTGGTCCCATAGGTCATATTTGACCTCCGAGGACGATAATAAAATCTATCTATCTATCTATCTCTCTCTCCCCCCCGCCGATGCACCATGTGAGGGTGTAACAAAGTTTTGATAGGTGAATCCATTCTTTCTTTGCATAGCATGTTTTAGGGGTGGCTAGAGAGTTATCTAATGATCTATTTTTGGACAACATAATC